>NC_137890.1:121647461-122321917 GCF_963455335.1 Martes martes
CAGACTACTCCAAAAGAAAAAAGAAATTACCCAAATTAATAAAATTATGAATGAAAGAAGAGAGATCACGACTAATATCAAAGAAATAGAAACAATCATCAGAAACTATTATCAACAGCCATATGCAAATAAGTTAAGCAACCTAGAAGAAATGGATGCACTCCTGGAAACTTATAAACTTCCAAGACTGAAACACTAAACAACTGACAACCCAAATAGACCAGTAACTAGTAACGTGATTGAAGCAGTGATTTAAAAAAACAAAACAAAACAAAACAAAAAACAACCTCCATTCCAGGACCTGATGAATTCCCTGGTGAATTCTACCAAACATTCGAAGAAGTAATAATAATACCTATTCTCCTGAAGCTGTTTCGAAAAATAGAAACAAAAGGAAAACTTCCAGACTCTAGGAGGCCAGCATTACCTTGATTCCCAAACAAGGCAAAGACCGCATCAAAAGGAGAATTTCAGACCAATATTCCTGATGAATATGGATGCCAAAATTCTCAACAAGACCCTAGCTAATAGGCTCCAACAGTACATTGAAGGATTATCCACCACAACCAGGGGCGATTTATCCCTGAGTTGCAAGGGTAGTTCAACATTTGCAAATCAATGTGACAGAATAAATTAAGAGAAGAGACAAGAACCACATGGTCCTCTCAGTTGATGCAGAAAAAGCATCTGACAAAATACAGCATCCTTTCATGATTAAAATTCTTCAGAATAGTGATAGAGGGAAAATTCCTCATCTTCATAAAATCCATCTATGAAAAAACCACAGTGAATATCATTCTCAATTGGAGAAAAAGGTGAGAGCCTTTCCCTAAAGATCAGGAACATGACAAGGATGCCCTCTTTCGCCACTACTGTTCAACACAGTACTAGAAGTCCTAGCAACAGCAATCAGACAACAAAAAGAAATAAAAGTGTTCAAATTGGCAAAGAAGAAGTCAGACTCTCTCTCTTCACAGATGACATGATACTTTAAGTGGAAAACCCAAAAGACTCCACCCCCAAATTACTAAAACTCAGCAATTCAGTAATGTGGCAGGATACAAAATCAATGCACAGAAATCAGTTGCTTTCTTATAGACTAACAATAAAACTCTAGAAAGGGAAATCAGAGAATCGATTCCATTTACAATGGCACCAAAAACCATAAGATAGCTTGGAATAAACATTGTTAAAATGTCTATGCTGCCCAGAACAATCTATACTTTCAATGCATCCCAATCAAAATACCATTGGCAATTTTCAAAGTGCTGGAACAATCAATCCTAAAATTTGTATGGAACCAGAAAAGACCCAAATCACCAAGAAAATGTTGAAAAAGAAAAACAAAGCTGGGGGCATCACATTGCCTGATTTCAAGTTTTATTACAAAGTTGTGATCACCAAGACAACATGGTACTGTCAAAAGATGAAAGGATAAAGAAGATATGGTCCATATATACAATGGAATATTACTCAGCCATCAGAAATGATGAATACCCAACTTTTGCATCAACATGAATGGAACTGGAGGAAATTATGCTGAGTGAAATAAGTCAAGCAGAAAAAGTCAATTATCATATAGTTTCCCTTACTTGTGCAATATAAGGAATAGCAGGAAGGACATTAGGAGAGGGAAGAGAAAAATGAAAGGGGGGAAGTCGGAGTGAGGGATGAACCATGAAAGAGTGTAGACTCCAAGAAACAAACAGCATTTTGGAGGGGAGGGGAATGGGGGGATGGGTTGGCCCGGTGATGGGTATTAAGGAAGGCACATATTGCATGGAGTACTGGGTCACTACAAAAACTAATGACATACTGTATGGTGACTAACATAACATAATAAAAAATAATAATAATAAAAATTTAAAAATAAAAAATAAAGGGGAAAAATATCCAAACTCAATTGTAGTTGACACTGAAGATTTTAAACACATGCCAATTAGCTTTATTTGAATAGCCATTCTCATACTTAAAATTGTGATCTTTGGAAACTAAAGTTCTATCAAATCACAATTCATAACTTTTCTCATTTCTTACTGATTTCTCTTTCCTTCCATTTTTAATTGCAGTAAAATGCACATAATTTATTTACCATTATAACCATTTTTCACTTCTTACTCATTTCTATAGAATATCATTCACATGACAACAAACATGATTTTTATAAAATTTCATTTTCATTTGAAACACTAAATTTGTTGATCTATTTTTTATCAGATATTTTTCTTCAATCTATGTCTAGCTCTCTCCTAACTCCTCCCCAGAAATGAAGTTTAGACAGGTCACTGGTTGGTTGATTCTACAGGAAAACTAAGACTCTTCTTCTTGGACCCTTCTATGTTGTCTTTCTTTTTTCTTTCAGTTTTTGATTCTTTACAGCCAAGTAGTCACACCATCCACAGAAACTACCAATAAAAGCCAACAGCAAAGAGAAAATATAATACACTGCCATGTACGGTGAGAATAAGGTCAAGGTCTGAAATTCCTTACAGTAGTAATACTTTTGTTTCATATCAAAAATTATAGGCAATGTATTTGAAATCCTAATTTAAAAAATAGTCTTTTCATTTACTAACATGTAAATAAATCAAACTTAAAAATACAACTTTCAATAAAGGAAGTCTTTTGTTTCAACAAATGAATTCCCAATTGAAAAGCTAAGCTATATTTTTGCTTGTTTCAAGTTTTTATTTAAATTCTAGTTAGTTAACACATAGTGTAATACTGGTTTTAAGAGTGGAATTTAGTGACCCATCACATATAATACTCAGTGTTCATCTTCATAAGTGGTCTCCTTAATACCCACCACCCCTCAGTTTATTCTGTATAGTGAAGAGTTTCTTATGGTTTGCCTCCCTCTCTTTTTTTCCCCCCTTCCCCCTCTGTTCATCTGTTTTGTTCCTTAAATTCTACATAGGAGTGAAATCATACAGTATTTGTCTTTCTCTGAGAGACGTGTTTCGCTTAGCATAATACACTCTAGCTCCATCTACGTCATTTCAAATGGCAACATTTCATTCTTTCTGATACCTGAGTAACACGCCATAATTTCTTTTCCCATTCATCACTCAATGGACACTTGGGCTCCTTCCATAATTTGGGTATTGCAGATAATGCTGCTATAAACATAGGGGTGCATGTACCCCTCAAATCAGTGTTTTTTTGTTCTTTGGGTAAGTACCTAGCAGTGCAATTGCTGGGTTGCATGGTAGCTCTATTTTTAACTTTTATGTGGGTGTAGGTATGTGTCAAAATTTTCCCTATTTTGTTGTTACTGATTTTTCAAAGGAACAGTAAATACACACACACACACACACACACACACACACACACTCCTGTAGGCAACTCTTTTTAGCATTTCAGCATGAACACTGTCAGTACAGAGCAAAATGAAGGCCTGTGTATTAAAAAGTAAACAATGATGGAGAATACAATCTATGAAGCTAGCTATAGAAATGAAGTTAAATTTTTTTTTTAAACCATAAAAACATTTATAGAGTTTTGGAGAAGCCCCTTCCCCTTTCTCCTGAGATCTTGCCATAAAAGGCCTCACTCTACCAAACTCCTGGGAAGAAGTAAAAACACATCTCCCTGTACTTCATTTCCAGCTATGGGACTGTAATCAGGATCATAAATGTCTTCAAGATTGGGCAGCCAAGATAAATAACTGAAACTGTTATGTATTTAGTAACAGGCAGTGGTGGGGTCAGTGGTAGACTGTAGACTCCACACCTGAAAACCTTCAAATTAAAGAAATAGAGAAATAAAGGAACAAAGGAGTAAAGAAATAAGGAAGGAAGGAAATAAGGGAGAAAGAAAGGAAGGAAGGAAGGAAGGAAGGAAGGCAGGTAGGCAGGCAGACAGGCAGACAACCAGACCGTATTCACCAAACAAAACATACCAACAGAGTAGACTCTGCTGTGGTTCCATCCATTTGTTCCCCAAGACTTCTTCACACTCCCTAAATCCAAGTTTCTGATGCAGTTCTTATGGCCTGAGGTGGGGCTCAAAAGAACATGGCTTAATGAGGTTCTTGAGAACTGGAGTGATGATAAATAAGGTGACCGTCTTGGCCAGCACCCTGTCACCCCCTCCTTATCGCCTGAAACCCTTGAGAATTAGCCAAGCTACTTCTACTTTTGGTACTATGTCTTTTGTTTCTGCCTAGGGCTTTTCTCTGGCCAAAGAGAGAAATAGCAATCTCACAGCATTTGCCCTTTTCTCTTGGTCTGAAAGCAAGCATAAAACCATTTTTGTGGCTTTTCTCACAGTTTTAATAGTTACAGATAAAATGTGATTTAAAGATAAAATGTTACTTACATAATGCATATGTATATCAAATCACCATAATGTACATTTTAAATACCTTAAAATTTTTTCAATTCTACTGTAATGAAGCTAAAAAAAAATAATAAATGAACAAATCAAAATGTGACTAAAAAGCCTGCTTGCTACATACCTAGTTTGTTTTTTTCTTATTTTTCTGCTTCAATGCTAATAGAAAAGATAAAAGAGGACATAGATGGTAAGGGCAGGGTTATGCAGTAAAATATGCTTTGTGTTTAGAAGAATCCTAAAGCATTTCATAAGAGCATATGGGGCATAGTCTCTTGGTGAGAAGCTAAATGGGGAAAGGGGTAGGTTTTGAGAAATGAAGGGAAACATTCCAACAATCTGAACCAGTCGTAGGCTAAGACAGAAAAAGGGTAAGAAAGGAAACAGCAGCTGCCTTAGTGGCTTATAGGCTGACTCTTTCCCTACCTCTGTTCAACCTTTTCCCACTTGCTTCCATAGAATCTACATCAAAACACAGCGAGAAAATGAGCAATGGAAGTTTTGAAAAAGCAAGAGACAATCCTAGGCTATGTAGCCATTCTCATGAATGCAAAGGAGATTCATCCTCAGTTTGGCCAACATCCAGTGTTGGCGATACCAGCCAAGCAAATCCTTCAGTCTTTCACTTGTTTTCAGGGCAGGCATGGCACAAACGTGATAGCAATAATGTGAACTAAACACTTCCATAGAAATGTCCGTGGTTAGCCAATACTTGAACATTGGTTTCATTCTACTTCCCATTTGAATCTAGAATTATATGACAACTGAAATTATACTATTAAAACAACTGAGAACAATATTTGAATATTCACCAAACACAGGGTGTTGTGTGTGTCAGTGACTCTGTGTGTGTGTGTGTGTGTGTGTGTGTGTGTGTGTGTGTGTTTATTCTGGCTGGTTTATGTTACTGAAGTCAAGCAGATAACTTCTCTATATTCCTTTAAAAAATAATTAAATAAAGAATTTAACTGAAGGCAAAAACTCTGTAAACAAATTAATCCAGAAAAATTAAGAGAAAGAGCAGAAGTTGGTCTGTATTCATTTTTGTAAAACTAACCAAAACATACTAAGTGGAATGTGTGACCTTCACTATTTCAACAGGGAAAAAGGAAGTCAACATCTCAGATTGACAATTTTGTTGGAAGCCTCTCTCAAGCAATTTTTAACTTGGTTGGTACAAATGTTTTCTGCCAATTAAAATTGTGCAATATTCTCATAGATTAAAATATCCTTGGCAACTACATCTCCTTGGAAAAAAATAAAATTAAAAGTTGGGTTTTTTAAGTGCTTAATTTAGGACTGTCTTAAGTAGGCCTAAACACTAAATATTCATTTGTAAAATATAATAAACATTTTAAATTACTATTTTTAAGCATTGAAAATGAAGACCAGAAATTTCTCCATTATCAAAACAAAACACAAAATAGTCTCTAATGGTTTGCTACATCATTTTACAAGTCTTAAGAATTTCTAAAAATTATTAAAGTCATTTCCTGTTGATCTGCTCCAAGTTGGGTCTTTTGATATGTTACAGGTCCAAGGCATTGGAAACACAACAACGACAGAAAAAAGCCACTCTCATTAGGTAATAAAATTTCATCATCAAGTGGCTATGTAAATAAAACAAAGGACAAGGGATCTGAAAAATAGATCATCACATAAAAGGAAATCCACATGAACAATAAGCAAATGAAAAATGTAACAAAACTGATAACTCTTAAGAGTATGAGGGTCTAGAGGCACCTGGGTGACTGAGTCAGTTAAGTGGCTGCCTTCGACTCAGGTCATGATCCCAGGGTCCTGGGATAGAGCACCAAATCGGGCTCCTTGCTCAGCAGGGAGCCTGCTTCTCCCCCTCCTTCTGCCTGCCTGCAGCTCCCCTTGCTTGTGCTCTCTCTCTCTCACTCTCTTTCTCTCTATGTCAAAAAATAAATAAAATCTTTAAAAAAAAAAAAAAAGAGTATGAGGCTCTTGACTCAGACCATCTGGATTCAAGTCTAGGTTATCACTTCCTAGCTGAGTGATTTTGGACAAGTCATTGATCCTTCTATGCCTTTTGATCTACAATGTAAGGATCAGATATTCTAACTCATAATTGTCATAGTATATCCACTCAATAAACATAGTTATTATTGCTATTATCAGAAAATAGACTCAAACTTATTGGTAATCAGGAAACTGTAAATTAAGATTTAACTTTACCATATTTGAGTGCTTAAATTTTATAAAGGAATCAATAGTACGCAGTGTTAGCAAGAGAGTGAAGAAAGTAGTACCCATGTATACAATCAGTAGAAATACGTATTGGTTCTGCCCTTTCGGACAGCAATTCAGGGTGAAGGAGGGAAGTCGGTTGTAGAAGAGAAGAAAGGCAAGTGCTTGTGCTCCTAAACTCATTTTACTAAAGGACATTTTTCAAAATCATTATCATTTGTTACACCCTACTCCTTATAAATCATTTACCAAAAGTTGTTCATTTAGTTGTACTGTATTTGACAAACCAAAATAAGATCAAAAGAAACCAAATATACAAAAACACACTGTATTCATGTGAGTGCTCTTTTCTAATCCAATGACACAACACTTTTCTTTCAGTGAGTCCTTATAGATCTTTAAATTGACTCTGTATTTAATAAAACAACCATGTGGTATCCACTGGCTCTTTATTATAAATAGTCCTTGATATATAATACCTAATCTAAATTTTTTTTCTTCCTTTCTCTTCTTTTTCTATTAGGAAATACTCTCAAGACTTCATTCTTCTAACCTGAATCAGACTAACTTCATACATTATGATTGGGAAATTCTCTTGGCCACAACCTTTTATAAAAATAAACAAAACATAAAATAATAAACTGTTAAGTAGTAGCCATGGCGTAGTGGAAAGAAAACTAGTCCAATCAAGAAGCCTGAGTTGTGCCATTTTGAGACATCAGGCAAGTTTCTTAACCTGGCTCAGACTCAATTTTCTCATCTGCAAAGCATAATAATAAGATGATTTCTTAAAAGCATAACATGGGAAAAAATATATCAACCACAAACTGCCTTTTTGTTAATATTTGAAACAACTTTCTCCTCTCAGTTTCTATGGCAACAGAGACATGACCTTGCAGAGGCCTCCCTTGATTTCACCCAAGTTTGGGAAGAACAAGATCTTCAGTAGATCGGTGCTGTAATGGCATCCTCCAATATTCACAATCAGATCAATATTATAATCAATGATTACCATCATTGTGGGAGAAGGGTTAGGAGGGAAGGGACAGATGAGAGAGGGGAGAGGAAAATGATTTTTAAAGGGGATCAAAGTTCATTCCCTTCATTTGATTCTCAGAGAGAAACAAAGGGATTATAAATCAAGGCAGAGGGGGGCGCCTGGGTGGCTCAGTGGGTTAAAGCCTCTGCCTTCAGCTCAGATCACGATCCCAGGCTCCTGGGATTGAGCCCCGAATCAGGCTCTCTGCTCAGCAGGAAGCCTTCTTCCTGCCTGCCTCTCTGCCTACTTGTGATCTCTCTCTCTCTGTGTCAAACAAATAAATATTTTTTAAAAATTAAAAAAATAATAAATAAATCAAACCAGAGGAATCAATTCTCTCTTTACTGCCCCAAAGGGGAAGAGTAACATCGAGAAAGACCCAAGATGGATAATGGGGTGAAAGAAGCCCAGGAGGGGCAGATGGAAAGAAGCTCAGGCCTAAAACTATCTTAGACCTTAACCCAGCATAAAAATAATCCCTCAGATCTTGGATATGAGGAAATAAGTATGAAGCACGAGCAGGTGCAGTGGCTGAGATTTCTTTTGTCTTATTCTTCACGTTCTAAGCAAAGTCCTAAGCAACTCAAAGGGCATTTGAGATTTTGAGGTTAAGGATTTGGCTTTAACTTACTCAATAAAGTTTCAAGCTTTAAAGTCATGCAAGATCTGGAATTGGCTCCCTCCATTCTTTCCTCCTTGCTTCTTCCTTCCAACATGCACACAATAGTTCACGTCCACACACAATTCCTGTGATCATCTTTCACTCCTAACGTAGGTTAGGACTCTGGAGACAAAGCCCAGAGGCCCAAACTTTCATTCCTTGAGGCCTCTAGATGTAGGACAAACTGTTCTAACAGAGGTTGGGGCTCCAGGAACAGAGCTTTCATTATTATTTTTTTTAATCTCCATGATCAATAGTACCTCTCTGGTAACTCTGAGCGCAATCAGAAACCCCAAAAGGACACTCCCTCTGGAATTATTGTTTCATTTGGGACAATAAAACTGTTTATAAATATTGCTAAGTTTCCGAAGGCTTATGTATCAAACCAGGAAGTCCTACAAGCACTTCAAAGTAAATGTTCTATAGAATTTCTGCATTCCCAAGGATTTATTCTGAGTAACTCTGGGGAACAGTATAGGAAGTACAGGGAGTGCTCATTTGGATCATTAAAAGTGATAAATGTCCACCATTACTTGCTGTCATGGGTTGATGCAATCTGAGAAAGTGTCCCAAAATAATAAATGCTGTTATTTAAAAATTAATTAGGTAATACATAACATTTTTACTTTTCTATGTCTTAAGATCCAGAAATTGGTGATGCCCAGTTTAATGTCAACAGGGCAGAGTTAGCTGTAGGCAAATTTATGAAAGAGAAAATTTTTCTTTGGCCCCCTCCAAACATCACTTACTCTCTACTCTGTCACTTTGTGCAAAATCCTCAGCACTTAAATTCTTCTTAATGCCTCCTGGTGGGACAGATATTCCCATGTAGTGTCCATCTCTGACTGGCCCAACCTAAGTAGGGCCTCATTACTTAAGTCTTTACCTCACAGTAACTTTTAGTCAAAACTTAACTTGTCATATATTCTACTCCTATTAGACTCTTCTTTTTAGCTTAAAATATTGTTTATTACTAGAAAGTTAAAGTCTGTTAAGCATTATTACTCATTGGCTATAGCTGTATTATTAAACACTAATATATTAAAAAGAAATTCATAAGGTCCATAGTACTTTTCCACAAGCCCCTTTGCCAGAGTTAGTGATGAAGCAATCATCTGCAGCACTCCCACTTCAAATGCTGCAAGCAAAGGTTCTGTCATGTTATCAAGGCACAACGCCATGTTAGGGGTACACAGTAAAGGCACAATGAAATGATGCCTTGAACTCACTCTCTTCGTCGGTATAAACAGATGGAACATTTTATGGGTGGAAATAAAGGATGACAGAAAGATGGCATTACATCCTCCATTTTTTCTTCTCTTTGGCAAACGCTTGGGGATCCAGCCTTTTGTTTGGGGACATCTTTGACCATAGTTAGCTAAGGGAATAAGAGTACTACCCCCGAAGAAAGAAAGGACCTCATCGGGATGCCCAGACCTAGGTCTTATGGTAATTTCAAGGGATAATCATAAAAGAGGTAACTATGCCTCACTCATATGGAATGATAAGTGGAAAAAAAATTCAGGATAGAAGGCCCATTTAGAAACAGAGTGTCTTTGACCAGGGGTGTTTTCATTACCATACATCTTGAGAATATAAGTTCAGCAATAGCAACTCGAAGGTAAGTGGGTTTAATGGAAGCAAATACAGTTTCTCAGTAAGTTACTCAGTTTTCCCCACTAACAATAAATTACCCTATTCTGTAATTATTTCTTATTCCTTTCTTGTTTTGTTGCCTCTACACATAATATCTAAGGAAGAAATCAGACTCTCTTTTTACCCCCAGTTAATAAGATGAATTTCTCCTTGTTTTTAACATTTGGTAAGCTAAAAAAAATCTTTCTCTTTAGAATGAATTTAGCCCCCATCCTCAATCACTGGAAATTAGATCATTGGAAATCCAGAGATCTGGGTCCAAATCCAGAGTAAATAATCTTGACAAAATAAGTTCATATCTGTCAAAACATTCAGACCTTGTCAGTGAAGACTTTCTGCCTTGCACCATTTTCCCCACTGAGCACCAGAGGCATAGTGATCTTGGCCTGTGATAACTGAGTGCCCTAAAAAAGTGAGATTATAAAAGTTATTAGCTGAATGCTAGGAAAGGAAAGACAATTCAGCAATAGTTGGAGACTTCAATATTCAACTTGTAATAATGGATAGAGCACCTATGCAGATTAACAAGGAAATATAAGAGTGGAACAACATTATAAATCAAATAGACTTAACAGATACCTATATGATATCTATATGACCTATATGTCATCCAACAATGACAGAATATACATTCTTCTTAAACACATGAGGAAGACAGTCTAGATCATATGCTAGTCCATAAAAGAAATCTCAAAAATTTAAAAGGATAGAAATAATACAAAGTGGGTTTTCCAATCAAAATGGGATGAAAGTAGAACAACAGAAAAAGATTAGGAAAATCCATGGAAATTAAACATCTGAATAATCAATGGCTCAATGAAGAAATCAAATAAGAAAACAAAATATTTTGAGATGAAGGAAAATAAAGACACAGCATACAAAACATATGGGATTTAGCTAAAGTAATGCTTAATGAAATTTTTATATCTGTAAATGCTTACTATGTAGAAAGAAGAGTGGTCCCTGTGGCTCAGTCGTTAAGCATCTTCCTTCTGATCAGGTCATGATCCCAGGGTCCTGGGATCCAGCCCTGCATCGGGCTCCCTGCATGGCAGGAAGCCTGCTTCTCCCTCTCCCTCTGACCCTGCTTGTGTTCCCTCTCTCACTAGTCTCTCTGTCAAATAAATAAATAAAATATTTAAAAAAAGAAAGATCTCAAATAATACACCTAACCTTCCACCTTAAAACACTAGAAAAAGAGCAAATAAAATCTAAAGGAATCAAAAATTAAAATTATTTTATTAATAAAAATTAGAGCAAGAATTAATGAAATAGGGAATACAAAAAGAATATTGAAAAATCAATAAAAACAAAACCTTGTTCTTTATAAAGATCGACAATTTTCACAAATCTATAGACAGATCAACCAAGAAAAAAATAGAGAAACTCAAAATACTAGAGTCAGAAATAAAATAGAGGCTATTACTACCAAACTTATAGGGAAAAAAGAGTATTATAAAGGAACACCCTGGGGCACCTGGGTGGCTCAGTCCATTAAGCATCTGCCTTCAGCTCAGATCATGATCCCTGGGTCCTGAGATCGAGCCCTGCATTGGGCTCCTTGCTCAGCTGGGAGCCTGCTTCTCCCTCTCCCTCCCCCGACTCGTTCTCTCTCTCTCTCTCTCTCTCTCTCTCTCCCCTCACTCCCAAATAAATCAATAAAATCTTTAAAAATAAATAAAGGAATACCATGAACAACTGTATGCCAATAAATTAGATAATCTAGATGAAATAACAAATTTCTAGGAACACACAAACTACTGAATTGACTCAAGAAGAAATAGACAATCTCAAAAGATCTATAAGTGAAGAGAATGAATTATTAACCAAAACCTACCTAAGGAAAGCCAAGTCCAGATGGCTTCACTGGGGAATTATACCAAAGAATTAATACCAATTCTTTGCAAATTCTTCCAAAAAATGTAAGAGGAGAGAACACTTCCTAACTTATCACTTTGTATTACCCTGATGCGAAAATCAGACAAAGACCTCACAAGAAAAAAAAAAAAAAAAAAAAACTACAGACCAGTATCTCTTATGAATATGGATAGAAAAATCCCCAACAAAATACTAGCAAATTGAATACTTATACACCATGACCAACTGGGATTTACCCCAGGAATGTGAGGTTAGTTTAACATCTGAAAAATCAATTAATGTAATATATCATATCAATAAAATAAAAAATAAAAATCACATGATTATCTCCATAGACACAAGAAAAGCATTTGAAAAGTCCAGTAACTTTCATGATAAAGACACAAGACAAACAAGGAATACAAGGGAACTTCCTCAATTTGATAAAAGTCATCTTTAAAAAACATACAGTTAATATCATAGTTAAGGGTGAAAGACTAGATACCCTAACCCATAGTTAAGGGTAAAGGACATCTAGTCTTTCTTTTTGCTTGATCAGTAACAAGACAAAAATGGCCTTCTTTCAGCACTTTTGTTCAACATTGTACTAGAGGTTCAACCCTGGGCAGTTTAGGCCAGAAAAAGAAATAAAATACATCCAGGTTAGAAAAGAAGAAGTTAAAACTATCTCCAATCACAGACTGCATGATTCTATATACATGAAATCATAAGGAATGCACTAAAAATGATTAAAACTAAAAGAAATGGAAAATAGTATGTAGGTTCCTCAAAAAGTTTAAAATAGAGCTATGCTATGACCCAGCAATTGCACTACTGGGTATTTACCCCAAAGATACAATTGTAGTGATCCAAAGGGGGACCTGCACCCCAATATTTCTAGCAGCAACATCCACAATAGCCAAAATATGGAAAGAGCCCACATGTCCATTGATAGATGAATGGATAAAGAAGATGTAGTATATAAATATATATACAATGGAATATTACACAGCTTTTAGAAAAATGAAATCTTGCCATTTGCAATTACGGGAATGGAACTAGATGGTATTATGCTAAGCAAAATAAGTCAATCAGAGAAAGATAATTATATGATCTCACCGATATGTGGAATTTAAGAAATAAAACAGGATCTACAGGGGAAGGAGGAAAAAATAAAACAAGATGAAACCACAGAGGGAAACAAACATAAGAGACTCTTAATAATAGGAAACAAACTGAGGGTTGCTAGAGGAGAGGGGGTAGAGGCATGGGGTAACTGGTTGATGGACATTAAGGAGGGCATGTGAAATAATGGGCACTGGGTGCTATATAATGAGCATTGAGGAATCACAGGCCTGTATCTTTGAAACCAATAATATATCACATGTTAATTAATCAAATTTAAATTTAAAAATCTTTAAAAAACTGAATTCAGCAAGTTTTCAGGATATAAAGACAATATACAAAAATCAATTATAATGGAAAAAAAATCCATGATCATGGGTTAGAAGACTTAACATGGCAATATACCCCAAACTGATCTACAAATTCAACACAATGCTTTTGGGAATTTCAGCTAACTTCTTTGTAGAAACTGACAGACTGATTTTAAAATTCATACATAATTATATGGGACCCAGAATAGACAAAACAATTTTGAAAAAGAGGAACAAAATAGGAAGACTTATACCTCCTGGTTTTAAAACTTACTACAAGGCAATGGTAATCAAAACTGTGTGGTACTTGCAAAAGGATAAACAGATAGATGAATGAAAAAGAATTAAGAGTTAAGAAATAAAATCATGTGTCTACGGCCAACTGATTTTTCACAAGGGCACCAAGACCACTTAATAGCTAGATTTCAACAAATGGAGCTGGAATTACTGGATAGCCACATGCAAAACATAGGACCTTTGCCCTACACATACACAAAAATTAGCTCAAAATGGATAAACAACATAATTATAAAACTATAAAACTCTTAAAAAGAAAACAAAGGATAAGTCCCCTTGGGTTTGGAGAAGATTCTTGGCTATGACATCGAAAGCACAAGCAACAAAAGAAAAATAGATACACTAAATTTCATCAAAATCAGAAATGTCTGTGCTCCCAAGGATACCACGAAGAAAGTAAAATACCAACCCACAAGATGGACAAAAAAATAAATCATATATATGATAAGGGATTTGTATCCAAAGTATACATGGGGCACCTGGGTGACTCAGTTGGTTAAACATCTGCCTTCAGCTCAGGCCATGATCACAGGGTACTGGGATCAAGCCCCAAACTGGGGTCCCTGCTCAGTAGGAAGCCTGCTTCCCTCTCCTTCTGTCCCCTCGCTCATGCTCCCTCTCTCTCTCTCTCTCAAATAAATAAATAAATAAATAAAATCTTTAAAACAAACAAAAAAACAAAGTATACAAAGAACATTTAAAACTCAATACTAGAGAGATAAATAAGCCATTAAAAAAAAAAAAAAGGAGATGACTTACATACAGAGGAAAGCCCATCAGAATAACGTCAGACCTGTCCACAGAGACCTGGCAAGCCAGAAAGGGCTGGCAAGATATATTCAGGGCACTAAATGAGAAGAACATGCAGCCAAGAATACTTTATCCAGCAAGACTGACATTCAAAATGGATGGAGAGATAAAGAGTTTCCAAGACCGGCAAGGCTTGAAAGACTATGCAACCACCAAGCCGACACTGCAGGAAATATTAAGGGGGGTTCTATAAAAGAGGAAAAATCCTAAGAATAGCATTGAACAGAAATATAGAGACAATCGACAGAAAGAAAGACTTCAAAGATAACACAATGTCAATAAAAACGTATCTCTCAATAATCACTCTCAATGTGAATGGCCTAAATGCACCCATAAAATGACACAGGGTTGCAGATTGGATAAAACGACAGGACCCATCCATATGTTGTCTACAAGAGACCCATTTTGAACCTAAAGATACACCCAGACTGAAAGTGAAGGGATGGAGAAGCATCTTTCACGCCAATGGGCCTCAAAAGAAGGCCGGGGTAGCAATTCTCATATCAGATAAATTAGATTTTAAACTAAAGATGGTAGTCAGAGATACAGAAGGACACTACATCATTCTTAAAGGGACTATCCACCAAGATGATCTAACAATTGTAAATATCTATGCCCCCAATATGGGAGCAGCCAATTACATAAGAAAACTATTAATCAAGATAAAGAGTCATATTGATATGAATACATTAATAGTAGGAGATCTTAACACGCCTCTCTCAGAAATAGACAGATCATCGAAGCAGAAAATCCATAAAGAAATAAGAGCATTGAATGACATATTGGACCAGATGGACCTCATAGATATATACAGAACATTCCACCCTAAAACAACAGAATACTCATTCTTCTCAAGTGCACATGGAACCTTCTCCAGAATAGACCACATACTGGGTCACAAATCAGGGCTCAACCGATACCAAAAGACTGAGATTATTCCCTGCATATTCTCAGATCACAATGCTTTGAAACTGGAGCTCAATCACAAGGAAAAGTTCAGAAGGAACTCAAATACCTGGAAGCTAAAGACCACCTTGCTTAAGAATGCTTGGATCAACCAGAAGATCAAAGAAGAACTTAAACAATTTATGGAAACCAATGAGAACGAAGACACTTCACTCCAAAACCTATGGGATACAGCAAAGGCGGTCCTAAGGGGGAAATTCATAGCCATTCAAGCCTCCCTCAAAAAAATTGAAAAATCCAGAATACACCAGCTGTCTCTACACCTTAAAGAACTGGAGAATCAACAACAAATCAAACCAACTCCACACGTAAGAAGGGAAATAATCAAGATTAGAGCAGAGATCAACGAGGTAGAAACCAGAGATACAGTAGAACGTATCAACGAAACTAGAAGCTGGTTTTTTGAAAGAATCAATAAGATCAATAAACCATTGGCCACACTAATCCAAAAGAAAAGAGAGAAAGCCCAAATTAATAAAATTATGAATGAAAAGGGAGAGATCACAACTAACACCAAGGAAGTAGAAACAATCATCAGAAGCTATTATCAACAGTTATATGCCAATAAGCTAAGCAACCTAGATGAAATGGATGCATTCCTGGAAAACTATAAACTCCCAAAATTGAACCAGGAAGAAATTGACAACCTGAATAGACCGATATCTAGTAACGAGATTGAAGCAGTGATCAAAAACCTCCCAAAAAACAAGAGCCCAGGACCTGACGGATTCCCTGGGGAATTCTATCAAACTTTCAAAGAAGAAATAATACCTATTCTCCTGAAGCTGTTTCAAAAAATTGAAGCAGAAGGAAAACTTCCAGACTCTTTTTATGAAGCCAGCATTACCCTGATCCCCAAACCAGGCAAAGACCCTACCAAAAAGGAGAATTTCAGACCGATATCACTGATGAATATGGATGCTAAGATTCTCAACAAGATCCTAGCAAACAGGATCCAACAGCACATTAAAAAGATTATCCACCATGACCAGGTGGGATTCATCCCTGGGTTACAAGGATGGTTCAACATTCGCAAATCAATCAATGTGATAGAACAAATCAATAAGAGAAGAGAGAAGAACCACATGATCCTCTCCATTGATGCAGAAAAAGCTTTTGACAAAATCCAGCATCCGTTCCTGATTAAAACGCTTCAAAGTATAGGGATAGAGGGAACATTCCTGAACTTCATCAAATCTATCTATCAAAAACCCACAGCAAATATCATCCTCAATGGGAAAAAGCTTGCAGCCTTCCCATTGAGATCAGGAACACGACAAGGATGCCCACTCTCACCACTCTTGTTCAACATAGTATTAGAAGTCCTAGCAACAGCAATCAGAGAACAAAGAGAAATAAAAGGTATCCAAATTGGCAAGGAAGAAGTCAAACTCTCTCTCTTCGCAGATGACATGATTCTTTATATGGAAAACCCGAAAGACTCCACCCCCAAACTACTAGAACTCATACAGCAATTCAGTAATGTAGCAGGATACAAAGTCAATGTCCAGAAATCAGTGGCTTTCTTATACACTAACAATGAAAATACAGAAAGGCAAATTAGAGAATCGATTCCATTTACTATAGCACCAAAAACCATAAGATACCTCGGAATAAACCTAACCAAAGAGGTTAAAGATCTGTACTCGAGGAACTACAGAACACTCCTAAAAGAAATTGAAGAAGACACAAAAAGATGGAAGACCATTCCATGCTCTTGGATTGGAAGAATAAACATCGTTAAAATGTCTATACTGCCCAGAGCAATCTATACTTTTAATGCCATTCCAATCAGAATTCCACCAGTATTTTTCAAAGAGCTGGAGCAAATAATACTAAAATTTGTATGGAATCAGAAGAGACCCCGAATTGCTAAGGAAATGTTGAAAAACAAAAATAAAACTGGTGGCATCACGTTACCTGATTTCAAGCTTTACTACAAAGCTGTGATCACCAAGACAGCATGGTACTGGCATAAAAACAGACACGTGGACCAGTGGAACAGAGTAGAGAGCCCAGATATGGACCCTCAACTCTATGGTCAAATAATCTTTGACAAAACAGGAAAAAATATCCAGTGGAAAAAAGACAGTCTCTTCAATAAATGGTGCTGGGAAAACTGGACAGCTATATGTAGAAGAATGAAACTTGACCATTCTCTTACACCATACACAAAGATAAACTCGAAATGGATAAAAGACCTCAACGTGAGACAGGAATCCATCAGAATCCTCGAGGAGAACATAGGCAGTAACCTCTTTGATATCAGCCACAGCAACTTCTTTCAAGATATGTCTCCAAAGGCGAAGGAAACAAAGGCAACGATGAACTTCTGGGACTTCATCAAGATAAAAAGCTTCTGCACAGCAAAAGAAACAGTCATCAAAACAAAGAGGCAACCCACGGAATGGGAGAAGATATTTGCAAATGACAGTACAGATAAAAGGTTGATATCCAGGATCTATAAAGAACTCCTCAAACTCAACACACACAAAACAGATAATCATATTAAAAAATGGGCAGAAGATATGAACAGACACTTCTCCAATGAAGACATACAAATGGCTACCAGACACATGAAAAAATGTTCATCATCACTAGCCATCAGGGAGATTCAAATCAAAACCACATTGAGATACCACCTTACACCAGTTAGAATGGCCAAAATTAGCAAGACAGGAAACAACGTGTGTTGGAGAGGATGTGGAGAAAGGGGAACCCTCTTACACTGTTGGTGGGAATGCAAACTGGTGCAGCCACTTTGGAGAACAGTGTGGAGATTCCTCAGGAAATTAAAAATAGATCTTCCCTATGACCCTGCAATTGCACTGCTGGGTATTTACCCCAAAGATACAGATGTAGTGAAAAGAAGGGCCATCTGTACCCCAATGTTTATAGCAGCAATGGCCACGGTCGCCAAACTGTGGAAAGAACCAAGATGCCCTTCAACAGATGAATGGATAAGGAGGATGTGGTCCATATACACTATGGAGTATTATGCCTCCATCAGAAAGGACGAATACCCAACTTTTGTAGCAACATGGACAGGACTGGAAGAGATTATGCTGAGTGAAATAAGTCAAACAGAGAAAGTCAAGTATCATATGGTTTCACTTATTGGTGGAGCATAACAAATAATATAGAGGACAAGGGTAGATGGAGAGGAGAAGGGAGTTGAGGGAAATTGGAAGGGGAGGTGAACCATGAGAGACTATGGACTCTGAAAAACAACCTGAGGGTTTTGAAGGGGCAGGGTGGGAGGGTGGGGGAACCAGGTGGTGGGTATTAGGGAGGGCACAGATTGCATGGAGCACTGGGTGTGGTGAAAAAACAATGAATACTGTTACGCTGAAAATAAATAAAAAATTAAAAAAAAAAAAGGAAATGAAATATTTAAATAAACATTTCTCCAAGGAAAATATACAAGCTCACAAAAAGATGCTCAACATCATTAGTTATCAGAGAAATATAAATTGAAACCATGAAATAGTACTTCATACCTACTAGAACATTAGAATCAAAAGCCAGATAGTAAGAAGCACTGACAAGGATGTGGAAAAATCAGAACTCTCATACACTGCTGGTAAGAATGTAAAATGGTACAGCCACTTTGGAATAGCAGTTCCTCAAACATTTAAATACAGAGTAACCATATGATCCAGTAATTCCATTTCTTATATATACACAAAAGAATTGGAAGTAGTTGTATGCAAATAATTAAGCAATACTGTTCACTAAAGGCAAGAGGTAGAAATAACCCACAAGTCCAACTTATGAATTGATAAACAAAATGTGGTATATCCATATAATGGAAATATTATTCAACCATATTAAGTAGCAAACTACTGATACATGCTACAACGTGGATAAACCTTGAAAACATTATGCTAAGTAGAAGAATCCAATAACAAAAGACTGCATATTATTCCATTTACATAAAATATCCAGAATTGACAAATCTATAGAGATCAAAAGATTAGTCATTGCCTAGGGCTAAAGAGGGAGTGAAGGGAAACAAGCAGGGAGAGTAATAGCTAAAGTGGGTGCAGTTTCTTTCTGAGGTAATAAAAATGCTCTAAAATCTACTATTGTGACTGTAGCATTTATCTGTGAGTGTACTAAAATCTACTGAACTGCACAATGTAATGGGTGAATTGTTTGTAAATGATATTTCAATAAAGATCCTTTTAAAAAAGCATTGTTCTGGCTTGCAAAACAAAAGTTACTGACTCCAAACACAAAACAAAAATATAGCCACAAAATAAATGTTATATTTATTTCGTATATTGTTAAATTTAATACTAATAACAATTTAAGGACCCAGAACAATTTGTAGGTTAGACTGTCTCATTTCAAAATAGTTCTCTAGTCAGCACAATGATTCTTTAGAAATCAGAACTAAACATAATTTCAAAAACAAAACTATAAAAAGCATTTACATCCTGTTCACTGCACAGATATTACATTTAATGAGACATGTGGGTACACTTAGGAATGTTTCATACGATGTAGAGAATGATTTCCAAAAGTTAAGTGTTGCATGCTAACAAACTCTTAAAATACCCCTGCTTTTACCATGTCTTTCACTATAGGCACATGCCCAGACACTGTGTTTGTCAGTAAAAAAACCATTACACTAATTTCAATGTCATTCCTCTTGACTCAAAACATTTTGGTAAGGACTCTAAGCTCTAGATTTCTCTTCTGGGTCTTGATTAAATTCTTTGTCATCTTTCAGCACAGCAAGGCTTATGCTTTCAGGTGAGAAATAAGGAAAATGTGAACAGATAAACCACTATAATGTGGATTGAACAGATGAAAGACTACAACCTGGACTGGCTCATTTTCATGCAAATGACTTTATGAAGATAAAATGGCTTTATGTCAAGAAAGAAGAGTTAAAAGTGTCAATCTATGCATTCCTGAAGTGAAATTGGTATCATACATAAAATTATTCCTCTTGAGATAAAATTGTAGCTAGTAAGTATTTTAAATTTGGCCAATCATCAAGATAGAAAGCTTAGGGACACTTTGGAGACAGATTATCCTAGGTTTGGATCCCTTGTCTTTCATTTATTGGTTGGATGATCTTGAGGCAGTTGCCCAAACTCAATGCTCTTATTCACATAAAAGAGGATAATAAATTATGCATACATCATAGCATTATAAGGAAAAAACGACTATGTCTAGCAAAAGTAGGCATTCAAAAAACTGTTCTACCTTACTATTCTGGAATCTCAGTTAAAATAGCAGTATCCATAATGGCACCATTGGCCATTCAAGAAATGTTACTAATAATTCCTAATAACTGAAAAGATTTATCCTCTGTTCTAAATACCAGAGATAGATCAGACACTACTGGAAGACTACAAATATACCCTCTCCCTACTGCCTCATACTCTCTAACCTTTCATAATATCTAATGAAATAGTTCCAATATTGCTTACTATGAAAACTGTTAAGTATAGACTCCAGAAGAAACCATGAAGAAACCTCCAGAAGAGGGCAATCAAAAATAAACAGGCAATAGGCCCTCAAGTTTACTAACAGTAGAATAACTCTGGTCATTTCTTCCTCTCTGGTATGGCATTGCATCTCAGACTGCCTTATATCACAGGGATGTTGTAAAGACTCTAAAGACCTAAAAGAAACTTATAAGATGATTATAGGCACCAAATGCCAAATGAATGAATGAATAAATGAAGCATAAAAGAACTAAAGGAATGGAAGGAACAAACTAAAGATGAAGTTATCTTCAGCTGTAGAGTAAAGGAAAAACAACTTTGGTAAGGTCAAGAAAACATGTTAAGTAGAATAGTTAAGAGAAGCCTTCTAAATGTCTCTAAATATCAGATGTGATTTTATTTCTTTCAACTTGCATTTCTTTTTTATTCCTCAATTTCCTTCACAAATCAACACTTGTCAAATTATACTGTACCTATAACGGAAGGGCACAGACACAGTGATAGAAATTTTCTAATGGGGTAAGGTGCAGAAGATAGACTCTGACCTTTTCATTTGCCTTTTCCAGACCCTTTCAAAGTTAACTTTAAAAGAACTGGTGTCAGGAAGAGCTGGGGATTCATTTAGTTAAGTCAATTTCTAAAGCAATTTGGAAATGAACCACATGGAGGAGAAAGGAATTTGCTTATTTGCGTTTATATTTTCCCTCCTTTAGAATAAGACTATATACTTCCTACTACTGGAGGAAGGAAACAGATAATTTTGAAGGCATCTTTATAGATATATGAAATGAACTATGGTATATCCTTAATCAATACATCAGAATCTACACAGAGTTCAAAAACCACATCCTATTTTCAGTTTTTAAAATTGTGATTAAAAAAGTACCTAACATAAAACTTACCATCTTGGAGAAAATGGCCAGGTGGCTCGGACTAAGCATGGTTTTCCTTGCCACTGGATTCTGTAGAACGCACTGCCAGTCTCTTGTCTGCTGTTCACAGTGGCTGCTTCTGATACCCCAGTGAAAAAGCTGGAGAAGCATGACTCAGGCCAAGCTTTTGGGTTGATTCTCAGCCCTCGACCAAAAGAATTCATCCCAGAATTCCCCATTTCCCCTCCAAAGAAGAAGGATCTTTCCCTAGAGGAAATTCGGAAGAAATCAGAAGCTGCAGAAGAAAAACACAAGTTCCATAAAGCGGAGGTCTTGAAGCAGCTTGCTGAGAAATGACAGCATGAGAAAGAAGTGCTTCAAAAAGCAACAGAAGAAAAGAACAACTTCAGTAAAATGGCAGAAGAAAAACTGACTCACAAAATGGAAGCCAACAAGGAGAATCGGAGGCATAAATGGCTGCCAAACGGGAGCGTTTGTGAGAGAAGGACAAGTACATTGAAGAAGTGTGGGCAAACAAAGAATCCAAAGATCCTATTGATAAAACTGACACTGACTAATTTGTTCTGAGAACCGACTTTCTCCCCTTCCCTTTCCCAAATATCCAAAGACTATACTGGCCAGTGTCATTTTACATTTGCCCTCCTGACAAATATTCTAGAAGCTGATGTAGGACTGTGTCGGTAGATCTAGACAGTATGATGTTGTTTTATGGGCTAAAGGGGAAAAACTGAATGTTGCAATTTTTTCTAAATGTAGTTACTTTAGAAAGTAGACACTACTTTTCTAAAAGTAGTTACTTTAGAAACTAACTACTTTCTTGTTTCTAAAGTAACTACTTTTCTTGTTGCATCTCTTTTCTACTTCAGTACACTTGGAATGCTGGGTTAGTGGCTAATACCATACTAGCTCTGTGAAAACATGTTTGATGTTTGTGAAAAGAGTATATGTGGCTTCTTTTAAAGTGTTAGATGCTGAATATCTGTTCATTTTAAACCCCAATCTATCCAGATCTTACCAGATGCTACTATACTTTAATGATTAATAAAACTGCATGGTACTATTAAGAAAATAATTCATTATCTTAACCATTTTTAAATATACAGTTCAGTAGTTTTAAGTACATGCATATTGTTGTAAAACAGGTATCTAGAACTTTTTCATCTTGCAAAACTGAAACTCTATAGCCATTAAGTAACTCCTATTTCCTCCACCCTAGCCCCTGATAACCCCCACTCTACTTTCTGCTTCTATGAATTCTATTATTTTAGATACCTCATATAAAAGGAACCGATTGTATCTGTCTTTTTGTGACTGGCTTATCCCACTTAACATAATGTCCTTAAGGTCCATCATGTTGTAGCATGTGAAAAAATGTAAAAAGGATCCCCTTGCTTTTTAAGGCTGAATAATGTTCCATTGTATGTATATACCACATTTTGTTTATCCATTCATCTGTTGATAAACATTTGGGTTGCTTCTACCCTTAGGTACTGTGAATAGCTCTGCTATGAACATGGAAATGTAAATATCTCTTGAGTATCTGCTTTGAATTCTTTTGGCTATACAGCAAAAAGTAGGATTATTGGATCATATGGTAGTTCTGTTTTTAACTTTTGAGAAACTGCCATACTGTTTTCCACAGCAGTTGCATCGTTTTACAATCCCATAGTGTACAAGCGTTCCAATTTCTCCACATATTCAACCAACATTAATTACTCCCTGTGTTATTTTCAATAGTAGGCACGTTAATGAGTACAAGGTAATAAGTCATTGTGGTTTTGAGTTGCATTTTTCAGATAATTACTAATGTTGACCATCTTTTCAAATGCTTGTTGGTCATTTGTATTTCTTCTTTAGAAAATGTCTATTCAAGGCCTTTGCTTATTTTTAATCAGGTTATTTTTTGTCATTGTTGAGTTGTTGCAATTCTTTATTTATTCTGGATATATTAATCACTTATCACATATGTAATTTGCAAATATTTTCTCCCATTCTATAGCTTGCCATTTCACTCTGTTGATTGAGCCCCTGATACCCAAAAGTTTTTCAGCTTAATGTAGTCATATTTTTTCCATTTTGCTTGTGTTTTTTGTGTTTTTGATGTCATATTCCAAGAAAACACTATCAAATTCTACATGATGAATTTTTCCCTCTTTGTTTTCTTGTAGGAGTTTTATAGTCTTAGATCTTTAAGATGTTTTTAATCTAGTTTAATTTTTGTATATGGTAAAAGATAAGGGGCCAACTTAACTCTTTTGCGTACATATACCCAGTTTTACCAAAAATATTTGTGGAGGAGTCTTTCCCCCACACACACTGGGTGGTCTTGGCATGCTTTGCAAAGAACATTTGACTATATAGGTAAGGATTTATTTCTGGGCTCTCTATTCCATTGATGTAGTTGACTGTCTTTATACAAATGCCACACTGATGTGATTACTGTGGCTTTGTGATATGTTTTAAGGAAAAGTGAATTGGGGGAATCGAAGGGGAGATGAATCATGAGAGACTGGGGACTCTTAGAAACAAGCTGAGGGTTTTAGAGGGGAGGGAGGTGGGGAGATGGGTGAGCCTAGTGGTGCATATCAAGGAGGGCATGTATTGCATGGAGCACTGGGTGGGATACATAAACAATGAAACTTGGAACACTGAAAAAATAAAATAAAGTTTTTAAAAAATGAACAAAAAATAAAATAAAATCAAGAAGTATGAGTCCTCCAACTTTTTTTTTTTTTTAATCTCAAAGTTGTTTTGGCTATTCAAAGTCCATTGAGAATCCATTAAAATATTAGGATAAATTTTTCTATTTCTCCAAAAAATGCTGTTGGAATTTTGATAGAGATTGCATTGAACAAGTAGATCAGTTTTATGGACATGTTAACAATATTAAATCTTCTAATCTGTGAACATGAGATGTCTTTCCATTTATTTGTGTTCTTTTAAATTTCTTTTAGCAGTGTTTTGTGGTTTTCACTGTACAAGTCTTTCACCTCCTTGGTTAGATTCATTCCTAAGTATCTTATTCTTTTTGACGCTATTGTAAATGTAATTGTTTTCTTATTTTCCTTTTTTTTTTGGACTATTCATTGTTAAATCTGATAGATTTTTAAATAATTTGCCATTAGCTGTCTTCCTTCTTTGCCATGATTCCTTTTTATAGTAAGTCCACTTATTCTTGAGGCAGAACAGGATGCTAGGGTCTGTGTTCCTCTGATGTGTACCCATTTCATTATCAGTATTCTCCATGTTTCCAACTACAGTAACTTCAGTACTTCAGAACAGAATCAAAACACAGAGTCAATCAACATAGTAACATAGGAGGCTCCTGAGCTTTGTTCCTCCCATAGATATACAAAATATACAGTTACACATGGAGGAATTTCCCGTGAAAAAGATCCAGAAACCAGCTGAGTTACTTCAGTGAAAATACACTGAAATGGGTAGGAAACCCTGAGACACACTTTTGTCATAAAACCCATGCCATACGATCAGAATGGAACTCCCAACTGCCAAATTCTTCTTGAGGAGCAAAGGGGGTTGGGACCCACATCTAACACTCCAACTTTCAAGACTCCCACATTTAAGACAGGTTCCCAAACACCTAGTTCTGAAAGCCAGTGAGGTTTTCATCCATAAGACCCACAAGAATTATATCAAACAGAAAAGCAGTTCTTAACTGGCTATCTCGGTGAAGGTACAACATAGAGGAAACAGGCAAAAAAAAATCCATCTCCCATTTTTTTTTTCCCTGAAAGGACTTTATCTACACCTTTCAAAAGCTGCTGCCTAAATGTCAGCAGGCACCTAGGGGCTCTGATCCTTCCTCACAGACTAGGAAAGTTGGCACACATTTCCCCCATCTTCTTCCTCAGGTCTACTCCAAGTTACCAGTGATTCCCTGAGAGAAGCTTGTATATACATCTGTACCTCATTTTTTGCAGCTGCAAAAAGTCCAGAGATGGGTCTCTGGACTGCCTGGCTCTGACAGCCAATGGAGTTTCCATTCCTGAGTTCCACAGGGATACAGCAAATAAAGAGGCAAATGTTAACTAGCTATCATCCCAGAGCTCAACACAAAAAAAGCAGGCAAAAATGCCCATCTTCCAGTCTTTCTCTGAAAGGAATTTACTTGCATACTTTAAGATCTGCTGCCTGAGGGCCAGGTTTCTAATTTAGCATGTCTCTAGTGGCTGGCAGCCATCATCTCCAGACACTGGGAAAACCAACAGATACCTTCCGTCTTCTCCCTCCAGCCTGCTCCAAGTAACTCACCAGTATCTCCCTGGAAGAAGCTTGTATACATGTCTGCACTCCAACTTTCACAGCTGCCTCCAGGGATAGATTCACAACCACCTGGCTCTCATAGCCAGGGGTGCTACCTTTCGCCAAGTCCCACAGAAGTATAGGAAATAAAGAAGAGGTCTTAACTGACTATCCCTCCAGGGCTCGACACAGAAGAAGCAGGCAAAAATGCTGCTCTCCAAGTTTTCCTTGAAAGGGATATAGCTGCAAACCTTAAAAGCTCATGACTCAGGCTTCTAATTTTAATACATATCTAGGTCCTGACTGTGAAAAAAATACATACTTTCTCAGCTTCTGCCTGAGATTCCAGCTTCTAATCAATCTACATCTAGGTCCCAACTGTAATCCTTCCTTTTGGAACACTGATGACCTTTCCCACTGGGAGCCACTGAAACAAAGAAAGCATCTTGGTGAATCACAAATGTTTCAGAGAAAACCAAGAGCTTGGCTGGCCTGATTAACAAGGTTGATATCCTACATGAGATATTATGTCAAAAGTGCAAGAGGAGTTGCCAAAAATAGTCTCTGTTTTCCTATAGCCCAATGTGAAGGTATCTGAGGTCATAACATGCTGAGCCCCTTCATGTCATCTCACCAACCTCAATCATTTTTTTTTCAGCTGGTATTTACTTAATGGTTTATATTTGTCAGCTATATCATCAACTAAGAAACATGAATAAATTGACCATCAAATTTTTAAGTAATCCAAAATAAAAAACTATATGCCTAGCTCTGTTAGATATTTTAAGTGGGAGATACAAAGGCCATGTAAGATTTAGCCCTGAAATATCTTTGAACATACAGACATATATATGTATTTCTGTACAAGGTTAATAGAATCTTGTAGAATACAATCTAAGGCAATATATAATTATGTGGTCCAGAAAATGTATACCATGAGAAATAATAGTTATGATTTTTGAACACCTTCACAGATTGTATGAGGACTATAAAGTTCTACTTTGGTGACTACCAAAATTCTGCTTTAACCAGTGAATAACTTGATGATCAGAAAGGAGGACTTTTTTGAGTGAAATAAGTCAAGCAGAGAGAGTCAATTATCATATGGTTTCACTAACTTGTGGAGCATAAGGAATAACATGGAAGATATTGGGAGATGGAGTGGAGAAGTGAGTTGGGAGAAATCAGAGGGAGATACTGTGGAAATAAACTGAGGGTTTTGGAGGGGAGGGAGATGGGGGATTGGGTGAACCTGGTGGTGGGTATTATGGAGGGCATGTATTGCATGGAGCACTGGGTGCGGTGCATAAACAACAAATTTTGGAACACTGGAATAAAATAAAATAATTTTTTAAAAAAAGAGTGCAACAGGTGGCTCTTTTATGTAATATACAGAAACCAACAGAGTCTAAGGAAATGAAGAACAGAGAAAAACATACAAAACAGTAGTATAAGATAAAACTCTAGAAACAGACTTTAATGAAATGAAGATAAGTGATTAACCAGATAAGGAGTTCAAAATACTGGTCATAAAGTTGTTCACTTCATTCAGAAGAACAATTCAGTGAAAATTTTGACAAATAGAAAATATAACAGTGTCAATCAAAAATCACAGAGCTGAAGAACATGATAACTGACCTGAAAATTTCAACAGAGGGACTCAAAAGCAGAGTAGATGAAGCATAAAAATAGATCAACAGGGGCACCTGGGTGGCTCACTGGGTTAAGCATCTGCCTCCAGCTCAGGTCATGATCTCAGGGTCCTGGGATCAAGCCCCACATCGGGCTCTCTGCTCAGCAGGGATCCTGCTTCCTCCTCTCTCTCTCTGCCTACCTCTCTGTCTACTTGTGATCTCTCCCTCTCTCTCTGTCAAATAAATAAAATCTTTAAAAAAAAATAGATCAACAAATTCAAAAGACAGGATAGTAGAATTCTTCAACTAGAGAAGTAAACAGAAAAAGCAATAAAAAAGAGTAAAAATAGCTTAAGAAATTTATGGGACACTATCAAATGGGCCAATATTTATATAATAGGGATCCCAGAAGAAGACAGAGAAAAAGACAGGAAGCTTATTCAAAGAAATAATGGCTAAAAATCTCTCTAACTTAAGGAAAGAAACAGATACCCAAGTCAAAGAATCCTGAGAATAAAAAAATAAGAGAAATCCAAAGAGACCCTCTGCAAGATGCATTAAAATTAAATTGTCAGATGTTAAAGATAAGGAAAGAATCTTAAAGGCATCAAGAGAAAAGTAAATTGTTATATACATGGAACCCATATAAAACTATCAGCAAAGTTTTCAGGATAAAGTGCAGGCCAGAAGGCAGTTGGATGATATAGTCAAAGTAATGGGGGGACAAAGACTGCCATCCAAGAATACACTACCTGGCAAAGTTGTCCTGCAGAACTGAAAGAGAGATAAGTTTCCCAGACAGACAAAAGCTGACAGATTTTATCACCACTAGTTCAGTCTTACAAGAAATGTAAAAGTGACTTTTTCAAGCTGAAACAAAACGGTGCTAATCAGTTACATAAAAACATATGAGAAGATTAAACTCAGTGGTAAAGGTAAATATATAGCTTAATGAAGAATACTCTAATATTATAATGGTGGTAGGAAAATAACTATTAACTAGCATAAAAGTTAAAGGACAAAAGTTTTAAAAATAAATACAACTATAAAAATTTGTTAATGGATATGCAAAGCAAATAAAAAGATGTAAGCTATGCTATCAAAACCAAAAAATGTTGGGGTGCCTGGGTGGCTCAGTGGGTTAAAGCCTCTGCCTTCAGTTCAGGTCATGGTCTCAGGGTCCTGGGATCAAGCCCCGCATCAGGCTCTCTGCTCAGCAGGGAGCCTGCTTCCCCCTTTCTCTCTCCCTAACACTCTGCCTACTTGTGATCTCTGTCTATCAAATAAGTAAATAAATAATCTTAAAAAAAATGTTGAGGGGAACCTAAAAATGTAGAGCTTTTGTATGCACTCAAAATTAAGCTGTTCCCAGCTAAAAATAGGCTCTTATAAATATATAAGATAATTTATATAAGCATTAGGGTAATTAGAAGGCAAAAGGAATAGTAGATACACAAATAATAAAAACCAAGAAATCAAAGCATACCATTACAGAAAATCATCAAATTACAAATTAAAAATTCTCCCTAGACAGAAAAGAACAAAGGATTTACAAAGGAACCAGAAAACAACAACATAGCAAGACTAGGTCCATATCTATCAATAATCACTTTAAATATAAATGAACTAAAATTCTCTAATCAAAATATATACAGTGGTTGAATGTATTAAAAAAAAAAAAAAAAGACCCAACTATATGCTGCCTACAAGAGACGCATCAGCTTTAAGGACACATAGAGACTGAAACTGAAAGGATGGAAAAAGATATTCCATGCAAATGGAAGCCAAAACAAAGAAGAGGGAGCTACACTTCTATCAAACAAAACAGATAAGCCAAAGGCTATAACAAGAGACAAAGAAGATCATTATATAATGACAAAAGAGGTGAATTCATCAAGAGAATATAACATTTGTAAATATTTATATACCCAATATAGAAGCAACTTAATATATATAGTTTATATTAATTGATATAAATAAACAAATAGAAAGCAATACAATAATAGCAAGGAACTTCAACAATCCACTTTCAATAGATAAGTCATTCAGAAAAAAAAAATCAATAAGGTAACATTGGAGTTAAAAGATATAATAGAGCAGATGGAACTACCAGGTATATACAGAACATTCCAGCCAATAGCAGTAGGTTACACATTTTTCTCATATACACATACCGCCTACAAAAAATGGATCATATGATAAGCCACAAAACAAGTTGTAATAAATTGAGATCCTACCAAACATTTCTTCAAACCATAATGATATGAAACTAGAAATCAATGAGAACACTAGAAAATTCACAAACATGTGATTGAACAACATGCTCCTGAACAATCAATAAGTCAAAGAAATCAAGAAATAAATCAAAATAATCTTGAGACAAATAAAAATGGAAACAAAACATACCAAAACTTATGGGACATAGTAAAAGCAATTTGAAGAAGGAATTATATAATAAATAATTTAATAATTATATAATATATTATAAATTGTATAATAAATAATTATAACTTATATGATAAATTATTAAATAGTAATAAAGTAAAAAGAAAGATCTCAAACAATCTAACTCTACATCTCATGGAACTAAAAAAAGAATAGACTAAGCCCAAAGCTAGTAGAAAAGGAAATAATAACAATTAAACTGGAAATAAATGAAATAGAAATTAAAAAGAGAATAGAAAAGATCAATGACAATAAGACCTGGTATCCTTGAAAAGATAAACAAAATGGACAAACTTTTCCTACACTTACAAGAAAAAAAAGTAGACTCAAATATATGAAATTAGAAATAAAAGAAGTGACATTACAACTGATACCACAGAAATATAAAGTATCAGAAGAAACAATTACAAACAATTATACACCAAATAATTTGACAATGTAGAAGAAATGGATAAATTCCTAGAAACATAAAACCTACCAAGACTGAATCATGAAGAAACAGAAAATTTGAAAAGACCAATTGCCAGTAATAAGATTGAATTTGTAAATAAAAATCTCCCAACAAAGAAAAGTCCAGCACCAGATGGCTTCACTGGTGAATTCTACAAATATTTAAAAAGGAACTAATATCAACCCTTGTAAACTCTTCCAAAAATAGAATAGTATGAATGTTTCCAAATTCATGTTACAAGGCCAGCATTACCATGATACCAAAATCAGAAAAGACTCACACAAACACACACACACAAAATTGCAAGTTAATATCACTGAGAAACATGGATGAAAAAGTCTTCAATTAAAAATATTAGCAGAGTTCTAGGTACCTGTGTGGCTCAGTGGGTTAAAGAGTCTGCCTTCGGCTCAGGTCATGATCTCAGGGTCCTGGGATCTAGTCTTGCATCGGGCTCTCTGCTCAGTGGGAAGCCTGCTTCACCCCCTCTCTCTCTGCCTGCCTCTCTGACTACTTGTAATCTCTGTCTGTCAAATAAATAAATCAAATCTTTAAAAAAATATATTAGCAGAGTTCAACAATATAAAGGATCACCATAATCAAGTGGGATTTATTCCAGGATTGCAAGGATGGTTAACCACACACAAATCAAGATGACATATCACGCCAACAAGATGAAGGATAAAAATCATATGATTGTCTCAATAAACAGAGAAAAAGCATCTGACAAAATTCAACGTCCTATCACAGATATATTCAGAACATTCCATCCTAAAGCAACAGAATACACATTCTTCTCTAGTGCACATGGAACATTCTCCAGAATAGATCACGTCCTGGGTCATAAATCAGGTCTCAACTGGTATGAAAAGACTGGGATCATTCCCTGCATATTTTCAGACCACAATGCTCTGAAGCTAGAACTCAATCACAAGAGGAAATTTAGAAAGAACCCAAACACATGGAGACTAAAGAGCATCCTTCTAAAGAATGAACGGGTCAACCAGAAAATTAAAGAAGAATTGAAAAAATTCATGGAAACAAATGCTAATGAAAACACAACAGTTCAAAATCTGTGGGACACAGCAAAGGCAGTACTGAGAGGAAAATATATAGCAATACAGCCTTTTTCAAGAAATAAAGGTCTCAAATACACAACCTAACCCTATACCTAAAGGAGCTGGTGAAAGAACAGCAAAGAAAGCCTAAACCCAGCCGGAGAAGAGAAATCATAAAGATCAGAGCAGAAATCAATGAAATAGAAACCAAAAAAAAAAAAAAAAAAAACAATAGAACAAATCAACGAAACTAGGAGCTGGTTCTTTGGAAGAATTAATAAGATTAATAAACCCCTGGCCAGACTTATCAAAAAGAAAAGAGAAAGGACCCAAAAAATAAAATCATGAATGAAAGAGGAGAGATCACAACCAATACCAAAGAAATACAAATAATTATAAGAATATATTATGAGCAACTATACACCAGCAAATTTGACAATCTGGAAGAAATGGATGCATTCCTAGAGACATATAAACTACCACAACTGAACCAGGAAGAAATAGAAAATCTGAACAGACCCATAACCAGTAAGGAGATTGAAATAGTCATCAAAAATCTCCCAACAAACAAGAGCCCAGGGCCAGACGGCTTCCCAGGGGATTTCTATCAAACATTTAAAGAAGAATTAATTCCTATTCTCCTGAAACTGTTCCAAAAAATAGAAAGGGAAGGAAAATTTCCAAACTCATGTTATGAGGCCAGCTTTACCTTGATCCCAAAACCAGAAAAGGATCCCCTCAAAAAAGAGAATTACAGACCAATATCCTTGATGAACACAGATGCAAAAATTCTCACCAAAATACTAGCCAATAGGATCCAACAGTACATTAAAAGGATTATTCACCACGACCAAGTGGAATTTATTCCAGGGCTGCAAGGTTGGTTCAACATCTGCAAATCAATCAATGTGATACAATACATTAATAAAAGAAAGAACAAGAACCATATGATACTCTCAATAGATGCTGAAAAAGCATTTGACAATGTACAGCATCCTTTCCTGATCAAAACTCTTCAAAGTGTAGGACTAGAGGGTACATACCTCAATATCATCAAAGCCATGTATGAAAAACCCACCGCAAATATCATTCTCAATGGAGAAAAACTGAGAGCTTTTCCCCTCAGGTCAGGAACACAGCAGGGATGTCCATTATCACCACTGCTATTCAACATAGCACTGGAAGGCCTAGACTCAGCAATCAGATAACAAAAAGAAATTAAAGGCACCCAAATCAGCAAAGAAGAAGTCAAACTATCACTCTTTGAAGATGACATGATACTATATATGGAAAACCCAAAAGACTCCACTCCAAATCTGCTAGAATTCAGTAAAGTGCCAGGATATAAAATCAATGCACAGAAATCAGTTGCATTTCTTTACACCAACAACAATACAGAAGAAAGAGAAATTAAGGAGTCAATCCCATTTATAATTGCACCCAAAACCAAGATACCTAGGAATAAACCTAACCAAAGAGGCAAAGAATCTATACTCAGAAAACTATAAAGTACTCATAAAAGAAATGAAGGAAGACACAAAGAAATGGAAAAATGTTCCATGCTCATGGATTGGAAGAACAAATATTGTGAAAATGTCTATGCTACCTAAAGCAATCTACACATTCAATGCAATCCCTATCAAATCCAATCCACTTTCTTCAAAGAAATGGAACAAATAATCCTAAAATTTATATGGAACCAGAAAAGACCCGGAATAGCCAGAGGAATATTGAAAAAGAAAGCTAAAGTTGGTGGTGTCACAATTCCAGACTTCAAGCTCTATTACAAAGCTGTCATCATCAAGACAGTATGGTACTGGCACAAAAACAGACACATAGATCAATGGAACAGAATAGAGAGCCCAGAAATAGACCCTCAACTCTATGGTCAACTAATCTTCAACAAAGCAGGAAAGAATGTCTAATGGAAAAAAGACAATCTCTTCAACAAATGGTGTTGGGAAAATTGGACAGCCACATGCAGAAAAATGAAATTGGACCATTTCTTTAAACCACACACGAAAATAAACTCAAAGTGGATGAAGGACCTCAATGTGCGAAAGAAATCCATCAAAATCCTTGAGGGGAACACAGGCAGCAACTTCTTCGACCTCAGCCACAGCAACTTCTTCCTAGAACCATTGCCAAAGGCAAGGGAAGCAAGGGCAAAAATGAACTATTGGGACTTCATCAATATCAAAAGCTTTTGCACAGCAAAGGGCACAGTTAACAAAAACAAAAGACAACTGACAGAATGGGAGAAGATATTTGCAAATGACATATCAGATAAAGGGCTAGTATCCAAAATCTATAAAGAACTTACCAAACTCAACACCCAAAGAACAAATAATCCAGTGAAGAAATGGGCAGAGGACATGAACAGATATTTCTGCAAAGAAGACATCCAGATGGCCAAAAGACATGTGAAAAAATGCTCCACATCACTCAGCCTCAGGGAAATACAAATCAAAACCACAATGAGATGCCACCTCACACCAGTAAGAATGGATAAAATTGACAAGTCAGGAAATGACAGATGTTGGTGAGGATGAGGAGAAAGGGGAACCCTCCTACACTGTTGGTGGGAATGCAAACTGGTGCAACCACTCTGGAAAACAGCATGGAGGTTCCTCAAAAAGTTGAAAATAGAGCTACCCTACGACCCAGCAATTGTACTACTGGGTATTTACCCTAAAGATACAAATGTAGTGATCCAAAGGGGCACGTGCACCCGAATGTTTATAGCAGCAATGTCCACAATAGCCAAACTATGGAAAGAACCTAGATGGCCATCAACAGATGAATGGATAAAGAATATGTGATTGATATATATATATACATACACACACACACACACACACACACACACACACACACACAATGGAATACTATGCAGCCATCAAAAGAAATGAAATCTTGCCATTTGTGACGATGTGGATGGAACTAGAGGGTATTATGCTTAGTGAAATAAGTTAATCAGAGAAAGACAACTATCATATGATCTCCCTGATATGAGGAAGTTGAGATGTAATGTGGGGGGTTTCAGGGGTAGGAAAAGAATAAATGAAACAAGATGGGATCAGGAAGGAGACAAACAATAAGAGACTCTTAAGCTCAAAATAAACTAAGGGTTGCCGGGGGGAGGGGGGTAGGGAGAGCGTGGTGGGCTTATGGACATTGGGGAAGGTATGTGCTATGGTGAGTGCTGTGAAGTGCATAAACCTGGCAATTCACAGACCTGTACCCCTCGGGCTAAGAATACATTATATGTTAATAAAAAAAAAAAAATTCAACATCCTTCCATGATGATAACACTCAATAAACTGGGTATAGAGGAAACATACATGAACATAATAAAGGCCTACATGACAAGCCCACAACTAACATCATATTCAATAGTGAAATGCTAAAAACTTTTCCTTCTAGATCAGAAACAAGACAAGAATGCCAATTTTATTCAATATAGTACTAGAAATACTAGCCAGAGCAATTAGGAAAGAAAAAAAATAAAAGATATTCAAATTAGAAAAGGAAAAAGTAAAATCTTTTCTATTTGCAGATAACATAATATCAATCATATATTTAAAAAAAATCTTGAAGAATCTACCAAGAACCTGTTAGAATAAACAAATTAAGTTGTAGGTTACAAAATCAATATACAAAAATAAGTCTCATTTCTCTAATCAACTATCAAAAAGAGAAATTAATCCCATTTATAATAACATCACAAAGAATAAAATACTTAGGAATAAATTTAATGCTGGAGGTAAAATATCTACACACTGAAAACCAGAAGATGTTGATGAAAGAAATTGAAGTCATAAATAAATGGAAAGATATCCTACATTCATTGATGGCAAGAATCATAAATATTAAAATGTGAGTACTACTCAAAGCAATCTACACTTTCAGTGCAATCCATATCAAAATGCCAATGAAATTTTCTATAGAAATGGAAAAAATAATATTAACATTTATATGAAACTGCAAAAGACCCTGGATAGCCAATGCACCTCGAGGAAGAACAACAAAGTGTACTGCTAGAGGCATCACATTTTTTTTATTTCAAACTGGATTACAAAGCCATAGTACTGAACATAGAATAGTACTGGCATAAAACCAGACACATAGATCAGTGAAACAGAATAGAGCATCCAGAAATAAACAATTACATAAATGGCCAATTAATTTCTGATAAAGGAGTCAAGAATAATGATAGTCTCTTCATTAAAAAGGTGTTGGGAAAACTGGATAGCCACATATAAGTGAAAAAACTGTATCCTTTATACTATACACAAAAATCAACTGAAATGGATTAAAGACTTGAACATAAGACTTGAAATCCTAAGACTCCTAGAAAACAATATAGGTAAGCTCCTTAACTCTGGATGTGGGAAAGGTTTTTTGGATTTCACACCAAAAGCAAAGGAAAAAAAAAGCAAAAATTAGCAAGTGGGACTATATCACACTGAGGTGTCTGCATAGTAGAAGAAACCATCAGTAAAAATAAAAAGTTAGGGCCGCCTAGGTGGCTCAGTCAGTTGTGTCTAACTCTTGATCTCAGCTTAGGTCTTGATCTCAGGGTCATGAGTTCAATCTCCACATTGGGCCTACTTATAAATAAATAAATAAATGTAACCTACAGAATAGGGTGGAAGAAAATATTTGCAAATCATACAGCCAATAAGCAGTTAATATCTGAGATATTCAAGACAATCATAAAGCAAAGGAAGGAAGGATGAAATGTGTAAAAGACCGAATAGACATTTTTCCCAAAGAAGACATATGAATGGCCTGTAGGTACTGAAAAGGCGCTGAATACCATTAAACATCAGGGAAATGCAAACCAAACCATAATGAGCTAATACCTCATACCTGCTAGGGTAGCTATTATCAAAAAGATAAGACAATACTGACTCCATGGGAATGCAATGTTTCATTGACCTTGCTCACATGCTCCTCTGGTTGGGTAAAGAGATAGAGTTTCCTCAGGTAGAGAAGCAACCCCAAAGACAAAATTAAAGTCTTCTATGAAAGGGACAAGTTGAGAAATGGACACTGGGAATATAATCAACAAATGAACACTCTAAAAATGCCACTCAAAGTATCAGTGCCTGAGTTGTTTGTTACCAATTAAGGACAACATAACAAAAGTTGTACTATAATGGAAATCACTATGCCACTAGATTAAACATAGTTTAGCTTATATTTATTTCATAATAAGACTCAGTGAAATTGACATCATGTGCCTCCTAACATAATACACTGAGGGGGGGAAAAAAGCACATCATCACTTTTGGGGTTTTCCTACCAAAATGCACACATTACCTAAATCTCATCATGAGAAAACATCAGACAAATCCAAATCAAAGGGCATTCTACAAAATAACTGGCCCATACTCTTCAAAAATGTCAATGTTATAAAAGGCAAAAAACAAAACAAAACAAAACAAAACAAAAACACCTGAGTAACTATTCTAGACCTAAAAAGACAAAAGAGACAAAGCAACATGTGCTCTAGGACACCCTTTTGCCATCAAGGACAGTAAATTTGCAAAAGTTGCCTAAGATCTATAGATTAGATGGTAGTATTCTGAGAATGTTAATTTCCTGATTCTAATCATGTTATGGTTACATAAGAGAATAATATCTTTGTCTTTAGAAAATAAAAGCCAATCATTAAAGTAAATACACAATTTTTATAGCTTCTTCTCAAATGATTCACACACATACACACACACACACACACACGTACACAAGAGGGAGGTGGTGAAGACAGAGAAATATTTGTGCATATGTTTGTGTAGTGGAGAGAAAGAAAGGATGATAAAGCAGATGTGGCAAAGTGTTAAATGTGAGAAATCTTGTTTAAACACATACGAATCTGTTGCACTATTCTTATAAATTCCCTGTAAGACTGAAAGTATGTTTATTTAAAATTAAAGGAAAATAAAATTTTAGAATTCATAAATAGCAGCAACAATACAGATGCTTCTATTTAAATATTCACATAACTTGCTTAAAATGCATATGTAATTTTTTAGCTACTGCCTCAACGTCTTGTATTTTTGGAGTATATAATTCAATATACATGTGAGCATATGTGAGAATATGAACTATTTGAAATAAAAATGTTTTTTAATAGGAAGACAGAAAAACAGATATATAGGGACAGTCTTAGAGTGTGAAAAGTGAAATTTTAATACTGATTTCATGAAATTGGGGATTTTTAAAAAATTGTTTAATTTTTCAAAATTTAAAAAAAAAAATTGAAATCCTGCCTATACTTCCAGAAAACCTCCTGAAAGCTTTTTAAAGATAATGTTGAAACCTTTAAATATCAAATCCAGAAGAAAAAAAATGAATGCAGATTTACTTGAGTCCAGGGCCCTGCAGATGTCCAGAAGTCTCACCCAGAGCAATCTCCAGAAAGGCCCCATCTAATCTTCAGTCCATCACTGTAGAGATGCCCACGGGTACTTGACTTCTGTGCCAGACTTAAAGGCAATGAAATACTGGCAAACCTGGGGTCCTGCCACCTTAGCTGTCCCGGCAGTCATTTTTTGCAATCCTGCCATCTTACTTTTTCTCCCACAAGGCACCACCACTGAATGGGGCCTAATTTCCTCATGCTTACAGACATAAACCGCCAGCTTTCTCCCTGTCTTACTATGTGAGCCTCTCTTCCCCCTCCACTACCCATTCTCCCCTCCAGGTGTACCTGCCTGCAGAAAACAAAAGCCAGCAAAAATCTTAGGCCAAGTGGTTTCTATTTCCAGACCTATTTCAATTTCCAGACACTTTCCCTGAGGAAGGTGGTCTCTATTAACCTGCGGGCTTGAAATGGGGAAAGTAGAGAGTATAAGGAGAACAAATTCAGTACATTTTCATTTCATATTCATGAGCCAAGCAAGACCCATTTTTGTTGCAGAGAAGAAAGAACATTTGTTCAGTAATCTTCCTGATATGCAGTTTAGCCATTTTTAACTCGCCCTGGAATAGAACAGTGCCAGCTACTGTTTCAAATGGTTAGAGCAAATACTGTTGACACTGTGACCATGTACCTGGGCCTCTGCAGAGTCAACCTTGGTGGACTGTTCCCCTAAAGGATTTTTAGCACAAGCACTGGCATCTCTCTGCCTGAGGCCTTTCTCTGGCTACAGAAGCATGCTTAGCTGGAATGCCAGCCAGCCTGCCAGAAGAAATTAACTCCCTCAGGAGCAACTCTTAGTCAATGAAGGATCACACTGTCCCATTAGGGGCAATTATGAAGTATGTTCTCTATGCTGTCCAATACAGTAGCTGCCAACAAATTTGCTTATTGAGCCCTCAAAGTGTAGCTGGTCCAAACAGATAGCCACTTTAAATGTAAAACATACACTGGACTTCTAAGACATAGCATGAAAAAAGGTAAACTATATCATTAATATTTTTATTGATTAAATGCTGAAATTACAATATTTTGGACATATTTTTCTAAATAAAATATAACATCAAAATTAATTTTACCTTTTTTCTCGCTTTACGTACTAGAAAATTTTAAATTACATATGTGGATTATACTACATTTCTGTTGGACAGCACTATATATAGTTTATTAAAGTTCTTTTGCAGAAATGAGCTGTAAATGCCCACACTAACAGCCCAACCATTTTGATTTGATATCTCCCCCACTTTTGTCTGCACTGAAAACATTAATTTAGAAACTGTGACACACTATAAAACGGTGGGGGTTTTTTGGATGGAGTCTTGCATAGATGAAATCAGATTTAAATCTGTGCCTGTTGTAGGCATGGCAGAAAATTTGTATTTGGGGAAAGACAGCTCCTTGGTAAAATAATATATTTTTATACCCCTTTAGGTTAAGCACAGCAAAGGAGAACATGGTAATGGAATCCATGAGACAATGAGAAAGGAATCTGCCCTATTTTCCTTGCGGCTATGTGTTATCCCTGAAGAGATTATGAGGATGTTTGGCTGGTTTTTGCTTTTCCTTGAGAAAGCTTGAGACAGAGCAAGTGGGGGACCTTCACTCCTGAGAGGGGAAAGCGGGAGTGAAGACACATCCATCTGGGGAAAATGAGTCAAGCCCAGAGCCACAGAGACAAAGCAGGGGAAAGGAAGGAGAAGGCCTACTAAGGAGGCTCTCTGGAAGGCAACTCGAGGAGAAGAAATGGCACCCAATGTTTCAACTTAGGTTTCTTTTCCTGAATTGCAGTATCATCTCTTGAATGCTTTAGTAAAGTTTTATAAAATGCCAAAGCTGTGTGCTTTGGGCAATTCAGGGTTAGGAGTCATGTCTGTCTTTGGGGCAATAACTAGTTTGGTAAGAAAACTAGATGGAGTATGCATATGATGGTGATAAGCAGAAAAGTCTGAAGCAGTGATTTTGTGGGGAAAAGTGAGCAACACTTTTCCAGCTAATAATAGTAATACATTCATGTTTTTTAAGCCAGACACCTTTGAACTACTAGGTTCCAAGTATTTTCATAGATCATCTCATTTCATTCTCGCAATAACTATGCTTGAAGTATATATGTGTATATATATACACACATATATATATACACATATATATATATATGAGTAATATTATTATTATTCCTGTTTTATAGATAGGAAAACTGAGGTACAGAGATGCTAAGTAACTTGATCAGGATCAAACAGCTAACAAGTCAGGTACAAAGACAGAGTCAAGGTACAAATTCTGGTAGTCAGTGTTGTCTTAGGGTCTTAACCACTGTGATATTCTATCTCTTGGGACAGATTTGTGAAATAAGGACCTACTCCCTGTGGATGTTCAGAAATCAGGAGGGAAATCTTCTAAGAGAACTGTATAGCAAATCAGGCCTTTCACAGAAGCTCTCAAGTAGATGGGGAAAAAATCATTTTTCACAAAAAATTCTCAAAGAGACAGAAAATTTGAAAGGAGAGAACCAAGTTCCTAAACTTCACATACATAATAATTCTTAGTTAGTGATCAAACGCACAAATGTGGAGATGTCCTTTATTTCCTTTTATACCTAAACGTCCCAATATATTGAACATTGACTTTTAAGCTGTCCAACCAGTTAGCATTTTTTCCTAGTACAGCTTTGAGTGTATGACAGAGTATCTGTAGCATTCTAATACAGTGTTCACTAATTTGCTAACTATAGATATATGACTTTAAAAATACTACCAAGTGATATTAAATTTTAACTCAATATAAACCTCAACTTCAGGCAGTGAAATCCCCATTATTGCTTTTCCAGGGTACTTTCATTCTACTTAATCCAAGGCTTATCAAACACATGCTGCAGGATTGAATGAGACTGTAGAGACTCTCCCTCTTCATTATTATAGTCTGGCCATTTTCCTTCACTGAACTGCTTATTCAGATGTCCACATTTTTTACCAAATTCCTTATTCAAAAGACTTAGAAAAAAAGACCTTTTTAATATGCTATATACTAGTTAAGCAGGAGAAAGCTCAGCCGTCACCACTCTTTCTTCCTTGGACCTGCTCTTTCCCTATGATTTTTCCCATGTATCTGTTCTCCATTCAAAACTTTCTGTTTCTATAAGGATCTAGGCTTTTGGAAACCAGACCAGGAAGACCAGCAGGCCTGTAACATCCCATTTTGTCATATCTTACTGCTCAGGAATGAGCCAAGAAAACCAACTGCTTGCATGGGAGAAAGGAAAAGGAAATCCCTAGGAGCAAGAAACTGTCAATATTTCAAAAATTATTATTCTGCATAAGGTACCACTTCACCTTTTTACATACATCATCATAGTTCATCCTTAAATAACCCTAATGTTGTTTATCGTGTTGTTTAATGTTACTATTATTATTTATGCTATTACTGGCATTATTTATTTATCCTCATTATTGCTATTATTTATCCTCATTTTAGAGCGAAGGAAACTGAGACGTGGTAGTTTGGGCTACCTAGCTGCGGTGATAAGGCAGCCTCTGAGATGACCTCTGGACTTCACACCCTTAGGTCATCCCCTCCCACTGAGTTTCAGATGATCCCAGTAACTTGATTCTAACCAAAGGAAGATGGTCAAAATAATGAGATGTCACTTTTGAGATAAGTTGTGCCTTCTCTCACCCTTTCTCACTTGTTTGCTTTGATGGAAGCCAGCCACCATATTGTGAGCTGTCCTAGGGAGAGATCCACATCAGTGTCAGGGAGCTGATGCCACCAGTCAACAGCCAGTGGGAAGCTGAGGTCTGCCAACCACCACATGAGTGGGCCTGGAAGGGATCCTCTCCCACATTGGGCCTTGAGTTGACTGAAGCTCTGGTCAACACCTTGACCACAGTCTTGTGAGAGACCAAGTCCGAGGACCCAACTAAGCTGCACCCAACCCCTGTCTTGCAGAAAATGTGAGATAATAAATGCTGCTTTATGCACTAAGGCATAAGGCATAGTGCACTAAGGCACTGAGGCTTACTTTTAAGCCTTAAAGTAATGTATTATATGACAATAAATAACTAGGATAGCTGGTAAATTTAAACTCAGGTGATCTGGCTCTGGACATCATGTTTTAGCCAGCATGCTCTTCTGTTCCCTAGGAATTGGGATTGGTTCTCTCAGCTTCTGTCAGGGAGGCCACCATGTGCAGCCAGTCCCAGTATGTTCCCTCCTGTCTCCCAAAGGCCCGAGCAGTGCCGCTACCAGCACAGAGCACACACCACCCTCAACTCCTTCTCTTGTACTAAAGAAAGATTCCTCTCCTTTTGCTTGAACTAAAAAGTCATTGGTGGGGCGCCTGGGTGGCTCAGTGGGTTAAAGCCTCTGCCTTCAGCTCAGGTCATGATCTCAGGGTCCTGGGATCTAGCCCTGAATCAGCCTCTCTGCACAGCGGGGAGCCTGCTTCCCCCCTCCCCCCCGCCCCGCCTCTCTGCCTACTTGTGATCTCTGTCTGTCAAATAAATAAATAAAAACCTTTATTAAAAAATTATTTTTAAAAAAAGTCATTGGTAATGCCAGTTGGATTCTTGTATCCATTCTCATTACCATTTCAGTTATTTCCCTCCTATTCCCTACTTTCTCTTTTTTCACTATTTTTCTGCTCCCTTTTGTGTTCTTCTTCAGTCTTAGACCTTATTTTCCTCTTTATTTCTATGTTCTCCTGTAAACTCTTTTCTCCTGCTTCTATTTTCACTTACAGAAAAAGGCACTATTTGCCGCCTGGAAACTTTACTGCTTGTTTGAAAAGAACAGCTTTCTGGAAACATCAACAGATAGAAAAACACAGGTGGAGGGTGGGCTTGGGGGGATGGTGCAAGAGAACCCTCTTTAGCAGGTTTTTTTGTTTTTGTTGCCACCCGCCTCTTATATCAAAACATCCCTTAGGGCAGTTAAAAGCTGCTGGCCACCCCAATTAAAGTATTTTCAAAGAAACTGTCAGAAATAGTTCCAAGAGCACTTTTAACTTATTACATGTGGGTTACATAAGCACTGGAAGCTTGTTAAAACATTCAAAATATGATATGAATTGAGTCATACAACAGCAGGGTCAAAGCTTTAGCTTTTCAGTGTGACTAATATGATCGTCTGGGACTCAGGCAGCCTGGACAAAAACAGATCTTAAAGAAAATCAATTAAAGGATATTTTTTGCTCCTTCCAAGAACCTACATTGCTAACTTTAAAAATATGCCTGTAATTCCTTTGTATTTGGGTTAACTATGCTTTTAAGCATAGCTGTAACAGGACTGCTCATATTACAAATCAGATATGGGAAGCAAAGGTAAATCTTTATTTGATTTAAACAAATTTTACCTTCCTCAAGAGCCCTACCCACTAGATTGTGTGGAAAGAAAAAACAAAACAAAACGAAATAAAAACAAGCTGTTAAGCTGCTCCTCTGAATCCAAATGAAGAGTGAGATTTAAATAGCCCCTTTCCTATTTCTCATGATAACTCAAGGGTCATTCTGGGAGGACAGTTCTGCTTAGAGCGTGGCAGGCACTTACCACCCTGTCCCTCTCATCACCTCCTTCTACAAAATGCCAGTAGCAGCCCTTCTTGGCATGCTGACAATCTTAACCATCCTTACACACTTCCAAACCACTGCCATCTGGGTCAGTACTGCCCTCCCTTTAAAAAATAACAAATCTAAGTAACGCTCAGGTATTTGGGTAAATTACTTAGAGTTTGAGATCCTTAACTCCCCCACCTCCTCCCCAAGATGGCTTCTGGGCTTTACACAAAAAGGAGTTAGCCAGGACCCTTAAATCAGTGTGTTCCCAGGTCCTCAGGTCTCCAAGACAATGGTCATTACTCAGCTGGTTGGTCTCCACAGTTAAAGTCAACAGCTAGTGACATTCCTGAGCTGGTCTCCATATATAGTCAACCCTTGTTGATACATGATTAAAGGAGAATTATTCTCAAATGTAACACTTCAAGTATGACCCTGTTGCACAATTGATTTGTCCAATCATACCATGGTACAAGGGAGGAAATATTCTTATTGATCCTATGTAAAAAATCACATTGCTGTGAAAGTAAAGAGACTCAGTAAAAATATTTGTTTTTCAATTCTTAGAAGTCAGTGAGCATCAGATCCCAAAGGCAGAGTCTATTGAAGATTTGAAATAGCTTAAAAAAAAAAAAAAAAGAAAGAAAGGACTCTCTCCGACGTCTATGAGAAATACATTAAAATAATACCAAAAATATTCTGAATAAAAAAATATTCTGAATAAATTATCACATTAAAATTTTCCTCATTAATTTATTAAGTCCACTGTAATTAATATTTATTTTAGGGGCATCTGGGTGGCTCAGTATGTTAAGTGTCTGCCTTTGGCTCAGGTCACAATCTTGGGGCCCTGGGATGGAAGCCTGTTGGACTCCCTTGCTTAGCAGCGAGTCTGCTTCTCCCTCTTCCTCTGCCCCTCTTTCTGCTTATGTGCACTCTCTCTCTCAAATTAATAAAATCTTTCTAAAAAATACTTACTTTACTCTGCTTTGTATCAAGCAATTAGCTTTGATAAACTGCATCATCAGCTTTTGGACAGAAAAGAGTCTTGCAAATTCTGACTTGGTCTATGGGTACAGACTGAAAGTTTCCTAAGCAATGTTACCTTGGAAGATTGTACCCAAGTCTCTATTCTTTGAACTGGCCATAGTTCAGAGTACTGACTGCAGTCTCTTTCCACAGGGTCCTGAGACTGTCTCTTCTTAAAAACATAATCACTAGCTTGTTGCCTAAACTGAAATCTCAGGCAAGCTTCAAAGGGAAGCAGAAACCTGTTTAACAATGAGGCTGAATTGCTATAGACAACTGATTAGAGTACCAACAAAATCAGAATGAAGCACAGTAAAATTTTGTACTGTCTATTTTGTAAGGGTTTAATCAATGTTTCCCATGAACTAAGAAGCTATTGTGGACAACAGGGCAGTGAGAAATTTCCAAGGCCTTCCCTTAAAATCTACCACCTGTGAGATTTTTACATAAACTTATCCTAGGGAAGGCTGAGATCTCTTCTGCTCTGACAATTCTTCCCATGCAATTATTACAATAGTAATGTAGAACATACCAAACAAACCTAATAACATCTAGCATCTTTCCAGTGGTACCAGTTGTGTAAGATATAGAAATGCAGCATTCAGACATTCACATCGCTCTTCAAGAAAAGACCTGTGGCCTCCAACTATTAACTCCTTCAGTTGGCTTCTGCTTTTGAGCTCAGGTCACGGTCCCTAGCTAATGACCAAGCAAGATGTGTCACAAGGTCCTAGAGTTTCACCCAATGCAAGACTCTTCTTCCTTTTTTTTTTTTTTTTTTTTTTTAAGAATTTATTTATTGGGGCACCTGGGTGGCTCAGTGGGTTAAAGCCTCTGCCTTCGGCTCAGGTCATGATCCCAGGGTCCTGGGATTGAGCCCCACATCGGGCTCTCTGCTCAGCGGGGAGCCTGCTTCCCCTTCTCTCTCTGCCTGCCTCTCTGCCTACTTGTGATCTCTGTCTGTCAAATAAATAAATAAAATCTTAAAAAAAAAGAATTTATTTATTTATTTGTCAGAGAGGGAGAGAGAGAGCAAAAGCAGGGGGAGCAGCAGGCAGAGGGAGGAGAAGGCTCCCCACTGAGCAAGGACCCTAATGTGGGACTCAATTCCAGAACCCTGGAATCATGACCTGAGCTGAAGGCAGATGTTTAACCAATTAAGCCATCCAGGCATCCCTGCAAGACTATTCTATTAAGCAATCTTCACTCTAGACCTCTCTGTTGAGGTTTCAGACACCTTGTCAGATCTGCATCACAGTACTGTTGACTCTTCCCGCTCAAGCCTTCTTCCTTTCTCAGGTGTTACTACCACATAAACCATTTATATGCCTGTATTCATCTCAGTGTCAACTTCTCAGAAGACCTAACTGACACAGTGGTACCAAGAATGATCAAAAAAAAAAAAAAAAAGGCAAGTGGTAAGTTGGAATTTTGAGACTGTATCCCTAACTGCTTAACTGGCAAAGATGAGCCCATCCCAGATGGTATGTGCAGCACAATTAGTCTTTGGCACAGTACCATAGCACAACTGCTAAGCATAACACTAGATAAGAAGAGTTTATTGATTTGGGGGTACTTTCTTGGAATACAGGATTGGACACTTTGGAAAGGATCCAAGGGGACAGAGCAAATTCACTGGGACTCCCAAACACCTGGAGAAAGCAATGACTTGTGTTGAGTAAAAATGAAATACCTAAATTGTCACAGCTGACCCCAGAGAAAGGAAAAAAAAAGCCAAGTCAAGTGGATATGGGAGAGTGAACATAGGAGGTCAGAAAACCTACCAGAAAAGTATTTTCCACAGGAGGGAATGGAGAACATATCATTCCACGAGGCGAACAGAAATGTGCTAGCTACAAGGATATTAGTGTCATGAGGATGTCCACTGCTGGTTCCTCTTTACAGGTAAAAGCTGACAATAGAAAAGGCTGTCTTGCCATGTATGAAAAACCCAAAGATAGCATCATCCTCAATAGTGAAATACTAAGAGGTTTTCCTCTAAGATCAGAAACAAGACAAGGATATCCACTCTCAAAACATTTATGCACCATAGTACTAAAGTCCTAGCCACAGGAATCAGACAACAAAAAGAAATAAAAGGCATCCAAATTGGTAAGGAAGAAGTAAAACTTTCAATATTTGCAAATGACATGATACTATATATGGAAACCCCTAAAATCTCCACCAAAAATCTAAAACTGGTAAATAAGTTCAGTAAGGTTGCAGGATACAAAATCAATGTACAGAAGTCCATTGCATTTCCCTACACTAATAATGAAATAGCAAAAGCAGAAATTAAGAGAACAATCCCATTTACAATTACACCAAAAATAATTCAATACCTAGGAATAAACTAAACCAATGAGGTGAAATGTCTATACTCTGAAAACTACAAGACATTGATGAAAGAAATGTAAAACAACACAAATGGAAAGGCATTCCATGTTCATGAACTAGTAGTACAAATATTGTTAAAATATCCATACTACCTAACAATGCAATCCTTATCAAAATACCAACAACATTTTTCATAGAACCAGAATAAATAACCCTAAAATTTGTGTGGAACCACAGAAGACCCCAAATAGCCAAAGCAATCTTAAAAAAGAAGAAAAAAAACAAAGGTATTACAATTCTAAATTTCAAGATGTACTACAAAGTTGCAGTAATCAAAACAGTATGGTACTGTCACAAAAACGCATAGTGAGCAATAGAACAGAAGAGAGGTCCCAAAAATAAACTCACAATTGTATGGTCAATTAATCTTTGACAAAGAAGGCAAGAATATGCAATGGGAAAAAAGACAAGTCTCTTCAACAAATGCTATAGGGAAAACTGGACAGCTATGCACAAGAGAATGAAACCGGACCACTTTCTTACACCATACACAAAAATAAACTCAAAATGGATTAAGGATCTAAATGTGAGACCTAAAACCATGAAAATCGTACAAGACAGCATAGGCAGTGATGTATCTGATATCGTCCATAGCAACATTTTTCTAGCTATGTCTCCTTAGGCAATGGAAACAAAAGCAAAAATTAACTATTGGGATTACAACAAAATAAAAAGCTTCTGTACAGCAAAGGAAACAACCAACAAATCTAAAAGACAACCTACTAATTGGAAGAAGATATTTGCAAATGACATATCCAATAAAGGGTTAGTATCCAAAATACATAAAGAATTTATACAACTCAACGCCATAAAGACAAATAATCTCATCAAAAATGGGTAGAAGACATGAACAGAAATTTCTCCAAAGAAGACACAGAGATGGTCAAAAGACAAATGAAAAGATAACCAACATCACTCATCAACAGGGAAATGCAAATTAAAACCACATGAGATATCATTTTGCACCTCATAGAATGGCTAAAATCAAAAACACAAGAAACCACAAGTGCTGGTGAGGCTGTGAAGAAAAAGGAATCCTCTTGAACTGTTGGTGGGAATGTAAATTGGTGATGCCACCAGAGAAAACAGGACGGAGGTTCTTGAAAAAATTAAAAATAAAATTACCACATGACTAGTAATTCTACTCCTGGGTATTTACCAAACAATATAAAAACACTAGTTTAAAAAAATATATGTACCCCTGCTTACGTTTACTGTAGCATTACTTAAAATAGACAAATTATCTACCATCAGAATGGAATCATATGCAGGCCAAGTAACAAAGGAAGTTATGGCCAAAGTCTGGCTCACACCAGGTTGACTGGGTTCACAGATCAACTCAGTGGTCATTTACCCAATCCCATGTGTATAATTAGAATATATATACCTCACAGTTGGAGTCATTTCCATTTATTGCCCTTGGCCTATGGAGTAAGAGCTGTCACAGTGGGAAAGACCAAGTAGACATCTTTGAAACTGCCTCTCCTGGCTAAGAGAATGTATCTAAAATAATATCACAATGCCAGAAGATGGTAGAAATTAACAACACCCTTAAAGATATAAAGGATGCAGGAACAGTAGTTCCCATCATACCTGCACTTAATTTGATACTCTGGCCTGTAGAAACCAGGTAAATTAGTAGAATGATTGTTGACTACTGGAAGTTAAACACAAAGTAGCAACCCCAACTGCAGCTGCCATGCTGAGCTAACTATCATTTTTAAAGCAGGATAATATGGCCTCGGGTACACAGCCACCAATTTGGATAATGGATTCTTTTCTATGGCAATCAATAAATACAATCAGAAATATTAATATACAAATGCAATATACAGGCAACAATATGCATTGACAGTTTAGCCCTGGGGCTATGTTAACTCTTCTTTCTCTCTCATAATATAGTCCAAAGAGATGTGGATCACCAGAAAATCCTGAGGGGTATCATAATGATCCATTACATCAATGACATCATGCTGATTAAACAGGCTAAGCAAGAGGTGGCTAGCATGCTGGAGGTTCGTGCTCCAAAAAGTAGGAAATTAAACTTATGAAGAATCAGGGATCTGTCCCTTCATCAAAGGGTTTAAGTGCCCAGGGGTCTGAGGAGTGCTAGAACATCCCCTTCTAAGTAAAACACAAATTTCTGCCTCTTATATCCCCTACAAGAAAGAAAAAAGCACAGTGCCTAAGAGGCTGCTTTGAGTTCTGTAAGCAACATACTCCACATCTAGGAATATTTTTTGGACCTTCATGCCAAGTGACATAAAAACCTGCCAGCTTTACAACCTGGCAAAAGAGCTCTACAGCAGGTCTGAAGTGGTGGCACAAGCAGCCTTGACACTTGTGGTGTACGATCTGGCACATTCCAGGGTGTTAAGAGTTGCCACTTTTAGAAAAAGACCTATTGTGGAGTTTATAGAAATCATAGTAGGAGAATCACAGTTCAGGAACCCTGAAATTTTTTTTTTTAAAGAAATTTTTCTTTAAAAAATTAGATCTTGGCATGCTACTGGAAAAAAAAAAGGGAATGTTTGGCCATGGGACACTAAATGATACAAAATGAAATTTGTGTTGTTGAACCCATCATGTCATAAATTCTGGAAGGCCCCACCATAATTCATCATAAGATGAAAGTATTCTATTTGGGATAAAGTGCAAAGAAGATGAGAAGGCACAAACAATTCACATCAACAGACAGTCCAGACCTTGATGTCATCCTTAAGTTGCATCTACACCCTTCTCTCAGCTTGCACTGATGGCTGTATGCGGTAGGGATGGTGTCTTGAACAATAAGCTGAAGAAAGAAAATGGCTGAGCTTAGCTTACAGCTGAATTGGCTGAGTCTGTGGATGAAACGTGAAACTGGACAGCAGCTACAGCATAGCCTCACTCTCAAATTGCCTCAAAGACAGCAGTGGGACAAGCTTCCTAGTGGGTAGAGCTTCAGGGGGTGCAACTGGTAATCCACTTTGTATGAGAAGGAAAAGTGGCTTGATGTCAGAGTATAAATAGATTAACAGGAAATGGCAAAAAGCTTGGCTGGCTGGTCAGAGGTCTGAAAAGAAAGAGATTTAAAAAATTGCAGACAAGGTGATCTTAAAGGGTTAGGTGTATGTGGATATGAGTATTGTTGTGGGTCAAAAGTGTGAAGATATTTTGAACACACATCAATATCCACAAGAAAGCATACATTACGGAATAAGCACTAAACAACCAAGTAAACAAAATTACTCATCTAGTTGATGTTAGCCTGTCTTTGTTTGTGGCCACTCCAGTGACGGCACAATGGACAATTGAGTGAAATGGTCATGGTGATAAAAATGGAGTCTATGCATGGAGCCCATGAGCATGAAGCCCATTTACCATAGCTGACCTACTTATTGCCTCATTTGCACATTCTGCCAGCAAAAGAAAGCAGTGTTGAGCTTCTAATATGTCTTCACTCCTTTAGGAGATGAACTAGCCATTCCATGGCAAGTTGACCACATTGGAAACTTTCATCCTGGAAGGGGCAGCAGTTCCAACCCGTGGGAATAGATTAGCTATATTGGGTATGAGTTTGCACTTCATACCCACCAGTCTTTATCCAGCACCACTTTTGGGGAACTATATACAATGCCAGATTCACAGACATGGAATACAATACAGTATAGCATCCAACCAGGTAATCACTTCACAGTAAAAGTAGTGTAGGAGGGTGCCTGTGACCATGGGTTCCACTAGTTATATCACATGCTGCATAAGAACACTGCTGAGGGTAAAGTTCAAGCACCTAACAGGAGACAATACAAGGAAGAGGTGCTGTTCCCCAGGATGCAGGAGACTCTGATATGAGTTAAAGTCCCCAGTAGGAACAATACTTGGGTCTACACAACAAGGGATTAAAACGGGATTAGCCCCATTTACCATCATTCCCACTGACCCATTCCTGCAATTCTGCACTTTGTGGAATTAGAGGTCCTAGTCCCCAAAGATGTTATATTCTTGTTAGAGGACACAGCAAGAAGAAATAAGCTTCATCTGCTGCATGGGCACTCTGAACTTCCAGAGTTCAGAGACAAGTAGGCAAAAAGAGGACTCAACACCGTGGTAGGAAAAGCTAACACTGATCAGCAGGAGAATGTAGGCTTGATGTTACATAACAGGAACAGGTAAGAAAATGTGTGGCACTCAGGTGATCCACTTGGGCATCTCTTAGTGCTACCTTGCCCAATAGCGACTATAAATAGGCAAGTACAGCAACACCTGCATAAGAAGACAATTATTAGTAGGGGCTCAAATTTCTCAGGAACTAGGGTTTTCACACCAGCAGTTTAACTACTGAGACCAGCAGAACTGGTAGCTGAGAGGGAGAGGAATTTAGAATGAATAGTAGAGGAGAAAGGTTCAGCGGTAGCTCAAGGCCACCTGCAAAGATGGGGACTGTAGTTTGTTCTACTAACTTTTCTGAGTTTCTCTTCAGGAAGAGAGGCCACAGAGAAATTACTCTCTAAGTGTACATACAGAGTGGATCTGAACAATGCAAGTGGTGGACTGTGACAGTTGAAAAGAGATATTCTGCTCAGATACCTTTTCAAAAAAAAAACTCTGCTAGGAGTGTGGTTAGGTGACAGATTTCAACTGTTAACACTTCCAAGCACATATCAGGTTTTGAATTGAGGCCACATTTTTCTTAAGGGGACTCCAGCCAATGCCTGAGCAAGAATGTGTTATGAGGGCTAAGCCATTTTATCATAGTGTAGGACTCTTCATCTTTGCTCTGGAGTTACCCGTGCCCAATTCCATTTCCTCCCTTTTCCTTTTACCATCTGACATTCTGAACCCTATATCACAGTTTGCTTCCTGAAGCAAATTCTGAAAGGACAAACTTGTCTTTTCCAGCTCCATCTAAATCCCCTAGCTTCAACTCTAACTTTCTTATATCTATTGATAATTGTAGGGGTGGTATTGTGCTTTTTATTCAGATACAGATACAAATGTTTATCAGATTCATCTCCTGTGCCCTGTGTTGGTACAACTGAAATCTATTCACTTAAATATTTAAAGACAGAAAAATGTGCTTTAACTATGGTCAAATATGTTAAATATGAAAAAAATAGATAATACTGTTATGTAGTAGGAATTAAGTCACATACAACAAGTGTATCAACTAATTCAATTCTTGAAAGTATTCTATGGAGTAGGTACTAACTTTTTTCCCTACCTAACAGAAAATGGGCACACAGTGTCGCCCAAGAAAAATCATCCAGGAGTACCTCAATAGAAAGAGTTAAACATAAGTAGGCCCGCTCCAGTGTCTTTATCTGTAATCGCTATACTCTTCTGCCTCAAAGAAAGGGTCAGTAGCTTAAGTTCTCTAAAATTCTAATAGAGAAATGTTCGGAGAAACCAGGCCTGATGTATAGAAGGTTGAGTAACATAAAGATACAGTTGCTAAAGGAAAAGATAATTTTTAAAACAGTAAGAAACAGTTGAGCTTTGATTTTGTTACTACTGTAAAGACTAAGAAAACTATTTCACTGATTACCTCTGATCTCTGCACCGTCAGCTATTTCCAAGTTGGCCAGCCAGTATCCTTACCCTCAGGATGTCTTGCCAGCTGGTACCTTAAACTCAAACAGAGGCATTATCCTCTCTACAAAATTAGCTTCTCCTCATTACTTCACTTTGTTTGTGGTCCAATATTCTCCCATTCCCATGGGCTTGAAATCTTGGAACGTTAAAGACACTTAACGCTTCTGACATTTTCGCTTATATAGCCTCTTTATATAACTACTGAACAGAGTCTGAAAAAGGTGTCTGCTTTCCTTAAGATTTTCACGGAAAAGTGACTAGAAAGGTCTATTTTTTGCCAACTGCAGAAAACTAGCTTTAGAGTAAATTTTGCCAGAACCTCATCACTACCAGTCTTCAGACAAGCCGCCCTCATGTCCCCGGCTCCTAACAAGAACTACAATTCCCGCCGTACACTGCGACCCTCACAGCCGGGGTGGAGGGGGGAATTTACAACTGTGACGTCATTTCCGCCCGCAGGCGGCGAATGCCGGACTTTGTAGTTTGACTTAACTTCTCTTTTGTAGCCGTCTTGGAAAGAGGATATTAAGGCCAGACCAGCTGCTCTAAATTTGGTATTACGAAAGGGCATTTAAAGTAAGTTAATAAGATAATGTTTTAAAGTGAATTTAGCGTCAGGTTTTTAATGTATTTCACGTACCGCCTTCCTCGTACTGCCGGGTCGGGAAGGGGAAGTGACGTGAATCCGGTGTAATGGCGGCGCGGTGTAGCTCCAGGTAATTACCGAACTCTAGACTCGCCTCAGGCAGCCAACCGAAGTGGGGTTGGCGGGTTGCCGGTACGGGTGGGAATTCAAAGGGGACCAGGAGTGGGTGCCACCTGGCTGGGACCGCCGTCGGCAGCGCCAGGGTATGCGTGGCTTTCCTCTAGGTGCCCGGGGCCCGCGAGGCCGAGGTGTGAGAGCTGGTCGGGCGGAGGAGTCTGAGCGGGTGGGAAGTGCGAGCGTGAACTCCGTCCCTGACTGCGCGGACGAACCTAGCTCCCTGGTGAGGTTCCTGGACCTGTCTCTCCGCGGTGTCTTTGTTGCGGAAGTCTAGCGCTGCACTGGGCCTCTTGTCCTGTCGGCGCGGATTACTTAGAGTTTCTCTAGTCGTTTGGACTTCCCAAGGCCTCTTTTTTAGTGTCCGGGCTCCAGGCGGTGGGAGTGGGATTAATGAACTGTAGTTAATTAGAAAATAGCGGAAGTTCCGCTGTTATGCCCCTTTTTAGCGTAATATACCTGTGACAGCTTCTTTAGAATTTCATTAGTCGTTTCTTTTCCATTCATTTGCTCCATGAAGGTGCTTTCTAGTATTTAGTCCTGGGGCTCTTCGTTCCTTTTAAAATGAGCTCTTTGCCCTCTTTTATCCTTCCATAAATGGCTCTATTTCCAGTAAGGTGATACTCCCCAAGTTGGGTCTCCAGTGTGTCCAGCCATTGAGCTTCGGATCCTACTATACACTTGTACATGTCGGTAATAGTTCATTTCGCTGAGTCTAACTCCAGTAACCACTTTACTTATTTTGACTTAATCCTCACGACTTATTGAGATTGAGAAGGAAAAACTTTGAGAAAGAATATTCCAGATGCAAGAAATAAGTGGTGATTGAAAGCATAGTAAGAGTTCCCTTTACATTTTTAGGTGTCCCGCGGGACAGGCATAGCAGATAGAAAAACAAGCAGATTTGGCCTTCAGAAAACTAGTTAACCTATCTCCTCCTTATCGTATTTAAGCTTGTTTTAGGATTGCCTGTGAACTTGGGAGTTAACCTCAATTGTGGTCCTACTGTAGAAAAGCGAGTTTAGAATTGGCACTGAAAATGTGACTTCGTTCGCAGAAGCGTTGTGACAAGCATCATCTGTAGGAGAAGGAGACCTACTTGTGTTGATGCTGGATGATGGACTAGGAAGCCAAGACTCCAGACTTGATTCAGCCCTTACTAGGTCTGTCACTTGGGGCACGTTACCTAACATCTCTAGACTCAGCTTCTTCATCTGAAAAATGTGAATGATAATAATATCTAACTTAGGTGAGTTTCGAGGATAAAGGAAAATGATGTATATAAGACGCTGTGCACAGTGCCCGACATAATGTAGCTATTATTGTTACTACTGTGATAATAGTTGAGTTCTCTTGCCTCAGTTCTTGTCCTTTGGTTTTGAATGTTGCCCTTCCACTTTTAAGTGCCCATGCTGCTTTCATGGAGCATTTCCCACCTCATTTGGCTGGGGTCTGGTTAACTGTTCTCCCTGATGATTGTACATTGCCAGGTGGCATACATTAACTTGTACCTGAGACCATCTTAGAGCGCACACATTTATAATGTTTGTGCCCTAACTTAAACATTATTTTCTGTTTGTTACCCACTTGTATCTAGAGACTGAATTTTGTAGTACCTGATATGTCCCTAACTTGGTATAAGTTATGGCTGGCCTAGAGCTAGTTTAATAAAGAGGTGGTTATTTGCAATATGCTTATCCTACTGATGACTCCTTGTTGCATTTCTCTACCATCTAAACTTTGAAAATTTTAGCATGGGCAGGTGATAAAACAAAAAGGCCTCTGGCATGTTTCAGCAAATTTCTGGACTTACTAAATGTGTAGCCTAAATATTTTATCTGTGTATACGTTTCCCAAGTGGACATTGGAAGAGATAATTCATTGCCTACAAGAAAGTGCAAATTTTCAAAGCATTTTCTTCAAAAATAATCCATCAGGAGAGGAAGTGATGGATTAAAGCAAGCCTTTGCTATTTGTAGCCAAGTTAATAAGTCTTTTCCCAGAGAACAGATACCAAAAAGATAGCATAAGCTGCCTCGGTCTGGAGACATTAGGGCTCCTGTGATTATAGAAGCTAATGGAAGCAAAATTATACAAAGAGCCCAAATGTCCACTGAGTGATGAATGGATAAAGAGGATGTATTATATATATTATATGGTGGTATATATATTACTCAGCCATCAAAAGGAATGAAACTTGGCATTTGCAATGACATGGGTGGAGTTTCATGCATTATACTAAGTGCGTTATACTAGAGTGCCTTATACTAAGCAAAATAAGTCAGAGAGGGACACGTGGGTGGCTCAGTCGGTTAAGCCTGTGTCTTCAGCTCAGGTCATGATCCCAGGGTCTTGGGATCAAGTCCCACCTTGGGTTCCTTGCTCAGCAGGGAGCCTGCTTCTCCCTCTGCCTCTCCCCACTGCTCCTGCTCTCTTCCTCTCTCTCTCTCACAAATAAATAAATAAAATCTTAAAAAAAAAAAGACAAATACTATATGATTTCACTCATATGTAGTATTTAAGAAACAAAACAGGAACAAAGGGGAAGGAAGGTAAAATTATATAAGAGAAAAACAGAGAGGGAGGCATAATTAAGAGACTCTTAACTATAGAAAAAAACTGAGGGTTGCTAGAGGGGAGGTGGGCAGGATAATGGGCCAAATAGGTGATGGGCATTAAGGAGGACACTTGTAATGAGCACTGGCTGTTATATGTAAGTGATAAATCACTGAATTCTACTTTTGAAACAAATACTACAATGTATGTTAACTAACTTGAATTTAAATAAAAACTTGGAAGATAAAAAATAAAATAAAACTCATCTTGAGGGAGAAATGAGGGAGGAAGAAACTCAGTGAAGATTCATATTTTTCTTAACTTTGGGCCTAATTCAAATGAATCAGGATAGACAGAGTTCAGCTCTTCCAGGTGAAAAGTCACCCTGTGACTCCTTCCCTCAATTATTTTATCAAGACAGTTTTATTCTAGATTTGGTGACAGTTGCCTCGGTAATGGAATATAGTGCTTTGTATCTGGGGGCTACTTCATAAATTTCTCGGTGGAGGCCACCACTTCCAGGTTTTCTTTAAAAACTTAGATTGTGGTTGACTAAATGGCCCTTTAATTAATAATCAGGCCACTTTCAAAGCTGTGCTGTGAGTGTTGGCAGAATATCAGCCCATATACTTATTTAGGCAAGCAGAGGAACACATTTTTGGGGACGAGGAATAAAGTGGTATGAATGTTTGAAGGCATGAAGTATACTCAATAATAGACATGGTTTAGTAAGTTGAAGTAACTATATGTTCAGGGTCAGATTTCCTCTTGCAATGCCTTTAAAGGAAATGGTTTTTTTTGTTGTTGTTGTTTGTTTTTTCATCTCAATAGGGAAGTTTATTCAGGAAGCTCTCCAGGTTAACATGGAGTGAAGACACGGATGACGCTTGATAATAGTGCCATCTTGATGCAGTTGATGACAAACATTTTGGGGGTTCCTAGAAATCAGGGTTGATAGGTGAGACAAGTCTGTTGTGGTATTCTTTGGTAAAGCATCTGTCAAAATATCATTATAGGGAGTTCTTTGTAGGAAGAAATAGGGATAATCATTAGAAGTCTACACGCCCTCCCCCCCATATTTAATTTTAGAATTGGAACCTATTAAGTGGCAAGCACAGTCTAGGTTCTTGATATACAATAGTGACCGAGAACCTCAGAATCCAGGGATCTCATACAAGGTCTTTTCATGCTTTAGCTTTTTGAATCTCATGTTCCATCTCATTTCTGCTCAGTCTTCTGTATATACTCTGTACTCTGCTCAAACAGCTGAGAATCCCCTAAACTCTTTTATATCTGGAGTCTTTAAACATGCTGATTTTTTCCCTTTCCATATGGGAAGTGACCTTTCTCCCCCCCCCCCCCCCCCATGCTCCTACTTGTTCTTCAGGTTTCAGCTTCTAGAACCACTTCTTTCTGTATGCCCTAGACCCACTTGGTTGCACTTCCTCTTTTCCAGAAGTACTATGTCTATAACATTGCTACAGCACTTGGACTTTTCTTCTCTGCCTGAGGATAGGAACTTTCATCTCTCAGACATCGGTACCTTGTGTGCAGCGTAATGTATGTATCTCTTCACTATTCACAGACACTGCCTTTAATCTCTATTCTTGATTCCAAAGAATAGGGGATAAAGTAAAAAACTAGAAAGAAAAAGACCATGACAATACTGCTCTTTCTCTTAACCTTATATGTTCTTATTTTTTTTCTGTAAGTACTTTACTGTACAACTTCTCAAGGTAAGTGTCAGTTTTCACTCCATCCTCATCATTTTTGTAGTCCTGTTTACCTGTTTGTGTTGTACGAAGTTTCTCAATTTTTACGACCTCATGGAAGAGTCTCTTCTGCACAAACTCGAACTTTAACACAAAATGAACAAGGAAGCATTCAGTGGCTAAAAAGAAACACTAGAGCTATTTCTTGACTACAAGTCTGTTCGTTTACTATTAAGTGGTGAGGGTTATGGTATAGATTTGAAATTTAAGGTTTTGTCTCCTTTTTGTATTGCTGAAAATTGATGTAAACTTAGTCTAATCACTAGACCAAGAAAACCCAGAATGATAATATTTGTTCAGTGAATGAAGATGCTGGAGTTAGTGAGGAAAGTTAAATCCTGTTGCCATGCAGTTGAATTGTGAACCAAGGGGTATATGGGCAAGATGAGGTGGGCTTTGGAGAATATAAATACAAGTGATTGAGGGTACTGTAGGTGCAGAGAGCTCCCTTAGGATTTGTTTTTATTCAATAATTAGATGAGTGCTACTGAACAATAATTATATGTAGAAATAGATTGTTGATAATTGGTCCATTGAGACAGAATTTCCATTTAAAAGCTTAAAAGATAACTTGAAAAGCATGAAATAATATTGAATATATTGTGGTGGAATGTGCTTTTAATTTAAGGACAAGGTTTCCCTGTGGGCAGCTTTGCAGATATTTAAAGGAAACTTGTGTCCTATATGGGTGAAATATAATGGAAATGGACAAGTTCGATGTATACATAAATAATTAATATTTTAGAAACAAGTTGGAAAAGTTCTTATAACCTAGACATAAAGAAGACCTTGTGAGAAATGTTACTAGAAAGGTCAAAAAAAATTGCCTTCCTCTGAAATGAGATTAAGGTTGTTTAATTATGGAAGCATTTGAAACCGAGCCTTCCCCATATCTTCTTCTGTATACAGTGGCAGAGAGAATGAGGAGGGGGAGTAGATTTGATTCTTTGTCCTATTTATAAACTTGAAGGTAGAAATATTAAGATTTGGTACTAATTGGGAGGAAAGAAAAGGAAATTGTCACTTAGCTGGCTTTGTAGGTAGTATCTTAGAGGTGGTTTGAGGTGAAGAGGAAATGATGATTACCAAAACTTCCCTAGTTCTGAGGGCCTTTGGGGCATCCACATGGATTGATTTTTTTTTTTTTTTCTATAGACATTTGGACATAAAGGTTTGGAACTCTGTAGAGATGATGAGGCGAAAGTAAAAGTCATTCTTGTAAGTGTTAGTTGAAAGTGTGAGGGTGGAGATAGTCTTCCAAACACAATATGGAGAAAGAAAAGATAAAAGACTATTCATTTGTTCATTTAACACATATAGATTGAGGGCTTTCTCTATTAGGAAAATGGAAATGAACAAAACAGTCAAAGTGCGTAAACAAAGATTAAACTCTACAGGATAGTAAATGTTTGAGGGGTAAACAGGAAAAGAGAGATAAGGAAAACCAGATAAATGTGGTCTTCTTAAGAAGAGAGATTTAGCAGTACCAGTTGCTAGACCAGTGTCAGGTAAAAGAAGGAAGTGGCCCCTGGATTTAGCAACAGGGAAGTCATTGTGTAACTTTAATAAGCACTATGGAGTATTGGGAGTGGAAAAGCAAACTGGAGTGTAAGAGGGGTTAATGGAAGATTAAGAATTATAGGCATCAAGTGTAGACTCATCTGTCAAAATAAGTATTAATAAAAATTTGACTCTGTAGGAAAAGAGAAAGAATGGAACTTGAGAGGGAACAGGATAAAGGAAATTTGCCCCATAGATGTCATAATTTAGATTTAAATGAATCGGTAAAGAAGTTCAGTATGTAGAATTTTTCTTGAAAACCAACTAAATTGGAAAATAAAGAAAAAGCTGATAGAAATTTTGAAACAAAAAAAATTGACAAATTCCTGTTCTTAAAGAACCTACATTCTGGTGGAAAGGAGCACATTAGAGAATCTTCCTATGTACCAACAAAAGAATTTTTTTTTTTTTAATTAAGTAGCATGCTGAAATGGTCATAATCACTTTTCAATTTATTTGGTTAAGTACAGACCATTTTGTGCCAACTTCATGATACTGGGAAATGAATGAAGGATAATAACTCCTCATTTTATAATGAATAATTTTTAGTATGGCTGTTGGTATCACTAAGTTCATTAAAATGTTAAGAAATTCTATATTTCTCTACACAGAGTCAGAAACTAATCAAAGTCTTTTATATTTTGTCCATTCCTATATAAAGAAAAACAGTAATTAGGTGCTGTCTGCACAACTTTCATCCCTGTACTTGAACATGGGAATCTTCAGTCATTCAGATGGTTCTAAGTCAAAAAGCACACCTGATTTATTCATTGACTAGGAAGCAAACAACAGAGAGTACAGGTCTCCCCATTCTTTATTTGTAATTCTTGGAGCCAGAACTGTTTTGACATTCAGAGTTTTTCAGATTTTAAAGAAATATAATGCCCATGTATGTATTTTTTTTAAGTTTTTTTTTTTTTTTTTAATTTATCAGATGGAGATCACAAGTAGGCAGAGAGAGAGAGGGAAGCAGGCTCCCTGCTGAGCAGAGAGCCCGATGCAGGGCTTGATCCCAGGACCCTGGGATCATGACCTGAGCCGAAGGCAGAGGCTTTAACCCACTGAGCCACCCAGGCACCCCTATAATGCACATGTATTTATAAAGTAATCACTCTTTTGGGATCCAGGGTAGCATCTTCTAATCAAACACATTAGTATTTCTGGGAAGAGTCACCTTAAGTCTCAGGTTGGTACCAGATGAGTTTCCCATGAGCTTAAGAAAAATCTTTGGAAGTTGTGCTGAGCACAGCATAATGTATAGAGTTGTTAAGTCTGTATGTTGTACACCTGAAACTAATATAACATTGTGTGTCAACTATACTTCTTTTTTTAAAAAGGATAAAGAAAAGCCTTTGTGTTTTCAGAGCTTTTCAGATTTTGTAATTGCAGGTAAGGGATTGTTACTTGTACCTGGTGACTTTTTCTCAAAATGATAGTAGTGTTTGGGGGCTTTTATTTTCTTGAAATTGTAGAACTATGCTGAATCAAATCACAAAATAATTTTTCCTTATGTGACATATTATGGGGCATATTTCTCACTAATATGTGCACATTTTTAAAAATAGCAAGAAAAAAAGTAGGAAAGCTGTTTTCTTAAACAAAAGATTTTTTGTTCAATACAGATATATAAAGGCCATAGCAATCTTGTCATAATTATGACATATATAAGTTAAGAAATGTGGCCAACCTGTTTTTCATGCCTGTTGCCTGGGAAGGAAAATCACCAGGTGGAAGGGCCAGGGGCTTGGGTCCTATTTGGGGATTTTCTTGAGGATCTCATTACCACCTCCCACCCCCATTCAGTTTTGCATTTAGAACATATTCAAACTAGTTTTTCTTTTGAATACTATTTAATGTTACCATTTTCCCAGTTGAACAACTAAGTTGGGTTGGTTTGTTTGTTTTTTAACTCTGTTACAATGGTTGAAGTTTGCCAAGTGTGCTGCTATGTAGAATGCAGGAGAGCAAACTAAAGGGAATCTACTTTGTTGACTCCCTTTTAATTTTTGATAGTAAGTTACAGCAAGTTCCTTTAACATTGGTTGGGGACAACTAAGGGCCAATGGTAAGAGTACTCAATCGAAGTCATTGAGAAACCAGTGCATTTCAACCATTAGTTGAGTATGAATTTTTGAGATAATTGCAGAATTTACAATTTCATAGTTTCCAGTTAACAGCCTAAAGTGCATCCTACAATTGTTATTAAATATTTTGCTTTCTGATGCTTGCTGAACTGATAGGAAAATTATTTCTGAACTTCATCTCCTTATTATAAAATACCCTCCTTGTTCAGGGGAGCAGGTGTGGTTTTGCTGAGTTGCTTACTTGTGACAGGAGAGAGAAATTTAATAATTCATCATAAAATCTGCACAGTGATACTGGGAAGAGCAGTGAGAGCTATAAACTCTAGATAAATTGCTCTCATTGCTGGAATTTCCAATTAGTCTAAGTATCAAGCATGCACATGTTGAACTCTCAGAATTTCCCTATGGGCATATTCTGTATAAATCTGGACGATGATAGGACTTTATGCATTTTGTGTTAGAACTGTATTAGCAGTCTACTTTATAATATTGTCAATTTCACAGTTATATTTTGGGACATGGAAATCTAACAGATTGTGTTTGATTGCCAGAAAATTACTTGCCGATGATGGGTGAAGGGTAGAAAGGGAGAAACGATACACATTGATCAGAAAGAAAACTCACCAAGTTTAGATAAGTAAGGTAATTTGAAATAAAATACACAGAAGATTGCTGTGTGTATATATGTTTAGGTAAGTTGAGAAGAGGAGCCAGGTTTCAGAACCAAGGAAAATGTTAAATTTTGCACAATAGAGTTAAGTGACTTATTTGCTTAAAGAGTGAATTCTAGCTATGTTGATTAAGTAAAGGGAATCTTTAAAATATTATTTCGCATGTTTAAAAAGAAGTACGTAGGGCCATATATTAATATCAATACCTTTGCTTTCTGGAACTTTGGACAAATGGATCAGTTTAGGATAGGAAAATTTTCTATATCTGTTTACATTGTGTAGTTTACCAATTTGGTATCAGTATATTAATGTTACCATTTTCTTTTCTTTTTTTTTTAAGATTTTATTTATTTATTTGACAGAGAGAGATCACAAGTAGGCAGAGCAGCAGGCAAAGAGGGGGAAGCAGGCTCCCTGCTGAGCAGAGAGCCCAATGCGGGACTTGATCCCAGGACCCCGGGATCACGACCTGAGCCGAAGGCAGAGGCTTTAACCCACCGAGCCACCCAGGTGCCCCATTGTTACCATTTTCACTGGGTTGCAATATCAGATGGTTTTGGCATCAGAAAAACCTTTTGGATTTTAGCTCTGCCATTTACTAGCTATAATTGACTTGGACACATTGTTTTAAATCTTCCAACCTCAGTTCTCCCATTGAAAAATGAGGTTAAGGGGCACCTGGGTGGCTCAGTGGATTAAAGCCTCTGCCTTCAGCTCAGGTCATGATCTCGGGGTCCTGGGATCGAGCCCCACATGGGGCGCTCTGCTCAGCGGGGAGCCTGCTTCCCCTCTCTCTCTCTGCCTTCTTGTGATCTCTGTCAATAAATAAAATCTTAAAAAAAAAAAAGAAAAATGAGGTTAAAAAATAAACAAAGCAAGGTAATTATGAAAATTGAGTAAGAAGATACAAATGAAATGTTTAGTGTTGTATCTTTGTGGCTGCAGTAATTTATCATTCTTTATTGTTGCTGTTATTATCTTAATTTAAATTATACATTTCAGAATTCTAAAATGGGAAGTATATGTACTTAATTGGTTTATCTCCGGATATCTCAGGAATCTTATTGTAATGTACTCTATAGTGTCAATGGTAAATTAGTTTGTTGAAGAGCTACTGTGTACATTGACAGCTCTCCTATTGGCTGGTTTTGAACAGTAATGGTTAGCCTGCATTCACCAGTGCACATCAGCTTTGGGACACCAACCATTTTATTATTTTTAATTGACTTTTGTATCAAGGGAACACATTTATATAGTTAAGGAAAATACTTAAAAAAATTTTTTTAAATTTATTTATATTAGAGAGGCCCCATGCGTGAGAGTGGGGGAGGGGCAGAGAGAGAATCTTTAAGCCAGACACCCCCTGAGCATGGAGCCTGATGTGGGGCTTCATCTTATAACCCATGAGATCACAACCTGAGCCAAAACCAAGAGCCAGATGTTTAACTGACTGAACTGTCCAGGCGCTCCAGAAAATACTTTTTAAAAGTTTGCGTATTGAGACGCCTGGGTGGCTCAGTGGGTTAAAGCCTCTGCCTTCAGCTCAGGTCATGATCCCAGGGTCCTGGGATTGAGCCCCGCATCCGGCTCTCTGCTTAGCGGGGAGCCTGCTTCCTCCTCTCTCTGTCTCTGCCTGCCTCTCTGCCTACTTGTCTGTCAAATAAGTAAATAAAATCTTAAAAAAAAAAAAAGTTTGCGTATTATTGGCATTAGAGCTGAAAGTATCTTCATTATCAACTTGGGCACAGTATTTAGGTAGCAGGTGATTTTAAAATGAGTCTTATTTCAGGTACATACTAAGATAAGTCCTCACGAATAGGAAATATATAATAAGGATTTAAATAATGCCAAGAGTTCATATCCCACCCTATCTTTTCTTCCCCAAAAAACCATGATGTGAATATGCTAATAATTTCAGCAAGTTCACAATGGAGTTGGATTAGAAAATGTTCTCTTCCAATATTTCATCCTTTATGCAGAAATAAGAACTTCAGCTAATCCTCCATTTTAAAAGGAAAGTTGGGTAGAGTTTATTAGTCCTTTGAGTTAGTACTGAATTCAAGTTAGTAACATGGGTTCTACTATATAAATATATCCCATTTTAGAGAAGGGAAATTGTTCAACTTGGAATCTAAACAAAGGCCGCACATTACATTAACTCTGTTAAGTCTCTTTTGTTCTGTAATAACTATCCTGCTTTTTTCCCTCCTTTTTCTTCTTTTGTCCTCCTCGCATTGAATTGTTTGAGAAACTGGGTCATTTGTCATATATGTTAAAGCTCATCAGTGAGTAATCACCAATAACATACCTAATTAGTAATAAAAGTCAAATTTATTAATTTGATGCAGCAAGGGAGACAACAAACATACTCTGAGGGACCATGGGGTACCTCAGAAAGGGGGCTTACGAAGGGTACTTACACACTTTGTGAGAGTAGAGGTAGTTATCAGAAACTCCTGTGGACAGTGAGTTACTGATTAATTTATATGGTAACATTAGAATATTAGAGAGTGGAATCCCGCATGGAAGTATAATATAGTATCAGTTTTATAAGAACTTAGTCATTGATTATCCTGGACATAAGAACAAATTAAGGACACTGACAATTCTCCAGGCTTTTAATTTGTCCATAAAGTATTAGACAGAAATTGTAAACTAATGAGTTGCTAGAACAGTAGATGGTCGTATCTTTAGAACATAACAGGTTCTTGCAGACATTTTGCGGTCTTACTTTGGGACAGATGGATCTAAAGTAACTAGAAATAAGAACTTGACCATGGCTAATCCATGATAAGTATATTGTGACTTAAACTGGCGTATTTTTGATTTGCAAATTAGTGGAATCCATTTTACAAGTAGTGGTTTACATTTCTTTTGTAAGTTCTCTCTTCATAGCTGCCATCAGGGTTATTTTTAAATTTTATTAGTACCCCTGTTTACTCAGCCTAAGCTGCAGAATAGACCATTATCTTCTGGAAATGCAATCAGTCCATATCTGCACTGTTTTTCAGTGGGTCATGATCATATATTAGGTTTGTGATTGTCATAATATCTCTAGTGGCAGATTTTCTTGCTGTTTATGTTAAATGATCATTTGGTGTTATGGTGGCTGCACTGCATTTAAGACTCTGGAGATCCCACATTGGTGATTGCAACATAGACCAACTGTACCGGGATTATTATATTATCCCTTATTTTCCAAAATCTGAACCTTTTAGAAAATAACCAAGTGACTTTTCCTGTAAATTGGATATGAGTTATTTTGCTTTGTCAGTATCTGAAGAATTAACACCAAATCTGGAGATTGTCAAGGACAAGGATCTTGAAGTACCATGATGAAAAGGCCTAAATGTCTAGTAATCATTTAGAAATATGTTGTCCAGTATGTAAAACTCTTACAAAAATGATTTTCTCAAATCCACTGGGCACATTTGAAGTGCTCAATTAGCCACATGTGGCCAGTAGCTGTTGTGTTAATGAAGTGGTGACTGACGGTGTAGAATATGAATTTTCCATCAATGCAGAAAGTTCCATTGTACAGATTTAGAAGCATCAACCAGCAGAGAGGACAAAACCAAAAATATGCAAAGAAATAGCATTGCTAGTGTCAGGGGAGGGAGAGCCTTATTCTGATGGCGTTGGGCAGTAGTAGTTTTCAGTGTTTTCTGCTTCTGGACCCCCAAAGTCCTGGAAATCAGTCACGGGTGATGTGTGGTGGTGATCACAGCAGCAGTGTCCATCAGGTTATTTCCTGTAAATAGTGAACAGTACGGAGTAGAGTCTTTCACACAGATTTCTTTTGATGTTCCTTCTGCATAATTCAATTCTTAATGTTAGTTTATAGAAGGAGTATTTAGGTGAATGTAGGGAAGCAGAAACTCCTGTGGACAATAAGTGACTGATTAATTTGTCTGATAATATTAGGATATAAGAGAGTGGAATCCTCCATGGAGGTAAAATATAGTATCAATCTTATAAGGACTTAGCACTGATTATCCTGGACATAAGAAAAAATTAAGGACACTGACAATTCTCTAGGCTTTTAATTTGTCTATAAAGTATATTCCAGATCTCACTGATTAATAAGTATATTTAAACCTATAGGCAAAAAAATTTTTACAGGAATTATTTCAGTCCTTATATATGAATATATGTGAAATTTGTTTCTAGTTTACCTAGGAAGGTAGTTAATGTAAGTTTTTTTCTCTTGTCTCAATTTTTCATGTCTTACATTCATTTTAAGAATAATAAAAGCACTTTATAAACATATTTTGTCATCTGAATGACTCCATTTCAGTGCTTAAATTTGTGCTTCTGCCCATGTTGCAGTAGATAATGTTACTTAATTATTATGGCATAGATCTTAAACTCCCAAAGAACCTGTACTGTGGTAGTCATTGCATAACTAGTGAGAATTTTCTCCTTATGAGTTGTTGCCAGAATGTCTCAGATTTAAAAATCACTGATACTGATATTCTTTTGCATCCATATATACACTTCTTACCAGTGAGTTAGTATGGATTAATACATTTGGAATGTATGTGTCCCTTTGCAAATGATTGTTGACTATGTATTTCCCTATGTATTAGGGAGATAGGCTATGAAGTCTCTGTATTTTATCTAACTAGTTCATGGTTTACAACAAATTGAGAACCAAGATTTCTCATCCAAAATCGGAAAGCTGAGGAAACCTGGGGAAGAGTTGGATACTGGAAATACCTTGGGGATGCTTTCATAGAATCAGCATGCCTAGGCATGCCCTCTGCCCACACGTATGTACATACATACACACCTGATGTAGTAAGTCAGCTGGGCCCCCATATAGGTACTAGTACTTATATCAAACAAGTGTTCTTGATGTAATATAACATAATGACTTAGGGAACCAGCTTTACATTAAGTAATGATTTGAAACTTGCATGTGCACAAAAAAAACAAAAACAAAAACCTGACAAGCCACTTTGCTTGAGCGGGCTTAATTAAGCTTTGCTTATCAATATAGATTTACTTTTTATAACTAGAATATAAGCTCCATGTAGGAAGGGGATTTTGTTACGGTTGTTCCCTGCTGTCTACCCCATATCTAGGAGATGCCTGGCAAAATAATAGAAGTGTAGTAAATATTACTTGTTGAATGAGTGTATATATAAATAATACTAGTTGATAAACATGATTAAGGATTTGTTAGACATGATATGTTGATTGTGCTGGTAGGGGTAAAAAAAATAACCATTACCTTTAGGCAAGAGTTAATTGAGTAAAATTTTGAATTTTATGGCCCTGTACATTCATAGCCATAAAAACAGGACCTTTGATGAAAGTCATGTAAAAAAAGAAGAGTCCTGTGATTTGTATATTTTGGCACAAAGTCATCTTGTTGTGGCACATGGGACCTAAAATCCATCCTGGACAAGGTCTGTGCCTTTGGGGTTGCCTCCACCTGAGAGGAGGGAGAACTAGCTTCTGTTTGTTAGACATGTTTGTTTATTAGTATTTCATATAATTAGCAGCTAGATTTAGGTCTGCCATCCTTTTTTTATTTGTCCCCTCTGTTTTTTGTTCCTTCTATCCCGTCTTTTGAAATTATTTAAATATTTTTTTAAATTCCATTTTAATTTATCTACAGAATTTTTTACATTACTTTTTTAGTCATTGCTCTAGGAAACACAGTATATATCCTTAACTTCCCACAAGTGTCTTAGAGTTGATATTATCATCACTTCACAAAAAATTCAGAAACTTTAGATCATGTCAGCCTATTTTACCTTGTCCTCCTATACGCTACATATCATGTATACTCCCATCTACATACACTGTAACCCCTCAAGATATTAATTTTTGCTTTAAAAAGCCCATCATATATTTTTTTTTAATTTTATTTCTTTATTTGACAGAGAGAGATCACAAGTAGGCAGAGAGGCAGGTAGAGAGGGTGGGGAAGCAGGCTCCAGCTGAGCAGAGAGCCCGATGCGGGGCTCGATCCCAGGATCCTGGGATCATGACCTGAGCTGCAGGCAGAGGCTTAACCCACTGAGCCTCCCAGGCGCCCCAAGACCACTATATTTCAAGTGAAGGAAAAAGTAGCCTTTTATGCTTGCTGAGAAAGTTACTGTTTCTTCATTCCTTTTTCAAGTCTCCAACTGGTATCTTTTACCTACAGCCTGAGAACTCTTGCATTTCTTGTAGTACAGGTCTGCTGGTGATACATTCTCTTACTTGCGCTTAGTTTTCTTTTGTTTCTTTTAATAAGTAAATGTCTATTTTCATTCTTAAAATTTATTTTTGCTGGAATTGTAGGGTAACAGGTTTTTTATCTTTCAGCACTTTTAAGATTGCCTTCTGGTCTCCCTAGTTTCTGATGAGAAGTCAGCAGTAATTTGAATGGTTATTTTCTTGTATGTAATGCATTTTTGCCCCTCTTGCTGCTCTCAGGATTTTCTGTTTATCTTTGATTTTCAGCAGTTTGACTATTGACCATTCTCTACGACCATGTCCACAGGGGTGGTTTTCTTTGTATTTTTTCTACCTAGGATTCCCTGAGCTTCATGAATCTGTAAATTTATGCACTTTGCCAAATATGGGGGAAATTCCCTACTTTTTGAAATATTTTTTATTCCATTTTTCCTCTCTTTCCTTCTTGGACTTCAATTATACAGGTATTATGTCCTTTGATATTATCCCACATGTCCCTGGTATTGTTCATTAAATTTTTTTTGTGTCTCTGTTTTTAGATTGGTTAATTTCTTTTGATTTTACTTCACATTCATTGACTTTTTCTTATCTCCATTTTGCTTTAAGTATTTAACGAGTGAATTTTTCACTTCACGTATTTTTCAGTTTTAGAAATTCAGTTTGGTTCTATTTTGTTTTTCTTTTTGTTTTCTTTTGCTTTATTTTTGCTAAACTTTCTTATTTTTATTCCTTGCAAACATGTTTTCCTTTGCACTTTTGAATAAGCTTTAAAAACCTTGTATGCCAATTCCAACATCTGGGTCATGTCAGTGTTGGTCTTTGATTGTCTTTTTTTCTTAAGCTTAGACCACAGTTTTCTGATAAATTATTTTTAATTGTATCCTGGGCATTGTTACTGTTACCTTAAGACTGTAGATTCTGTTATATTCCTCTGAGGAGTGGTGACTTTTTAGGTAATTAACTTGATTAGTCTTAAATTATAAGTTCTCTTAGGTGGCTGTTCATATCCCAGTTCACTTCTTTGATCCTTAGTAGTACTCTGTTTTGCACATGTGTTGGTTTAGAGGTGGTCAGAGATTTGGGCACCTTGGGCTCCTCTCCTCTGGCTGTTTTCCTGCTGGGCATGCCCTAGGGGCGTGTTGGTCTGACTGCAGCTACAAATACAGAAGTGGTAATGTGCTTTAGATTGCAATTATCTTTTATAGATTGTAAATAATCTCATATATATTGCTTGTAAGAACTTTGATGCCATGCTAACCGCTGTAATAGAAATTTTTCTTAACCTAATGATTTGTGTACTTCCCTATCTGCATTAAATGATAGTCGCTCTATGTCACTTTATGGTGTCAAAATTTATTTGTGTACAGTGATCTAGTGGAAAAAAAATTGAGTATCTTTAGGCTAAGTTTCTAGTTATAGGTTCACCACTAACTGGTAGTATAGCTTAGGACATTGAAAGGACTTAACCGACCTTCAGTATTTTTGTCTTTAAAAAGGAATTGAACTGGATGATCTATAATCCTTTCTGGCATTCAAATACAAACATTTTCCTAGTTGTATTCAGTTATTTTGATACTAGGATCAGTTCTTTCTGTATATTCTCTACCTCTTTTAATTCTCTTATTTTCTTCTATCTCATTTGATTTTTGTGATTTCATTACAGTACACCAAACCATAAACCACTTAGATATGCAATTACAATTAAGTACTCAAATGATAGTTCTCTGTTAACATAAGTAGCAATTCAGCATTTTTCAAAAATTCCTAAAATATAATTAACAGATGGTACTGAAAAAATTTTTTTTGTAGCATTTAATGTTGATGACTAGGTTTGTTCTGAGCCAAATAACTTAGTTCTCACACCTGTATGACTAAAATCATGTGCCTTTGATAGATTACGTTAAAATTTAATTATTTTAACTTAACACCTTATATTTTACTCAGCATATTTATTTTTGAGTGATCATTATAAGAACATTGGAGAATTCATTCTTAGTTTATATAGAAACATGGTTTATATAGATTTTATAGATTTATATAGATTTTATCTTATATAATTATACTGTTCACTTATTTTTTTATAATATCACAGTACTATTTTATGATGTGGGTTTAGGTGTCCCTCACTGAAAGCAATTTGAATAAAGTTATCTGACATCAGTTATTAAATTAATTTTTGTTCCTCTCAGTCATTAGACTAAAATACCTTATGGTGCTTAATAAGCCCTTATTATTTGCTCTCTTATGCAGAGTCCTTTTCTGTGATTGTGTTCTTTATACATTGGTATGTGAAACTGTTTAAGGAATTTTTGAATTTTTATTTAATTATTGATTATATATCTGTGCCTACTAATTAAGAAAAATGGTCAGATGTTCATTGTGTGTAAATAATAAGCTGTTATGTCACATACATTTTATCACTGTTAACAAAGCTTTCTTTGGTATACCTTTCAGGTGACATTTGCAGACAAAAAAAGTTAAACTGTCAAGGAATTCATACCATTTTGTACCTGTTACTTGGAACAACTATCAACAACAATAATCAAAGGAGTCTTTGATTTATCAGATCAACTGGCAACAGAAAATGAAAAGTAGCGTGGCACAGATAAAAGTAAGTGTTTGAAATTTATAATGAAGAACATAAACTTGTACCTGTCCTTTAATCAAAAAATGCATTCATGGAATTAGGACATTAGAACCAGACAGTAGAAAGGCATTATACACATATCTAACTTACACAATTTCAAGTGTAGCCACATGGTCACATAGAAGCAGTAGTGTGCAAGAGGGCAAGTGAGAGAACTTGGAAGATGTATGATGTGTGTGTATCCATGTACATGTATGCATGTGTGTGTATCATTGCCTCCACAAATCAAGAAAGTGCATGTGAGTGAGCACCTGCAAAAGAATAATTAACAGGGCAGGGAATTCCACTATTCTTCTTAAAGATTATACTTCCCTGAATGAGCATGAAATGGAAGACAGGCATCTCCTTCCTTAGTTAATCATAGTTCCTGCATGTCTATCTACAGGGGAGACTCTTATTGCATTTCTAGTGCATAAACAAGCTCTTTATTCTGTGCTCTATGTTAGACATTACACACTCATTTATTCAACAAATATTCACTGAATTCTTATGTCCTAGTGACTGTTCTAAGCACTTTACATAAAGTGGTGAACAAAACAGAAATCCGTGGTCTCATGGAGTTTGTGTTCTAGTGTGGGAAGACAGAAAATAAATTATAAACTTGATCCATAAGTAAATGGTGTAGAATAGTGGTATTAAGAGCTAGACTTAGGGGCGCCTGGGTGGCTCAGTGGGTTAAAGCCTCTGCCTTCGGCTCAGGTCATGATCCCAGGGTCCTGGGATCGAGCCCCGCATCGGGCTCTCTGCTCAGCAGTGAGCCTGCTTCCCCCTCCCTCTCTCTCTCTTCTCTCTCTGCCTGCCTCTCTGCCTACTTGTAATCTCTGTCTGTCAAATAAATAAATAAATCTTAAAAAAAAAAAAAAAAGAGCTAGACTTATGCTACAGACGAAAGATATGGGGTAATGTTGATCATTAGCATTGGGGGTTGCAATTTTGGATAGGGAGGGCCCACTGAAAAGATAGCCATTTGAGCAGACTCTTGAAGGATATGAGGAAGTTAGCCATGCAAATAACTGGGAAAAGAGTATGCCAAGCAGGTGGAACAGCAAGTATTAAGACAAAGAGTCTAGTGTGGCCGAGGCAGGTTATAAGAAAGGGAGAATAGTAAATGCAGTCAGAGCAGTAACAGGAACCAATAACTCTGTCTACTCAGAACTGTTCCTCTGCCTGTCAGTGGACTTAGCAGGACAGCAAACCATTCCACTTCTATTCAACTGTACAGATCTACAAGCAGACACATCACACCTTGGATCTTGGAATTAGTAAAGGGGAAGGTATATTTTTATTTAATTACAGATCTAGGCCCTGCTCCCTTCCTCTCTCCTCCACCAGTTCTGCAACCCTAAACCTCCTTCTTTAAAGAGAAACAGTAAACTGAGCTTAGCAGGAGACACTAGGAACTAGCCCTGGTGCCTGGTAAGTGTTTAATAAACGGAATTGATGGACTTACAGACTGGGGCAGGCTCTGCCGCCATCTTTGCTAAATTCTGTAGGGTATAAGACTTGGTAGACACTCAGCCCATGCTTGCAGATCTCTTTTGGTGGGAGTTCACTATCTCAAGCTAGACCCATCTGTCAGTAGATACTTCCATATATTGTTCTGAAATCTGCCTCTTTGGGGCTTGTACTCATTGGTCCAATGGCACTCAAGCAGTTAATTTAATTGTGGACCTAGTAGGTGGTAGACTGTGCTGAAAGTTGGGGACATAAAGAAAGTGGAGAACTGGTGAGGAACTGGCTCTTGATTGAGCCATGTTAGATGAGAGCACTCAGATTTAGCTGGATACCTTTTCCACAGAGGGAGATGTGTCTAGTCTTTTCAGAATCGTCTTCCTCTTCCTCTTACACTGTGCTTCTACACCCTTACCTCCTGTGGTCCTGGTGGGTCCTCGGTGGCACCGTCCCATCCTAGGAGTGGGTATCTTCCTCAGTCAGCATGCCCTCCAAGCTTAGTGGCTCAGCTCTACCTGTTTGTAGCCTTAGTCTGCCTCCTTTTCTCTATCCTCTTAGCCACAGGCAAGTCTGCTAGCTGGGTGGGGCCCATTTTTGCCTCAGGTAAAGCTCACATCTTCCCCTCAATGTTCTCAGGACTCATTTGCTAGGTTCAGGAGGGTTCAGCTGAGGATCTTTGTTTTTCCACTGATCCTTAGCTATCAAGAAGCAAGTTTCCTAATTGTTTCAGCCCTTCCTCTCCTTGCTCTTAAAGAGTGGTTCCTGAGCCTAGTGGTTGCTCAGAGGTCTGGACTCAGGCTCCCTGCTCCACTCACCTTCTCATACTGCTGTCTTTATATTGTTAGAGATTATAGGTAACCACATGGTATAAACATTTGTTTTGCTTAATGAACAATTTGGAGAATTTTTGAAGGTAATTTTGACAATATATTATTTTCAGTGCCTACTCTGATTTATACTCTGGACGCTATGATTAAGAAAAGAGGAAAATTCAAGTTATTATTTGAATCTAATCTCAAAATGATATTTTACATAGTGAAATCCTGTTCATCTACCAAAGCCTAGTTCGAATCCCCCTCTACCCACTGTCATTCCTCAGTATTCAGTTATTGTTCCCTACTCAGGATGTCCTGTTAGCACTTCTCCGTGTGCCAGTCATGTTAACTTAAGCATATTTACAAAATTCTGATTCACGACTTCAATATTTTTGGTTTCCCTCCTTGCTTACAACAGATGTTGCGGAGATGTGTTAAAAATCATTAGCGCAGAACTGAGGCCTTCTCCCTAATGTAATCAAAATAATTGCTGTGCCTTGTAAAAGAAAAAGTAGACTGCAGTTTTGTTCTCTGTCTCTCTCCCTACCTCCTCTCCTTCCCCTCTTCCTTCTCTTCCTCCTCCTCTTTTTCTTTTCTCTGTTGCTCTCTCAGGAACATATAATCTGATACATTTAATTGTGAAAATCTTTACAGCCATCTTTCCACTGTAAGATCATAAATTCCTTGAGGGTTTTTCCTAACTTGTATCCTCCAGAGTGTCTACACAGGACGGGCTGTGTCTTACAATAGATGATCAGTAAATACCCTGTTTGGTGTTGCTATGGATCGGATGAGTCTTGTGTTCCATATTTGGTTTGGGATCTTGAAGTCAAGTTTTATAGAAAACTGTGTCATACATGTTGAACAATTTTTACCTCATTTTGTTGCTAAGTGAAATAATTTTTAAAACTTTGCTACATACATGAGAAACAGGATTTTAAGATGGTTGCATTCAGTATAAAATAGCATCCAAACTATGGCTATCGTAAATTACAAATTTTGATCACATGCTTATTATTCACCTAAATAGATTAGTCTAGTTTGTATATACTATTAGAAAAATTCAATAGTTGATGAGACTGTTTGGCAGTTTACTTGTGATAATGTTAGACTCAAACTGTTGTTAATTAGTCATAAAATAAGAGGAAGTTGGAGCTTGTTTATATTTCTGTGCAGTATAATTTTCTATCCTTAAACGTTTCTTTTTCCCATTAAGGAGGCAAGCATCTAAATATGCAGAACAAGTTGTTCATTATTTTGTTTCCTTTTTCTTAGCTTTTAAGGTAAAGCTACTTTTAAAAAAACATACTGTTTTTCTTTTCTTGTAGTTAAGGTTAGTTAAAATGGTTTTAATCCTTAAAAAAAAAACTGGACAATATGAATGTTCATCAGTGATGTAAAAAATTTACCTATTTACAGAGATAAATATTTTGCTTTTTAACTGTATTTGGATTTTTAAATTAGGATTTGTTCTCCAACTGGATAGTTCATCTCTGTCTGTGTGACATTTCTCTTCAGTTTCATGTTACAGTGGAGTTACTTATTTGTATCTCTTGTTATTTTTCAAAGGATTTGGCATAGGATCTCTCTCTCACAAATCATGTTTTTCAAATCTGTAGAATCTAACATAGTGCCATGCAGGTCAGACATTTGAACAGCGTTTCCTGAAAGTAAAAATGAATTTTCATAAATATATTAGAGTCGGTTTCTAGAACTAAAGTGGTGTTTTTTTTTTTTTTAAATAAACATATAATGTATTATTAGCCCCAGGGGTAAAAGTCTGTGAATCGCCTGGTTTACACACTTCACAGCACTCACCATAGCACATACCCTCCCCAATGTCCGTCACCCCAACACCCTCTCCCGACCCCCTCAGTTTGTTTTGTGAGATTAAGAGTCTGTGATGGTTTGTCTCCCTCCTGATCCCATCTTGTTCTAAAGTGGTTTTTATAAGCCAAAGTAGATTCAGGGAGATAAGTGCAGTATTATAAGACTTTGATATAACCACAAGAGTGAACTCTTCTTGCTAGAAGACCTCTGGCCCTTAGTCATGTTTTTCACCAAGAAAAAGCTTTGGTCTTGTTTTTCACCAAAAGGTGTTTATAAAAGTGATGTTCTGTATATTTAAAACAATATAAAGGAATAAAATATCAACTAAGTGGCATCAAAAATTTGAGAATTATTTTCTTCTACTTTGAATTTTTTTAATTAAAAAAAGTATGTGGTCCATAGCGAAAACATTATCTGCCACAGATACTCACCTTGGAGGGCCTAAAAATTTTGTTTTGTCTTTCATTCTGTTTAGTAACATGAATTATTCTTATGATTAAAAAAAAGTTTTAAAAAAATTTGTAAAGCACTACCAATTTTCTGAGTTGTATATTTCATTTTCTGTGTGTTTTTAACATAATTTCTTAAAATAACCCCTCCCCCTCGTTCTTTCCCTTTGAAAGCATTCTTCTGGTCATGACAGAAGGGAAAATTATAATTCCTATCAGAGGACCTCTTCTCCAGAAGACAGGTAAATAATTTTATGTGCTCCTGCAATTTAAATTTTTTGTAATAAGTTTTAAAAAAATATTTAGCTCTTAGGTTCTTTATTTTAGGGTGAACAATTTCTTTTAGATGGTTTTGCAGTATTACTTGAATAAGCTTGAGGACAAATCATTTTTGAATGTCTGTTCTAGGAGTTTCTAGTAGATAATTCTAGATTTTATCTAATTTTGGAGGTGAGAGAGAATAATTTCAGCATGCCCAATACTCCATAAAAGTTTTATAAAATGAAATGAATCCTGAATGAAACACTGAATGAAAGTTTATAAAATGGAAACCTGAGTTGAAATCACCTTACTTTGAAGTGCTGCTTTTATTGTTACTACTATCCTTTACATAGCTCTTTATAGATTTTAGAGTACTTTTATGTATATGTCATATCTTATAATTGTGTTAAGATGAAAGATCTAGAAATATTGCTATTAATGTTCATCAGGAATTCATAGTAGTACTTCAGTTATTTCACTTAGTGAGCTATGATCATTAAATAATTTTAAATTTTAATAAATGATCATTAAATTTAATTTTTTTAATTAAATTTAAATTAAATTTAAAATTTAAATTTTAATAAATCATTAAAATAATTTATGAAGGTAGAAGCATCCTCTAAACTTCCTTCCAGTGGTTTTCATCTCTTCCTTACCCCATATGTACTTTCTTCTTATTTCACTCCGTTGTCTCTAAAAACTTGTTTCATGGACATTGAATTAATTGTCATGGTTTGCAAGTACTTAGTACCTTTCATCAATCACCTACTTTCTATTTTTAAAAGAAAAAAAAACACCTCTCTACATGCACAGAAAAACATGTATATCTATATGTCATATAAATTACTTATAGATGTATACAGTTGACTCTTGAACAGCCTGGGGGTTAGGGGCACTAATGCCCACCCCCAGTTGAAAATCTGCCTCTATAACTTTTAACTCCCCAAAAAACTTAGCTACTAATATCCTGCTGTTGACCGGGAGCCTTATTGGTAACATAAACAGTCAACTAATATTTTGTATATGTTACGCATATTATATACTCTATTCTTACAGTAAAGTAAGCTAGAGAAAAGAAAATGTTATTAATAAAATCATATGGAAGAGAAAAATACATTTGTAATACTGTCTCTGTTAGGAAAAATTCGGTAAACCCACACAATTGAAACCCGCAACTGTTCAAAAGGTTAGCTATATATAAAATATGAATTAGTATATTTATTACTATGTATATTTATTATGTGTATATGTATTTAACTTCTCTTAAGTTTCTCTGACTTTATTGATATTTAAAGTTCAGGGGCACCTGGGTGGCTCAGTGGGTTAAAGTCTCTGCCTTCAGCTCAGGTCATGATCCCAGGGTCCTGGGATTGAGCCCGCATCGGGCTCTCTGCTCAGCGGGGAGCCTGCTTCCCCTTCTCTCTGCCTGCCTCTCTGCCTACTTGTGATCTCTCTCTGTCAAATAAATAAATAAATAAAATCTTTAAAAAAAAAAATAAAGTTCAAATGGCAGATCTTATACTGTCATCCTTGTTTGCTAATAGTTTCAATCCTTTCTCACTGCTATTCAGTAAAATGGGTTCAAGACTAATAGCCAGTGTTTTTTGGATATCTCTTGAAATGAGTTAAACTGGTCTTTATGAAGGCCAGCCAATGACATTGATCTCATTTGTTCATTGCTTTGATAAAGCGTTTGCGGAGTGGGTTTTTTTCATGCCAACTGTATATGATATCCAGATATAGATCTTTTCCTTTAGACAGTGTGAATCAGGATGACAGGTTTGGTTATGTGAACTCCAGTAGTTGTTTTGTACACAAGCGGAAAGCTTTTATAATCAAGACTAAATGAATGATGTCAACAAAATAAGCTGTTGAAAAGTTTGGTAAGACATTGTTCAGTCATAGAGTTGCTTCAGCATTATCAATATATGATTTTCATATAGGTATCTATAACATAGCTTTCATCTTATAACTTTGGTTTTCTCATTTTATGTGTTAGATATGCAGAACAAGAAAGATCCCCTCGGGATAGAGATCACTTTGATTACAACAGGTCAGACTATGAGCATTCAAGAAGAGGGCGTTCTTATGATAGTAGCATGGAGTCACGGTTAGTATTGGAAATTTTAACTACAGAAAAATCATATTTGTTTAAATTTTCTTTATGCTTCATAAAAAAACACGTAAAAGTAGCAGCTAGCATTAAATGGATGTTCTTAAGGACCACGCTTTCTAATAAGGACTTCATGCGAATTAACTCCTTACTGCAGTAAGTATATGAAGTAGTTATTATTGTGTGTTTTATAGATGAAGAAACTGAGGCAGAGAGAATTTAAGCCATTTGTTTGTGTTTTAGAAGCATGTCAGTGGAAAGTCCTGGTCTATCTGACATTGAGCCTAAGCTCTTATTCATTATATGGGACTGTATTGCATGAGGAGTTGGCAGTATGAGTTTTTTAGATTCCTTACTGAATGAAAGTCATTTACATCATATGACATAGAGTGATCAAAATATACTTTCCTACATGATGGCACTGGGACAGTGAGAATGACGTTACCAGTCTAGTTTTTACCTAAATAGAACTTACTCTTTCTTGAGCCTTGGAGAATTTGGCTACCCACCCTGTTAGTCATCCAGTTTCAAAAACTTGTCTACCAAATGTTATTGTTCACGAAGGTCTGTATCCTTTTGATGTCTCCCTCATATTACCCATTCCATGACTATCAAGACTATACACCCCACTAAAATTTTGATGAAACTCCTCTGCAGTTTGGAGCTAATCACATTATTTGATATTTGCAACCTAAATTTCCTTCTCACTACTTTAATATATACCTGAAAGTAAAATGTCAGATTAAATTAACCTCCAAAAGCCAGACTCATCTGCTGTCCCCTTAATGACCCCTCGAGAGAACCAGCTACTGCCACCATAATTGGTGAGCTAAGCATCTTGCAGTCTTTCTCAAATACTGTTAAGACTCTTACAAACTAGATACTATTTTTCACAATTTCTCAGGGAAAAAAAAAAAAAGTGAAGTGGGTTTGAATTGATTATGTAACTTACCTGAGTTTGCAGTTGCCTACCTGGTAGGCAATGAAAGTGGGATTTGAACTCAATTTTGACTCCAAAACCCATTTTTTCTTCCATAATCTCTGTATTACTTCATTGTAACTGTGTTTGGTCCAGTGTATGTACGTAAGTCTCATTTGATCCATACACTCACACTGTGACTCAAGCAGACTGTGTATTATGTAGAAAATAAAAGCTAACAGTATGAAAGCATTGGAAGAGAAATTTAGACTTGAAGAAGACTGTTATCTCTGCACTCGAGAGGAACAAACAGTGAAATTGTAAAGATGCAATTTTATCAGCCAGTTAGCTGTCTTACCTAGTGATTCTTAGAAGAATCATAACCAATGCCAGTAAATCCCTGCTGTGGTTACTCTCTTGAAGCATTCTACACTCACAATAAGAAGCAACTCAGTTACAAATCGGTGCCTAGATTGCAGTGCACCTGTCTTTGTAACTAACTGGGACGTCTGTTTGGAACTACTTTTTTCCCCCTTCTGTTCACTCTGTCTTCCCATATACAATGGTATACTTCAATTTCAAAACAGCTCGTCTGAATCTAGCTGGCTAGGTGACTCCTTCTCTCTTTCTTTGTAAGTTGTAATTAAGACAGACTATCTCAAATACAGACCCCCCCCAGATCTAGCTAAAATCTGTCAAGCGGTTTCCTGGTAGTAATGATAAATGACACTTGTTTTTATTTACTGTATTCATTTAACTAATGGTTGCACAAAGCATGAGCAGAATGATCTAAGTTTCCAAAGCAGTATAGGTTAAAAAAAAAAAAAAAAAAAAAAACCCAGCTAAGTGGACAAACTCTTCTCTCAGAAATGATAGCAAAAAAGCAAGAATTTACTTTCCTGTTAGTTCTTGATAGTCTCAGAGAATAATAACCTTGATTTTTAAAAAAATGTTACCTTAAGAAAGGATACTCACCTACAATAGTCAGGAAGAGTTACAGCAGGAAAATAGTTATTTTTTTCCCATCCCAAATAACCAGATGTTTCTGATATTCTGAGGTTTTAAATGCCAGTTCTATCAAAAAGTAATTTCAAATGTTACAGTTTTTTATTACATTTTTTATTCCTGAATTGCCATTATTAGAAATACGCTCTGGTTTCTTCTTTATACAGTTTATCATGTACATCATGGTCTAAACTGTCTTCTTAAAACATTGTTTCCATGTCACTCTCACACTCAGAAACTATTAATGAGTCTCCATTGACTATTATAAAAAGCTTAAAGTCTGTTTCTTGTCTTAAAATTTCATACCTTGACTCAAACTCATCTTGCCAACTACCATTATACATGATTCTTTATTGTTTCCTGACAGTACTACTTAATAACTTGAACATCCTACTCCCTTTTCCAGTAGTTATTCTGTTCTCCACTAGTTGCAGAATGCCCTCCTTCTTCCTCCACCTTCCCACCCTTGCCCCAGTATAAATTCTGTCAAGCCTTGAAGCCCTAGTTTAAGTTACATTTTTTCTATGAAGCACTTCCTCACCATTCCAAACCACTTGCCCCTGTCTGAATTTGTGGCCTGCAAATGGTCTTGCTCATTTGGTATGCAGCTCATTTAAGTATGTAATTTATAGGGCATCTGGGTGGCTCAGTCGGTTCATCAGCTGCCTTCAGCTCAGGTCATGATCCCAGGGTCCTGGGATCAAGCCCCTCGTCAGGCTCCCTGCTCATCAGAGAGCCTGCTTCTCCCTCTCCCTCTGCCTGCTGCTCTGCCTACTTATGCTCTCTATCAGATAAATAAAAAACTTTGAAAAAATGTAATGTATGTAATTTATATTATCTTTTCTCCATTAAAAAAATTTTAATATTACAGAAGTAGGGACCGAGAAAAACGCAGAGAAAGAGAAAGAGATATGGATCGTAAAAGGTCTCGGAAATCCCCAACTCCTGGGAGAAGAAGCCCAGAACCATCAGTAACCCAGAGTTCCTCTGCTCAGGATGAACCCACTGCAAAGAAGAAGAAAGATGAGCTGGATCCTCTTCTTACTCGCACGGGTGGAGCATATATTCCTCCTGCAAAGCTCAGGATGATGCAAGAGCAAATTACAGATAAAAACAGGCATGTCAATATCACTGAGTTTATAAAGTAATGATACCCTCACTGAAAAAAGTCAACCATGGTCTAATTAACATGGGCTGTTGAGAGTTTACATTATTAGTCCACAGTGGTAGAGACCTCAAATTAGGTTTCTCTTTACTCCATAAGCTCCCTTGGAGCTCTGCTTATTGTTTGCCCTGACATTAGCTCAACTTCTTTAAATGAGTGTGGCTCTGTTCCTATGAAGCTTTCTTTACACAAATGGGCTGTAAGCTGCATTTGAGTCATGGATGTAGTTTGCCAACCCCTATACTAATCTATGAAATAAAGTTGACCATGAAAGGCAGTTGAATATTCTCTACTCCGTAGTTTTCTTAGACCATACCATCTCAGACTGTAATTTTTTGCTAAGGCAAACAGTCAAAATTCATTTATGAACATTCATCCTCAAAACACCTTCACTTCCTTTTCAAAATGATTGAGATGAGAGGAGCTATATGTGAAAGTATTGCTAAGTTTTCAGGACCTCTTTCTTCAGTGGCATGAGAGGGGATAATTACGAAAAGTGTGGTCCAGGATTGAAATGGTCACTCAGTTTCCAGTTAGGTAACAAAAAGATTGGGACAAAGGGTAGCTACACTTTGAGAAAAATAGATTTCCAAGTGAGCCAAGAAAGAGTATTCCCACATCTTTCATAGGTATTTTATTAGCAACTTGAAAGTACTTCAGACCCCTATATAAATGAAATCTAATATTTACTTCATGAATTAGTTTGAAGTAGAAATGTCATGTATATAAAGTATAAATATTTGAAATAAAATTTTAAAAATTTATGAGCTAGAAAGGGACATTAGGTGACATTAAATTTAAAACTAATTAGTAAGTTTCTCTGTATGTGTCATATTCCAGTACATGGTAATAATGCCTGCAGTGTTATGTTTAGGAGGAGTCTGGAGATGGCTTCTGTGGTTAGCAGGAGCTTCTTGAGCATGTAGGCCTTATGCTCTCTGCTCTTAGGAGGAAGCAATGGTGGCAGCTTTAGTGAGAGAGTCACTGTCTCCAATCCAGCCCAAAGCAATCCTAATTATAAAAGACCAGAAACATTGTTATTAAGCCATGTCTTCCTTATAAATAAAGTGAGTGAAGAGTCCCCAGTATACGTGATTTTACACTGATTCCTGGAAGATAATTTCATATAGTTTAAATCTGTATTTAATGGCAACTTGAAAGTACTTCAGTAAGTACTTTCTGTACTTAGTCATAGTCTGTAAAGGGGACAAAGTGAAGTAGAAGTCTCTTAAGAGAAGTCTATAGACTTTAGTTTCAGTAGATACTAAGTCAGGAGAATTGTAGGCTTCTTAATTAGGAAGTACAGTTGTACTTGATCATAGTTTTTGTTTGTTTGACCAAAGTTTAATAGGAGAGATTGTGATTATATATCAGCAGTCTTATTCATTAGGCTAGTTTTTAAGCCATTGATCTTGTTTCTCAAATAGTAGCATACCAAGGGGTTGGGGTTGGGGGCCCCTGGAAGTGTTGCACCCACCTCAAATGCAGGCATTTAGGGAGTACATGATCTATAAGGAATTTAAAAACAATATAATTAACTGCAGGTCAGTCTGCGTTTTTTCCTCACTGTCTGCTGAGGACAATGTCAGTGATAAAATACCCTTCCCACCAGGGTAGACTGCTCTCACCACCTCTCCCTTAGTATACCACTCCAGAACAGGGATCCTTAACCTTCAGACCTTCAAAAGGTGCATAGGTAGAATTTAGGCAACACATGAATATAAATGGAAAGAAAAAATTGCATCTTTATTTTTACTTTCCTCTAAAATTTAGCATTTCTTCCTATCAGGAATGTGGGCAGCAGACTGTAGCATTAACAAGAGTATTTGCTGCAAATATATGAAAATACTGCTTATACCCATGCTACTTGGAAATTAAAGAAGTTATTAGTTCTACCACCACTTCTTGTTATTTAATGTGTTAAGAACCACTTAGAATTTTGTATCAAATTTTTTTTCTTTTCATGCTTTGAAAACTATTTGAATATGATTGATATCCTTTGTAATGCTATATATTTATATATATTACTCCAAGAAGTCCTTCAGCTTCACCAGACTACCAGAGAAATATAAGGAAGATGAGAAAGATAAGACGCTCTACAGCTGAAATCCTATTCCACAGAGAAATAAATATAAAAACCATAGACTTACAGAGCTTTAGAAGACCTTAGGTGTTACCAAGTTAAACCTAAACAAATCTAGTTATGCTAAATTATTTGCCTAAGGTCTGAGTTAAAAAACAAGCAATACAGTGTGGGACTACTGCCTAAATGCGGACATGTTCTTTAAAATACAACAGTCCTTCAGCCCCATATTTCATGTGATGCCCTTTTCCTGTATTTATTGCCATTTCTTTACAGTTTAGAATATTTAATCTTGTTTTTCTTATCATGCTTTTATAAAAAAAGGACATAATAAAAATCTCCTTTTAAGGCTTATACTTGGATACTTCATGTTATAATTTAAAATTTTTTTAAGTTGTCATTTTAAGATATTTAAAGACAATTTTAACTGAAGTATTATAATGTAAAATAAGCATGTATTGAGTCTAATAAATGAATGTTATAATTTCCAATATACATGGATGTAAAAACAAAACATTATACTTATATATCCTTATATAATTTTATTATGTTATTGAAGAGAAGTGATCTGTAGTTAAGCACATATACAGAACATCAAATATAGGTTTAGGTATTCATATAGTCATTTATTTTACTGCACTTTGAGGTCATTTTGTGAAAATAATGTTAAAAAACAAAGGAAGCCTAAGTATTTTTTATGTTCTTATTATAATCTCTGGTTACTGTAATTGTTGACAAAGTTTTCATGTTTATTAAAATCAATTCTTTTTAGCTTAGCATACCAGAGGATGAGCTGGGAGGCCCTAAAGAAGTCAATCAATGGTCTTATCAACAAAGTCAACATCTCTAATATAGGTATTATTATTCAAGAACTTCTTCAAGAAAACATAGTTAGAGGAAGGTAAGCATCAGCTATTTTATTTATAGTATTTCATAGCAGTTTTTCAAAGGAACATAATACCTACATGGACAATAATTGTTGATTTATTGTGCTACTTCAGTAGTAGTCGAGAATAATTATATAAAATGCATTCTTGTAAAAATGTATGGCCACTAGCAAATAACTTGTACTTCACCATTAGAAATTGTGCAAAATTGTGCAAAATTTTCTTTTGAAAAGGTCTGATGTCACATAATGATTTTTGTGTAGACATTTGTTTACTGAATACTTCAATAATTTAAACTCAAAAGGAATAATGAACATTTTATTTATATATGTATATATAATTTTAATTTCTAATGAAAAGTGAGAAGGTGTAAGAAAAAAGAAAGATCAGTGATCAATCTTAGAAAAGCAGAAGGGAATGACAGTCATTTTTTGTGTAGTTTTAATTGGTTGTGATTTTAAAAGGATCAGGAAATAAAAATGTCATATATTTTTTTTATTTTGAAATCTGAAGGATATTTTCCTGTGTCATTTCACATGACTCTGATTTATCATTTCCAAAACATTGGTGCGGGAGCAAGTAAAGTAAGATGTGACATGTTGTGGAGATATAGAAAGTTGACCAAGAGGCAGCTTGTCCTCAAAGGTAGGTAGGTAGAGTGCTCCCATTTTAGTCAGAAAGCAGCAGGAGGCTATATGGGTTCTTAAGATCTCACAGTTTATATAAGCTGGGTTTTCTTTTCTCATTTTCTACTCTGTTGATTCAGTTGTCAAAGTTAAACCTGATAGCTACTAAGATAAACTGTTTTCCTGCCTTTTGGCAGTTCAGTAATTATTTGTCATTACATTGCTAGAAATAACTTTGCATCTCTCCCTTTATCAAATGCGTATAGAACCATGGTCATTTCAAAATGAGTTAGAAGTGGAACCTTGTTGACTTTTTTTTCTTTTATAAACAGAGGCCTGCTGTCCAGATCTGTTTTGCAAGCGCAGAGTGCTTCTCCAATCTTCACACATGTTTATGCAGCGTTAGTGGCAATTATCAACTCAAAATTTCCACAGATTGGGGAATTAATCCTTAAGAGGTTAATTCTTAATTTCCGAAAAGGCTATCGAAGAAATGATAAGGTATATATGATGGGCGTGTTAAGTCGACAGCTACATAGGGACAGACTAATAATCCAGTATCAACAGTGATTAGCAATGTTGATTGCTACTTAGGAATTCTTTTTAAAAACTGCATTTCATGAGAACATTTTTTTTGTTCATTAAATATCTCTGGCCGCTTACAGTGAGCCACAGAAAAGATAGCTGTAACTGTAGGATTATAATTATTTAGCCAGAAATGACACTATTTCACATTTAATAGCTTTTATCTTGTAACTTTCTTACATCATCAAAATTATCCTTGTGTGCTATGTATTTTAAATAAAGTATGTAATAAATAAGCTATAGATTTAGTAGTTAAATGAAAATTGGTTTTAGTTTATAGTTTAAATTGTCTCTACCTTCACTTTTCAGCAACTTTGTCTCACTGCTTCAAAATTTGTGGCACATCTTATTAACCAAAATGTGGTAAGTAATTCTCAAAATTTGGTACCATGCAGTGGCATTAAACATCACATGCTTGATGCCACTTCATTGACACATATTTATCTTTATTTTGCCTTGTGGTCTTTCAGAAAAGAATCAGGTGATATTTTAGTTTTAAAACTGTAATAATAATTTACTATCTTAAATATAAAAAGGAACTCAGAACAAATATTTTGTCAAATTGATCTGACTCTTAATATGTACGTGGTTATTCAGCTACAAATTATTCCTTCAAAGAATGTAATTTAATCATATTTATAAGACAATAAAGTTAATATTTCCTCTACTCTTTTCTCCCGTACCTATTGTTGAGAATGTAATACTATCTGATACTCTATAAAAAAAATCTTTTCTCTGCAATGACTAGTGTATAGTCATATATTCTTAGAATCAGTTTATAGAGGCACCTGGGTGGCTCAGTTAAACGTCTGCATTCAGCTCAGGTCATAATTTCAGGGTCCTGGAATCAAGTCTCGCATCAGGCTCCCTGCTTGGCAGGGAGCTTGCTTCTCCCTCTCTGTCTCTCCACTCATGCTTTCTCTCACTCTCACTCTGTCTCAAATAAGTAAATAAAATCTTCAAAAAAAGAAAAAAAAGAATCAGTTTATAAAATATAAATTAGATAATTTTAATCTGTTTTAATTGCAAGTAATTTTCTCTTTATGTTCAGGTTTTGTGTTTATTTTGTATTCATTCATTCACCTATTTGAGGTTTTTTTTTTATTTGAGAGTTTTGAATTAGCTTCTATTTAAACTAAAAAATAGGATTTCTCTTATTCATACTCAAAGGTTTCCTTCAGATGTATATTATGTTTAACTACATATAAGAGGAAGAATTTTGAAGTCACATTTAATCTTATTTATTTACCATTATTTTCATTCTTTCCAAATGAAATTTCCGTGTTCATTCTTAAAAACCCATTAGATTTTAACGTAATGAGTTAAGTTATTATTACAATGATAACTTGTTTCTTAAGACCATGGGGACTTAATTTCACCTATCTATGTGAAAGCACAGAAAGTAAGTTTTGGTTTTTGAATGTGTATTCATTTATATTGAAAATATTTTTGGCATTGCCACAAAACCATTAAAATGTTAATTATGTTAGGTCTTCCAGCTGTGGTACAGGGCAATATTTTCTTATCACTGACACAAGACTAAGACTGTTAGACCTCCCCACCATACCACAAAATAAAAGCAATATGTATTTTAGATGTTGTGCTCAATGGAAAGAGTATCTTCCTAAGTTAAGAGTTAGACTGTTTACTTCCCCATCTCAAAAAAGTATCTGACCTTATGAAGGCGTATGTACTGGTGGCTTGAAAATGCTTCCTAGTACATTTCCTTTTCACAGCAAAGCTGCTCAATAGAATTTTATTCCCATCCTACCTGGCATTGTTTTTAAGTATTAAATTTTTAACATGGCCGGTGTCAATAACTTGATTTAGTTTAAAAAAAAAAAAAGCGAAGTATTTCAAAACCTTCCTTGAGTCCCAGATATTTTCTGATAAAATTGTTCATGTAATTTAAGAACTATTTGCTGTGTAACAGAATTGCTGATAGAATGAACTAGGAAATGGATATAAAGAGTTGTGGTTGTGAAGAACGGCATTAGAAAAAGTGTAGCATAATTTTTAACTTCTATTTTGAAACTAATTATGGCATTTCCTGTAGACATTTTATTGTTTCCTATATATAATATATAAGAATTATTTCTTCTGGAGATAAATCAAGTAGTTGTATTTAATGTAATCAATTTAAATTTTTGGAACAATCATCTGGAAATTTTTAACAGACATAATAATAGTGAAAGAAAAATTGTATCCCATATTTGGAGTATTTCTGTATGCATTCTAAAACTTTGCTCATCATATATATAATATTATTGCTGCAAAAACCAGATTTGCCAATTTTTTTAATTACTATCAATAGTAGGTTAATATATGTAAAAGCATTTTCTCAATTCCATATGTCTTCATTCTATTTAAGGCACATGAAGTTTTATGCCTAGAGATGCTCACTTTGCTCCTAGAAAGACCAACAGATGATAGTGTTGAAGTAGCTATTGGTTTTCTCAAGGAATGTGGCCTCAAATTAACACAAGTGTCACCAAGAGGAATCAATGGTAAGTATATTACCTTGGTTTGATATTGAGCTTTTGTTTGAGTATTATAATATCTTTTGCTTATTTTATTGCTTTTTTCTTTCATTTTAACTTTAGCTATATTTGAGCGCCTCCGAAACATTCTCCATGAGTCTGAAATTGACAAAAGAGTTCAGTATATGATTGAAGTGATGTTTGCTGTACGGAAGGATGGATTCAAGGACCACCCGGTTATCCTAGAAGGACTTGACTTAGTGGAAGAAGATGATCAGTTTACCCATATGCTCCCTTTGGAGGATGACTATAATCCAGAAGATGTTCTTAGTGAGTTAGAGTTGGGGAGGGGCAGGGTACAGGGTGAATTGGGAAGCGGGGCTCCAACAAATGTAAATAGGGAAAATAAATAATTTTTAATCTTTTTTAAGATGTTTTCAAGATGGATCCTAATTTTATGGAGAATGAAGAGAAGTACAAAGCTATTAAGAAAGGTATGTAGAATTTTATAATCTATTTTGGATAAGTAGAAGCAATTCATGTAGATATGTAATACTGGTAGGAAAGCTTACATCACTGACCTAATGAAATCTCTGCTATTATGATGCCATTCTCTTCACTGTTTTCCCATACATTATTTTTCTTTCCATTATTGTTTCTTGTTTGTGGTATTACTTCATTCTCAGTTGTTCATTGTCCCTGTCCTCTTTCCCTCTATTTAAATTGTACAGAGCTTAAGTCTCATTCCTCTTAAGAAATGTCTATTTCGGGGTGCCTGCGTGGCTCACCCGGTTGAGCGTCTGACTCAGTTTTGGCTCAGGTCATGATCTCAGGGTCCTGAGATTGAGCCCTGTGGCAGACTCCGTGTTCAGCGGGGAGTCTGGTTGAGATTCTCTCGCTCTCCTTCTGCCCCTCTATCTGTGCATGCTCTCACACGCTCTCTTTCAAAGATAGATAAATAAAATAAATGAATGAATAAATCTAAAATATATAAATAGATCTTTAAAAAAAAAGAAATGTTCATATATTACTAGTAGCCCTTATTTTAACTTCACTACCACTTAAGAATTGGTGCTTAAATTGATGTCTGATTTAATATTCAACTAGATGCTATACTTTTATTATAAAGTGCTGTACTTCATTATTTCTTAAGAGCAGATTGATATCCTGATAAAATCAGTCATAATTCCAGATAGGCTGTCAGTGCTCAATAAATTAGTGAATTGATTATTATTTTCATTTGTACATCATTGGTATATTACAAGCACTAACTTTGGACAGATTTTGGTTTGTATTTTGTCTGTGCCATTACTAGATAAGTGACCTGGCACAAATTATTTGTTTGATATAAAGTTACTTGTTTGTTTAAGGATAAATAAAATATAGTGCTTTGTATTATCATAGAGCAAGGATTTAGGCAATGCTTTTTTTATTTTTGGACATTTGTATGGTTTTTCTTCTAAAGCTGATTTTCAGGGCTACCTATATAATTATAATTATAATTTTATGAGTTCATTTCCCTTGAGTTGTGATTTTTTTTATGTGAGAAGTACTTACTGTTCTGAAAGCTCGGGAAGACAGTAGGAGGCCTAGAGCTCTGTCATTTCCTGCATTCTGGCTTTAGTCAGACTTGGAAGTAGAATGAAGTTGAAAGTAAGGTGTAAGCAGCTTTCCATTACTATACATTATTCTAAAAATCTGGTACAATAAGTAGATTGCTCTCCTTACGTGCCAATTTCCTAGGGGCATTTCACTGCATTAGCCAGATTCCTTTTGCTATTACAATTTAGTTTCTAAACATGGAGAATTCCTTAGACCCATTTTGCCTTCTTATGAACTTCTTTTTCTATAGTATCACTCAAAGATTCTAAATGGTTTTATGGAATTTTTATCATACCTAGTAGGATTTTTTTTTTTTAACTTGGAAACTCCACATCCATTTGTTTAGGATATCTGTGGTTGAGCAATGCCAGGAAAGTAGTACTCTTCTTTATTGTAGCAGTTAAACTCTTTGAACTTAAGTTCCCTTTGTACTCTTGAAAATTATTTAGGACTCCAAAGAGCTTTTTTTTGTGTGGGTTACATCTGTCGACATTTACTTTATTAGAAATTAAAACTGGGAATATTAAAATCATTTCAAAGTAAGAGTAATAAACAGTATTATACATTACATATTTGTATGAAAATAACTACTCGATGAAACAAATTTAAGAAAAATGCCATGTTTTGTATATTTTATACAGTTTAATGTCTGACTTAATAGGAAATTGATTTTCATATTGTTGGTGATTTCAGTCTCTTGCAATAGGTTGTTTTCATTGAAGTATATGAAGAAAATTGAGCCTCATAGATAATATGTATTTGGAAAAGAGAGAAGCATTTTAATAACCTTTTCAGATAGTGTGTATATTCTTCCTTAATACTGTGCCAGTATTTAAAAGCTAATTGTTTCTTCAAGATTAATTGCAGTGTGAAACCTGAAACAATATTCATGAATTTTCATACTCTTTTACCTTAAAATCCATTGGTCTATCACTTTGAATGGATATTTTACCCATGTATGATTTTGCAGCATGTTCCATTGGTCATTTAGAAAATACCCATTCATCAGTTATGCATATCTTCTAAGTGTTAACATGTTAACATTATCAAAATTAAGTTAACACATTAACACAGTATCAAGAAATCACATTTATTAGTATTCTCACCTACCTCATCAGAGAAGTCTAAGTATTGGGAAACTATCAAGCTCACAGGAATGGATCCAAGTTCTCCAAAATTCTGATTTTCTCTTGAGAACTCCTATTTTATAATGGTAGTAAGTACTGTTAATTATTTTCCTTGAAGTGACAATCTCACTTTGTTTATATTTGAGAAAATGTCTGCCAAATGCCTAACAATTATAGTTTTTCAGCCATTCTTTCAAGTAAAAATGGAAAACTTCACTAATTGACCTTGCAAGTCAAAGAGTCACACAAGTGCTTTTCTTTGAGGAAACCATTACCATTGTGCATCTGTCTTTAACAGAAAGGCTGTGTATGAATTCATGTTTTGCTACTCAGATGATTATTTGTGCTTACCCTTCAGATTCAGTGAAATTAGCGGTTTTCTACTTCTTCCTCGAGGGCATCCTCAGGTCAAACTGGCTCTTTTCCCGCCTCCAACAGCATGGCAGTAAAGAGCATAGTGACAGCTGGTGAAGTCTGGTGCCTTGATTTGTGCTCAGGTTTCAGCAGTTTCAACTCCCATTGCTTTCAGACCCTTGTAGATGGCAGCACAGAGAAAAGGCAGATAATGTCTGGGTGTTGTTAGGAAAATAGTTATGACCTCACAGACCACCTGACATGTCTAACCAATCCCCCAGGGACTCACATGCCATACCTTGAAACTGCTGCTTCATTCAGTTAGTGAAATCCAATTGTCATTGCCTAAGTGATTTCAGTAAGTAGGTTCTTAAGTGAAGAGATGAGGATAGGATGATGTAATGACTAGACAGTTCATTTGACCTTCATTCTTTCATAAAATGTTCTTCTAGAACTGGCATAAAAAAATGGCCACAGCAGGAAGTGGGCACAGCTTTAGTAATTAGCACCTTAGCGTGACCCAGGTGCATTTGTGTTTTAGGTTTTACAGCATTTGGGAAGACAGCAGAAGTGCCTTTCTTCCTACTATTGAATACTAAATAGTTTCCTCTCTTAAAGTCTGTCTGAGCCACATTATGTAATAGGAAACTAGACACTTCAGATTATTTCTTGAGGTCACATTTGTTAGAGATATTCCTGGGATCTGTGTGTCAGCTGAGGGCTGAATGGCAGCTCTTTGTTTCGATAAAATGATTTATTTTTCATAGTATGATGTTTTCTGATAGCATTACGTATTATATGTGGCTCCTGATTTATAATGCTCAGTTAAATATAAGAAATTAGAATTTCCCTAAAAGTAAGTTCACCCTATAACTTTATCTTAGAAACTCCGATTTTAAAAGAAATGCAGAAGTGAAGTGTTAGCCGGGTTTGTGAAATCTTTTATCAGATCAACAGAGTACACACCATTGGACAAAATACAACTTTAGTTTTTTTCATTTGTTAATTATTGATGTGATGACTAGCCTTAGGTGGTCTCTTATTTACATCACTGTCTTCATCCAGTTCTAGATGGAAGTTGTATTTTAAGAAGTGATTTTCTAGTGAAATGCTCATCTTACCAATATTTTTAAGGCTTTTAGACTTCTGTTTCTGATATGGAAAGTTGTAAGATTAATTATAATATTCTATTTAATAGGTACACATTACTGTTTAAACACCAAATTATGCAATTATTTTTTCTCCCTTCTTTGTCTTTCATAGCCTAAATTCTTGTTTTCTGTATCTACCTTAGCTTTGTATAGTAGACTGTCTCCTTTCTGATGCTGAACTAATAGTATTTTGACTCCAGTGTACTAGTTTCCAATCATAACTTGTTTCTCCGGTGCTCTTGCTCTTTTGGAAAACTTCATTTACTTTTTTTTGTTCTTGTTCTTCTCATCCTGTCCTTATTTTATAACCATTTTCTGCTTGGCAGAAGAATGATACAGATGGCTCTCTGACCACCTAAACAATAACACAGGCCCGGGTGCTCACTTTGTTGGGTGATAAACTGCAGCCACTGTGGATTTTGGTGAACTGAGAATTATCTTCTCAGAATGAGATTCACGTGTACCACTTGCTCATTAATATTTTCCCATACCTTGTTCTGATAGAAATTCTTGATGAGGGAGATAGTGACTCAAACACAGACCAAGATGCTGGAAGTAGTGAAGAGGAAGAGGAAGAAGAGGATGAAGAGGGAGAAGAAGATGAAGAAGGTAAAAGTATAGCTCATTCAAGTAACACTGTAAAATACTCTGAAATTAAATTAATTCTAAAGCAGTCCTCTAAAATAGTGGTTTCCAATCTGTGGAGGGCTGGGGGCTGCTCCTGGCCTCTAGTAGGTGAAGGCTAGGGATGCTGTTCAACATCCTACAAATCACAAGACTGCCCTCACCACAACAGAGTGTTCTATAGCCCAGAATGTCAGTATTGCTCAGGTTGAAAACCCTGCTCTAAAAGTATTAAACGAGGAAATCATTTTGTAATATCAGCATAATTTTAATTTGACATTTTATGCCTTTGAGTATAAACTATGAAAAAGCTGCATTCGTGTTGAGTGCATGTGATTCTGTAGCCCAGACATGAATGTGACTGATGAAAGTGGCCAAGTATTTATTTGCTGTTCATTTTGGCAAAATAGAGTGGGGAGGCCGAAAGCTGTGTCTGCACAAAGCAGGCATGATGTTCTTCTTCAGCTTCAATTGCTTTATTTCACAGAAAAATAAGCTCAGAACTTTATTTTGGTTAAGTCTTAGTTAAAACATCAGAACATCCATAAGACTGGCCATTATTTACTTAAATTGCATATTTGAAAATATTAAAAGTATGTCTTTCCCTTTTAGGACATAACATTTTAGTTCTGTCCTAAAATGTAATTATTCTTCTACAACATATTTTATAAAAATAAATTTAATTTTTTTCCGGTGTCTTTCTTTCTTATAACATTTCCTATGTACTATATTTAGCTCTAGAATTTCTTTATGTGAAAATACTGTTCAAATAAGAAATAGTAAATATAGGAGAAGTTGTCATGCATTAGATAAGAGAAAATTTTGACAAATACACATATTTATATTGGACCCATCTAGTCTGTCATGATGATCCAGTGTTTTCTGAGACTAAATTTCTAACCATAATTTACACTTCTTCCAAATTATCAAGCTACTGTTTATAATTCTGGAAATAATATTTTGCCAAACAACAGCATGAGTGCTGCCTTTTATGTCTAAATGAGCAAGCGACACAGAAACAAAAATAATATTCCTGGCTTGATTTTGGACTTCTTTGAACTGACGAAAGTTATTAAAATACTTTAAGATACAGCAGAAGACTAGAAATGGCTACTTTGAGCTCTGCAAATACTATTTTACACTGTAGAAAATAGCATTACTGTTAAACTCATAGATTCTAAATATTTATGAAAAATTAGGGGCACCTGGGTGGCTCTGGGTTAAGCCTCTGCCTTCAGCTCAGATCATGATCCCAGGATCCTGGAATCAAGCCCCGCGTCGGGCTCTCTGCTCAGCAGGGAGCCTGCTTCCCCCTCTCTCTCTGCCTGCCTCTCTGCCTACTTGTGATCTCTCTCTGTGTGTCAAATAAATAAATAAAATCTTTAAAAATAAATAAATAAAATCTTTATTTAAAAAAAAGGAAAGAAATATTATTATCTGGAGATATATTTTCAGTCCACATTTATTTTGGTAGTTTCATAATTTTGTTATGTTTAATTTCTTTCAGGACAGAAAGTGACTATTCATGACAAAACAGAAATTAATCTAGTCTCATTTCGTCGTACAATTTATCTTGCTATTCAGTCAAGGTAAGATACTGTAGCTCAGTTGATCTTTATTTTTGAAAGGGGATGGACAAGAAGATGGGATTTTTTACAATCTGATGACAGAAAACTAGATAGCACTCTAGGGATTCTCAGACTACCTGCCCAACTTCATGGATCCCTGCTGTTGATTCTTTGCTTCAAGAGAAAATTATCTCTACTTGTTTGGAAGGTCTAATTGTGTCACAGAATTTAACATTTTTTTCTTTTTTTTGACTGTGTCATTCCTTATAGTTAAATATCACTAATAAAAACCTGAAGACAACTTGGTGTTACAGAGCTGGCACAGTATGTAATTGTAGTGGAAATTTAATATTTTTTTATTTGGTTTCTAATTCTGATCCCAAGGAGAGAAGCACTGTTATGATAACTTTTGGACACTGATTTTTTTGTGTGTGCAGATGGAGATGAATATATATGGAAATAGGAATTAGGAAGGTTTTGAGGACCCTTTGAAGTAATGTTAAGTAAGAACTACTGCTATGTCATGTGAATATCTTATTCCCTTTGAAGGCTATGAGTTTGGTTTGGAAGAGAAATAAATGAAATATTAAATGCTTAGTACATCTGTTGTTTTTTATGCAAATCAGCCTATTGATTTAATGGCACAGTGTTTACATTTTGCACTGGAGGAGGAATGTTTTCTCAGTTTTCTTACTAGGTTTTGTATATTTCCATTTAGTATGATGTAATAGCAAAAATGATTCATACGTAGGAGTCATCCTGTTTTTATTCTGTCTGAAAACTTTTTGGCTTAGATTCATCTTCAGAAAAAGAAATGTTACAAAGCAAAACATTGGCTAGAAATATTTGGTTTATCCTTACCTATTTCTTTGCCTTTTGCATGGAAGAAAAATCTATTAACTATGTTTTCATACAAACTTAAAGTGGAAAATGAGAATTTTTTGTTATAGGTAAAAATTCTTACAGTTTGACCTTTCATTTATCCTTTTTTAGAAATTCAGCAGTAATCTGTTGTAAACAGCAGATTCACTGTTTTAATATTGGTGTTAACATTAACTTTGAAAAGTTACAGTGGAGCTGTTTGGATAATTACTTAAAGGAAACTTTTTTTTTTAGTTTACCAAACCTTAATAATCCTTGAACCACAGAAAATATTTTAAAAATGAAAGCATTAGACAGGTGACAGGCGGAATTACAAAGTGATACCAACTCTAGTAATGGCAATACCGTTTCATGTGTTGGTATTTGTTAAGCATTTTGAGCCCCTAAACGTCTGGTAAAAATAACTTCTATATGACAAAGTTTACTATACTTAAAATTTCATACATATTTTAGAAAGAACCACAAAGACTTTGGTAGACCAGATGTTTAAAGGACATGGCTGAGGGATTCATGTAATGGGATCCTGAATCATAAAGTTACTAAGCAAATATCACTCTAGACTAAGAAGTGCTATTATTGGTCATTAAAACAGCTGAAGTGATTTACTGTTTGTTTGTTTTTTTCTTCAAAGCAACAGCACTCAATGACGTTAGGGAGATACAGGTAGACATTGGTGGGAATTTAAATCGATACTCTCTTTATGGAAAGCCTGTTAGTAACTTGAATCAAGGGTTTAATGTTGATGCCATTTGACCATTTTTTTTCCGAAATTGACAGAATTATGTAGAGTTGTTCAGTACAAAAAAGGAAAAGACCATCTTGTCCAATACAAATAATCAAATGTCTAGTTTATGCCACCAGTGAAAGTTAGGCTAATGGGGAATTGTTATTGGTATAGGCAAGTTGTCTGATTTAATGTGAAATGGGGCAGAAACAATATAGACTATATAGTACTGTACCAGTAGTATTATCTTAAGTGTTTAGATAGGTAGACAGATTCTAGAAGTGATACATTAACATATCAACCATGGTTGCCTTGAGAGGAGATTGGATTTTTTGTGTCTGTGTTTTCCAGTTTTTTTGTATTTTTCAAAATTCTTATGTTTACAATATACCAGTCTCTACCAAATATAACATAAATCAAGAATGGAATATAATCATCTAGTCAGATGGCAGTGAGGGCATTTTATACAGTTTGCTTTTGGAAATCTTGCAGACAGAACTAAGGTCTGATAACTGAACTGTGGTGATTTTATTTTTTTAATTTCTTTCCTTTTATATTTGTTGACTGATCTCATCAGTACTCTTATCTTCTTACTATGCTGGCTCTTTAATGACCCTCTCTCATTTACCTAAAACATAAAATTATACAGTTAGTTTTGTTATTGAAAAGGTAACATTCCTGTTTGTTCTTGCTTTCAAATGATGCTCCACTCTGATTTTTCATTATTGAAGCTCTAGCATCAGAGGGAGGTGGGTCTATCATTTTCCCACCAAAATGGGAAACATCAATGTTTCCAATCCAGTCAAAGATTGGAAACATCAATAAAACCATTTATAAACACAGCTGGAAAACTAGCATCACATAAAATCATTTTTCTTTACTCTTCCCCTCAGTCACTTTTTATTTGTATTAAACCTGAAATTTATTTGACTTAGCAACCTAAGATAACTAAAATATCAAGCAAATTTAATTCATTTAATATTTACATTTAGGACAACTTCAAAACAGTCTTGTGTAAGGTGTTACCAGATACTTCTCAAATAAAACAAGAACAAGGAAAATAGACTATCATACAGCTCACTTTCTCACTGGTACTTATTAGATAAACAAAGTTGTAAAGTATTTTTCTTAATTAATTGACTCATTTTTCAGAAATTGCAGGGTTTTTTTCTGCATACTAATTCTGTTTTTAAATTAAAACTAGGGAAGAAAGTATCACATCTTTCAAAATACTTTTTGGTAATATTGCTGTATTGTTGAAGTTTATCAACTACAGTTTAATATTTTAATCTTAGTGCCAGATATTATTTAATATTACCTGTTGCAGAAGTGCTTTCTGATATATTTCTTTCTTCATTTTAGTATTTTTTTTTAATTCCATTACATTGTACCATCCTGGGTTATTACTCTATTATGCTTACAAAAACTCAGTATCAGAAGCTGAGGAATTAGATGAACCATAAAACTAAATTCATAGCCATTCTATTTCAGTGACTATTTATTTTATACTGCTGATATCAAAAGAATGAAGATTTGAACATTCTACACAAAGTACAAATACATTAGCATTATTCATGTATTGAGCTCACATTAAATTTGGTAATTCTCTTAAGTATATTGGAAATATTTTTAATGAAACTTAATGAATGCTGTATAAAAGCAAATTTCTTTTTCCTTGTAAGTGATTTTGATTATTTACTATTTTTATACTTAGTTTTTTAAAATGTAGAAGCTCTATGGTTGGGTATGAATCAAAATAACTTGTAAATGTGGTGATTAAGCACTAGATGTCAGGCTGGGCTCTGGAACATCTCTTCCCTCTTCCTGTCTTGGGTCAGAGATAAGTGGAAATATTTAGCAACATCATAAAAATTTGTCTACTTTCTGTCTATATATTTGCCCATTCTGGACATCATATATAAATGGAATCATACTTTATGTGCCCTTTTATATCTGACTTTTTCACTTCACGTAAATCAGAGTTCATCCATGTTGTAGTACATCTCAGTACTTCATTCTTTGTAGAAGTAAGAGCTATGTCTTTTCTAAATACACGATACAGTACTGTGACGTTACAGTTAAAAAGTTATTTTAAACAATTGTTGAAGTAAGATCCTTGTTTATGAAAGAGCAAGTTTTTAACCTAACTATTGTGACCACTTTGTCTCTACAGTTTAGATTTTGAAGAATGTGCACACAAATTGCTGAAAATGGAGTTCCCTGAAAGCCAAACAGTAAGTCAAAATAATATTGTTTATAAAAATGTTTAAGACAGTTAATATAGGTTTTATGAATTGAAATAATAACTCAGTATTGAATATTCATTTTTTAATGTAGATATTCTAAAATTTTAAAATAACTTAAAAATTAGTTCTGGGGTACTTCATAAATGCTCCTCATTGCAGTGAATTAAATGGGCTGCTTAAACGGGTTGTAGGAAAAGGAGGAAGTTGATCCATTGCACTTTACAGAAAATTTTGAGTGGTTGCCTGTAAATCAAATGGTAGCTTAAAATACAATAGGAAGTTTGTTCCTTAATGAATTGCCTACTCCATCTACTTACTGAACTAAAGCATCTTTTGTGGTAGAAATTATAATGATCACCATACATGTTATTACATCACTAAATTGGATATAGAAGACTCTGTCATTTTTTTCATTCATTAATGCAACAAAATGTATTCAGCGTATACTACATGTCAGACTCTCTACAGGATACCAGGGATTCAATAATCCAGTACATATTAGCCCCCCGCCCCTTAGTCCATGGGACTCATAATCTTACAACTTAGTATATACTTCACTGTTCAAAGTATCATAGAACCCTAATGCCAAAAATGATGAAGACTGGATTGAGTAGATTATCTTGGGTGTTTTTTTAATTGCATTCTTATATTTAGATTGTTCCCTGCCCATCTCCATTGAGCCAAGGCTTTGGGGGTTTTGTTTTTCACACCCTGGTTTACACACGGTAGACCCAGCAGAGATGCCAGAGTGAATATATCAACTCTAGGCTGTTTCTATTTCTAAAAGATTTTGACTATCTGAGCTGTTACCGTTAGGTGTAAGTGCTTTGTCTTAAGGCTCTGAATATGATCTGTTACGGGGATTGGCAGACGGTGGCCCAGGCCCACTATCCATTTTTGTAAACAAAATTTTATTGGAATACAGCCATGCCCATTGATTGGTATATTGTGTATAGTTGTTTTCACCTTATGGCAGCAGAATTGTCTGGTTGCAGCAGGCACCTTACAGCCTCTAAAGCCTAAAATATTTACTATCTGGCCTTTGAAAAAGTTTAGCAATCTTTTTCTAGATTAGAGATTTCTTCTTGAAATGCCATGGTATGTAATTTTGAGAAGAAATTATTCTTTTCAAATTTAAAAAGTTCTTTTTTCCCCCTCTTAAAGTTTGTTTGTTAGTATATTAGTAACAGTGTATCTATTTGTACCCTGGGTGCACTTGATTTGTTCACTTTTGAAAGGAAATAAATTAGTGAATTAACCTTTAAAATTATAATTGAAACTGAAATTACTATATGATCTTGTCACATTATTAGAGGAGTATAATTAAGTCATTTTAAGTTTTATTAATATTAATTCAGAGGGTAGTTGTTCTAGAACTAACCTCAACATATTTTGATAGCATTTGGAAGAATGTCTTAGTGCATCTATTTTCATTCACTTAAAAGACTCTCCTAAAATCGCTGTAATATTTAATCAAAATGTTAAAATATTTAATTATTATAAGCCACAGGGAATAACTCTTACAATTGCATTTAGTCTAGGGAAGAAAGTAATTTGTTTTGCAAGTAGCACTGGCTTATTTAGCAATGCTATCAGCATATTACCATGTTATATTGTTTAAAACCTGATTAACTGTTATGTTATTGTGAAATACAATGTTAGTAGAAAGAGTTGAAAATGCATTTTAATACATCAAATTAACATAATGTGGCAGAACTCAGAAAACCTCATTTTAACATTTAATACTATATTAAATTTTGACATAGTACATATTTTTAGAACTTACGCATTAATAAGCATTTTGTTTAATTGAGGTGACTTGTGACTAATCATTAAAAAAAATAATTTAGTAATGTAATGACATCTGAAAACAACTTCAAATTGTGAATTAAGGCCTTTTAAGTAGATTGTTTTATAAGTAGATTATCAACTTCCAGAACAGTGCTATCCAATAGAACTTCTGCAGTGATGAAAATGTTTGTGTTCTACACTCTCTAGTATGGTAGCCACTGGTCACATGTGGTTTTTGAGTACTGAAAATGTGGCTAGGGTAACTAAAGAACGAAAATTTTAATTTTATATAATGGTATTTAATTAATTAGCTAGGGGCTAGCATGCTAGACAGCACAGTTCTAGAGTATCTGTTCTGTGCTTCTTTAGGACCCTTTTCCTCCCTCTTGCACATGGATATATGCAGTAAATATAGATAGACCTAAGTTTTAAAAATAGTTACAGTAGGGTGCCTGGGTGGCTTAGATGGTTAAGCGTCTGCCTTCCGCTCAGGTCATGATCCCAGCGTCCTGGGATTGAGCTCCACATTGAGCTCCTGGCTCAGCAGGGAATCTGCTCCTCCCTCTCCCTCTGCCTCTCCCCCTGCTCATGCTGTCTCTCTCTATAGCTCTGTCTCAAATAAATAAAAGAAAAAAATATATATTTACATATTTACTTAGGTTGCATCTCACATAGTTAAATATGACAAAATGTCAAAATTGCCAATTGAAAATACTAAGGTAAAATTAAATAGAAGTAAAAATGAACTGAAAGGGTATATATTATATTTTATATAATAAATATATTATTATATTTATATTTTCCATATATTTATATTTTCCATTTATTTCCATATATTTCCAAATACATTGCAGTTACTATATTTGGAAAAAAATAATTTTTAACTTTTTGGTAAATGTTTTGTAGAAAAATATATACTTGGTCAATTCTACAGCAGTGGTCAAAGAATGAATTTAGGCCTTTTTAAATTTTGTCTCCATTGATCTGTCCATGTTGTCTGAGTTTCTTGGTTGTGAAATTGATATAATGAATACATATTTCATTACAATATTTTAAAATTATAAATCATTTGTGATGATGGTATTTCTGGTCCTGGATTAACTCTTGCATTTATAAGTTCAACAGAATTTTTGCACAGGAGTTGTCAAGGCACAGAAATAGCTGATTAGACAGTATATTACTCCAGTAGTTATGGAATGATTTGATCTATTCGTATAGATTTATCAATAGATCTATATGTGTAACATTTATTTTGAGCTAGAAAATCCAGCCACAGAGGTGTTTATTTCCTTTGTTCTTTTAAAAAGACCTTTTATTAACCAGAGTATCATTTAAGTTAATGTTGTAACTTATTTAAGCTTCTATGAAGACTCATGTTCTACCTTTTCCATACTAATTAAATATATTCCTTAATAATTGAGTTTAAAGGTATATAACTGAATTATTAGGTGGCATATTGATGATCTGTATTTTTAAAGATTTTGTGTAGACTCTTTTTAGAATATAGTCTATTCAGTAGTCTCTTCATGGTATATCTGTTCCATATAGTAGATATTCTTGAGGTGGTTCATACTTAATATAAATTTAGAATTTTATAATCAGTCTAATTAGCATGGATGACTATGGAAACTGTCAGCCAGGCTGAAGGCTTTGAAAAACTATACAGGTTTGACATAGATTGAATTTCTTAATTTTGTCCTAATAACTTAAGCTCACAAAGCTTTGGAAGTTTTGTATATTTAAACCCTTATTTAAAAATTCAAACTGTCTCTGTCATATTGATAAATTATCATACAGCATGGATTCATTGTTTTGTGAATCACTAATGCAATTTTTTTTCCAAATAGAAAGAACTCTGCAACATGATACTTGACTGTTGTGCCCAACAAAGGACATATGAGAAATTTTTTGGCTTATTAGCTGGGGTGAGTTACAGCCTCATTTTTCTTGTTGGAATTTAGTAGAATCACTAGGGGAATCCATAACATGAATATTGTAAATTAACGTGTCTGCTTTGTGGTCTTGTCTAATATAAGAGCAAGTCTTCGCTAAAAGCTTGTTGCTCTTCCCTCCCTTAGGTTTCCCATCCTCTGTAGTTTCCTCCTTTCCTACTTCATTTTGCAGTGCCTTATTAACATTGCTTATGACTCTTCCAGAACTTTTTGAAATTCTATGTGCTTTGTAACAGCTTCCCAAAGAGGACAATTAAATGTTGCCTTTTCAAAATCTCAAAGCATTTTCTGCAGTCAAGTACATGTTCAGGCAACACAAATAGAGCATGAGCTAAAATAAGTTTTTTTAAATCTAAACCCACAGAGAAATATATTTGCATAGTATATAAATGTATGTGTCTATGATAAGCTACTTGTATAATTTTGTTTTAGTGTATAAATCCCAGGTAAATAGGGATGATATATATTACCTTCTTTTTTAAGCATTCCATCATATAGCACAAAAAGATTGATATGATATACAAAATATTTACTAATTTTTGATTCAATAAATTTAGAAGGACCTAATATGCTCATAATGGTATTGAGAGTCAGTTTTTAGTGATATTGACCTTCAGTTTTTTTATTAATTAGCGATTTTGCATGCTAAAAAAAGAATACATGGAATCCTTTGAAAGTATATTCAAAGAACAGTATGATACCATCCATCGCTTGGAAACAAACAAATTGAGAAATGTTGCCAAGATGTTTGCTCACCTTTTATACACTGATTCACTTCCATGGAGTGTAAGTAGATGAATTGATATTTATTCTTCCTTCCTCATCCCATTATTCTTGAATAGGTATTAAATAAAATATAACCATAGTTTTCCTATGTAGGAAATGTATTTTAAAATGAAATGTATAGCAAACTTTTATTGTAATGGCTATCTTTGAGGTTATATTCATACAACGTGGGATTGAGAAGTTAGGTAAATAACGTGAGTGTAAGAAATACCACCTGTGATGATTTTAACAGCCCTTTTTAATAGTGCTTTTTCATAGTGATGGCTAATGGTCTTTTCAGGGAAAAATAGAGATTTTCCTCTTCTCTGTGTGTGCACACGTGCATATATACTCATATTCACATACATGAATAGCTTTGTGGTCCATGCATCATGTAGTGAGTGCTTTAGAACAAGATAAGATATCCTTGATACACAAATGAATACTGGATTGGAATTTAAAATGCATTCGTGACGCTGGAATTTATTGTACAACTGCTGTTCATCAAACAGCCATTTGTTTAGTTACCAGCTCTGTGCTCAGTCACTTGAGAGAGATACTGGGCATCCAAAGTGAACTATAAATGATCTCTGCCTTAAGGGAACATACCATATAAGAAATACATAAGGTAAGGTATGCCCATAGCACCAGTACAGAATAACAAGTGATAGGTTATAAGAAAAGTGAAGCTGAAAGAAAAAAATTACATCCAAGAGGAAAGAAAGAAAGAAGAGAATCACATTGTACTATACCACAACCTGATGGTAGAATGAGGCAGCAAAGTGACCTTATAAATGTTAGATAGATCCTTGTAATATTGTAAGTACTAAGTATGTCTAGCTGCATTAATAGGTATTTTGTAAGCTGGCCTAGGAGCCTGATTATAATAATATTTTTACTTCTTTTTTCCCCTCTGGGAATGAAAATGAAATCAAGGTTTTAAACAATCGAAGCAAATGGGTTCCTGGAACGTAGAACTCAACTGGAGGTTACTTTTAGTTTTATTTGTCCTAAAACATCTCTATGGCTTCAGTTTTTAAGCCTCAATCTTAGTATTCAGAACAAACCATCACTCTTCCTGTCTTTACCCTTATTGTTTATGTACTATACAAAACTGTAGCCTAATGCGTTAAGTGGCATTTTGCCCCAAACCCCTATATATATAGCCACGTTGAGCTAGTAATCTTTGCTTCAGCATTATATACTTACAGCAGAATATAAAAGCACATTACTCAAGAAAGAATGAACTCTATTTCTGTAGTGTCTTAGCATTATGAAAATTAGCATAGAGAGATAGTCTTAAACTTTGCCAAGAAATAATACTTACTAGGACAAAGAAAGATATTCACAGATAATTCTTTAGAGACACTTAAAGTTATAAGTGTTGGTCATTTTGTCTTATCTTTAGAACAAAATAAAATTGTCTTTTAATTTTAATTTTCAGGTTCTTGAATGTATAAAGCTAAGTGAAGAAACCACTACATCGTCCAGTAGAATTTTTGTTAAAATATTTTTCCAAGAACTGTGTGAATATATGGGTCTTCCTAAACTTAATGCAAGATTAAAGGATGAGTAAGTTTATCATTATGAACGTTTTACTCTTACTGTCCTCAGGAATTTTCCTCCATTGTAGCAACCTAAATCCACACTTGGTTGTCAAAACAAGAGTTAAGCCCCTAGGTCTTTCTTCTTCATTAATTACTACTCTGAATCTCATGTTCTGTGGCACAGGACATGTGGTTTTTAATGCTGGATTTTAGTTGCAGGAGAGTAAACACAGAAACAGTGCCTCTTTTAATTTAGTTAGAACACACAATTATTTTGCATGTTCACTGGAGTTTTCTAATGAGTACTACTTACAGTTTTATTTTCTTTTTTTTTTTTTAAGATTTTATTTATTTATTTGACAGAAAGAGATCACAAGTAGGCAGAGAGGCAGGCAGAGAGAGAGGAGGAAGCAGGCTCTCTGCTGAGCAGAGAGCCTGATGCGGGGCTCGATCCCAGGACCCTGGGATTATGACCTGAGCCGAAGGCAGAGGCTTTAACCCACTGAGCCACCCAGGCGCCCCTTTATTTTCATTTTTCACCCAAATTTTGAACCTTAGAAAATTAATTTTGTTATCAGTGGGTAATTATAAGTGTATTTAGATGACTCAGTCATGTAGTTGTTTAAATTATTACCCTGAATGAGAATCTTGTTCCAGGACTATCATGTAATCCCTACACCAGCTTTCTTATTTCCAATTTATTCAGATTACTGTTGACTTCTACTTCATTCACACTGCTGAATCATCCTTTCAGATTTCTTAGTGACTGCCTGCCAAGTCAAGTACTTTTTCTCAATCCTCCTGCCCCCGGACTTTCCAGCCTTACTAATGCAGTTGGCCACTTGCTCACTGTGGCTCCTCACTTTCTTTTGATTCTGCCTCACTCTTCATGGTCTCTACTCTTCAGCCTACCTCTCCTCTTTGCCACAATTTCCATTCTGGCTTCAACATGCCCTCTCTGGGCTAGTCCATCGCTCCTCTTGGTTTCATAGACTAACTTACTGGTCCCTGTCTACTTCACCAGGTTTATCCTCCCTCTCCATAGACTTCACCAACATTGCTCAGCTCGTTCATGCTTCCTTACCTCCATTTCCAGAGCTAGAAATGCCCTCTTTTGGTCTATCCAGCAAAACTCTTAATTATTTTTCTTGTATGTCACTTTTTTCCTGTGTAACAGTTTGTCCTGACCGTGCTGGTTAGTCATTCAGTGTGGCACTCAGAACAACATGTCCAAACCACCTTGTATTGTTCCCATCCCTGGAAATAATGATCGTATGCAGTCTTCATCCATGATTTCACCCTTTTGTTGACTGTTTTTTCCCATCCCCCAGTGCCATGCACAGTGCTGTGTGTGCATGTGTGTGTATATATACAACAGAGATTTGTTTTTACTTTATTATATACATTCACATACTGTGTATATGTGTGTGTGTGTGTGGTTGTGTGTGTTATACAATATGTATGTATGTGTGATGTATAAAAAAGTTTTTAAAAACTTCTGTGGGGCACCTGGGTGGCTCCATCAGTTAACATCCAACTCTTGGTTTCCACTCAGGTCATGATCTCAGGGTTGTGAGATCAAGCCTGATGTTGAGCTCCACACTCCTTGAGGAGTATGCTTGAGATTCTCTTTCCCTCTCTCCCTCAGGCCCTGCACCCTGCACGCCCGTGTGCCTAGGCTCTCTCTCAAATAAATAAATCTTTTTTAAAAAAACCTCCTCTGTTGTAAGTTTAGTAAATTATGACTTGACCCTACTTATTTCATTTAAATAGCAGGTAGCCTAATCTAATAAATGATATAAATCACTTACTAAATTGTATTTCATTTACCAATTTAAAAATACATAGAAAATCTGAAAAATGACGATATAAGAAATTTGCCTTTTTATCTTTAAGCAATGTGCTCTCTTTTGTTCATTTTCTTTTCTTGTTTTAGAACCCTACAGCCATTTTTTGAAGGGTTATTACCCCGAGATAATCCAAGAAACACTCGGTTTGCCATCAACTTCTTTACTTCGATAGGCCTTGGAGGTTTAACGTAAGGATAGTTTTCAAAATTTTATTTTCATCTTATAAAATTATCTCACAGGTGCCTTCAGAGCAGAAACTAACAGAGATTATATCTTTAATTAGGGATGAATTGCGTGAGCATCTCAAAAACACACCGAAGGTCATTGTGGCACAGAAACCAGATGTTGAGGCAAATAAATCCCCCTCCTCTTCCTCTTCCGCGTCCTCCTCTTCAGAGTCGGCCTCCTCTGCCTCTGACTCGGACAGCAGTGACAGCAGTTCAGAGTCTTCCAGCGAAGACAGCGGGTCTTCATCCAGCAGTAGTCAGAGCTCTGCCTCAGGTATGGAAACTCACTTCTAATGGATTGGGCTCTTTTCTAACAAGTACATTGCTGGTGATGTTTACAGCAAGGGAAGAAAATAATTTGATTGCTTGACTATTTTAGAGTTCAGTTGTTTAAAAGCCACAATTAATAATATAAATGATCATCTATCACTGCTGGAGCCTGTAGTGAATTGCATCATTTATAATGCTAAGATTTCCTATTGGAATCCTCTTCATGGAAATGAAAATATTTCATTGCAAATACTTATTTGAGTGACGACTGAAATGCCATTCATTCATAGTGCCTATAGTCCAGTTTATAGCTTTCCTGGTAATTCTATTTTTAAATTTTTTTTTTAAAGTTTTTTACTGTAGTGAGGTCATGTTAGCTACTGATAAATGTCATGCATTCATTGCACACATCATAAGTGTAAATGTTCATGAAGAGAACACATCCACATGCTAACTACCCATAACCAGAGTTACTAGCTACTGCCGCTCCTCCCATCCACTGCCTCAGGGCAGCTACTACTCTCATTTGTAATCCCGTAATTCATTGTACCTGTTTTTAACTTTATAACTGTGTTTTGTGAACTCCTTTGTGTCTGGCTTATCTTTCACAATTACTTTTGTGAGATTCATCTGTAATACTATATTTAGTTATAGTTCCTTCAGTCTTATTGCTGTATAGTTTTCCACTGTATGAATACTCTACAGTCTATTTAACATCCCTTTTACTCAGCAGCAATTTAGATATATAAATAGTATTCCTGTGAATATCCTTATTCATACTCGGTAGGTATGTGTATATGTACATATGTGCATTTCCGTTGGGTTTGTCCTGGGAATCACTGGGTTGTAAGTTGTGTGTATATTTAGCTCTAATAGTTACTGCCAGCTTTGCAAGTCAGTATTTCAGTTTACACCCCCATCTGCCATGTTTGAGAGTTCCAGTAGCTCCCATCCTCTCAACACTTTGGTTGGATATCTTCTTCATTTTAACCATTCTGGTATATATGTAATGGTATTGCATTGTGGTTTTAATTTGCATTTTCTCGATCATTAATGAAGTTGAACACTATTTTATATTGTTATTGGTCATTTGAGTATTTTCCTTTTTGTGAGTATCTGTTCAAATCTTTTGCTACCCCTCCCCCCTTTTTGTTTTTTTATGAAGTTGTCTCTTCTATAAATTTGTGGTTCTTTAGGTTTTCTGGATATGTATCTTTTGTCACATGTATGTGTTGCAAATAGCTAGTTCCATTCTATTCTTGTCTCTCCCAGCCTGTGCAGCTGCCAGGGCTCTGTTGGTCTCTCTGTCCCTCAGCAGTAACTCTGGATCAGCAGATGCTCATAGGGAGAAAGTAGCTGTAGAATGTCAGCTTACTTCTCCATGGTTCTGCCCTCTCTGGAATGCTGGCCCTTAATCAACTTAAAAGAAAGTTGCAAATAGTACAGAAAATTCCCATATAGCCTTCACTCAACTTTTCCTAGTGTTAGTATTGTACGTAACCAGAGTTCTATTACCAAAGCCAGGAAATTAACATTGGAACAATACATTAAACATATTCTTACTTGAATTTCACCAGTTTTTCCATTAATGTACTTTTTCTTATTCCAGGATCCTACTTGGATTGAACTGAGTTTCTTAGTCCTCTATAACCTATTCCTCTGAGGCTTTTTTTGGCTTTAATGGCTCTGAGACTTTTGAAGTCCTCTGGTCACTTATTTTTTAGAATTGGTCCCTCAACTCAGATATCTGTCTGATGTTTTTACGTGATTAGAATGAGGTTATGCATTTTTGGACAGAATACCATAGAAATAATGTATTCTTAATGCATCTTATCTTGGAGTTCATAATATTGATATGTCTTATTGGTGACATTAACTTTGATCACTTGGTTAAAGAGATAACTGCTCAATTTCTTTTGAGCAGAAAAGGACAGAAACTCCTTTTCTCTATCAATCAATGTCTTGTAGGGAGATAATTTGATACTATGCAGATCTTCTCTTTCTCCTCTACCTTTCGCTCTTTAATTTTAGCATCCATCTTTGGATCTTGTCTGCAATACTTAACTACTGTGGTGTTTGCCGAATGTGATTTTTCCATTTGTCTTTTTTCTTCTGCATTTAGTGATTGAGTTCCTTCTGAACTTTTCCTTGTGATTGAGCTCCAGTTTCAAAGCATTGTGATCTGAGAATATGCAGGGAATAATCTCAGTCTTTTGGTATCGGTTGAGCCCTGATTTGTGACCCAGTATGTGGTCTATTCTGGAGAAGGTTCCATGTGCACTTGAGAAGAATGAGTATTCTGTTGTTTTAGGGTGGAATGTTCTGTATATATCTATGAGGTCCATCTGGTCCAATGTGTCATTCAATGCTCTTGTTTCTTTATTGATTTTCTGCTTCGATGATCTATTTCTGAGAGAGGCATGTTAAGATCTCCTACTATTAATGTATTCATATCAATATGACTCTTTATCTTGATTAATAGTTTTCTTTTGTAATTGGCTGCTCCCATATTGGGGGCGTAGATATTTACAATTGTTAGATCATCTTGGTGGATAGTCCCTTTAAGAATTATGTAGTGTCCTTCTGTATCTCTGACTACCGTCTTTAGTTTAAAATCTAATTTATCTGCTATGAGAATCGCTACCCCGGCCTTCTTTTGAGGCCCATTGGCATGAAAGATGCTTCTCCATCCCTTCACTTTCAGTCTGGGTGTATCTTTTGGTTCATAATGGGTCTCTTGTAGACAACATATGGATGGGTCTTGTCGTTTTATCCAATCTGCAACCCTGTATCGTTTTATGGGCGCATTTAGGCCCTTCACATTGAGAGTGATTATTGAGAGATACGTTTTTATTGACATTGTGTTATCTTTGAAGTCTTTCTTTCTGTCGATTGTGTTTAGTGATTGAATTTCTTCTGCAAGAAAGAATTATCCCTCTCCCCCACCCCCATTTATTTATTAACTTTATATTTTTATCAGTGTGGACTCTTGGGTATTTATCTGAATTAGTTAAAATCCATTACTATATTTTGTTGTTCAGGTCATTTCAGCTTTGGCAATTAGGACTCCTTCAAGTTGACCCTCTGTTCTTTCAACATACACCTATCCTGTCCTTTTTTTTTTTGAGCACTGCCTTTCTTTATAGTATCTCAAGCTATTCAAGATCTTTAGTGCCTTTAAGCAGAATATTTTAAATTTTTATCTGGTGTTTCTAGTTGTTTTCAGCAGGGGCACTGGTCTTCCACAGCTTTTTCCATCCTTCCTAAAAGTAGAGATAAAGTAGTAAAGGATTTTTTTAAATGTGCCATTTTCTGGGAAGGTTTGTTTTATTTTCCCCAGGATCAACTCTGTTTTCTTCCATCACAGTATCTTAATCTGAATAAGAGATAGTCTTATTGTCCAAAATGCATATCATTTCTTACTTTTTAATGCATATTTAGTGGCAGGAAAAAGTAAGTTGGAAGGTTGATCTTTACACTCTTGTTGTCTGCCTTATTGCACTTAAAAGAGTGTGTGTGGCAGCCAGAATTGTGGGACTCTCAGTATTTTATATTATTAGAGCAAGATTGCATTTGCCCACAGAAAGTCTTATTCTTGAATTAAAATATGTTAACATTGTTCATTTAATATTCACCTCTTAATTCTAAAGAATTTGTTATTTCATGATATCTGTTTTGAGAACAGATGATAACACAGCTTGAATTGCTGCAGTAAGGAATCTTGCTGATTCAAAATTAATTTGCCTCATCATACAATTTCAGTAGAGCGTTTTCAGTTTTATTAGTAAAATATTAAGTAGCATAAAAGCAATATGAACTGTCCCAAAATTAGAAAATTGTAAACCGAACACCCAACAGTGGGTTGGTTGCCTAATATGGTGGGGCTCAGGGTTTTATGTCAGCACCGCCCTGAGAGAGGTGAATAGTAGGGTCATAGAGACGTTGATTTAGCACGCAGCCAGATGGTTTCTGCTTGGGTAGCTGCAGTTCAGCTGAGCTGCTTGGTAGGAACCAGAGAAATAAATCCTTAGTGGCAAACCAGTGGACTATGCCAAGGGTAGGCATTTGGCAGAAGAAATACAGGTTGGTACAGTGAGATTTAGGTAGAGACAGGACGAAGGTAGGCAGTTTTCTACCATATTTTCTTTCTGTATATGTATGAATTTGACAGAACTTTTGGTCTTCTCAGCACCTTTGATTGATGTACCCAAAGGAAATAACACAGATAAACTGATTAAATTTGTTTTATAGCTTAAAATTTCACTGTGATTATTTAATATTTATATTTGTGATTGTATCAGTAAGATTGAATTGTTCTCAGCCGTTTCAAAAGAGTTTTCTCAGAAATCAAGATAAGGCCTATGATTATATGTCTTAACAAGCTTCTCTTCCTGGTATAGATACTGCTTCTCCGATAGCACTGGAGAGCAGAACTGTTGTTTTTGTAGGAAGAGGTTTTTATTTGAAAAATACATATTCATGCTGTTAGACAAACACAGTAACCCCACTCCCCCACCTTTAGGAGTGATGTTGCTCACATGTGTGCTCACTGTGTTTTTATTAACATGTCAGATCTGAATAATATTTCATATGACATAATGCACATGGGCTGGAATTTCTGTTTTTGAATAAAATTTATAAGTGGAAATGTACCTGTTAGTCACTTTATAAAAAATTTTACATTTGCTATAGTTTATTTAAAGTTTCTGTTTATAGCTTTGAGTCTAAGGATCAAAACAGTACTTTGGTGATAAGATATATTCTTAAAAATTACTCATCTTGTAAAATATCCTGTTGTAAGACTTTGCATTCAATTTAGTTTTGCATCCAGTTTGTATTAATTAATAAACCTACAGTGGATTAATAAATGTAATTATTAAATTAAAGATTAAAATAAAAGCTAATGATTTCATTTTACATACGCAGATAAAGATAGAAGAAAGAAGGGACAAAGGAACACCAGAAGTAAGGAAGTAGATAAATTGGTCAGGAAACAACAGACCCACGATAGAAAACAAGAAGAAAGAAGGCCAGAGCAAAGGCATCGGGAAACACGGACTGAAAGAGAAAGAAGGTCAGAAAAACCTAAAGATAAAAATTCAAGGGATCCAAGTTGGAGAGATCCCATAACAAAGTACACTTCAGACAGAGGTGTTCCTTCTGAACGAAATAGTTACAGTAGAATCATGAATGACAGAGACCAAGAAGCCCACACAGATTTGGAAAATAAGTATGGTGATCCCAAAAAGAAGAGAGGAGAGAGAAGAAACTCTTTTTCTGAAAATGAGCACAGACACCGAAATAAAGACTGTGAAAATGTTATAAGAAAAGATAGATCAAAGTCAAGAGAAAAGAATAGAAGACATTCAGGTTCTAGAAGTGATGAAGATAGGTATCAGAATGGTGCCGAAAGGCGATGGGAAAAATCTAGCAGATACTCTAAACAATCCAGAGAATCAAACAAACATCAGGACTGGCGAAGAGAAAAGTCTCCAACAAAGCAAAAAAAATAGTTCTACAAAATTACAGAAACTGAACATGCCTTATATTCAGTTGAAACAAATTAATTTTTTACATTAACGAACTTTATAAGAATTCTTGTATAAAGTACTGGTTTGTATTTGTACATTTAAAAATTTTTTCATTTTAACATGTTTTATAATTGATACATCTCAAGGCCCTCCACATAAAATTATTTGAGAAGTTTCACCAGAGAGGGATGTAATTCTTGCTTATATTTTGTTAATAAAATGATCAAATGCTCATTGAATCAGTGATTTTTTTTTATTGACAAAATTTTTTTTCTTGATAATGTTTCCAGTTGTTTATAAAATTATTATAATGAATTATCAGTGGCTTTTTTTTTTTAATAAATAGAGACCAAAATAGATGAACCGTTTCAATGTAATATTTTTGCTTTGTCAATGAGATGCTATGAACCTTTTTAGGAGTCACCGTTTTTTTTAAATAGGAATTATTTCAAGTTTCATATTACATCTTAAACATAGTAGATATGTATAATTTTTTTAACAAGTGTTTTGATGAAGCTAAGGGTATATTAGTCTTTTAAACAGATGCATAGCTATATTATTTAGAATTAGGACTTCTCTCATCAATAACATTTCTTCTCTTTGGACTGCTAGATTAATGTTTAATTGAATTTCTTTGTGATTAGTGCTTTTTCTCAGCCTTGAAGTTATATCATTGTTGGTGAGGTAATGTGTGTTTAACTTTTAATTTAGGTTAATAGGTCATTGGAAAACATATAGTCATGAGAAATGTGAACAGCCTAACTGTGAAATAATTCCAGTTTTTTTAAGAATTTTGAAGGTTTCCATCATTGTAACTCTCACCAGTTAACATGTGACCATATTATTTATTACTTTTGAAATAAAATATTGCCTCTGAAGTTTTAGATTTGCTGACATTTAACCTACTTACCAAATAGACTACTTGTGCTTTTTCACTTTTAAAGTACATAAAGTCCTTTTTAGCTGATTTCTGGTTTCAAGAATAATGGGACCACCATCTTCAATGTTTGACTTTCAGGCATTCTCTGATTCAAAATGTTTTCTATTTTTGTTCAAAAACTTGAGTATAAATAACAATAAAGTCCATATAAATAAATAAATATTATCCTCTCCTCCTATCCTCCTGCCCCTGCAAGAGCAGGGGAGTTGGAAAGAAGAGCATTAATTGAATATGACAGCCTGAAAAAATTCTTCTTCATGTTTTCTCCTACTGTGGTGGTTAGAAGATGCTGAGTTGTCATTAGAAGGTACTATCATGGACGCAGTGCATTTCACAAAACTATGAAGCTCAGCAAATCGGATTTATTTACACGTAGGCTATGAGCCCTAAAGGAAAATAAATGAGAATTTATTTTTGTAACTGAACACTGGTCTTTGGGGTGGTAAAAAGGAAGAAAACTGGAATAGAAGTTTTAGCTTATTTTCTTCACTTTAAGTTTATAATTTCTAAATGTAGAAATGGGAAATCGTTTGATTTATTAAGTCGTTAAGACCTTAAAGATTTGTTAAAATAGATAATTTTTTAAATGTAACAAATATTGAGCTTCTATTATATGTACACAGACCTATTCTAGGACTATAAATAAACCATGAAGAAAACAAGAGTCTCAACTCTTAACAGGGCTGATACTATAGTAAGGAGATATGGTGGTCATGATACTGGGGGGGTTGGGGTGGTTGGTAATTTTCCATAGAAAGGTCAGAGATCTCTGATAAGGTGATGTTTGCCCAGATTGTTGAAGGAAGTAAGACCTTGAACCCTGTGGACTACTGTAGGGAGAACCCAGGCAAAAGGAATTGCTAAAGTATAAATGTTTATTCATAACAAATACTGCCTGGGAATTTATGTTAACGTTTCCTATCCAACTAGTTGGATTTTTCTTCTCCTCACTATCTTATTTACTTTTAACAAAAGCAGTTAACACCTAACTCCCTTCAAGCAGAAAAGTATCTGAGTATAACTGAGTCATATCAGGGCACAGTCAGTAGGGGCCTGGGGCAGAAATGGACTGTCAGCCTTCAGGGTGCATTTCTAGCACATCAAATGTGATAGGCTCAGATGCCCCGCCCTGCCATTTGGGCAGGTTTTTCACTTTCATCCTTTTAAAATGCAGACAAAAAACATGTTGACTATGTCTGCTGTTTCTGAATTTTTACTTCTTAGGATTAGCATTTTTTGAGCATCAGCTGAGTCCTGTGTATTTTGCGTGCCATTACTCACTGTTTTTCAGTTTCTCAACTTCTCGGCGTCCAAGGTTTCTCTATCCCTACTGTATCCCCAACCACCTGCACCCATAGTCATTCACCTTATGTTGACTTCAAAATCCGCACCATCTCAGAAAGCTCTTCTTCAAGCATCATACTTTGACCACTGCCCATGCCACTCACTTTCTCTAGTCTAGGAATCCAATCATTTCATCAAAACTTCAGATGTACTGACTTTGTTAAAATTTATCATCACCTGCCCCCCATTCTTTCACTTGCTTTTAGGAAAAGACTCAGGTTCATATTGAATAATTTACTACCATTTCATTTGAAAACTATTTGGAAACTGCACATTTAAGTCTTACTAGGTTTTTATCTGATCTATACCACTTGCTGGCTGTTGACTTGGGCAGGTCCTTTACCCTTGGTGTCTCCATTTGTGTCCATTTCCTCCTGTGGACAGTGGTAGAATGGTAACTCCCTTAAATAGTGAATCGTCTCTGTAGCATGAACAGGGCCTGGAGCTAAATGCTCAGTGTTACTGGGGTTTTGGTGGGTTTTTTTGGTTGTTTTTTTTTTGTTGTTTGTTCGTTTGTTTTTCTGGTCAATAAATGCTGACATAGTACCACTAGACCAGGAATTGCAAACTCGAATACAGGGGATAACACAAATGAGATGAATCAGCTTGGGGAATGAACTGGAGTGACTGAAAGGCAGCAGTAGTTACTCAGCTCCATCCAGTTTTGCCTATAAAAAAGACCAAAGATTGACAAAACTGCCTGATTCTCAAGAGAATTGAAGAAGTAGGATTTTTATATAACTCCTGATTTTTAAATGTTGACAGTGATTTTTTTTTTTTTTAGTTCAAAACGGCCCAAAGTTGTTTAAAGTCCAAACAAAATGATCCCTTCAGGTGAATTGCCTTTTGAATAGCCAGTTTGTGATTCCACTGTAGTTCCTCAAAAGCTATTTATTATTTAATCTTGAAATGACAGTGTTCTCTATACAAACCTCATCACTGTTTCATTTTCTGCTCTTCATTAGAGTGGGAGGATAAGTCCTATCATCTTTCTTAAGAAAACTCATTTACTTTGCTAACCTCAGCAGTCCCTCTTGCTCTAAAACTTTTGCCAAGTTTTAGTTCTGTATTTCATTGGCCTACTCCTTAAATTTTCATATATCCAAAATACAATTCATTTTTCCTCAGATCCTCAGCCTTTCTAACTGCAGCTGATTCCACTAATCTCCCATCACTTTTGAGTTTCCCTTTCCCCAAACCACCAAACTGCAACAGTATCTTTTTAAAAGATCTATTATTTATGTTAGAGAGGGGAAAAGGGAAGAAAGGGCAGAGGCAGAGGGAGAGAATCTTTAAGCAGACTCCCTGCTGAATGTGGAGCCCACTGTGGGCTGGCTCTCCTCTCAGGATCCATGAGATCACGACCTGAGCCAAAACCAAGATCTGATGCTTAACCAACTGAGCAAACCAGACGCCCCTGGATTTGGACAGTATTTTATGCATCATCCTCCTGTGTACCAACTACTGCTCCAAGGAGAGAGCAAAAAGCAAACAGGCCCTATCTTTTTTTTTTTTTTTAAGATTTTATTTATTTATTTGACAGAAAGAGATCACAAGTAGGCAGAGAGGCAGGCAGAGAGAGGAAGGGAAGCAGGCTCCCTGCTGAGCAGAGAGTCCGATGTGGGGCTCGATCCCAGGACTCTGGGATCATGACCTGAGCCGAAGGCAGAGGCTCTAACCCAGTGAGCCACCCAGGTGCCCCCAGGCCCTGTCTTCAACTGACCCTAAATCCTCACAAGGGAAAACAAAGCTTAAAAAATAAAAACTTGGGGTGCCTGGGTGGCTCAGTGGGTTTAAGCCTCTGCCTTCGGCTCAGGTCATGATCCCAGTGTCCTGGGATCCAGCCTCGAATTGGGCTTCTGCTCAGCAGGGAGCCTGCTTCCCTTCTTCTCTCTCTGCCTGCCTCTGCTTACTTGTGATCTCTGTCAAATAAATAAGTAAAATCATAAATAAATAAATAAATAAATAAATAAAAACTTAACACTTTGAAAAATGTTAGCTATTCAGAAAAACCAAAAGAATAGTGTAGTGACCACCTATAAACTACCTCGATTCTGATTTCAATAATCTAAAGCCTTATTTCCATCCTGTTACTTTCTTCTACATGGAAGTTCAATGACTCCACCAGCTTACAGGATAAATGTAAATTCCCAGCTTGTTACTCTAGTTTCTTTAAAGTTCAAGTGTTGTAGATAAACAATGAATTTTGGAACACGGCATCAAAAACTAATGATGTATTTTATGGTGACTAAAGTAACACAATAAAAAAAATTTTAAAGTTCAAGTTCAACCTGTCTTAATGATTGTTCTAGGAGCTGCCATCCTTTGATCACTACTACATTGTAGAATGTTTAGCGGCATCCCTGACCTTAGCTGGTAGATACTAGTAGTACCAGTTTCCCAGTCCTGACAGGGTCAATCCATTGTCTCCAGACATTGCCAATTATGCCCTCCAAGGCAAAGTATCCCTAGTTGACCACCATAACCATAGACCTAGCACTTAGGAAATACTCTTCAGTGGATCACAATGATAGTGTTTGTTCTGGACGAACCACTGTGCCCATTCATATAAAGCTATGTCTATTATACTGCCCTCTTCTTTTTGCAAGGGCAAGATTTGTTTTAAGAGACTATTTAATACTCATTTAATTGAGTAGCAGACAGTAATATTCCAATTGTTTTTGTTTAGCAAAATTTTCTGATATTCTAGGGAAGACATTCTGCTTGACATTTTAAGAGGTAGGTTTTCTGCAAACAGTAGCATGATTATTAGCCTGTTAATATGATTGTCTCCTATAGGTTCTGGTTTCTCACTGTAGCTACTTATTATAACCAACACATTTCAGGAATGGAAAACAATGAGCTGTGATATTTTATTATTTTTAATCCTATAATAGAGAATTAGATTATCTAGTATCCAAACACCTTAATTTTTGATCAAACACTTCAGTGACCACCAAATGGTTGCTGAAGTGAATTAACTGGACGTTTAATCAGTAATTTCATGCATTATAAGGCCTAAAAGATTAGCCAAATGGGATTTTATCTCCGCCAAGTAAGACTATTTCCTGGAACAAGTATCTGGTATGAATTAAAAGTCCTTATGAGTCCCATACTCTATATAGCACTATAACCAGAGATCTTTCCCCACTATTTCTGTGACCAATACATGAGAAGTCCCTGTGAAGGCTGTACCAAACATTTGCTGTTCCTGTTGGAGGATGATTTCTCTCTGATCCAATAATTTGGGGAACTTGCCAACAAAATCCTTCCCTGGCCTGGCCATACAGAATATCTAATTCCCTGAACAATGGAATTGGTTCAGGAATGAGCATGTGACCCAAGCTGGTCGACTCAGAATCCTTGCCCAATTATTCTTCACTTCGGAGCATGAAACACAGGACCACGTCTAAGGGTACACAGAGCAAGAAGGGTGGTTATTGAAGCTGGAGCATCCATAGTCCTGTGGAAAAGGCCAGTCCACAGACCAGTACACTCAAGAGCGTGCAGCCTCCCACTGGGTGAGGAAACACTTCTGTTTGTGTCCCCAGATAAACTGAACTGTGGCAGAAGCTACACTTCCCAGGTATGAGTTAATGAATCCTTTTTCTATTTAAGCTACTTTGATTCCGATTTATACCACTTGTGATAAAAACCATCTGTATTAATTCATGGTCAGTCCTCTTGATGGACAGGATGGGATCATTTGGGCAGCTATTCCCACCTCGCCATATTTTTGCTTACATACTTTTATTTACAGAAGGCTAGAAGGAAATAAATGTATACCCACTAAAGATGACCTATGGGAAAAAATACAACAAAGTACCTGTGGGTGGCTCTTAATACTTCACAGAAACATCAAAATGAGTGATTTAAATGAGGTTAATTTTATCACCAGTGATTTTAAATGAGGTTAATTTTAAATGAGGTTAATTTTATTACTAGTGATCTATTTTTATAAATAACAGAACCTCACTTTTCCTACAGGACTCTTCCTTGGACTTTGAAATGTATTGCACAGATGCAACAGGTCAGTTCACAACAAAAATTGGTTTCATATTATCAATGGAAAGGACTAACTGCAGCTATTTTGAGGGCTATATTACCACCCTTAAGCCACAAAGATACTTTACCTTAACAACTAATGTATCCTCCTGATCATTTTACAATATGAAATACTGAACAGTAAGAACACTGCAAACATTTGCAATCTTACACATAAGCAGCCTGAAAATCCCATTATATACAAATACCTGCAGACTCTTCCTTGAAATACAGGAAAAAATGTGAAAAGTCAATATCACCACCATTCCTCAAGTTTTGGGACAATTTTTCTTGTGTCCTAATATTAATTTTTGTCTGAAAAGGGAGGAGATGAAACTCCTAGGGGTATTTAGCCCTAAGAGGGAAAAGAGAGGAGGAAAAATTGTGTTCGCACTTAATGAAAGATCCTGAATTGTTCTTCTAGGCTAGAGGTAAGTATTGGAGAAGTGATAGGAGAGGTGGGAGGCACTGGGGAGGAGCTCGTAGCTGCTGATAAATAAGAGTCATCTTTTACTGTACATATTTCTCAGAGGTCAGAAGTTCAATCTTACATTCCTTTTTATCTCCAGATTCAAATCTAAAAATCTCCTGTGGATGCTCAATGAGCATTTGAAGAAGGAATGAGGAAGTGAAATATTTTGGTTTATTGCTAAGCAGAATAATATTATGCACTTCGGGATTCTTGGGGTTTTGTGAAATTTTAAATGCAGATCAACTACTGTTAACTCAATTGGAGTCCAAATGTAACTATTTTGTCGTAGAGCATGAGAAAGTAAAACTCAAGAACATATTAGCTTAAAACCTGGGACACCAAAATGAAGGTAAAATTTATGCATAAGAGTGTATTAGAGGTAAGATATATAAAAAGTAGAGGGAGTATAAATGAGTAGAATCATTTTAGAAAATTGTTTGACAGTATCAGCTAATTTTGAATGTACATGTTCCCTATTCACCAGCAATTCCACTCCTATGTGTTCAACAGTATAGTAGAACACACATGGCAAGTGGAGAGAAGTTGGTGAAAGGTTACACACTTTCAGTTATAAGATGAATGAGGTCTGAAGGTCTAATGTATAACCTGGCGACAATAGGTGATAACACTACATTGTGTAATTGAAGTTTGCTAAAAAGGTAGAACTTAAATATTCTCCCACAAAAAAGTGAGAAGCGGGATGATAGGTTAATTAACTGTGAGGAGGAACTCACAATGTATACATACATCAAATCATCGTTTTGTATACTCTAAATACCTTATGATGTTATTTGTCAATTGTCAATTATACCTCCATAAAACTTAAAAAAAAAAAAAACAACAAGAAAAAGACGCTGCATCTTGGGTACCTAGATACACAAACATTAAAGAAAACTGTGACCATTTTCAATCTTTTTTCTTCCCAACAGAAATGTGTACACATGTTCACCAAAAGATGTTTACAAGAATGTTCATAATAGCATTATTCTTAATAGCAAAAAATTTGAAACAGCTCAAACGTACAACTACAGTAGACTGGATAAATAAATCAGTAGTTAATTCATGCAATGGAATACTGTACAGGAATAAAAATAAGACCATAGCTATGTCCAACAACACAGATAAATCAAAAGAGCATACATGGTGAACCAAAGAAGTCAAACACAAAGGAGCACACACTATATGTTCTCAACTATATGAAGTAAGAAAACAGTCAAAATGAATCTAGTCAGAATAGTGGTTACTTTTGGGGAGAAGGGTAGGAAATGTTGAAAGAAAGAATAAATGGGCCTATGGGGATGCTGGCATTGCTCTAATTCCAGACATAGGTGTGAGTGTCACATTGTCTTTATTTTGTGCCAGTGTGCTGACTTGTAAGCTTAAGATTTGTACACATTCTTCACAGTAGCAAAAGCAAGTTAAAAGAAAAAAATATATAGGTGTATAAAATCTCCTATAGTAAGCTGTGCTTTTGACCTTCTTCCCAACTCAAATACAGTAGCAATTATTGCCTGATATTTACTATAAACAAAGGTGTGTGATGTGGGAGATTGCATCGTAGCCATTTCTCTAATCCCTTTCTTCGTGTCCCTTACCATTAAGAGGTATGCTCTATTACTGCTCTGTTGAGACTAAATGAGATGCCCAACACTGAAGCTGAGTTTTTAATCGAATCCTAGTTACAGTTTTAGCCTTTTTACACTAAGAATCTATTTTACACTAAGAATCTACACCTCTGCAAGAGGTTTGAATGTAGGTATATGACTTGCTCTGGCCAGTGGATTATTAGCAAACATGGTGCACAGGGAAATGTGAATAGTCTTAGGCACTGGGGCTTGTCCTCTCCTGATGCTAGAAATCGTTCCTCTATCAAGTGCATGAGCCCGGCTAAGCTTGCTGGATGATGAGCAGCTGTGGCCATCCTGTTAGCTGACACTGAGCCAACTGTCACACATAAAAGTGAGCTCTGCCCCCCCACCAGCCCCCACGCAGATCAACCAACCTGCCAAGCACCAAACATGAGTGGGCCCTGTCCTGGCTGGCACAAAACAGAAAGCGACACTCAGAGCTTTAAGGATTAATCAGTGTTTCCTCTTTTAAATCATCGCTTTTAGAGTAGTTGGCTATACAACAAAAGATAACTGATGTATACAATAATGATCCCTGAACTTTTTTAAAAAAATATTTTATTTATTTATTTGAGTTAGAGAGTGTGAGGGGGAGAGGATCAGAGGGAGAAGCAGACTCCCTGCTGAGCAGGGAGCTCAATGCTGGACTTGATCCTGGGATTCCAGGATCATGACCTGAGCCAAAGGCAGCTGTTTAACAAACTGAGCCACCCAGGCGCCCCGATCCTTGAACTTTTTGCACAGAAATTAATATAATACCTACCACATCACTATGACACATTTAACAAAGGTTCTTTTTTTGCAAAATTTTTAAAATTTATTAATTATTTTTATTAACATATAATGTATTATTTGCCCCAGGGATACTGGTCTGTGAATCACCAGGTTTACACACTTCACAACACATACCATTTCACATAGCCTCCCCAATGTCCATAACCCAACCACCCTCTCCATCCCTCCCTCCCCCCAGCAAACCTCAGTTTTGTTTTGTTTTGTTTTTTCTAGAGATTTTATTTATTTATTTGACAGATATCACAAGTAGACAGAGAGGCAGGCAGAGAGAGAAGGGAAGCAGGTTCCCTGCTGAGCACAGAGCCCAATGCAGGGCTTGATCCCAGGATCCTGAGATCATGACCTGAGGCAAAGGCAGAGACTTAACCCACTGAGCCACCCAGGCGCCCCAACACTCAGTTTGTTTTGTGATATTAAGTGTCTCTTACGGTTTTTCTCCCTCCCTAACCCATCTTGTTTGATTTTTTTCCTTCCCTACCCCCCAAACCCCCACTCTGTCTCTCAAATTCCTCATATCAGGGAGATCATATGATAATTGTCTTTCTCTGATTGACTTATTTTGCTCAGCATAATACCCTCTAGTTCCATCCACATCATTGCAAATGACAAGATAGCATCTCTTTTGATGGCTGCATTATATATGTGTGTGTGTGTGTGTGTGTGTGTGTATGCATATATATATATATACGTATATATATACATCATCTTCTTTATCCATTCACCTGTTGATGGACATCTAGGTTTTTTCCATAGTTTGGCTATTGTGGACATTGCTGCTATAAATATTTGGGTGTACGTGCCCCTTCGGATCACCACATTTGTATCTTTAGGGTAAATACCCTGTACTGCTGGTTCGTAGGGTAGCTCTATTTTCAACTTTTTGAGGAACCTCCTTGCTGTTTTCCAGAGTGGCTGCACCAGTTTGCATTCCCACCAACAGTGTAGGAGGGTTCGCCTTTCTCCGCATCCTCCCCAACATCTGTCGTTTCTTGACTTGTTAATTTTAGCCATTCTGACAGGTGTGAGGTGGTTTATCGCACAGTGGTTTTGATTTGTATTTCCCTGATGCTGAGTGATTTTGAGCACTTTTTCATGTGTCTGTTGGCCTTCTAGATGTCTTCTCTGCAGAATGTCTGTTCATGTCCTCTGCCCATTTCTTGGTTGGATTATTTGTTCTTTGGGTGTTGAGTTTGATAAGTTCTTTATAGATTTTGGATACTAGCCCTTTATCTGATATGTCACTGGTGAATATGTTCTCCAGTGTCAGCTGTCTTTTGGTTTTGTTGGTTTTGTTGACTCTTTCCTTTGCTGTGCAAAAGCTTTTGATCTTGACGAAGTCCCATTAGTTCATTTTTGCCCTTGCTTCCCTTGCCTTTGGTGATGTTTCTAGGAAGAAGTTGCTGTGGCTGAGGTCAAAGAGCTTGCTGCCTGTGTTCTCCTCAAGGACTTTGATGGAGTCCTGTCTCACATTGAGGTCTTTCATCCATTTTGAATCTATTTTTGTGTGTGGTATAAGGAAATGGTCCAGTTTCATTCTTCTGCATGTGGCTGTCCAATTTTCCCAACACAATTTGTTGAAGAGACTGTCTTTTTTCCATTGGATATTCTTTCCTGCTTTGTTGAAGATTAGTTAACCATAGAGTTAAGGGTCTATTTCTGGGCTCTCTATTCTGTTCCATTGATCTATGTGTCTGTTCTTCTGCCAGTACCATACTGTCTTGATGATGACAGCTTTGTAATAGAGCTAGAAGTCTGGAATTGTGATGCCACCAACTTTGGCCTTCTTTTTCAACATTCCCCTGGTTATTCTGGGTCTTTTCTGGTTCCATATAAATTTTAGGATTATTTGTTCCATTTCTTTGAAAAAAATTGATGGTATTTTGATAGGGATTCCATTAAATGTATAGATTGCTTTAGGTAGCACAGATATTTTCACAATATTTTTTCTTCCAATCCATGAGCATGGAACGTTTTCACATTTCTTTGTGTCTTCCTTCATTTCTTTCATGAGTACTTTATAGTTTTCTGAGTACAGATTCTTTGCCTCTTTGGTAAGGTTTATTCCGAGGTATCTTATAGTTTTGGGTACAATTGTAAATGGGATTGACTCCTTAATTTCTCTTTCTTCTGTCTTATTGTTGGTGAATAGAAATGCAACTGATTTCTGTGCATTGATTTTATATCCTGACACTTTACTGAATTCCAGTACAAGTTCTAGCAGATTTAGAGTGGAGTCTTTTGGGTTTCCCACATAAAGTATAATATCATCTGCAAAGAGTGAGAGTTTGACTTCTTCTTTACTGATTCAGATGCCTTTAATTTCTTTTTGTTGTCTGTTTGCTGAGGCTAGGACTTCTAGTAGTATGTTGAATAGCAGTGATAGCAGTGGTGATAGTGGACATCCCTGCTGTGTTCCTGATCTTAGCGGAAAAGCTCTCGGTTTTTCCCCATTGAGAATGATATTTGTGGTGGGTTTTTCATAGATGGCTTTGATGATATTGAGGATTTTACCCTCTATCCCTACACTTTGAAGAGTTTTTATCAAGAAATTATGCTGTACATTGTCAAATTTTTTTTAAACATCTATTGAAAGTATCATATGGTTCTTGTTCTTTCTTTTATTAATGTATTGTATCAAATTGATTGATTTGTGGATGTTGAACCAACCTTGCAGCCCTGGGATAAATCCCACTTGGTTGTGGTGAATAATCCTTTTAATGTACTGTTGGATCCTATTGGCTAGTATTTTGGTGAGAATTTTTGCATCCGTGTTCATCAAGGATTTTGGTCTGTAATTCTCCTTTTTGGTGGAGTCTTTGTCTGGTTTTGGGATCAAGGTAATGCTGGCCTCATAAAATGAGTTTTGAAGTTCTCCTTCCCTTCCTATTTTTTGGAACAGTTTCAGGAGAACAGGTATTAATTCCTCTTTAAATGTTTGGTAGAAGTCCCCTGGGAAGCCATCTGGCCCTGGGCTCTTGTTTGTTGGGAGATTTTTGATGACTGCTTCAATCTCCTTCCTGGTTATGGGCCTGTTCAAGTTTTCTATTTCTTCCTGGTTCAGTTGTGGTAGTTTATATTTCTCTAGGAATACATCCATTTCTTCCAGATTGTCAAATTTGCTGGCGTATAGTTGCTCATAATATGTTCTTATAATTGTTTGTATTTCTTTGGTGTTGGTTGTGATCTTTCCTCTGTCATTCATGATTTTATTTATTTCGGTCATTTCTCTTCTCTTTTTGATAAGTCTGCCCAGGGGGTTATCAATCTTATTAATTCTTCCAAAGAACCAGCTCCTAGTTTCATTGATTTGTTCTACTATTGTTTTGGTTTCTATTTCATTGATTTCTGCTCTGATCTTTATTATTTCTCTTCTCCTTCTGGGTTTAGGCTTTCTTTGTTCTTTCTCCAGCTCCTTTAGGTGTAGGGTTAGGTTGTGTACTTGAGACCTTTCTTGTTTCTTGAGAAAGGCTTGTATGGCTATATACTTTCCTCTCAGGACCCCCTTTGCTGTGTCCCACAGATTTTGAACAGTTGTGTCTTCATTATCATTTGTTTCCATGAATTTTTTAAATTCTTTAATTTCTTGGTTGACCCATTCATTCTTTAGTAGTAAGCTCTTTAGCATCCATGTATTTGAGTTCTTTACAACTTTGCTCTTATGATTGACTTCTAGCTTCAGAGCATTGTGGTCTGAAAATATGCAGGGAATGATCCCAATCTTTTGGTACTGGTTGAGACCTGATTTGTGACCCAGGATGTGATCTATTCTGGAGAATGTTCCATGTGCAGTAGAGAAGAATGTGTACTCTGTTGCTTTGAGATGGAATGTTCTGAATATATCTGTGATGTCCACCTTGTCCAGTGTGTCATTTAAGGCCTTTATTTCCTTGTTGATCTTTTTCTTAGATGATCTGTCCATTTCAGTGAGGGGGATGTTAAAGTCCCCTACTACTATTGTATTATTGTTGATGTGTTTCCTTGATTTTGTTATTAATTGGTTTCTATAGTTGGCTGCTCCCATGTTAGGGACATATATATTTGAAATTGTTAGATCTTCTTGTTGGACAGACCCTTTAAGTATGATATACTGTCCTTCCTCATCTCTTATTATAGCCTTTGGCTTAAAATCTGATTTATTTGATATAAGGTTGCCACCCTAGCTTTCTTTTGATGGCCATTAGCATGGTAAATTCTTTTCCACCCCCTCACTTTAAATATGGAGGTGTCTTTGGGTCTAAAATGAGTTTCTTGCAGACAGTATATTGATGGGTTTTGTTTTTTATCCATTCTGATACCCTGTGTCTTTTGATTGGGGCATTTAGCCCATTTACCTTCAGGGTAACTATTGAAAGATATGAATTTAGTGCCATTGTATTGCTTGTAAGGTGACTGTTCCTGTATATTGTCTCTATTCCTTTCTGGTCTACTACTTTTAGGCTCTCTCTTTGTTTAGAGGACCCCTTTCAATATTTCCTGTAGGGCTGGTTTGGTGTTTGCAAATTCTTTTAATTTAATTAGTCCTGGAAGCTTTTTTCTCTCCTTCTATTTTCAATGATAGCCTAGCTGGATATAGTATTCTTGGCTGCGTATTTTTCTCACCTAGTGCTCTGAATATATCATGCCAGTTCTTTCTGGCCTGCCAGGTCTCTGTGGGAAAGTCTGCCACCAATCTAATATTACCACCATTGTGTATTACAGACTTCTTGTCCTGAGCTGCTTTCAGGATTCTCTCTTTGTCACTTAGACTACTAAGTTTTACTATTAGATGACAGGGTGTGGACCTATATTATTGATTTTGAGGGGGATTCTCTGTGCCTCCTGGATTTTGATGCTTGTTCCCTTTGCCATATTATGGAAATTCTCTATTATAATTTGCTCCAATATATCTTCTGCCCCTCTCTCTCTTTCCTCTTCTTCTGGAATCCCAATTATTCTAATATTGTTTCATCTTATGGTACCATTTATCTCTCAAATTCTCCCCTCATGGTCCAGAACTTGTTTGTCTCTCTTTTGCTCAGCTTCTTTATTCCCCATCATTTGGTCTTCTATATCACTAATTCTCTCTTCTGCCTCATTTATCCTAGCAATAAGAGTCTCCATTCTTGATTGCACCTCATTAATTCCTTTTTTGATTTCAGCTTCATTAGATTTTAGTTCTTTTATTTCTCCAGAAAGGGATTTTATTTCTACAGACAGGGTTTCTCTAATATCCTCTGTGCCTTTTTTGATCCCAGCTAGCACCTTGAGAATCATTATTCCGAACCCTAGATCTGACATACTACCCATGTCTGTATTGATTAGGTCCCTAGCTGTTGGTACTGCCTCTTGCTCTTTTTTTTTGTGATGAGTTTTTCCACCTTGTCATTTTATCCAGATAATAATACACAAATGAGAGAATAAAATACTAAAAGGGTGGCAAAGACCCCAGAAAAATGTAAACAAATCAGAGGAGACCCCAAACTAGGGGAGAAGAAAGGGGGTAAAAGAAATTAAATATATATATATATATATATATATATATATATATATATATATGTGTGTGTGTGTGTGTGTATCTATATATATATACATATATATATATATATATGTATTTGACTGGTGAATAGAACAGAGTCACCCACTTGATTTTGGGTGTGCTTTGGTCTCTTAGAAGAAACTACCTCCCAAAATTTTAAAGAAGGAAAAACTTATATATACACAAAAATAAGGGTAAACCAATGAGGGGATGGAATATGACTGTCAAGATGAAAAATTTTTTAAAAATTCTAAAAAAGGAATTGATAAGGGTGCCTAGGTACCTTGGTGGGTTAAGACCTCTGCCTTCAGCTTGGGTCTTGATCCCGTGGTCCTGAGATCTAGCCCCATGTTGGGCTCTCTGCTCATTGGGGATCCTGCTTCCTCCTCTCTCACTGCCTGCCTCTCTGCCTACTTGTGATCTCTGTCTGTCAAATAAATAAATAAAATCTTTAAAAAAAAAGAATTGATAAGATAAGTTGGTTGGAAAAAGAAAGAAGAAAAAAAAGCAGGGGGGTGGAATGTGCTCAGGCTGGAGACTAGAACAAAGCCTTATGCTATATTTAGAGTATATTTTGATCTACTAGAAGAAATTGTATCCCAAAATTTTTAGAAATAAAAAACCCTATATGTATACAAAAAATAAGTTTAAATACAATGAAGGATAAAATATGACTATGATAATGAGTGTTTAAAAAGTGTTTTTTTTTTTAAAGAAAGTTATTGTTAAGATAAACTAGTTAAAAAACGTTAAAAGAGGAAAGAGGAAAAGTTTAAAAATTAGAAGAAGAAAAAAATTTTTGTAATTTAATTTAATTTTGCAAGACTAAAGGATCATTGGGAGAAAGCCATGAATTCCATTCTTTGCTTTCCCCTCCTCTGGAATTCCACTGTTCTCCTTGATCAGTGAGCTTGGTCTTAGCTGGATGTTCTTGCTGATCTTCTGGGGGAGGGGCCTGTTGCTGTGATTCTCAAATGTCTTTGCCTGAGGCAGAATCGCACTGCCCTTGCCATGGGCCAGGCTAAGTAATCTGCTTGGTTTTGCTCTTGGGAGCTTTTGTTCCCTGATCACGTTTCGCAGAGCTCTGGAGGATGGGAATGAAAACGGCAGTCTCCCAATCTCCAGCCCATAGGGGCCAAGAGCTCAGGGCCCCACTCCTCAGTGCCAAACCCTATCAGATTCCTGCCTTCAAAGGAGGAAGGTGAGTCTCCCTGGATCTGCCACTTGTGGGGTCCCTGCTCAAAGAGCAGTGGTCTGAGTGTGCTGTGGATCACAGTTTAAGGTAACCCTGAGTTGAGAGCTCACTCCACCACTCTGTCTCTGTAGTCAGCTTCCCCGCTCCGATACCTGGGAGCTATGCTACACTCAGACACCCCGAACTTTCAGTGACCCCGTGGGTCCTGAGACCACACTGTCCCTGCAAGGGCTCCACCCCCGCTTAGCCTTTGGAGCAATGTCCCTCGGTGGAGCAGACTCCTTAAGGTTCTGATTTTGTGCTCCACTGCTTGCCAGGAGCTGCCCCTCTCTCTGCGGTCTAACTTCCCATCACCCAGATTCACTTCTCTGCATGTCCTACCTTTCCAAAAGTGGTCAATTTTCTGTTTCTAGAATTGCTGCTCTTCTTCTCTTGGATCTCCTATTGAGTTTGTAGGTGTTCAGGATGGTTTGTAATTATCTAGTTGAACTCCTGCGACCTGATGTCATCAATCTGTTACTCCTCTGCCATCTTGCCTCTCTCCTACCTTTAACAAAGGTTGTTGATAATTAAGATTTCTTCTTTTTCTTCTAGTCTTTTCTTCTAAATTGTCAGTTTCACAACATAAACCCCAAAGATTTAGCTTCATAATTATTAAAATATTTTAAATGTCTGTTGCATTGTTTTTATCACTGTTGAGTTTGTTTTGTTCTGTTTTACTAAAGCAGATGCTTTGAAATCTTCAGGAATGATCTTCAGATATGTTATTATTTTGCCCCACAAAACCATGCTGATTACTATTAACAATCTCTTTAGAAAATAATAAACAAAAATGTTCATCAGCACTGCACAATTTTTTTTAAGAAATATATTCCTGGGGTGCCTGGGTGGCTCAGCAGGTTAAAGCCTCTGCCTTCGGCTCAGGTCATGATCCCAGAGTCCTGGGATTGAGCCCCGCATTGGGTTCTCTGCTCAGCAGGGATCCTGCTTCCCTTCCTCTCTTTCTCTCTTCCTGCCTCTCTGCCTACTTGTGATCTCTGTCTGTCAAAAAAAAAAAATATATATATATATATATATATATATATATATATATATATATATTCCTATCAGAGAAATGTCAAACAAATTTACTGTGGAGGGTTGAGGAATCTACTTTCCTTTAAGCCTTTGGAAGAAAGACTTCTCTCCTTCTCAAACATATCTAAAGGTAATATTTTGATCTCTACTAATCCAATGATTTCAGTTTATGCCTCAAATGCAACATAAAGACAAAAGCTGAGGAAAAATTGGCATGCAGTATAGTAAGATGGCCAGTCATTTTTGCAATGTTTTTAATCCTAAGAGACTTGTGGTTTATAATTTCAGTTTTAGGAGAATGCTATGTTATCAGTTAGTTCTGTTGGCTGTATCGTTGTGGGCCAAACACCTATCTCTTGACTATTGCCATTCTGGTATGTATTGCCAATCAAAGACACAGAAGAGAGAAACTCTGGTGAATGATTAACACAACTACGTGGCCATAATAGGAGGTGTTAGAAGAACTCATGAAAACAATGAATAATATATGTGAAAAGATGGGGAATTTCAGAAAATATATGCCAATAATAACAAAGAGCCAAATGGAAGTCCTAGAAATGGAATTATGATGACCAAGATGAAAGATTCATCAATAGGTTTATAAGCCCAGAGGATGTACCATACATAGGAATGAACTAATGAATTTAAGGATAAGTCAATAGAAATTAAAGTAAAACACAAAAAGAAAGAAAGAAAAGGAGGAACAGAACACATATCTGAGATAAGTGTATCAATATAAAATTGTCAATAATACATGTAATTGGAGTTGTAGAAAAAGGACAGAGAGAAAATGGAACCAAAAATCCTAAATTGATGAAAGTCATTAATCTACATATCTGAGAAATTCAGCAAACCCTAAGCAGCATAAATACAAAGTGAACTAAAGGAAGGCACATCATAATCAAACTGCCGAAAGACTCAAAGGTAAAGTCTTGAAAGCATCTGGAGAATAAAATACATGGCATACAGGTGAGCAGCAATAAGAATGTTGACTAACTCCTCATTAGAAAAAAATGGAGGCTAGAAGAGTATAGAGCAATTTCAGGTGCTGAAAGAAAAAAAAAGTCATCTAATATTCTATATCTAGCAAAAACTATCTTCAAAAATGAAGGTTAACACATCTGTCCATGAAGAAAAACTGGGAAAATACTCATCTTCATCAGACATGCAATAAAAGACATGCTAAGAGGGGTGCCTGGGTGGCTCATTCAGTTAAGCGTCTACCTTTGGCTCAGATCATGATCGAAGAGTACTGGGATCAAGCCCCATGCTTGGCTCCCTGCTCAGCAGCAAGCCTGCTTCTCACTCTCTGTCACTATCTCTATCCCTATTTCTGTGACTGTTTCTCAAGTAAATAAATAAACTCTTTAAAAAAAAAAAGATGTGCTAAGAGAATTTCTTGAGACTGAAGAGAAAATATGCCAGGTAGAAATGTTACCATATTTAAAAAAAAAAAAATATATATATATATATGGGTTTTTTTGTTATATATATGTATATATATATATATATATATACACACACACACACACACATACACACACACACACACACACATATATTCAAATTTTATTTTGGAAATTACTGATTCCTTAAATTAAAAAAGTATATTATGTGGTTTATATAATACATAAAATTAGACATAAAAGAAGAGTAGCATAAAGAGAGGGAAGGGAGGCAACTCCACTGCTATAAGCTGCTTACACTATTGATGAAATAATAGACATTTTGGGGAGATACTCTGTGAAAGTTAAAGGTGTGTATTGTAATCCCCAGAGCAACCACTAAGAAAACCCACAAAGACACATACATCAGACTCTTCGAAGACTATTTCTAGATGAAAGACATTTCCTAATAATAAAACAGAAGATAATATGTAAAATGCTTGAAGTAATTAGTATGAAATAGACAAATCTAGTGGGAAATTTTAGCACCTCCAGTAAGTGAGAGAGCAAGTAGACAAAAAATTAGTAACGATACAGAAGATAGGAGAAACTCTATCAACTAACTTGATCTAATTGTCATTTATAGAACACTATAGCCCAAAATAAGAGAATATAAACTCTTTCCAATTGCACATAGAAAATTTATCAAGATAAAAATAAAGAAAATTTATCAAGACAGATGATATATTGAACTATAAAACAAGTCTCAATAAATTCCAAAGGTTGAAATCTTCAAAGTATATTTTCTGACCACAAGAGTACTAAATTAGAATTAATTACATTAAGATGTCATTAATGTTATTAATCTAAAAAAAACTCCAAATATTTGGAAAATAAACAACACATTTCTAAATACTCATGGACTGAAGAGGAAATCACAAGAAAAATTAAAAATATTTAAAATGGAATAAGAATTAAAAAACAGCATTTCAAAATTTGTGGCATGCAGTTAAGCTGTGTTTAGAGGTAGATTTATATTTCAAATATAAATGCTTAAATTAGAGTATATATAGTCATAATAGAAGGCTATATTATGAGCTTATTTTATTTTATTTCATTATTTATATTTTTATATTTATTTTTATAAGATTCAATATATTAGGGGTGCCTGGGTGGCTCAGTGGGTTAAAGCCTCTGCATTCGGCTCAGGTCATGATTCCAGGGTCCTGGGATCAAGCACCACATCAGGCTCCCTGCGCGGCAGGGAGCCTGCTTCCACTTCTCTCTCTGCTGCTGCTCTGCCTACTTGTGATTTCTCTCTCTGTCAAATAAATAAATAAAATCTTTAAAAAAAAAGATTCAATATATTAGAAAGAAAGATGAAATGACCTATGTTTCCATCTTAAGACGTTAGCAAAATTAGAGCAAGTTAAAATCAGCATAAGTAAAAGAAATGATCTAGTAAGATAGGAGTTGAAATCAGTGAAATAGAAAATAGACAAAAACAGAAAAATGAACAATGTTACAAAAATTGGTTTTTAAAAAGAGTAACAAAATTGATAATTATCAAACAGGACTGATCAAGGAAAGAGATAGAGCGCAAATAGTTAATAATAGGAATGACAGAGGGGACATCATTATATACTCTACAACAATTAATGGGCAAAAAGGGATATTATAAATAATTTTATACCAGTGGGGCACCTGGGTGGCTCAGTGGGTTAAACCTCTGCCTCCGGCTCAGGTCATGATCTCAGGGTCCTGGGATCGAGTCCCGCATCGGGCTCCCTGCTGAGCAGGAAGCCTGCTTTCCCCTCTCCCTCTGCTGCTCCCCCTGCTTGTGCTCTCTCTCCTTCTCTCCCTCTCTATCAAACAAATAAATTCTTTAAAGTAATAATAATAATAATAATAATAATAATAATTTTATACCAGTAAGTCTAACAACTTAGATGAAATAGGCAAGTTCAAGGTAGATAGAAATTGTAAATTACAAAAACTAACAGGAGAATACATAGAAAACTTTTATAGATCTGTATCTATTAAAGAACTAAAAATCTTCATATAAAACCAAATATAAAACTTCCCACAGTTTCAGAAAATACAGGAAGAGGAAATACTTCCCAGCTTGTGTCATGAGGCCAGATTTCCCTGATATTAAGATCAGACAAGAATATTCAAGGAGAGATAATAACAGCCCACCACACACCCACTAAAATGGCTAAAATGAAAGTGAGTGACAATACCAGTGTAGGCAAAGAGAGAATCAACCAAATCTCTCATACATTCATGGTGGGAATGTAAAATGGTACAACCATTCTGGAGAACACTTTGGCAGTTTCCTTTAAAAAACATATTTGTTTATAATTCAGCAATTCCACACCTGAGAATCTAAAACAAATTAAAATATAGTGTTCACTAATGCCTTGTACAGAAACATTCATAGCAGTTTTATTTTAGTTGCTAAAAACTGGAATCAGCCCGGGAAGCCATCAACAGGAAAATGAATAAACAAATCATGGCATACAATAGAATAAAAAGCATGAGGCAATTTATAAAATATGCCACATGAAAGAAGCCAGACACAAAAGAGTGAATATCACATGATTCTTGAAAAATCAAATTCATTCACTGATATTAAAAATCAGGACAGTGGTTGCATGGGGTTATGGGTTGACAGCATAGGGGTACAGGGAAAGTTCGGGGTATGGCAGTGGTGGATATCTTTGTAAGTGATGGCGTTACACAGTTATGTGCATTTGTTAAACTGGGTTGAACTCTATGTATATGTACATTTCACTGTATATGATTATACCTCAGTAAATATGGCTGGAAACCAAAAGAATATTTAAGACAACTTAATTTAGGTCACTTAAAATAAAAATTGCAAGCTAAGCTATACTTTTCAAATAGGAAACAGTATTCACCCTCAGGCATATTATAAGATAGCTTACTTTTTTATGTTAGAAAGACTGAAGCAACTCCCAATGACTTTTTTTGATTTTTTATCTCATTTTTTCCCTTACATGATTTTGCAGACTGTAATTTTATAGTAAGTTGAATTCAGCACTTCAAAAGGTCTTTTCTCTTTTCTCTTTAGGATTTGATTATTCAACTAGTTATCTAAAATTCTTTGAAGCCTAAGCAAATTCTTTGTCTCAAAACCTACCAGGGTTAGTGCTTCTCTTACCAATGGGCCTTTTTCTAACCCTTTCTTTCTATAAACATATTATGTCCCAAATTAAATCACTGTTATCTTTGCCACTGACTCTGTTTGGAACGAGTGTAAATCTCAGTAGTCTTATTATCATTTCACCAGTCCCAGATCTCTAATTAATTTGTCACTAAATATAATTAAGAAACTGAAGTAATTCAGTTTAAGAATCTGCATAAGTGCCAAAGAGTAATTTAAAAGCTTCCTTGATTCATTGGAAACTTGATACTATGTTTTTACTCACCAGAGAGAAAAAAGTAACCCAAAGAAGCCTTTCCAACTTCTGTATGCAGCTTTTAAAAATTGTATTTATCTGTAAATAAAAGACAAGGTCCCAGAAAATTGGATCACCTGAGTTTGCTATTTTATGCAAAGACATTTATCATGTTAGGAAACCATATGCTTCTTTCTTTTAAAGTGTGTTTATCCTTATATTTTTATTGTAAATTTAATAGTTTCATGAAAGAAAATTTTTAAGTAACAGAAAAGATGGGAAAATAAAAATACCCATAGTTTGAACTCAAATGTAACTACAATTAACTCTATGGAGTATTCCCTTTCAGGCTACTTTATAAATAATTATTAAATATTGACAACGTAAAAAAGAGTATTTATTATATACTTTCAGAAAAAAATTAGAAGGAACACTTGTGTACCCACTGTCCATTTGTTGTTGTTGTTTTGTTTTGTTTGTTTGTTTGTTTGCCTCTGTGGCTGCTGCCCACCCCCTGCAAGGCCAGGCCACTGCTCCCTCAGTTTGCCACTGCTGACTGCAGCCACCCCAGCACCTGCGACACTGTTCCCATTGCCAACTGTAGAACAGAGAATATATTACCAGTGTTTTTAAAGTCCTATATGCACATGACCCAATGCTTCACTGCATCCCACACGTAGCTATTGTCCTAAATTTAATACTTATCACCCCCATACTTCTGTTTATAGATTTACTCCACAGGTGTCCCCCTAATCATTCTGTCACATCTCTTAACCTCTCCTACACATTTGCCACTTTTGTGACATGTTTTGCTGCATTTTGGATACTTTCTTCAGATCTGCCTTCTGATTTTCCAAATGAGCGCTGTCTTCAGCTGCGTCTAATACTCTGTCTGAATTCTCCACAGAGTTTTTAATTTCCATTATTGATTTTTTCATTTCTAGAAGTGTTGTTTCCTTCAAGTCTATCTTTTCTTCTGTTTTAATAACTCTCTGTTCTCATATGTACAATTCTTTTATTTCTTTACTTATATTAAACTCATTTCTAAATTTGTGCCCAGCTTAAGTATTTAAAACTTCTGGAGGTCTGATTTTACTGTCTTGTTTCCTACTGTCTTATTCTCTTGTGTACTATTTTCATTTTTTAATATGACCTAATATTTTTCCCTTGTGATAAATTTTGAGGCTGAGTTATAAGTGTGTTCCCTGAGAAAGGATTTGCATTGGTATCAGCCAGAAGCCTGGGGATTCTATCAACCGGGACCACACTTTTGAATTTTGGCTTAAAGTTTTGTGAGCCACATAAGCAGTATGAGTTTCAGGTCCTAAAACTTTGGTGACATTGAAATTTTCAGGGAAGATATCTTGCCCTCCCACCTAGCATCCAGTTTGTTTCCTTGTTGATTCCTTCTGTGGAATAAACTTATTTCTACTTCTTTCTCCTACTAACTGTGGAGCTCTTTGGGGCCCCAAAGCTATGCAGTCCACAATAAGACTCTCAATCATTTATAGACCCTTGGATTTGCTTCCTAAATTAGGTAAATGCATAAGGACTGGGTCTCTGGGGGAAAAAAAAATTCCTGATCTGTACCACTTGTCAGTTTTTGTGTTATAAACACTCTGAAGGCTGATTTCTAACTACCAGTGTGAAATATTGAACATCAAGTTGGGAAAAGATATGTATAGTCAGCACTCAGGGCTGGTGGTAGGAGCTCCACACTCCACCGGTCACATTATACATGGCTCAGAAAATGGAAGCTTAATTGACTAGTTTGGCATATCCTTCAGAGTGGAAAGACAGGTGCATAATTGCTTACCATTTTGGATTTCCTCTTTGGTCTTGTTTTAGGCTATTTCTACCATCTTGGCAGTATGTTTTAAAAGGAGGAGTTTAATATATTTGTTTTATTTATTTTTTAGCCCAGAAATTTCTTTTTACCCAAGGGACTATTGAGGGTATCTACTCGGCCTTATTGTCAAAAATAGAAGTTCTGTTTATTTTCTTCCTCTCCTTTGAAAATGCAGAGTATTGGGACACCTGGGTGGCTCAGTTGGTTAAGCATCTGACTCTTGGTTTCAGCTCAGCTCATGATCTCATGGGTGGTGGGATCAAGCCCTGCATGGGGCTCCTTGCTCAGTGGGGAGTCTGCTTGAAAGATTCTCTCCCTCTGCCCACCCCCTCAAATAAATAAGTAAATCTTAAAAAATAAATAAATACATAAAAATGCAAAGTATTGTTTTTATTTTGTAATTATAAAGATATTACATGTTCATTATAGGAAATTTGAGAAATACACGGAAGTACAGAGAAGAATATTAACACTCATCCATAAGCTCATTACCCAGACCTAAGTACCAATAATATTTTGGTATTTATTTTTCCCATCTTTATATTATGTACATGCATGTGCATATCTCTGTGTCTTATCTAATTTTTGCCATATTGCATCTACCACTTTGTAGTTTGTTTTTTATTTCTTCATAATATTGAATGAATTTTTCTCATGTCATTAAATATTCCTCCACAACCTATTTTTATGGCTACATAGTGTTCTCTCATATGAGTGAACCGTAATGACTGATCATTTATATTGTTTTTAAGTCTTTGCCATTACAAATAATGCTGAAATGAACATAAAAAGTGTGTTTCTGGTCTGTTTCCTGGAGCAATGAATTTTTTCCTTGAGCTTGGCATTGAAACAATCTTCCTCCATGGTGTTAGACTATTTTTCTCTTATTTCTGCCTTGCTCAGCTGTATCTCATTCTGCAGCAACTCACTTTTTCCTATTGTATCTTCAATTCTTCATCATTAGTAATCCTTTATAGATCTATATTTTTACTTTGTCAGCCAAACATATTAACCATTTAAAAAAATGGTACCATGACGAGACATATAGTTAAATGCAGTTTTTTAAAAGGCCAAAGGAAAAATCTGCTAAGTAGTTTTTCCAGTTATGTATTCACTAAAATCAATTTTGCTTCTGGGTATTGATGACTCTATTAACTATTGATATGGCCACCTTGTAAACTATCAAAAGTATCGCTTCCTAGCAAATAAAGATATTTCCAGTCCATTGTGGCCATCTTTGGCAAAGCCGTAGAGATACAGAACAGAAGCACTCAGTAAAGCTGGTATTTACAACAGAAGTGAGTCATTGACTTCTGAGATATTACAATGGAGGTCAGTCTTTGCTCACTGAACACTCTACATCTTTCCTCTTGCCCTATGACTTGTTTTGATTGAATCTCTCTTGGTGTGAATCATCTATCAGGAAAGGACAAACCAAGAGAAGGTGAAGAAATGATTCCAGGTTGACCCCTGTGAAAAAATATAATATTTAATATAATACAAGCTTGAGGTAGGAAGAGTAAGTGATATTTCCCTAAAGATTTGTGATCAAAATGAGAACATTTGAGATTGTTAATAGAATATCTCTTATGTTAAAACTAACTCATCTCAAAAATTCAAGTTGTAGAAATAAATAAAAGTAACTTCTCCAATAGAAATAGTTGGCAAGGGGTGTCTAGGTGGCTCAGTCAGTTAGGCATCTGGTTTCAGCTTGGGTCATGATCCCGGGGTCCTGGGATCAAGTTCCACATCAGCCTCCTTGCTCAGCGGGGCCCGCTTTCCCCTCTCCCTCTGCTTGCCACTCGGCCTAGTTGTGATCTCTCTCTCTCTGTGTCAAGGAAAGAAAGAAAGAAAGAAAGAAAGAAAGAAAGAAAGAAAGAAAGAAAAGGAAAGAGAAAACAAATAGTTGGCACTCTCAGGGCATCTGCATAGCTCAGTCCGTTAAATGTCTGACTCTTGGTTTCAGCTCAGGTCAGAATCTCAGGGTCATGAAATTAAACTCCCCCTCAGGCTCCAGTCTCAGCAGGGAATCTGCTTGGGATTCTCTCTCTCACTCTGCCACTCCTCCCATGTGCTCACTCTCTTTCTCTCACTCTCTAAAATAAATAAATCTTAGAGAAAAAAAAAAAAAGAAATGGTTGGCAATCTCATATGAAATCAGCTGTTTAAATATCAGGCTTTAGGGGGGTACCTGGTGGCTCAGTTGGTTAAGCATCTGCCTTTGGCTCAAGTCATGATCTCAGTGTTCTGGGATCAAGCCCTGGGTCAGGCTCCCTGCTCAGCATGGAGTTTGCTTCTCCCTCTCTTTCTGCCACCCTGCCCCTGCGTCTGCTCTCTCTCTCAAATAATAAAATCTTAAAAAAAAAAAAAAAAAGTTACGCTTTAGTTTTAGAAGGATTACAGAAAATATTTTTGACTAAATTCAATTTTCTCTACCCCAGGTGAGTGATATATCTATAAAGACTCTCTTCTACTCACCTCCTTCTCCCCATCCATGGTAAATGTTAAATTGCTAGTCAGTCTTATCCCTGATATTCAGTTCCATGTACTCAGATATATAGCATGTAACAATGATACATATTTCCTATTTGGTCAGTTCCTATTCACCCTATACCCAGAAGTAAAAACAAGTTTGTTAGTATCAATTGCCCTAGCCATGTCCTAATATAACAGTGTACTAGATGATAAGAATAGAGATTTTTTTTTTTAGACAATTTGGATTGAATCCCAGCCTGCCACTGGTTATCTTTGTGGCCTTGGTCGAATTATTTGATATTTCTTCCTTTTCTTCATCATAAAATGGTTATCATGAAGCTTATTTCACAGGAAGTAAATGAGGATTAAATGAGGGTAATACATGTAAATTACTTAGCATAATATTAGGACTATACAAAGTGTGCTAAATACCTTATTAATCGTCTCAATACCTATTTTACACAGTCACACTTTATTCAACTGGTATTTATTAAGTGCTTGTATTTGAGGAATTGGTTAGTAAATTGGAAGAGTATATGGCACATTTTTTGTACGTATGTATTTTTAATAAAAGTATGTATTTAAGGCATACAACATGATTTAATATATATATAATGGTGAAATGATTACTACAGTTAAGCTAATTAACACATCATCTCACCTAGTTATGTTTTGTGTGTGTATGATGAAAGCACCTGAAATCTACTCTCTAAGCAAATTTCTATTGTTTAATATAACATTATTAATTATAGTCATCACGCTGTACATTAGATCTCTAGATGTATTCATCCAATATAACTGCAACTTTGTACTCTTTGACCAACATTTCCCCATTTCCCCCACGTCCCTGCCCCACCTCCCTAACCACTGTTTTGCTCTCTGCTTCTTCTAGGTATTCAACATTTTTGGATCCTACATATTAGTGAGTATCCTGCTTATTTCACTTAGTATGATGTCTTCAGGTTCATTGCAAATGGCAGGATCTCTTCCTTTCTTAAGGCTGAATCATATTTCATCATATATATTTGGATATATATACAGATATAACATATATGTCATATTTCTATATATGACATATATGTGTATATGTGATGCATGTTATATACGAATACATGTGTATATGTATATATGACATATGCATATGTATCTATACCACAATTTCTTTATCCATTCATCCATCAACGGACACTGATGTTTCTGTATCTTGACTGCTGCAATGAACGTGGGAGTGCAGGGATCACTTTAAGGTAATTATTTCATTTCCTTTGGGGGGAAAGCAGGTTGTTGGATCATATGATAGTTCTATTTTTCATTTTTTAAGGAACCAGAAATGTGACTGAGATTGGATAGGCTTCACCTAAGAGAAAATCTATTAACTTCTTACCCTCTAAGTTTTAGATTAGTATGTATTTTGTCTACTTGGAGTGAAAATTCTTATGTAGTAAGACTTTCACAGATTCCTGTTTAAAATATTATATTATTTGTATTTATACTTGTTTCTTTAGTTGAGCTTATTTATTTAGTGTTTCTTTTTATATAGATGTGACTTTATAAAAGTGATCAGTAGTTAAGAAGCACCTTCTGCTGCTAGAGTACTGTCTTCCTTAATAGCTGCGTTCGTTTACATTCCTGCCAACAGTGTACCAGGACTTTTCGCATCCTCACCAACCTTGCTGTCTTTTGTTTTTTTGATAGTAGCATGACACATATTAGACATAAGCCAACCTTTATGAAGTTTACAGTCTAGTTGAAGAACAAATTTTATACCCTTCACACATGTACGTAACATTATATAGACCAATATTAATAACAATGTGATATACGTGGAAAAAGCTTGGGTTTAGGAAAGGGAGTGAGATTTGTGTGGGCTGGAGAAGTAAGCAAGTCTTTTGAAGGAGATTTAACAATTAATAGTACAGCGAGTAAGAACTCAGGATTTAGATTCAAAGAGATATGATTTAAATTCTCTCGCACCTTTAACTGTGATCTAGAACAAATTTTAAACTTTCTTACGCCTCAGTTGCCCCATTTGCAGCATGTTGAGTCCTTAGACATAGGGTCATCTCGAATATTAAGGAAGATTATGCATTAGAGTGATTAGTGCTGTTCTTGATTCATGGTGGGTGCTTTACAAACATAGTGGTGGTGTAGAAATTGCTATCAATGAAGACAGGGATGAGAATGAACATAGAAGCTACACTCAGATCAATTTTTAATGCACTCCTATTTTGTTATTTATGTACTTGATATGATTTTAAGGAAACTAGACAGGAGCTTAATAAATACCACTTGAAGGGTGTGATGATCATGCTTTATTTGCTATTCCTTATTGAACTTTTTAATAAAATACCAAGGATTTTTCAGGCTAAATTATTAAATTCAAGTACGTTTCAGAGCCAAAACACAGCCGTGAATCATTTTAATTCTTTGTAGGGTATACAAATTTTTTAAAACCTTCTGTACCATAATGTTAATTTTAAAATCAATTTATTTCCTAAAGCCCTGTTTCTATTACTAATGTTTACTTTATCCCATTCCTTTTAGATATAGTTTCATTTTATGTAGTTTTGTCTCTTTCTTTCATAAAATTATATTTATTGTTCTCATAATAACAAACATACATTTGAATGCAAAACACAAAAGCCTTCAACAGTGAGGCTATTAGTATACCTACAAGATAAACATGATTGAATTAGAGGTATTTTCATCTCTGATGGATAATCCAGAGGCAAATATGTTGAATAATAAAACCTGCTTTGGTGCTATATTAAATTATTGAAAATCTGAATGGTAAATGTTAGTATATTATAAGTCTTGATGTTTATTATATTCCCTCCACTTTTATATTTTCTTCTCATTTGGCAAAGTATTATCATCATTTCCATAACACTGACTATACCAAATATCAGAAAGAAGTATTTTTAAGAGTAATTTCTATCATCAGAACCTGGGCTCCTTTCTTTCAGAAAAATACCAGCTGATTCTTCTTTTAAAAGTTTGGGTAATATCAGCAATTACTCCCCAATTAATAAAGCTCATCCTTTGGAAACTGAGAAGGAATTAATTAATCACAAGTTCATAAGTGGTACTTCAGTAGATGAAATTCTTCCAGGAGACAGAAACCAATGGCTTAAGGTTATAACACAGCATGAATAAAGGAAAATGAAGAGAAGCCAGTCACAGACAGGGCTGGGGCCAAGAGCTTTAGATCCCAGAAAGTAAAGGTGACTCTTCAGGATTGTTTGCACTGAGGCAGTGTCATAAACAGAATACGTGAGACTTTTTGGTGCTCAGAGTCAGCACTGGCTACTGAGACAACAGTAGCCAGACATTGTAGGTGTTGCTTTGACAAGAATTAGTAGCAGTGTTGGAACTTTCACTGTGACAATTCATTTATTTTTTACGTAGTCTCATCACTAATATTGATTTTTATGCTCTGACTGTTCTCTGAATTAAGATGGGATATTCACTCCTCAAAAAGGATATCTTTGATTTGGGGGTAGGCATCAGGGTCAGAGGGAGTCCTTTACATCTAAGGAGTCTAGAGTTCTATGGACTGGGTACACATACATTTCTTCAGCTCATTATTATCCTTCGGGAATTATCTTTTCTCTGAGGCAGTCCCCACGCAGTGATAGCTGTGTCCTTGAGTCTGGCATTGACAATTGTTTCTAAAATCCTGGCTCTAAGACACTCTTTGGTAATCCATTAGACACACAAGGAAAAACATTACTCTTTCAGGTCACTGGGACTACATTTATTGAATTTCTGTTTTAAGAGATTAAATGCTTAGTCAGTCAACCTTTATTGAGCACACATTGAGTATCCAACACTACATTAGATGCTGTAGGAAGGCAGAAAAGGTATAATAGATGAGGTTCATTCTAATTTTGACATAGAAAAAATAAAAAGACAGAAGAGCCCTTGAAATAACATGAAAACATGTAAAAGCACATTTTGTGTTTGCATCACAGTCTATCACTGATCACACACATCATTCGTTTAGTAAATAGTTATTGCACACACATGATGTATAAGACTAGGTTACTACTATGGTGTTATGAACTGAACACAGCACAGCCTACCTTTAGATTGTTCCTAACCTAGAAAATAGTTGTGACAAATATACAAAGAATTAGAATATGTGCAATGTGTCAAGTAACTGGTACAGATCTGAGATTGTTATAACTAAGGAAAGCATTATTAGAATATGTGATATTTGTATTGTCTCTTAAGAGATGAGGAAACTGCAATGGAAGGACATATGCAAAAAGATTCCACATGGAAGAAAAACATAAAAGAAGACAAAGCATAGCCTATGTATTCGTTATCTAATGCAGCGTAACAAATTCTTTCCAAACTTACTTCCTTAAAACTATAATAATAATTCATTATCTCTCATGGTGTCTGTGGGAGGGGAATTGGGATTGGCTTGGCTGGCTGGTTCTGGCTTGAGATTTGTCATGAGTAGTCACACCCTGGTCAGGGCTGCACTTATCTACGTGTGATTAGGGCCAGAGGATTGGCTTCCAAGGTGGCTATCTTATACAACTAGTAAGCTCAGGTTTGCTCTGGCTAAGGGTCTCAATTCCTCAACAGGTAGGCTTTTCATGGGCTATGCTAGTGTTCTCATAGTAGGAGGCTGGTTGATGAGCAATCCAATAGACCAAGGTAGAGACTGTGACACTTTCATGACCTCAGGAGCCATTTCTGTTATATTTTGGTCATGCAGGCTAGCACTGATTTATGTGAGAAGGGGTCTTATAAGAGGATAAAGATCACAGGATGAGGACATTGGAGGCCATCTCACAGCTTGGATACCACTCCATTCAAAGTGAGGGTAATTTAAAAATAATATATGACACAGTTGGTTTTGGAAACATCTGCAGACCTCTATCAGGGGTTTCTTTGTCTACCCTCCCAACTAGAATGAGAACACCTTGAAGTAGAAATGGTGTCCTTTATTCCGTTTTGTTCTCAATGCCCAGAACACCCCTTGGTAAATAATAGACACTTCATGCATCTTTCTTGAAGAAGCAAATTAATAAGCATATGATGAATATGATCCAAGAGATAAAAATATCAGAAGCACAGGGTGAAGTCTTGATTCAGAAGGTGAGACGCCACGTAAATGAGCCAGGGTCTGCATGGAATCTGGAAAAGCAGGTAAGGAGGCTAGTAAGAATTGTAGATGTTAGCCAGCTTTAGCCAAGGCTTCCTCTGGCAGACATGATTATTTCAGTCACTCAAAAAGTCCATGTTAAGGGGTACAGGGGGACCTGTTGGGTAAAATAGTCCTCATAACAACCAGGGAGTTTGAATTGTCAAGACAGGTCTCTGAATCACAGCTCTGAATTAGCCATCAAATAAACCTTGCTTAATGTTATCACAGAGGTCACTGCACTGACACGTTTCCTGTACTGTGATAGATTGCTACTCTTCACCTTAAAGTTTCTTTGGTAGAAATGGTAAACAATTTGGAGTCCATTACTTGTTTTATTTGTTCTTCACAACTGTGATAGACCATGGCCAAGCCAGTTGCGCTGAAGTCCCAAGTAAACCCTGTGGCTCAAAAAGAAGCAAAGGGGGACACAGACCTTAATATAGTTGCAATGCATCAAGATATCCTAGGAGCGCCTGGGTGGCTCGGGCGGTTGAGTATCCAACTCTTGATTTCAGCTCATGTCATGATCTCAGAGTGGTAGCATCCAGTCTCCTTGTTCCTTTTCCACTCCTCACTTGTTTCTCTCTCTCTCTCTCCTCTCAAATAAAGAAATAAAATCTTTAAAAAAATAAAAGAAATCATAAACCTAGAACCTGGACCTTAGGTCTGAGTGTTGTAGGCTGCTAGGTTCCTGCAGCTCACACCAAGCCCATACCCTTTTAGAATTATAAATGTTAGGTCACATATCTACGGGATCTTTGACCTATTGGATTCCTCACTCTGCACAGCTGCCAGAACTCCAAATTTTGGAGTTCTGCAGAACAAAGGAGCCCTGGGAGCTAAATCTATTTCCACCATTGTGTGTCCTTCATCTGGCGCAGCTTAGTGGCTGGTTCTGCACTGAAACAAGGAGAACTTTGCCCTAAAAGAGCCCTAATGGGCCACTTGCCCAGCCCTGGAACGTGGACCAGACTTGATGTTCTGATCTCACTCTACTCCTGAGCACAGGACTAACTAAATTAGACCCCATCTATGTACAAACAGAACTGCAAAGTTACTAGAAACACAGAAGGCTCTGTATCATTCTTTTCTCCCCCCACCCTTCATTTATTTGAAGAAAGTGGTTACAGTTGTTCTTGACAACACCATTAAAATAGGAGAGGTAAAATAGTTTCCTTGTACACATGAGATGCTATTGGGAAGCTGACAGGGATGGCATCTGACAGGTGAAGCCCTGCTTCCCACTCATGCTTCCCTCATGAGGTGTGCTAAGGAACTACATCCTCTCCCGGATGCAGCCTAACTGAGCATAGGCGAAGTCAGAGGATGTAGGAAGGAGGTTGTTCTGCTGGGGGGGGGCCGGGGGGGAGCGGGCAGGAATGAGTCCAGGTTAGAGTAAATAAGCACAAGAGCTCAAACCCAAAGCTCTAAATGTTCTTTCATTGCTAACAAAACTGAGGAAGTCTTCTCATGTGATAGGGCTGCAGTTTGCTTTTGACAGTGGTGTTATCACTTTTTAAAAGAAGGAAGTCCAAAGGCAGTGGCAGGAGTGCACATATTGCAAGGAGAGAGCATGCCCAACCCTGGGCACAAGGTCAGAACCAGCTTCCTCTGAAACCCAAGTGAACAGAATCAGCATCTATTCATGTACGCCCTCAGCCAGCACCCACGCACCCTTGCTCAACTCTTCCCTGCAACCCACTCTGCGCTGGAAATAGATCGATAGAGTGTGCTGTCAGACTTATGCAAGGCTTCCAGGCTCTCAGCCCTCTCTCAGCCTGATGTTCACAGTGAGAGTTCCCCCACGAGGTCAAGAGTTGAGGTTTCACAGCGTTTCTCTGTAGAAGAAGAACATCTATGGAGTTGAGATGGTAATAAAACAAAGCAGATTGGAGACTGTAACAGTATCTGGGTTCTCCATTTCCCAAGTCACCTGTCTGGTGCCCTCCCCTTCTCCCTCTCCCCACAAGTTCAGTTTTGCCCCCTAGTTGGGACCAGTTTTGTCCTCTAAAGAGGGCTAGGAAGGAACTCTGGTTCAGCACCATGTCAGTGATGCTGGTGGTCCTTCTCTAACTTTGGTGACCCAGCCTTACAGTGTCTATGCACCTGCCGCGGACCCTGAACATCCCAGCGCCAGGTGAGTCCCTGTCCGGGGCCCCCCAGAGCATCCTCCCTGGCCGTGGCCAACGTGGTCTCTTCCATGATTTGCCTGACCTGCCTTTGACTCTGACCTTGGACCCTGTTTAATCCCTCTTTAACAATTCCGTTGTATATCAGCATTGCCCAAAAAGGGTTTGTGTGTGTGTATTTGTTTTTTCCCCAGTTTTTTTTTTTTTCGTTTTGAGAAATAATTGATATACATCACTGTGGAAGTAGAAGGTATACAGCATGATGGTTTGATTTATATATGTTGTGAAGTGATTACCACAGTACATGTATTAACATCCATTTTTTGTTTTTATTTATGGCAAAATATGCATATTTTAAAATTTACAATTTTAACCACTTCCAAGTGTACAGTTCAGGGGCATTAAATACATTGCTGTATAACCATCACCACCATGTATCTTTAGAACTTTTTCATGTTCTTAAACTGAAATTCTATAGCCATTAAACACTAACTCTCCTTCCCCTCCCTTCCCCAGACACTCTTTTACTGTCTTCATGGATTTGATCATTGCAGGTACCCTGTGTAAGTGGAATCACACAATATTTGTCCTTTTATGCCTAGTATCATTTCCCTTAGTATAATGTCTTCAAGGTTTATCCCTGATGTAGCCTGGGTTGGAATTTCCTTCCTCTTGAAAGCTGAATAATGTTTTATTCTATGTTTATATCATATTTTGTTTATCCACTCATCCACTGATGGACATTTGGGTTGTTTCCACCTTTTGGCTGTTGTGAATAATGCCTCTATAAACATGGGTACAGATATCTTTTTGAGTTCTTGCTTCCAGTTCTTCTGAGTGGATACTTAGAAGTGGTATCACTGGGTCATATGGTAATTCCATGTTGTTGTTTCTGTTGTTTTAAGAGGTGACAGTGTTTTTCACCAGCAATTCACAAGGGTTCCAATTTTTCCACATCCTTGCCAACACTTGCTATTTTCTGTTTTTTGATAATAGCTATGCCAATGGCTATGAAGCGGTGCCCGGGGAGTTTAAAAAATTATCAGTGCCCATGACTCAGTCCCAGAGACTCTGACTTACTTATTTGGAAGTGAGGTCCTGTCAACAATATTTTGAAAACTTCCCAGACAGTGTTAATGTGCAGCCAGTGTTGATAACCTCTAATATATTCTTGGCTTATGCTAGCTGACTCTATCCCATATTCCTAGGCTGCCTTCCTGGTTTCACACGAAGAAACAAAAGCTTAGAAGGAATTGCCAAGTCAGCAGTAATTAACAAGGGCTGTCTGACTCCAACCTGTACTCTGTCTCCTTTACCCTAGCTGTGCCCTAAAGGGCTATTTTCACAGGGTTCCCAACGCAATCTGCCAGCACAGAGCACACTAAACCCTTGGATCTGGATTGTGAGGTGTATTAGTTCCTAGGGCTGCTAAAACAAATGGCCATAACCTGGATGGTTTCAAACAATGGAAATTTAGTCCTTCACGTCTCTAGAGTCCAGACGTCTGAAATCAAGGCATTTGCAGTGTTGGTTCCTTCGGGAGACTCGGAGAATCCCTTCCTTGCCTCTCTCCGCTTCTGGTGGTAGACGGCAACCTTTGGTGTTCCTTGACTTATAGATGCACCGCTCCAGTCTCTGCCTCCATCTTCACATGGCCTTTCCTGTTTTGTGGATTCTCTCCTTCTGTCTCTTATAAGGACACTGGTCATTCATTCAATGTAGGGCCTACCCTGAATCTAAGATGATGCCCTCTTGAGATCCTTAAATTTATTTTATCTGTAAGGATCATTTTGTTTTGTTTTGTTTTGCAGTTAAGTTCACATTCACAAGTACCTAGGGTTAGGCCTTGGCAGATTTGGCAGGTGACGCATACAACCCACTACAAGGATTTTTCTGTTGGTCTTCCAAATTGTAATCAATTCCATCATGAGTCAAGAGTTCAGCATTTACCAAAGCTCAATTTCTTAGAATCAAGGCTGCAACTAGACTCACACTGGCATCAGATTACCTAACTAGCGGCATAAATCTTTACCTCATGTCAAAGAGGTTGCCTGACTTTTTAGTCCCTCTCTAAGGGGCTCTGGAGTAAGGTCTAATCCCTAAAATAGCTTTGAGACTTCCTTGGAGCCAGTGAGGCAGTGCCAAAACCCTAACTCAAACTGCAACAGAAATACCCAGACTAGAGCACACACTCCGTTTGTTCTCCCATCTTGAAAGGCTCTGATAAAGTAGGGGATGTTGAGGCTGCTCTACCATGGAAGTATCTGGGGCAAAAAGCTCCAGTCATTGGAAGAAACTCCATAGCATTTAATGCCTCCCTGGTTGAGCTCCCAGATGACCATGTTTCCATGGTGTCCTCTCTCTCCCTGTCTCCTTGCTTAAACTTATCCCATGGAGGCTTTGGTATCCACACAGCCTCCTGATGATTTCCAGGCTTCTTGGAAAGGAAACAATAACAACAAAATAAACCTTTTTCTCATGGAAAAGTCCAGGGCTGCCGGCATGCCCTGTGGTGAGATGGGAAGGCTCCTACCAGGCTATCTCCCTCTTCAGCTAATTTTACCATCCTGTTTGGATGAGAAAGGCCCATCCCTAATGGTCAGTCTCTCCAGACCCTGTATAATCTGCAGGCAGTTTAGGAGAGAGGAAATTGCATTTTGTCTCATAAATAACTCCACTGTGTGCCAGAATCAGGCCAGCCCCACTTTTCCAACTGTGCAAGCATCTGGGATGTTGGGTATAAAATCCTGAACTGAATTATTTTCAGTTTGGGAATGTTTGATAAGTTGTCTAAAGTGAGAACATTTTCTTTTTCTCAGCTTTGCACAGAACTGCATACGTGATCCTCACTCTCATTTTCTTTCAACATTTTGAATGATTTTATTACAAACCATGACTCCATTAGGAGTGAATACATCTGAGAACACCAAATGCAGTCTCCCAGTGGACTTAGCCATTTGTAAAAACATCAGAGAATCTATAGGCAAAGGTTTTAAGAAGTGAGAGAGGCAATTCATCAACTCTTCATGCATATTCTCTTGAATGACAAGGAAATTAAATTTGTTTTCAGCTACTGAAAACCACAGCACATTTTTATTATATAAATATAGTATGTGTTTAATGCTAATTTGCAATCAATTTACCCATTATGGTGAAAACCTAGTCATATGTTTCTTTTCTCATGAAAAGTTTTGTCTCAGCATGTCCGTTGGTGATCTAATTTGTGGGTCTATATTCTAATGTTTTTGTCAATTTACCACTTCTGCCAAGTTGATCATTTTTATATTTTATTTTCTCCTGTTAATATGCTTAGTTAATTATATGGAAATAGTACAATGGGTATATGCCTTATATATAACACACAAGCTTAATCTCCCCCAACATTTCATTTTCTCCATTTTATTAAAGATTTTTTAAAAATTTATTTACTTGACAGAGAGACAGAAGACAAGTAGGCAGAGCGACAGGCAGTGGGAGAGGGAGAAGCAGGCCCTCCACTGAGAAGGTGCCTGATGTGGGGCTTGATCCCAGGACCCTGGGATCATGACCTGAGCCGAAGGCAGACACTTAACCAACTGAGCCACCCAGGTGCCCCTCATTTTCTTCATTTTTAATAGTTCTACATGAGTTCTTTTATAAGTCCTCTCAAATCTTAGTAGGGTATTTTTGTTAGACATATACAAAACAACATAATTTATAAAAGTTGTAGTGTACAAAGTGTTAACTGATATATGTAAAGATGTTCTGTCTTATTAATAATAACATAAATAAATGCAAATTAAAACTGCAAGGTAACATCTCTCAGTTCGGTGCAAATGTAAAAGTTTGATAACATTTTGATCATTTTGAGCTGATGGAAGCAATCCTATACATTGTTGATGAGAACTGAATTAGTACATAATTTCAGGAATAAAAATGTTCATGTCACTTAAGAAAGCCATCAGCATTAGAAATCAAGCCTACAAAAATAATTGCCCAAGTCTGTAAACACACACATACAAAGGACTTTGTGAAAACAAATAATTTGAAATGAGTTCAGTGCCGTCTCTTAAGGCATAAATAAAGAAACTGTGGTTCGTACAATACAATATAATACAACATTTATACAGAACAAGGTCAATCTATATGGCCCAGAAAGATGACCAAGGTATATTGTTACATGAGTTATGTAACCAACATGTAGAGAAAGAACAATTCTGTTTTTTTTATTATGTATGTATGTATGTATGTATGTATATGAGAGAGAGAGAGAGAGAGAGAGAACACGCTTGCGCAAGCAGGGGAGGTGGGGGCAAGAGACAATCTTAATCAGACTCCCTGCTGAGCACAAAGCCCAATGCAGGGCTCAGTCCCAGAATACTGAGATCATGACCTGTGCCAAAATCAAGAGTCAAATGCCTAACCAACTGAGCCACCCAAGCACCCCAATTCTGTTTTTCATTAGAAAAAAGTGTTTTTATATATGCATAAGTGTGAGTGCATAGAGATATAAATCAGAAAAGTAGTGGAAGATAGGCCATGTACAACTCCTTCCAATTTTGTCTTATTAGAGTACTGTATTTCCCACCTTTTGATTTCAGTGTTAGAAGAATAGAAATAACTCAGAGCAAATAGCTAATTTGGTATAGTGATTATTAGAAAAATCATATATTTTCTTATACTTTTGATAGTTTTATTTTTATGGTAAAAAGACACATTTCTTTTTCAGTGTTCCAAGGTTCATTGTTTATGCACCATACCCAGTGTTCCATGCAATACGTGCCCTCCTTAATACCCACCACCAGGCTCACCCACCTCCCCACTCCCCTCCCCTCCAAGACCCCCAGCTGATAGGTTTTTAGTCACTTATTCTTTAAATCATCTTTAGAATCACTGAGAAGATTTGGGAGTCTGGAACTCATACAGTCATTAAGAAAGGGAGGAAAAGTGAATGTTTTGCAGGGAGCTGTACAGATTACAAAGAATATTAGAGAAAATTAGGGCTGAGGTAGAGGGACTAATAAATTACAACTCAAAGATGTTTTAAATTCGGTATCTAGTGTTAGAACTGCTCTGCTAGGGCTCAGTGACGACCAAAACCAGCACAGTCTGGCTGCTAAGTGCTGTGGAAGAGATAGGCTCCTCTCCTCTACCACTTCCTTCTGAGCACCTTCCACTCTTGACCTTGTGTGCACTGAGAATAGGTCAGGCAAGGCTGCTGCTCCTGTGAAGCTGGTGGGAGTATCTGGTGAGCAAATAAACATGGGGTGTTTCTGGTAGTGAAAGGTTAGGAAGAAAACAAAGCAGGGACAGTGAGGGAGTGAGTAGGTTTAACTGAATTTATGTAGCTACTTTCGATAGAGTGATCAGATAAGGACTTTCCAGGAAGGGCATTTGCTCTGAGATCTGAACACTGAAAAGGGGTAGCCCTGTGAAGATTGGAGAGAATGAGGTTCTGGGCAGAAGGAAAAGTACAAAAAACATACATATATAGGTAAAATCCCTAAAGTTGTTGTGGTCAGATGTGGTGGTCACTGTGGTCCTCTAAACAGAGATATTAAACCTCTAACTTTCAACATAGCTGTATTTGGAGATAGGGCCTATAAGGAGGAAATTAAGGCCATAGGGATGAGACCGTGATACACTAGGAGTGTGTCCTTATAAATGCTCTCTCATCCAGCTGTGTGAAGACACAGTGGGAGGTTGGTGTCTGTAAGCCAAGAAAAGAGCCCTCACCAGAAACCAACTGGCCGGCAACTTGATCTTGGTCTTTCCAACCACCAGAACTGTGAGAAAATAAATTTCTGTCATTTAAGCAACCTAGTCGATGGCATTTTGCTATGGCAGCCCAAGTTGACCAAGACATTAGGTTTAGGGTATATTGAAGTTAGAGCTTATAAGACTTCCTGACAGTTAAAAGTCCAGAATAGGGGAAAAAAGATTAAAGGTAACATTGAGGTTTTTGGCTTGAGTGACTACTAAGATGCATTTAATTTGATGGAAAAATGGAGTGGGAGGGGTAGTACAAGAATGGGAAGAGGCAAAATCAGGAGCTTATTGTACAATCATTAATTTTAAGATCACCACCTGTTAGACATTGTCATGGAGTCAGACATACAAGTTGGGGCCAAGTTGAATGTCATCAGCATTTAGACGGGGTTTAAAGCTGTGGTACTGGAGGAGTCCCTCTTAGCAGGATGTGTCCACAGGGAGCCCCATGGCATTCTGACAGTTTGAGGAGCACTGAAGACAGAGAAGCCAGCAAAAGTAGAAAAAATTTATGACACAGGAGAACACCAGAAACCAAGAGTGGGTAAGTATTGCTAAGAGGTTGAGTGAGATGAAAACAGAGATTGCAGCCTGGGTTGGGCAGGCAGAGGTCCTAGGGCCTTTAGATGACAGAAGTCTCAGTGGAGTAAGAGTATAGTAGAGTAGAAGCCAAAGCCTGATTGAAAAGAGTGAGAAAGGAGGTAAAGAAGTAGAGACGAGTCATGTGCGGAATTGTGCTCCAGTAGGAAGCAAAGGAATGAGGCTGTCCATGAAAAAGTTGAGGATCAAGAGACAATTTTAAAAAATATTTTTGTGATGGAAAATTTTAAATGTATAAAAAAAGTAGATCCAATAGTACAATAGACTTCACATGCATCAACAGCTTTAAGAATGAACAATCTTGTTAGTCTGTACTGCTATGCATTTACATAGTTCTGTATTATTTTGAAGCAAATCCTATATATTATTTCATCTGTACTATTTGAGAGTATATCTCTAAGAGACACGGACTCTGGCAAAGAAATATAATCACAATATCCTATGACACCTAAAAAGAACTGATAATAATCTCTTAATACCAAACATCTAGAGTGTTTAAAGTTCTAATTATCTCACAAATGTCACAGGCTTGAATGATTTGTTTGAATTAATTCCCAGATAGGATCTACACATTGCAAGTTCTTTTGGTTTGACATTGCTATGTCTTTTTTTTTTGTTGTTGTTGTTTTTGTTTTGTTTGTTTTGCTATATCTTTTAAATCTTTTAGTCTAAATATTCTCTCTCCATCTTTTGTCCCCCTTGCAATTTATTTTCAAAGAAACCAGTATGTCCTGTAGAGTTTCCTATAGTCTGGTATTCCTGATTGAACTTCTGTGATTTTGATTAACCGAGTTCTCTTCTTTTGTATTTCCCCCAAATTGCTTGGATCCAAAAGCTTGATCAGAATCAGGTTTAAATATTTTGGCATGATTAATTCAGATACGATGGTATGTTTATCCATCAAGAAGAACATAATGTCTGGTTGTCTCTCTTTTTGTGTTGTTAGCGGCCGTTGATGCTCTCTGCCCAGATACATTAATTCATTAGGGATTGCAAAATGGTGACATTCCAATTCTATCCTTACTTCTTTATTAGCTGGAATACTTCCCTTATCAATTTCTGGTTACTTACTACTACAGTTTGGTTAGGAAAGATGGAATAAATGTTTGATTCTTTCTCTTTAACAGTTCTCAAAAATAATGAGTAAATTGTTTAGTATCTTCCAACAATGAATGATCTTTTTAAAAATAATACAATGAACTCATGGATTTAAATATACTCATTGCGTTTCAATACAGCTTAGTTAGCATCCTGAAGTTCAAATTGCCCCATTGTAGACCATGAGAGCTTCTTCAATTTGGCCCCAGAATATTTTTTACATATCCTGGTAGTGCTTTACAAATTCCTTGCTATCTGGTATTCTAGGCTTATCTTGCATGATTTCTATCTTACGTGATAATCAGCTGTTTCTTCAAAGAGAAGAATTTTTATTTTAAGTATGAGATACTGAAGCATATTTGTACATTGAGGGGGATAATCCAGATGAGAGGAAATAACTACAGGAGCACAATCCTCAGTAGGTAAAGAGGATGGGACAGGTGGGAAGGTTAGCCATAGATTGGAACAGCGACAGTTAATTCATTGTAGTGATGCATGGGGCAAAGCAAAATGCTCTAGAAATATAGGAGGTGTATGGGCGACTAAAAAATAAAACTGCCAGTATAAGTCTGCATTAAGTTGCCACGTTCCCACTTATAAATTCTACACTTACAGGTATAAAACTCATCTAGTTATTTCCTCAGTCACTAACATGTTGAACACTTTTGTTGCCCTGTAAATAACTTCTACAATCAAAAATCTCAAAATAGGAGCTCCTGGGTAGCTCAGTCAATTGAGCTTCAGACTCCTGGTTTCAGCCCTGGTCATGACCTCAGGGTCATGGGATCAAGCCCCACATGGGACTCCACACTTTGTTCAGAGTATGCTTGGGATTTTCTCTCCCCCTTTCCCTCTGCCCCCCTCAACTCTCTCTCTCTTTCTAAAATAAATAAATAAAATCTTTAAAAAGAAAACCAAAAATCTCAAAATAGATGACTAGCAAACTTTTGAGATTTTTCATGGATTGTTAAGATTCCAAACTCAAAATGAAAATACTTAGCTTTCCAGATATAAGTAGTGCTTATTTAAAATTATTTTCCTAGAAAAAATGAAAACATGGGATTGGGAGGGAGACAAACCATAAAAGACTCAATCTCAAAAAACAGACTGAGGGTTGCAGGGGGGAGGGGGGACGGGAGAGGGTGGTGGGGAAATGGACATTGGGGAGGGTATGTACTATGATGAGTGCTGTGAAATGTGTAAACCTGGCGATTCACAGACCTGTACCCCTGGGGATAAAAATACATTATATGTTTATTAAAATTAAAAAAATAAAATAAAATAAAATTATTTTCCTTTTAATTTCCAAACTGAGTATTCATTTACTCTTGATATATTTGAAAAAGTGAAAAATATTGATCTTGTGGTTTCTTTGCTTTTACTGGCTTGAATCATGACAATAGGAGGGTCTCTCTGTAAGTCACAAAATTCCCAACTAATGAATGTCACTGACATACAAATGGCTATCCCATCTTCTCTGACTTGGCTAAAGAGGTATCCCCCCACCCCCTTCCTTCATACTCATTACTGCTGATAGATCTATTCCATTCCTCTCTTTACAGGGACTGTAACATCATCTCTTCTCCTTCTCATTTCCTTCTCATGTTTGTTTCACTACATTATTAATGCTTTCAAGAATGTCCAGATATTATAAAACAAAACAAAACATAAAAATGTGAACAGAAAATAGTAAGGTTTGTCTTCTTTAGGCCTGTTGTAGATGTGCTACATGAGATTGGCACTCTCTCCTCTCCCCACCAGAGTCCCTTCTCCCTTGGATTCTTGTGACCAGTTGGATGAAAGAGCAATTTGGAAGACATAGGATGGGTTTAAGTCATCTTGAAACCTGAAATATATCTCTTAATGCCATTCAAGCAAGAGACTACAAAAAGATAACCTTAGAACAAGCCCCTGACAAAAGAAGTGGATAGGAAAGAAAAAGAGAAATGTAGGGAGGAGAAGAGTAATGATGGTAAATGTTACAGTTGTGAAATATTGCTTAGAATTACCAAGCAAAGATTGAAAAAAGAAACTGCTCTCCATTCTCTTCTTTCTTTCTGTGACATCAAGTCTCCCTGGCCCCAGGATCCTGAAATTGATCTAGTTATTTATGGTACTAATGTGCCACAGGGCAGCAGCACTAGAGTTAAAAAGTATGATTTTTGACTTGGCTAAAATGATTTGAATGGAAAAATTTTATTGCAATTTTTTAGTAATCAGTTTTCAAACTATCTTTGGAGCCCAGTGTAATCATAAATTGCAAATACATGCATGAGCTGTTTATGCAAAGTCAAATTTTCAAAGTTCAAATTAGAATCTAATCACTTAGCTTTGCAGAAGTATTCACCCTAGGATTCCTTTACAACGGGAAGTTCTTTAGTGTTTGGTTCCAGACCATTAACTACTTAATAGAGAATCTATGGGTGGATTAAGCAGCCTAATGTATGAAGTTGGAAATTGTTAGACAAAGATAGAAGAAAAATGAATCTTAAATAAATTATAGGGAGATAAGAAAATAGAATTGATTTATTGATCGATTCATCTTACAAATAAATCTATTTGTGAAAGTGAGGTAGAGCCTTAATTGCTGTTCACCAGGCACATTGTATAATTTTGCTGTAGTCTGTTACAGGGAAAGAGCAAGTATTTTCTTCTTAGAGCATGAAATACTTACCGACATTTCCTTATTTCATCCTATAGATTTATCTGAGTATTATATTACACATTTAACTGAAATGTTTATATATCTGCATGCTCCTTGGGAAAGGAAGTGCAGTGTCACTGCCACATATATCCCAGAGAATTATTAAAATTTAATGAGCATCAGTTAGTGATAAATCCTAGAGCGGTAATATAAACAAGATGGTGAAGTTAGGTAGTTATCTAGGTAATCTGGGAAAATGCAGAGTTGTTTTGCTCAATTCTTCTAGATTTTTGAGAATATTACCCTAGAATTTAATATTTACAACCCTGAGTGATTTGAAGGGGGCAGAATTTTAGCAATCTGTCCACAGAGAGCCTTTGTTCTGAGCTGGCAACCGAATCACATGCATAGAAGGAAACCTCTCTCATTTTACGTGACTCTCCAGCTGAAGGTTGAAAGCCAATAAACACTTCATAATACTAATTCAATTCAACTCGACAATAGTGAGCTCCAATCAACTGTGCTAGATGCTGGGATTACTGAGTCTGGAGTCTCATGGGGTTTATGATCTAGTGAGGAACACTAAAATAATAACACATTTTAACTTAAAATATGACATGCTCTGAAAGAAGTGTCTAAACAAAATTCCACAGGTATAAAGCAAGTAGACAAATTTGTTCAGGGAAGTCTTTGTGGAAAATTCATCTTTTAAGACTGGCCTTAAAGGACATGGAAGTTTTTAATAGGCTGAGATGGTGAAAGATACTTTTCTACAAGAAAAGTACAGAGGCAGGAAAACACAAGACATCTTTAGAGAACTATGAGATGTCCTGTGGGACTGAAACTTAGGCTGTGGGAATTTGCTGTGGTATTCAGAAATACAGTTCAAGACCCGAATTATAGGTTTTGGCAAACTAAGACAAGAAGACTGCTTTCCTAATTGGCAATAGGCAGCTGGGGAAAGTTTTTGATCATAGATTGTTCTGCTTAGTGAAAGTAGCTCTTGTACCAGTTTGGAGGATTGGAAGGAAGAGAAACTGGTGTGGTGGAGATCCAATAGAAAACTTGCATTTGCCTAATGAGGAGCAAATGGGGCTCTGAATTAGTGCAGGAGCAATGGGAATGGAAAGATGGGGTGGTTTCTAGGTTTTATCAAGATAGGATTATGATAATCTAGTGATAGACTGGGAAGCATGGGAATGGGGGTGATGCAGGAGCCCCCCACATTTATGCAGAGGAAGAGAAAGGGAAAAATATGAAGATGGCATAATAAGGAGAAGACCTACCCTGTATCTCAGAAACCAAATGAGGAGAGGATTTCAAGAAGAAGGTCAACAGAAAAAAATTATTCAGAGAAACATAGTAAAACGAGGACAAAGAGGAAATACATAGATTTAACAAAGAAGAGGTTGCTGTTAAATTTTTTTAGATTTGTTTAGAAAGATTTTGTTTAGATTTGTTTAGAAAGAGAGAGAGAGGAAGAGAGAATCTTAAGCCAACTCCACGTTGAGTGCAGAGCCCGACATCTGGCTTGATCTCACAACCCTGAGACCATGACTTGAGCTGAAACCAAGAGTCAGATGCTCAAACTACTGAGCCACCAGGCACCCAAAATTTGTTGTTAATTTTTTATAATGTGATGAGATCAGAAGCTGGATTGCAATGGGTTGAGAAGTAAATGAAAAGTCATGCCTTGGAGAAAACAAAAGTAGAGAATTATTTTTGAGAAGTGGTGATGAAGTATAAATGAAAGAGGGTTGTTATTCTTTGAAGAGCATAAGATTGAAAAGAAAGTCTTACTAGGACAAAGAAAGCTGATTCTAAGGAGACATCAAAGGGGTGAGATGGCAGCCTGTTACACTGACGCCCCCCCCCCCAGTGAGCTGTGACTCCCAGTATTCGTGTCCTTGTGTCCCCTTGAATCTGGGATGGCCCGATGACCAATAGAATGTGATATTCTTGGAAATACTTCCAAGTCAAGGCATTAAGAAGACCTGACAGCTTCTACTTTTGTATTCTGGAGAAGCCAGACACCATACAAGAGCTTGAACCTGACACCATCCTACTGTGGGGGAAACCCAAGCTATCCATATGGAAATGCCACATGGAGTGAGAGAGAGATGTCCAGCCAGCTCCCAGATGGTTTAGACATTCCATCTGCGGCACCAGAGGTGAGGGGGAAAGCCAGTTTGGGCTTTCCAGCCTCAGAAGATGTTACTTGGATCACTGAGGAGCCCTGCTCTGCCCAAACTGCAGACTTGTGAGTACATGATTGCTGTTTGAAGATGCTAACATTTTTGAATGCTTGCGATGCAGCAATAGGTGCCTGGAATATGTGGTTAAAGAAAGAAAGAAAGAAACAGTGGGTGCCTGGGTGCCTCAGCTGGTTAAGTGTCTGCCTTCAGCTCAGGTCATGACCCCAGGGTCCTGGGATGGAGCCTGGGTTATTGTTGTCAGGCTCTCTGCTCAGCAGGGAGTTTGCTTCTCCCTGTCTCTCTGCTCTTCCCTCTGCTCCTTCTCTCTTTCTCTCTCTGTCTCAAATATAATCTTGGAAGGATGGAAGGAAGGATGGAAAGAAGGAAGGAAGAAGGGGAAGGAAGGGAGGAAAGGAAGGAAGGAAGGCAGGCAGGCAGGCAGATAGGCAGGAAGGGAGAGTGGAAGGAAGGTGTTAAGGAGACTGGCTGGCCCTCCAAAAGATGAGGGGAGACAGGATCAAGTGGGAAAACTGGTCTTCAAAGTGAGGACACTGCTTTTTTTGAGGCAGAAATGATTGAGAGAAGGATGGATAAAAATTAGCAGGGGAAAGAAAGTGGACCGACTCAAGCTAGACAAGGAGGCACAGTGTTGAGAATGAGGGTTGCACAAAGGAGCTGAAAGCTAAAGAGGGGCAGGAGAAAATGCCAATTCTGCATGAAACAGGGGGTTCATCCAGGAAGGAGTAAATAAAGGGCAGAGTGGCTGTAAGCACCCCCCAGGTGAGTATGGTGGCCACGAATTGGTAATGAGGCCAACCACTCTGGGATTTTCTTACCCACCCTTACTGAGATTGGCTTACCTCAAGGATCAAAACCTATTGGGTAGGTGGGTGAGTAGTCATTCCATTTGCTTTAGGAGATGTGGACTCTAATTATATAAACAAATGCGAAAAAAGGTAACCCAACTGGAATGTTCAAGTGTTTCAAAGTCTTTTAGAGACCCTTCCCACTTTTATAAAAGAATCTATGCACCTGCTACTTGCCCATTGCAATACTGGAAATGATTTCCATTAGCAGTTGCTGAATCATATACCTGAGATTACAGACAATGCTATTTATACTAAAGAAATTGAGTGCACATCTATTTTAGCTTCCTGTCCTATTTTCATACTTCCATCCATTTGGATATTTGTCCCATATGTTGTCCTCAGCACTCTGTCTTAAACTACTGTCTAGTTACAGCTCAAAAAAGCTTCTGTTCCAAATGGGACTTTATTTCAGTAGGGGGATGTACTTCCTTTCAATCTATTACTTAACTGACAGATACTGTGAAGGTTAATTAGTCAGTTTTTAAAAGCTCTCTGTGGGGGCACCTGGGTGGCTCAGTGGGTTAAAGCCTCTGCCTTTGGCTCAGGTCATGATCCCAGGGTCCTGGGATGGAGCCCCGCATCGGGCTCCCAGAGAGCCCACTTCCCTCTCTCTCTCTCTGCCTGCCTCTCTGCCTACTTGTGATCTCTGTCTGTCAAATAAATAAATAAAATCTTTTTAAAAATAAATAAATAAAAGCTCTCTGTGATAGCAAAGAGAAAAAAGTGAGTTTTATACCCTTGAATGGTACAGAATGACTTAATTTTTTTTTTAATAGCTCCTTACGTGAAAGGTAAACTACTGGAGAGGTTTGGAATATGAATAGTTGTGGAAACCCAAAGCTAAATGATCCAATGATCCAAAACTCTAATGGGAGTATATGACATGCCCATGTCACTAGTAAATAAAATCCAGTTGCTTCCACCTGGTCCCTCACCTTCTCTTGACCTCTAGGGGCTACCTGTTCCCTGACCCCTCACTTCTCTGAGCCTCAAATTCATGGCTAGTTTGATAGTTGGCTCTGAACTCCTGATCCTACTGATTTTGGGGCCAGGACCTAACTGTGTCGCTTCCTTCAGTTCTGGCTGTTCATTCTGACTCTGTGACACACTGCCATCAATACGCCTGGAGTTTCACACTTTGACGTACTTGCCACTAGGATGTGTCCCCAAAATAAGGAAAGAACTTGTGTCAAAGTGCAAAATCCATTGACCTATATCATGCAATGGCTGTTGTCATGGCTGAACACAGAGGGAGCCCAATGCCCTTCAGGTAGTTCGAGAAGCTACTAATTAGGTTGATCACCAGGAAGTTCCAACGGGTCCTTTAAAACACAAGACGGCATGGGTTGTTCCGGTGGTTACATAATGTTCCAGTTACATTCAGTGGGAAGATCTGAGTTAGAATTCATTACTGGTTCTTTCAGTCATTAGGTGGGAACTGATTTAGGACAGCTTTATGCTCATACTTACATGCCGGAAGTTATATATTAGGACAAGCATAGACTGTCAAATTAAGTGAATACCAGGCTGAAGGAAATTGAGGGTACGTATCATCGTATGTACCATGGATGAGCAAACAAAGCATTTCAACTGAAATAAAAACACATTTTTGCTATCCCAGTCAAACTACATGCTAAATAGATCGGGAAGGAGAAAATAGCATCAAACACATCTATGCTTGGAAACTGGATTGGCATCAACATAGCCGGGGAAGTTCAAGCCAGATTTGAGATGTGCTGAAAACCAAATTTCCTAAAGGCCTGGGAGACTTTGGCACGTAATACTGAGCCGTTAAATTCTAGAGCGATTTCATTTGTGCCAGCTACTTACCATCACCAACATCAAACTCGCCTAACTACATTGCAGCTTACTGAAACTGAACTTTTCTTGGCCTGAATATGTGCAGAGGGTAAACGGCAAGAAGAGATCTGATCTGCTGCGCAGAAAGCCAAGGAGTAACAGTCGTAGGAGGCTCGAGCATAAAGATCTCCTCAGACATTTGGCAGAACGATTTCCATGTACGGGATAGCCATTACCCTGTTTTCAACAACAGACAAGCAAACTCACTTCATATGAGGCCTTCTGAAACCATGATTAGGAACCAAGATGTGCCAAAGGTCCTAAAGTGAAGAGTGATGATCTCAGAGAACCACGTAAGGACAGGTAATTGCTACTTTCTGGGATGAAAAGGTCACTTTCGTTACAATGCTTGTGGTGGATGCTGTTAGAGGCCACCCAGATGCCCCTTTCAGGGCTGGAGTGTTCTTTCCCTCAGCTGCATGGGACCTTGGCTGCTATCAGCTCGCAACCAATTTCCCAGCCTTCTGCCATAGAGAGCTGCCTTTTCCAAGGTCATGCCCCCTCCTGGGACAGCCCACATCCAGTGACTGTCCAATAGGGGCTACAAAGGCCTCTCTGCCTTGTTTTGATTCAAGAACCCTGAAGGGCCATCCCATCCCAGTTAATTAGTTCCCCAGTAGGACCATGGGAGGCCTCATTTCTATCAGCCTCATGTTCCTTCTCTCTCTGCCCTACTAACTTGCTCCCCGCATGCTCCAACAGGTGCTGTTCCTGAGAGCTCTCCTCAATAAAGCTCGTGCAGGCAAATCTCTGTCCCAACTCCTTTCCCCAGGAACCCAACCCAAGGCGATGCTAATCTGATACTAACGGCACGTGGTGGGACAAAAATGATCAGCAGATGTTTGTTCCTGGCTTTCTTTTCTCCTACTCCTCTGAAGAGGAGACAGACTTTGCCTGTTTCATTTCTTGCCCACCTCCCCCAACTTCTTCCCAGCAGCATACTGCCCAGCAGAGTTTTGACAAAGGGAGAAAGAAGGTGGGGAGAAGGGTGAGAACACTATGAGAAGAGGTACAGGAGAAGCTGTGCCAAATAATGAAACTATTGGGGGTGGAAGGAGGGGGTTTAAGAAATATCGTTGTGCTCAGCCTGGCCCTTCCATGGCATTGAAACAATGGAAGCACAGAACGTGGATTGTTCAGAAATTAATTTTTGAGACTAGACTGCCATTCCTCCCTGAGTTTGGATCACAGCGGTCTCAATTTTTAAGCTTTACGTGTGAATATAGGCAACCTCATCTTTGGATGTCAATGGTGTTTCAGAAGTGTTTTAAGATGGGGCATAATTTTACTGAGTATAATCTACATTCTTTGAATGCAAGAATTTAAGTCAACAAAAATAGATTTATAGAGCCCAGGGCTTTAAACAAAAATTTTTGTAATAATAGAAAAATAATTATTGTTTCAGCCTTTATCACGAGAGACATATAAACAACTAACTATTAACATATTCTTCCAAAACATCTACACATGTCAGCCATCTGCATGTGGGAGCTGAGGACAGCCAGACCGCAGACTCTACGTTGTTGGAATTTACGTGCAGGAGATGCTCCACAACAAGCCTTTCAGATTCTGTAAGTTACAATGTTTGCTGTAAAACCCAAGACCAATGGCACATAAATGGAATTGGTGAGGAGTCTGGCCAGGCTGGAGTTCACACAAGAGTACCTGTGGGGGGGTGAAAAGCAGAGGTCCCTGTCACGATAGGCTCAGTCAGCCCAGGACCACAGCCAAACTAGACTCAAAGTGGGTTTGAGTTGGTTGTAAATCACAGCATCTTGAGTTTACAGGATGGATGTTTTTTTCTATTTTCTCCTTTTTTTCTATTGAGAATTGTCAGTGGTTTTTCTTAAGGGTAGAACATTTCCAAGAATAAGCCTTAAAATACAAATAAGTATTTTAATGATGAGCTTAAGACAAGTTTTCCAAACATACTATTTTCATTGGGGTATAGTTCCAAAAGCTGGTAGTGATCATGAGCTGTTAGCAGTCTAGGAATCAGATGCAGTGATGTTCCAAATCGACCAAGATGCTCCAATCTGTTATCCCTGGACTTGTTCTTTCAAGGCCTAAAGACAACATGTCCTCTTGAGGATCTCTGTTCTTGAGAACGGTTGCTAAATCCAGGGACAAAGGACCAATTGGGGAAACTCGGGACAAGAAGATTAAACATTCTTCAGAGAAAAGGTTGGGGTGTGGTGGGTTGCTCGTGTCCCTTCTGTGGCCTGTGCTCCTGGCCACCTTTGAGGTCAATCATCAGCAATCAATACAGATAAGCTTTGATTTTTTTTTAATAACTTTTCTTGTAATCGAAATTAAAAAAAATTAGATCAGAAGCATTGACATGTCTTTTTATAATGTTATCTGATACATGACATGTGTTTCTGTTCCAAAACAGAAATATGTAGGAATTTAGCACTTTGAATCTTACTTTAAAAAAACCTTTATAGGGCGCCTGGGTGGCTCTGTGGGTTAAGCCTCTGCCTTCGGCTCAGGTCATGATCTCAGGGTCCTGTGATTGAGTCCTGCATCGGGCTCTCTGCTTGGCAGGGAGCCTGCTTCCTCCTCCTCCTCTCTGCCTGCTTCTCTGCCTACTTGTGATCTCTCTCTGTCAAATAAATAAATAAAATCTTAAAAAAAAACCTTTATATTGAAGTGTAATATATGTGTATATATATGTATATGTACATATATATATGTGTATATATATATATATAATGGTAAGCAAACCTTTTCCTAGTGTATAGCTCAATGAATTTTCATAAATGAAGCACATCCGGTTCAAGGAACAGAACATGATCAGCATCTGGTAGCTTCCCCTTCACTCCCTTCCAGCCACTGACACTCCCAAGGGTACTCACTCTCTTGACGCTTTATTCTTTGGGTTAGTATCGCCTGTTTTTTTGTATTGTATGTAATTGGATACATAAAATCCAGACGGTCCCTGATTTAGGATGATTCAACCTAAGATTTTGCAGTTTTATAATGGTGCACAAACAATCCACATTCAGTAGAAACCATACTTCACATTGTGCACTTTGATCTTTTCCCTGGCTGGCAACATGCAGCTTGAAATTCTTTCATGATGCTGGGCAGTGGGGGCCGCTCCCAATCAGCCACACAATCACAATCATGAGAGCAAATGACAGACACACAACTGTTTTGGTTTTCACTTTCAGCACAGTTTTCAATAAATTTCATGAGATAATCAATACTTTATTATAAAGTAGGCTTTGTGTTAGAGAACTTTGTCCTACTGTAGGCTAATGTATGTGTTCTGAGCATGTTTAAGGTAGACAAGGCTAAGCTATGAAGTTCAGTAGATTAGGTGTGTTAAATGCATTTTTGATTTATGATATTTTCAATTCTTAAGTCCAGGGAAATCTATGCATACTTTTAGTATCTGGCTTCTTTCAACTGATATCATGTTTGAATGAGCCATCCTTCTGTTTCAAGTGGCTGTGTATGATTCATTTTTATTGCATAGTATTCCACTGTATGAGTAGACCATAACTTATTTATAAAACTTCCACACTTATTTATAATTTCTTCTTCTAGTAACATTACCCCTAGGACCAGATGCAAAAACCTAACCAGTTGTTTGTCTGAATCTCTGAGGCCTAACGATGCCCTCTGGAGGAAGACACTACCCTCTCCCACATTTGTAATTTTTTCAGTGTCAGAAAGCCATTCTGGTCCACTTGGATAGCCCAGAGCTGTACTGTTAATCCAGTATAGCTCCTGGCCAGACACGACTACTGAGCATTTGAAATGTGACTGGTGGGAGTTAAGATGTGCCACATGGGTAAAACACACATTGTGTTTCATAGACTTGGTGTGATGAAAGTAATGTAAAATAATCCAATAATTTTTATATCAAATGCTTACTGAAATAATTATAATTTAGGCCGAATGAAATATACCATTAGAATTAATTTCACCAGTGTGGTGTTTTTACTTCGAAAACCGTGGCTGCTAGAAAATTTGAAATTGCATAAGTGGCTTTCATTTGATATTTACAGGATAGAGCTGACTGGGAGCACGGTCTCATTTGGGTGGTTCATTTAGCTTCTGTTAGACTCAGAATGTTAGACCAGATGATCCCCAAAGTCTTTTGTTCGAAAAATCTTCTGAAAGTCCAGGTGCCCTTTGGAAGCAGTATGTGGATGCTCTCAGTCAGGGTACAATTGGTCCGTTAGCCAGTTGAAGTTGGTGCAGGTGAGAACAAGTGCACGCCTGCCTTAGGACGTGAGCGCTGCACATGCGCTTTGGGGAGCCAACAAGCGTGGGTAATACATTAAGCACCGCTACCACTTTAATTAAAAATGTGACAAGAGATGTCAGTTATAAAAGTATAGGAGACTTCACATTTCCAGCATCCATAGAGAGACCTCTTTTCGCTTCACTTAACACTGTTTATAGCTGCTGTTGGTTTATATGGAAAATGTGGCAGCTAGAGTTCTAACGATTTATATATGGCAATATAATTTATATGAAGTCATTTTGGAGGCCATGTGAATAATGAAAGTGTCAATTAATTTTAAGTTTTTGACGACGTGTTTAGGTTTTATCATCCACAGGCTGCGTTTTAGATCGATTTCAAGCATTCAGATTAAGGTGGCCCCACAAGTCCCAGAGCCATAAAGAAATTAAGATGATCCTAGTGAAATAGAAATATGATATGTAAGAATTGTTTCCAGAATGGAGATAGGATTCCTAACAACTTTACTGAATATCGTATTCTACTCATATGCGATATTTTATTCTCACTTACTGCTTTTAACCTGGAAGAATTTGGGACTGTTAAACATTTCACTGGACAGATTTTTAAATTTCTCGGTACATCTGAGTTTTCAGATTTTTTTACCCACATTTTCTATTCTTCTCCAGTGTCATTATTACTCATTGTTGGCAAATACGCCCACATACCTCTTATCTTTCAAGTCATAAGAGTTTTGAATTATTAAAAGCCTATAGAAATATGGCCTCTTGATTGTGCATTATATTATATTCCTAATCCCCAGTTGCCCTAATCCCTTAATTAAAACTGGAGCAATTTAAATCATTGCAATGATGTTTTTGTGATTCTATATTTTAATTGCATTTAAATAATGAATATTTGATGGTGTATGTTTGTCAGACAAATAGGAATAAGCACCTTAATTCCCCTGAAGAGAGTTAACTGCGATTTAAAGTTAGGAAAGCCTTGATTAAATGAATTAGGAAACTAGACATAACATGTAAATGTGTCCAAGGGGCAAATTCAAGGACTTCATTCTAAATACCTTTATGGGAAAAAGAAAAACCATGCTGATTTCAGAAAAGATTAAAAATTGAACAGGCCCAGAGTTTTCATCAGGAAATGATCTGGTTTTAGAATCTCCATTATTTTTTAAGCTACTTTGGGGACTATTTTAGAAACAGCTCAGCTTCTGTGGAATGATCCTCTGAGTAAAGCACTGACTAGAATCTGTTTTTCTATCATTGGATCCTCACATAAAAATCAGCCCATTAAAGTCCTTCTCACATAATTTTGAGGAGGAATATAAAACATTTCTTCAAAGCAAGAGCAGGAGGTGAAGAATGGATGTCTTGGGTGCTCCTCCATCCTTGTCACCCGCAGTGATGTGCCAGGGAGGTTTGCACAAGGCCACTGAAGACAGAAAGCAAAGGATGCAGCCATTTGGCATTCTTCTACAGGCACGAAAATAACCGTCTACACAGAATCCAGAAATGTTAGAGCTGGAAAAGGACCTTAGAGATGATTGTATCCAACTCGCTCTCTTTATGAGGAAGCCAAGGTCCAAAGGGGAGGTGGCACACTCATTCCTGGCAGAGCATTTCCATTTAGAAAGTACATTAAGACAAAGGCAGGAAAATGCACACACACTCTCTCACATGTACATGTGCTCGCACACACGCGCTTGCACTGTCCTTCTTACTCTCTCACTCTCTCACATGCGTGTGCTCATGCACCCTGCCCTTCTGTCCTCTGTAAATTCTCCCAGGATGATATTCTTGTGAGAAGAGGAGGCAGCTCTTCTTATGTTAAATTTTATTTTATATTTCCTACTTTATTTCTGACAAATACAAATTGTACATATTTCAGGTGTACAATGGGATGTTTTGATATATGCATACATTGGGCAGTGATTATTACAATCAAGCTAATTAACACACCCATCACCTCACATAGTTACATTTCTTTTGTGGTGAGAAACACTTAGGATGTACTCTCTTACTAGATTTCAAGTATACAATACACTGTCATTAACTATAGTCAATGTGTTACTCATTACGTTGCCAGAAGTTATAACCATCTTATAACCAAAATTTCATCTTATAACCAAAATTTCTACTCTTTGACCAACATCTCCCCATTTTCCCTACCCCCTAGCAACCACTCTTCTATTCTCTGTTTTTATGAATTCAACTTTTTTAGACTCCACATATAAATGAGATGAGGCAGTGTTTGTCTGTGTCTAGCTTATTTTACTTAGTATAATATTCTCAGGTTCACCCATGTTGTCACAAATGGCGTGATTTCCTTCTTTTTTAATGGTGAATAATATTCTATTGTTTGTATTGTATATCATATAATGTGCATATATGTATGTAAGTGTGTGTATACACATACACATATACACACCTACATGCATATGTGTAGGTACATACATATGTGTATACACACCTACATACATATATCACGTTGTTGGTGAGGATGTGGAGAGAAGGGAGCCTTTATACACTGTTGACAGGAATGTGAATTGGTGCAGCCATTATGGAAAACAATATGGAAGTTCCTCAAAAAATTTAAATGAAGCTATCATATAATCCAGCAATTCCACTTCTGGGTATATATGCAAATGAAATAAATTCCCTTGAAGAGATATTTGCCACTCCCATCCTCATTGCAGCATACCCACAGTAGTCCGGATATGGAAACATCCTAGATGTCTGTCGACAAAGAAGGGAACTCTTTAAATGGACTTGGAACTATCCTCTGAAAAGTCACTCATGAGAAATCCTTCAGAGGAAATTTTTCAGTTCCAGTGCTGCAGTCTCGAAGGGAGAAAGACACCTCATTTATCTTAAGCCCACAGTTGTCGATACAGTGTTATATGCAAAGAAGGATACGTAACCTTTCTTATCAGCATTGTCTGTGGCACAGAGGACACAGGTTGGATTCGTTTACAACTTATACACTGTCTCCTTCCAGAGGGCCCGTGTGTTTGCCTTTGTGTTGCCCCTCTCTGTACACGCACATGTGTACACAGAAAATGAAAGACTCAGTTAGAGGGTAAAGTCATTAACTACAAGCAGCCATAAGAGAATACTCATACCAGCAATTCGAGAGATTGTCCAATTCTGAAGTAAAATATTCAGTCAAAAATGCCCCACCTTATTTTGAGGTCTCCAAAGCCTCTGAGTTCGACTGAAAATGTCAAACCGCTGCCTCCTCTAAGACTCTCTGAGGTATTTGGCTCCCACACATTCTGCTCCTCCTGTCCCTCAAATCTCCACACCCTCATTCCCCTCAGCACAGGGTGTCTCAGTCTTGACACTATTGACTTGTGGGGACAGACAGATCAGCTTTTATGGGGGAAAGGGGGGCTGACCTGAGTGTTATGGATGTTTAGTAGGATTCTTGGCCTCTTTACACACTAGACGCCAGGAGCACCCATTCTTTCAATCATGACAATCGAAAATGTCTCCAGACATTGCCCCCACTTGAGAACCACTGCTCTAGCATGATTGCCTGTGGGGAGGGGTTGACTGTATGATCCCTAATGTCTGCATACCTTTACCCAGTAGTTGTGCCACACCTTGCAGGGGTCTGCAGCAGCCCCGGACCCTTTAGGTATGCCTAGGAAGGAACTTGGCGAGGTCCTTTCCTGGTCTTTGGGATCGCTGTGTTTTCCTGTAACACAAGAATTTTTGATTGAGAAATTGCCCTCATTAAGGACAAGAAGAATCTCTGTAAAGGTGGAGACCATGGAAGGAGCTGGGGTATTGGCACCTTCCTTGGAGGAGCCCCAACCCCCACCACACTTCCACCACTGACCTCACTTCTCAAACAGGCTGAGCCCTGGGGCCCCAGCAGAAGAGAGGACCTCTTTTGGTCTAAGAGCCTAGTTTCTGATTCTTCAGGGGTTGTCCAACCTCCCTCATGGTGACAGAGTTCCCTCGTAGATGGCATGGGGCAATGGCAGTGGGTGACACATTTATAAAAACACATAGTGACCCGCACCTTCAATACCATGAATTGCAAACATGTCACACAACAATGAATAAGGACTATGGATATTGGCTCGTGAAACAAGTGTTGATTTCCGCCATCCTAAACAAATTACCGTTTCCTTCCTAGCTAACTCCCTTGGTGAGAACAACCAGTTCACAAACCCAAGCAGCTAGAGAAGGTGTGTGGGAACAGGAAAAGAGTGGGAGAAGCAGTTTGCACTCTATTAAAATCCAAGTATCAGCATCTCTTTTTTGATTAAAAAAAAAAACAAAAAGCAATGCATATATTCATGTTTAAACACTTCCTTCTTCTGGACCATCTCCCAGCAGTAAAGACATATCATTTTATAGGGTTTGTGTTTCTCTCTTTCTTTCTTTCTTTCTTTCTGTTTTTTTTTTTAACCTCAGTGTTTATGCTCAGATTCACAGGGCTGTTGGTAGGTTGGCAGGTACACAGACGAAGAAAATATCAGCAGGCAGAATGTTTCTCTTCCTCTCTCCCTAAATTTCCCCTTTTCTATGATGGAATGGAGCTCAGTGCTCACAAAGAGATTCCAAAGGCTAAGCCAGGTGAGTGCAGTGAATAAGTTAGTAGGACAGAGGAACAGCCACTGATATGGAGAGGGAATAAAGCTTCTAAGACAGCTAAATCTGTTTGCATAACTCAGTACCTCTCCTGGGACCAGGACTCCTAGCAGGGTCACAGAGATGCTGCCGAAGGGGCACAGAGCCAGGACCCTGAGGGTACCTCCTGCTGCTGTTTGATGATGGCATCTCCAAAGGCAGGTGGTCTGAACTGAATGAACCCTCTCTCTGATACTGAATTCTATTGCTAGCTCCTTTCCCCAGCTTCAGCCTTGTGTCCGCCCTGGTGTCGGGAGGGAGGTTGGATTATGATTCCTCAATTGTAAACTGTAGTGCATTTATAGTTAATGGAGATAGTAGAGCTGTAACTGAAGTTTTAGGAGCTTATTTATATCTAATGAACCTCAATACAAAGAATTTTTAGCTTTTTTGAAGAAGAAAGGATTTTTTTTCCTAAGCAGATATTCTGAATCCCAAATCCACGGAGCCATCTATGGATGGGCTTCAAGGGGTTAAGAAACCCCTTGAAACTGAACGCATATGCATTTTCCTGAGGTAGATTCCATATCTTTCATCAGATTCTCTGAGGGATCTGTAGTTGATGAAAGATTAAGAATCACTGTCTCAGAGGCAGTTACAAAGGTCTCCTTTTCCATTTTGTCTAGAATTTTGGCTTGTTTCTTAGTGTGTATGGGTGAGTGTGTGTTTGGTTTTTCAATTTTTTGAGACCAGATAATTTCACTGGTGTCTCTCTGCAGAGATGCTTTCCTATGTGGTGAGGCAGTTTGGGGTTGTAAGATCTCTGGAGATTCAATTCTTAGTTACAGTTGGCTTAGGTCTTGTAGAAAGTTGTGTGCCACTAAAGTTCAAGGGTGATTTTCTGCCAAGATAATGTCAGGCTGAGAAAGGACATTGAGGAGAAAAAAAAAAAAAAAAAGAAAGGGGGAATTGGGTAGTGAGGATGCACAACCACTTTTGTACATTTTCTTCAGTCCTCCTGAGGTAATTAAGTTCCTTCTCGTTGTCTGTTAGGATTACTGCTTCCATTCATCTTCCCTCATAGAAGTGTATGCATCAAATGGTATTCCAAGACCAAGGAGTGAGGGTTGAAAGTTACAATGATGACTCCAGGCCTGGGAGACATAGCTTTACCCTCCCACATTGCCAGCCTTGATGACAACCTCACTACTTCCTTCTCCAAGCACCGTATCCTTTCCTGGAGTCTGGAAACAGCCTTGGGAAGCAAGTTCTTCTTCTCTTCTTTAAAAAGGAGCAACTTCTCACCAACCCATTCCCTGATCTCACACCACAATGGCCTTCTTACTGTTTTTAGACACACCAAGCACTTTCCTGCCACAGGACCTTTTGCATTTGCTGGGCTAGATTTGTCTAGAATGCTTTTCCCCAGATAGCTTCATGACTGACCTTGTCACATCCTTTGGATCATGATGTAGAAGTCATTGTCTCAGGGGGCTCTTCCCTGGTCACCCTAATATACTGACCACCCTCTGTGTCATATCTTTCTTGCCTTCTTTATTTCTGCCCTTCAGCACACACCTTTATCTTTCCTATTCTACATTTTACTTATTCATGTGTTATCTATTGGAATTTTGGTTCCTGCAGACTGTAAGCTCCATGAGGGCAGGAATGTTTCTCTGTTCCATTCAGTATTAAAATTATAGAACAGTGCCTGCTTAATTGTATATACTCACTAAATATTCTTTGAATGAATAATCTCAAGAGATTTGGGGATAAAGCTTGCTAAGGAAATAGAGTACTGTGTGACCTTTCAATCCAGTGATTTCCTGATCAAAGCAGCCAAACTAATAAGGCAAACTTATTTAAGGGGCCCAATAGCTTCTGTGTTTACATCTATCAAAGTGCTTATCATCCTTATACCATAACCTATAAATTAGCTGTTGTCCTCAGCAGGTTAAGTTCTGCAGAGGAATGAACTTTAACTCAAAGATGAAGTGTGGAGCACACAGACATGTTCAATAAATGTGGAGAAAAATGAGGGAGTGAAAGAAAATACAAAAACACCGAGACCAGCCTTTGAGGCAGATGTACATATCCAGTCACAGGATAAAGAATCTCTTGGTGAACATGTGGAGCTCATCCCCATTTGTTTCGATTTAACAAATCCCCTAGAAAGTTGCTAGCAAGATAAGGAAGAAGCTCTGGTGTCTGAAGAAATCTCTGGAAACAAAATTAGGCAGGGTATGTTAGCCACGTTGGATCGGGCGTAGACTGAAGAGCCCACGATGCAGAATGGGGGCAGGTGCCATTATAGGAGTCGGAGAGGTGGAGATGAAAGTTCAGGTGATTTGGTGGGTGTAGACCATCTTGGAGCAGAGTCCTGAGCTATAATAAGAGTCATAAGAAAAACAGTGGGGGTGAATACAGGTTGGTTTTATGACAGCTCCGGCTTTCTACAGTGACTTCAACCTTTTACAGAGGGGCTTGGATATTCCATCTGTATCATCCACACAGTTGTCTTCCAATGCCAGTCAAAACCACTGAGACCTGATAGGGTATAGCTGGTAGATTCACTCACACCAATGTATTTTGTGACCTCTACTATCTTCTACTTCAGCCTTACAATCAGGCTTCCAAAACTGATTTTACTTAATAGTATGCCCATTATAAAAGTACACCCATGGTTATTAGCACATTCACTTTTCCCTACTCTCTTCAGCATTCCTATTTATATCTTTGCAAATGGCATTTCCTTCAGAAAATACGAAGCTGTCTATCACTTCCCTTCTATACTGTTGTCACTTGTGTTTAAAAAACTCACACCTTTTATCCTGCTATCTTGGGAAAGAAAATATCTACCACACATAAAGGCCCCCTGATCAAGATTTAGAAATCAAAAGGTGGGTATATCAATCAAGAAGTTTCTGGGCCAATGTAGAAGGTTTTTTTTCCCCCCTTCATAGTCTTCTTCTAAGCTTTCTCTTTTCATTAAATCACAATGCCAGGCAAAGTCAGGGGCATGCTGTGCCTGTCATTGTGGTTTATAGATCAAATGAAAGCCAGTATTAATCATCTTGCTTGATTCTGGAACCTATTAATTTTCCAAGAACAGTATCTCAATGACACGAGTCCTTCATTCTGTGATCTGATGCAATGTCATTTGCCTTTCCTCCTCTCAGAGTAAATCTCAGAAAATGTTAGTTACATAAAACCATTTGAAAGTAAACCTTTATCTTTTCACTGGTCAAGTAGATGAGAGTTCCATTTAACAAATCTATACTTTGTGGGGCGCCCGGGTGGCTCAGTGGGTTAATCCTCTGCCTTCGGCTTGGGTCATGATCTCAGGGTCCTTGGATTGAGCCCCAAGTCGGGCTCTCTGCTCAGTGGGGGGCCTGCTTCCCCCCCCCCCACCCCCCAGCCTGCCTCTCTGCCTAATTGTGATCTCTCTCTCTGTGTCAAATAAATAAATAAATAAAATCTTAAAAAAAAAAAAACAAATCTATACTTTGCTTCTGTTTTCCTCAGGGCTCTTTAAAATTGAGTTGGTATTCTGGGTCTAGACCTACTAACTAGAGATAAACTTGAGTTTCTTGACCCCTTATTATCAAGGACTTTATGGAGGATGGACTGTGATCCCCTCTCAGATCTGGGCCCTCAGTTTTTTTTGTAATGACAGTATTTTTTAAAGTTCTCCCAAGTCTTGAAGTTATGGAAAGAAGGTGATGCTGTGAATAAAGTCCTCACAATATCAAAGTTCTTAGAAGAAACTTCGCATAGAGTAGACACTAAATAAATATTGTTCAGTGAATGAGTGACATTGAGGATGGGACATCCTCTCCATCCTCACCCTTGTCCCTAGCAAGTAGAGGATGGTAAAGTAGCTGGGGTAAGGCTATCTTGTAAGACCTCAGTATGCCTTCTTTGGAACCATTACGTAGTTAGATCAATATTGAATCCTTTTATTAAAGCTTAATTCCGGGTAACATATTGTCAGTGTATTCTCTGGTGAAGCATTTGCTCCCTTTGATTTGACTCTAAATAATGTCACTAAATTAAACATCCAATGGTGCAGCTCCAGAAGGTATGAGTCAAATGTTTGTTCATTACAAAGTTAGTACAAGTCTTAAGTTGCAAGAAGAATTAAGTCAGAACTGGACAAACAGAGCGGAGGTTTTCAATCAGGGGTTTTAACCTAAGGGCAATTCTGTATGCATACGATATCATAAAAAGTTCAATTTATGGAATGAAGGTCCATTTATCCTCCAGAGTTATCTATGAAAAAAAAATTACATAGCTTTGGTTGTGCAACTGTATCATCTTGTTGAGGTGACTAAGTAGTAGAAGAATAAAGTTAATCTAATAATGCATCTGGTTTTCATTTCAGCTTTTCTCTTCCTCTTCATTTACTGTTATGTTTAATGCTAGGTTCTGTTTTTAGCCTTGAAAGAGGGGGAAAGTTTAGAAGATACTTGTAACATCTGTAGCAATGGACAGAAGAATGGATAATAATAGGAAGTGTCTACATACCATCTGGTATAAACACAGATGTGTGTTTTCTTTAAAAATAAAAATCCTGCACTCTAAAAAGGGAAGATTTACAACACTCTACAGAAAGTCAAGAACCCATTCTTGAGCGACTCTTAATTAACAAGATGCAATTCTCCCTGTTCATTGCCAATTTATTTATAGAACTCCACTGGTGGGCGCTGCTCATTTTGCCTACAAATTCTGAATGCAGAGATCATGACGCTGTCCCCAATCAATGGCATTACTGGACAAGTGATTTTATATCAAGTATTACATTTCTTTACCTTTTTATGCACCTGGTACAGTAAAGTCAGAATGAGGATATTCTATATTTCCTCTAAAACCCCATCATAGAGTCTGAAGGCTTCAAGGAAAAAGGCCTAAGGTATAATTGATAAGGGAGATTAGACATATTTTATAAAGTTACATAATTTTAATTCTTTTTTTTTTAAAGATTTTATTTATTTGACAGAGAGAGATCACAAGTGGGCAGAGAGGCAGGCAGAGAGAGAGGAGGAAGCAGGCTCCCCGCTTAGCAGAGAGCCCAATGCGGGGCTCGATCCCAGGACCCTGAGATCATGACCTGAGCCGAAGGCAGAGGCTTAACCCACTGAGCCACCCAGGCGCCCCCATAATTTTAATTCTTAAGTACACAATAATTTCTACATCATAAGAGAAATCTATCTGCAAAGCAACAAGCCAGTCATAGGGAAGTTTGTCTTTTTTTTCTTTTTGTAGCATTTATACATTTAGTGCCAATAACAAACTTACCAAACCTACTTAATTTAGTTTTAAATTCATGTGTTTTTTTTTAAGATTTTATTTATTTATTTGACGGACAGAGATCACAAGTAGGCAGAGAGGCAGGCAGACAGAGAGAGGGGGAAGCAGGCTCCCTACTGAGCAGAAAGCCCGATGTGGGGCTCTATTCCACGACCCTGAGATCATGACCTGAGCCGAATGCAGAGGCTTTAACCCACTGAGCCACCCAGGCGCCCCTAAATTCATGTTTTTAATAGGCAACCCATACTTCTCAGATTTGGAGGAGTCTACAGTGTATCTTAACAGAATAAAATTTCTTTCTTTTTTTTTTTTTTTAAGATTTTATGTATTTATTTGACAGGCAGAAATCACAAGTAGGCAGAGAGGCAGGCGAGGGGGGTGGGGAAGCAGGCTCCCTACTGAGCAGAGAGCACGATGTGGGGCTCGATCCCAGGATCCTGGGATCATGCCCTGAGCCAAAGGCAGAGGTTTTAACCCACTGAGCCACCCAGGTGCCCCCAGAATAAAATTTCTGAGGATATATCCACTGAGAGAGCACCAACAGGTTAAATTATTCCTGAGACAAAAGAGTAGATGTAGTTGTAAATATTGATATGTTGAGATCATCCCAAGGGCAATCTGGAGGACTTCCATGGCCTACTCTCTTTGAAAGTCACAGTATGTTGAAATATCTGATAAACAAGGAAAACAATAAGAAAGAATTATGAAATGCCTTCTATTATGAATGTTCATAAGCTTCACTCACCAAAGGAAAGGACAGGACCAGTCTTGCATGGATAGAATATATACTTAGGAAGAGGTCTCTGTTTTTACCTTTCAAAATTTCTCTCAGTGCAGTTAATCCATTTGGCTTGGCCAAAATAAATTTGATATCATTTTAAAAGCCTCCTGGTTTCCACCTCTTTCTGTGAAAGATAAATTACTAAATTAAAGAGCATTTTCTAGTTATTCAGGTATATTAGCCTGAGTTAGAGCCATATTCCTCATACTATTTACTTTTGGCACTCTCCCGCGTAACAGATAATGGACATAATTGCAGCTTCATGTTCTGCCTGTCCCCTCTAGGTGTGGTTCCTCTGCTCACAGAGGAGCCCATGAGATCCAGTGGTACATGGAAACTCATTGAAGTCAGAAGATATTTGACAATGGTAAAAATTGGATACTCGGTCTCTAACCTTTTGGCCTACTGCTTTTTGTTGTCTCTGTGTTCTAATTCTTTGATTCTTTTCTAGGCTGTTCTTCATTCCGCAGGTACCTGCTAACTATATGCTCATTTGATGTATTCAGGACTGACCTGTAAAACTGACCTCATCTCTGTTCTTGGATTGTCTTGTTTTGCTTTCACTGCAAAAGAAAAAAAAGATACAAAAACAAATCAAAACAAAAAACAAACACATCTGGTCTCCATAGAATCTATTTATCTTGTTTCTTCAGAGATTTATTCTTTATTGTTTCAAGAACTTCTGACAAATGAGCATTAGAGGAAAAGTGCTGACAATTTCAACTTTATTAGTTCAAATGTTATTTTCTCAATTTCAAAACTTAAAAAGCTTATCTGGAAAAGAAATGATGCAAGGCGGTTGTTACAGAATAATTACAGATTTACTCTTAGAGGAAAGCATAATTGCCCATGTACTACATTAAGTGAGTATACACTCCTTCTACATCATATAGTTAAAATAAACCATACACTCTCTGAAAATTACAGTATGAGATTCCCTCATGTCTACGGGCTCACCCTGGTGTTGCTCGGCCAGGCCGGGAATGATGGAATAGGAAGGGGCCCCGGGACCCCTGCATTATTGCTGCAGAGAGTTGCTCCAAGTTGAGTAAGCCGAATGGAGATTTGAAAAATGGGACAACTTCTAAATTGATGGCAGAGCTATAAATACCTGGGAAGCTGCCACCAGCATTCCCAGCCTTGAAAGTCATTACAAGAAATGGGGAAAGTTCTTTTAAACAAAGTTTGCTTCCCAGCTGCAAAAACCGGGAAAGACAAAGCAACAAAGTATGAGCCTATCAATGAGTGGCTAGAGTCAGACCTTGAGAAATTGTCACTGTGTGCCTACAGGACAGAAAGGGCCGTTGTTCTTGTACTGGGCTTTTCAGCCAGCTGCCCAGACCCTTCTGTGGCTCAGTTTATCGTGGTTTAAAGCAGTGGTTTTCAAACATGTTCGATGACTCTACAGCAAGAAATACAGTTTACATCACAGCCCAGCACACCCCCCCACATATAAAACCATAGAAGTAATGGAAATAAAAATGTAATAAATTGACACCTATTTCCTATTTTTAGCATATGCCATGCATGACTCTCTTTTGCACTTTATGAGCCATTCTATTTTATTCTATATGGATAGTAACTAAATCTGTAAGAAAATTATCTACAAATTACAGTTAAAATTAAAGGTCTATATCTTAGAGACCTATATTGTATGAATGTAGATAACATACATCGTTTCTATTTACATGAATGTTAAGCATAACTTGCCAGGGGTCCAAGACCCCAGTTTGAAAACCAGTGAGAAGTTACAGTAAATCCTTCCACAGTAGAGAAAGCCGTAGGGAGCTCCACTGCTTCTCACCTGCCCAAGGGGCGTCTGCTGCTTTGCCTGTTTTCTTTTTTTTTTTTTTTTTTTTTTTGCCTGTTTTCTCAACACGGTTGTGCATAGTTTTAACAGAGTTAATCTACGCTTATTATTCAGAGTGTTCTGTCATTTTCTCTTTGGATCATTTTGTAGTCTCAGCTTGAATGAAAGCTAGAACAACAGGGGCATGACTGCTTGGCTCATGCGCCTCCTTTCACAGCCTCTCCCAGGATCTAGCGAAGTGTGTCCGTTCCACCGGACGGCTGATAGATACTGCTGACTGCCAACACAATTATGTGACAGTGCAGAAGCAATGTCATTGGATTAGCTGCATGGAATTGTATATGCAGATGTTTTTTCCCAATGGAAGAATGTTAGTGCATAAGACTTGTTCAGCTAAAGACTCAAATTTAAAAGTATAGACTCTGTCCATGACGCTCTCCACCATTCCGTCCTTCACTTGTTTACTCATTCATGCCTCAGATATGCATGGAGTGGCTACTGTTTGTCAGACATTCTTTTAGGTGCTGGGTATACACAGTTCATACCCTCAAAAAATGTTAGTTGTGACATGTAACAGGTGTTTCTCAAAATTTTAGTTTATTAAAAATTAATAGTTGAATTGTCTAATTTTGATTTGGCTGGTGCAGATTTCTTGTGTTTACTTTGTTTTCCTCAAGGTCATTAATGATATAATCTAAAATAATACCTGACTGAAAAAAACCTTACCTTACCAAAAAACGCACTCAGTAGTATTCCATTTACTCCCTGTTCACGGCAACCTTTGAATCTCAACTGCATAGAATTAAATTAAACATAATCCTGGGTTCATGTAAACTCTCATTGTTGGTCCACTTGAGGCTCATCCACCTATCTACTTACCTACCTACTTACCCTATGTAAACAATCTATAAATTTAAAATGGTGCAATATAACAACACATGATACAGTTATTATAATTAAGGCAGCATTTGTTTTATTTTTTCGGTGATGATCATAAGTACCATTTTATATTTATTCAGTCAAAGGACATATGAAAGATGCAAGAAGATATATTATATATATCTGGATCTCAGAAGAGACAAGGACTACGTTTTTATATAATAGTGTAGTATAAAATGATTACAGACCAGAAGAGAAATGATTATTCACTAAATGGTGCCAAGAAAATTAACAAGCAAATCTGAGAAATTTAGATACTCTCCTATGATTTCCACCAAAAATAATTTTCAGGAGGATAAAGTATTTTAGAAATACATGTTCACGTGGCACCTGGGTGGCTCAGTCAGTTAAGCATCCACCTTTGGCTCAGGTCATGATCCCAGAGTCCTGGGATCAAGCCTGCTTTGTGCTCCCCGCTCATTGGGAAGCCTGCTTCTCCCTCTTCCTCCGCCTGCTGCTCCCCACTGCTGTGCTCCCTCTCTTTCTTCCTCTCTGTCAAATAAACAAATAAAATCTTAAAAGAGAAGAAAAGAAATACGATATTCTTCAGGTATTAGAATGGAAAAGGACAAAGAATGAAACTTAGTCACAATAAAGAGTAAAACTATAAAGTCACAATTTAATACCTCCATGAAATTGGAGTCACAAAAATCATTACTTTCATGTTGTAGAATCTGTTAGGTAAAATTAAAAAAAAATTGGGGGAAATATTTGGACACGTATGATACTAAAGGAGTTAGTGTCTGCAACATATATGTGAGACTGGTAAATCAACATGACAAAACTCATATTCTAACTATGGGGATGGGGAGAAAGAACGTCTCAGCAAAAGTTCAACTTCAAACAAGAAAAAATGTGTGACAATTTTTTACCTGCCCTAAATCACTTTTTCCCTTCCACTGGTGGTTATTCCCTATCTTCTCCATTTGGAAAATGCTTCTCCTCAAATTCATGTAGTTCTTTGGAGGCTCTCTCTGCCCACTTGTGTAGCCCTGTGATTCAGACCTGGCCTGTGCGAGACCTGTCACAGAGCCAAAACAATGTTAAGGCAGCATTTCAAAGTATCAGTGGTCAGGGTTATTACTTTTTCAATGGCCAGAGGAACAAAACAGAGAGCCCAAACCAGACTCGTGTAACTGGTAGTATATGTAACTATTAAGCATATATAGTAGATCACTGGGGAAGGACAACTGAATCAGCTGAGCTAGAAAAAAATATGGACCACCAACACTGATCACAGATGGACTAAGAATTGAAATATCAAAAGCTAAACTTGAAAACTTTTAGAAGAAAATATAGGTGAAAGTCTTTCTAACCTTAAAGCAGAGAAGGTTTTCTTACAGAAGACACAGAAGTGTTAATCATAAAGAAGAAGATTGATAAATGTGACTACTCTAAAATTAAGAACTTGTGCTCATCAAGTCATCTTTAAAAAATGATAGAAGACAACCTAAGGACTGGGGGGTGCAGCACACATAACTGACAAGGATCAGAATCAAAATTACATGAAGAATTCCTACAAATTAAAAATGATAGGCTCCTCTCTTTCCTTCTACACTCACAAACTTACCCCTGTTTTCTCAATGTCCAGAGACTCCAATTCCCTTATTCATCCAACAGCAAATTAGATATCATCTGAACAAGTTGTTCTCTTCTATCTCTATGCCATATCCTCCAGATGGAATGCAGCCACTACCTGCTGGACTATTGACATCCTAAACACTTCCCTGAGTAAAGCCCATCACTCCCAAGAACCTTCTTTGATGACGCCAACCTACCATTGCTGCTTCCTTCAGAATTCATAGAGTCCATTCATACTTGCTTACTATATTTACATGTTCCTTTTTGAATTCTGATTTTTTAGATATCCTACCTACGCTGTTACATTTTAACTTTTCCTAAATTTAAAAACCCTTTTTTTGGTTTTCTTTGTTAATTTTTTTTAAATTTTTTTGTTTTTTTTGTTTTTTCCATTTTATTTTATTTTATTTCTTTTCAGGGTTCCAGCATTCATTGTTTATGCACCACACCCAGTGCTCCATGCAATATGTGCCCTCCTTAATACCCACCACCAGGCTCACCCGACCCCCCACCCCCTCCCTCTAGTATTCCGTTCTACTTCTATGGTTCTTCCTTCTGCTTGGTTTTTCCAGTCCCCAGCTTAGTACTGGGGTGCAATGTTGTAGTTGTCATGTGTACCCAGAAAGTGGTTGAATGACTGCAAACATTAAGATTTTATTCAATTTTATCATGAGCAACTTCAAAAAAGTAGGACAAAATTAAGGTGGATTTATCCAAGGAAATAAAAAGAAAAAGACAGCAGTTCACACACATAAATGCCTAACAAAGATCTTAGGCCAGTGAGAGAGACATATGGAAGAGATTTAAAAATATCCATTTACGAAGAAATTGTGAAGGAGGAAGAAAGCAATGTAAACAAGCCAAATTAAGGAAAAATTACATATTGGAGAAAGACAATAAGCAGCAAGTTTCAGAAAACATTTCAAATGGCAGTAAAAAGTTCAAATGGGATGACAACAAATAAAAGTAAATGACTGAACTAATTAGGACTATAAGCAAAAGATTGTTTAGAAGATAAAAACACAGATGTGTTTATATCTCTTACTTTAGAAAAAGCAGGCAGAGTACTACCTTTATCAGACAACAATTTTCCTGGGACAACAGATGTAGGCAGTTAAAAAAAAAGTTACCTGCAAACAAATTAGATAAGACAGAAATTCTAGATAGTCCATGTTCATGATTTTTATAAGAAAGAAAAAAAGTGACAAAGCATTGATTTAGAAATTTTTAGATGATACCAGGGTGATAAGGTTTCAGAAGGATTAGAATACAAGTAGGTAGGAATTAATCCATTGATTACAGGTTACATAGGTTGAGATATCAACAGTGAATTTAGTTTGGGCATTTAAGGTGCTCCAATTTCCTTGATTACTCAAAAACACTTGAATGAAGGTGGTTATATGTAAATTGGGACTTCACTAAAATATTACCCTCTAATAGTGAAAATATTAAAAGGGGAGTCTATCTGTTCTTCAGCCTAGAGCTGCTGGGATACTCAGGCATCAAAAAAATCCCAATTATAAAGCTCAGTCATGTCTAAGCTTCTTCGGTGACAGGAATCTTGGGGAGAGCATTTCAGTACAAGGAGGCACCATCTTCCCCATCCAGGTGCCCACGGTCAGCAAGCATTTGGTGTTGAAAGCTAGACAGCGACAGTTAATGGGTGTTAATCCCATGCTTGGTGCTGCGTGATGTGCTGTCAGATTAGGTCAGAGAAAGACAAATGCTTTCTGACATTCTGCATTCTGTCTGCATGCAGTTGATTAATATAGATGCACCCAGTCATTCCTTCAGTTAGCCATGGAAGGGAGCAGGGCAAAGTTAGAAGCGTGGAGGCTCTGGAATCTGAAACGACGAGATCAAGTCTAGGCTCTGTTGTGCATTTTCTGGGTGACCTTGGATAACTTAATCTTCCTGAGCCTTATCTGATAAATGGGAGTGGGAGTTTGGGGTTGTGGCAGGATAGCTCCTTCACAGGCTTCTTGTGAGAATAACTTTTGAGCATACATGTGAAACACTTTTGTAATCATTAACATCCTCTAAAATGAGAACAGCCAAAGAGGATGAGAACCGAGAAGGTTTGAAATCTGGGATCCAATAGACCCCTGGTTTTATTCGAAGTGGAAATTTGATTGAGTAGAGGATGGGAAAGTTCAAGCAGCAACTGGACGCAGTTTTTTCTAAGAAATTTTTTGTATATTTGCCTCCCCAAATTGATTAAGCTTTTAAATTAGAGACTGTGTTTTATTTTATTTTTTTAGATATCTAATGCCCTGGGGCGCCTGGGTGGCTCAGTGGTTTAAAGCCTCTGCCTTCAGCTCAGGTCATGATCCCAGGGTCCTCGGATCGAGCCCCGCATAGGGCTCTCTGCTCAGCGGGGAGCATGCTTCCCTTCCTCTCTCTCTGCTTACTTGTGATCTCTGTCTGTCCAAAAAAAAAACAAAAAACAAAAACAAAAACTAAAGCCCCACAACAGAGCTACATATCAGGTTATCCCATATGAATAGTTGCTTAAAATTTTAGTTAAATAACTGTTGATGACAAAAAGAGAATGAAAAGAAGACAACAGCTTAGGTGAAGCAAAATCAAAGGAAGGTTTTTCCATCTGTTTTCTTTTATTATTTTGAAAATAGGAGACCCCTGAATATATTAATTGTAAGAGAGCAGACTGAGGAAAATAGGGGAGAGTAAAGGTATTTCAGAGTTGCAGGTAAGAGGAGCCAAGCAAGAGGAAATGAGATCAAGAATAAAGAGGATCCCATTCTGAAAGAAGCAAGAGAAATTAGCACCAGGTGTGCATGGAGGTGGCCTCACCTGGGAGAGATAAAGACAGAAAAATGCCAAGGTGTTCCTTGTGATGGTGAAGAAGGTTGACGATGCTCAAGACAGGTGGCTTTCACCTTCCAGGAATGCAAGAGACGTGTTTTCCCTGTTGGATAAGATGCTGGGTTTGGGGATTTGACATGGTTGAATGTTCCACAAGAAGTTAATATGAGATAAGAAATGGATAGTTGAAAAGGACCTGGTATAGGGCTATCAGGATATCAGGAGTGATGAAAAGGAAGACTGAGTGTGAATTACAGGTTAGGAATCATGGAGAGGGAGGGCTTAGTGGCCAGATATTTAGTCATTATCTTTGGTGTATATGTGGGGCAAGAAAGGTTTGCTTGTGCCTTGTCAAATGTATACTTCAAACGGCCCAACTGGTTGGTACATTTTTTTTCTTTAAATGGAAGAGGATTCCCCTTTCTCCACATCCTCTCCAACACACGTTGTTTCCTGTCTTGCTAATTTTGGCCATTCTAACTGGTGTAAGGTGGTATCTCAATGTGGTTTTGATTTGAATCTCCCTGATGGCTAGTGATGATGAACATTTTTTCATGTGTCTGGAGAAAGGGGAACCCTCTTACACTGTTGGTGGGAATGCAAACTGGTGCAGCCACTTTGGAGAACAGTGTGGAGATTCCTCAGGAAATTAAAAATAGAGCTTCCCTATGACCCTGCAATTGCACTACTGGGTATTTACCCCAAAGATACAGATGTAGTGAAAAGAAGGGCCATCTGTACCCCAATGTTTATAGCAGCAATGGCCACGGTCGCCAAACTGTGGAAAGAACCAAGATGCCCTTCAACGGATGAATGGATAAGGAAGATGTGGTCCATATACACTATGGAGTATTATGCCTCCATCAGAAAGGACGAATACCCAACTTTTGTAGCAACATGGACAGGACTGGAAGAGATTATGCTGAGTGAAATAAGTCAAACAGAGAAAGTCAAGTATCATATGGTTTCACTTATTGGTGGAGCATAACAAATAATATAGAGGACAAGGGTAGATGGAGAGGAGAAGGGAGTTGAGGGAAATTGGAAGGGGAGGTGAACCATGAGAGACTATGGACTCTGAAAAACAACCTGAGGGTTTTGAAGGGGCGGGGTGGGAGGGTGGGGGAACCAGGTGGTGGGTATTAGGGAGGGCACGGATTGCATGGAGCACTGGGTGTGGTGAAAAAACAATGAATACTGTTACGCTGAAAATAAATAAAAAATTAAAAAAAATAAAAAATTAAAAAAAATAAAAAAAAAATGGAAGAGGAGAAGCAAGATACCTGATATGCAACTTACAAATTGCTTAGAGGAAACAAGCTTTTGAAATAGAAATGAGGAAATTAATATGTAAATTTGGAATTACGTTGAGGAGGAAACATTGAATAATTGAACCTGTCTAGAGATGGCAGGGTTGTCTTGAGAAGGGTAAACCTCCCGGCAATGGGAAGGTTCCTGTAGGCCAGAGAGTATGATGACTGGCTGGGGATTAAAACAAATGTAGTTTAATTTCATGATTCTTGGGATAAGATTAAGTGGCATCCCAGTGTCAAACTAGACAGACTATGCCTCTTCCTTCCTTCTCCAAATGGTGCCGAATATTTTTTTATTAAGGAAAAGAAATGCATAGACAGGAACTGATAAAATTTAGGTTTCAAAAACTCTGATACATCAGCAGATTTTTGAACTAATTTGAGCATCACCACACGGCTAAACCCAAGTGTATATTACTTCATCCCCTGCCCACTGCTTTTTGAAAGACACTTATTACTTTTATAATAACAGTTAATGTGTGAATACATTATGCTTATAAAATGTTTAGTTAATGTATAATAGAATAGTTCATTTTACCATTTTTCTGTTGCTGGGCACTTAGTTTGTTACCAGTTTTTTTTCTTACTCAAACTCTAATGTAATGAATATCTTTGGATCTGCTGCTTTGCTTAGACATGTGTCTCTGGGATAATGCGGGATTGCTGTGTTGAAGGATATGCACATGAAGAAGGTACCTTTCTGAGAGGTTGTATCAATTACAGTCCCATCAATAGTGCATGAGAGCATGCCTGATTGTTTAATAGTCTCATATAACATATAACTATGTCCTTAGTCTGAAGAAGAAAATAAAAAGGAAACTCTTTGCTTTCTTGGGCTTTTAAATCAGGAGAACTTAACATATGTGAAAGAAATGGATGGTATATGCCACAAAATACTAGTGAAGATATATCCAAGTGTATTTCATGTGATTATATAGTATGCTTGAAATGTAGCAATCAAAACTTTTGTAAATCGATTTATATGGATGGGTTTTACATTTCTTTCAATCTTTTCATGCATCAGTCTATTTTGCTCAGTTGTGATCATGCTATATATGTCACAGTTATTTCCTCCTTTCTTCTTTATGTTGCAATCAATAATTTCCCATGTTACTCACTACAAAGTCCTAACAAACATTATTAAAAATAACTACATACTATTCCCTTAACAGGATGTGTTTAACTATTCTTAGATCATCTTCAATTTTTCTTATCATTAGTAAAGCAATAACACTTTTCTTTGGCCCATTTTTTTTTTTACCTCTGCATTTAGCATTATTTCCATAAGATATAGCCCTATATGGAACTGACCGCGTCAACAGGAATAATCATTTTAAGAGTTTGGTAAAAAGGGCAAAATACTGCTTGTAGGAGAAGTTGCACAAAGAATAAGATAACCATTTCACCACACCTTTGCCACAATGTGTTATATAAATTTAAAAAGTCTGCTAATTTGATGTTACTGCATGCTGTTTTAAATAAATGTTTTTACTTTTTAGTGAGCATGAACACTGCATATACCTGTCTTTTGTCTACACAAGATTGTCCTTGAAACTAATCTCTCTACCTTGGCTATTATTGGATAATCTTTGTAGTGGGGGGGATGTCCTATATGTTGTCCTCCATCCTTAACTTGTAACAACCAAAAAAGTCTCCAGGCTTTGCTAATTATCTGACTGGGGACAAAATCAGACCTTCTGAACAATCTTATTTTTAGCAAACAATTTTCCTTTCTTATTTTTAAAACGAAGATTTATCTATTTATCTGAGAGAGAGAATCTCAAGCAGACTCTGCACTGAGCATGGAACCCTACCCGGGGCTTGATCTCAGGATCCTGAGAGCATGACCTCAGCCGAAACCAAGAATTAGACCTTTAACCAAATGAGTCACCCAGGCACCCTTAGCAAACAGATTTTCGATAATATAGTAAACTACCTATTTAGTTGATCTGTTTTGAAAGTTCAGATGTTTGTATCTAAAGTAAGAAACATTATGTGCGAAATAACTGCAAGTGAAGACAGGCTAAGAAGTGAAACTTTTTAAAGGTTCTTACAAAGCTAACAGAGGCTCATTGAGGTCAGTCTGGAAAGTTCTGTGATAGTACCAAAGCTGAACAGATAGGGAGACAGAAGCTCGGGGAATTTAATTCAACTGCTCAAGTTCACTGAGTAGTCCGCACTAGAATTCAAGTCTCCGAGCCCCAGGCTTTCGGTGTTTTCATTATCCCAAGCTATAGCTCAGGCCATTCTGCTCTCCATTGTAATTCAGCTGGGTCCATCTCCTTTAAAGAACTCTTTCAGAAAACCTGCCTGAGCTACAATGATTTCAATGTCTCCACTGGAATAGGCCTCCTTGATTAGCATGGAATGCTTCAGCTAATGTTTGATGTCTAAGTAATTGCTACACTTGTACTTTAGGCTTGATCCCCATAGCTTGAAAATTCCTGGAGGGTAGTTGGGTCAAGGGCTCCGACCATAAAGGGTACTCACAAAACTGTATCAGCAAGGGCCGCTTCAAACAGCATCTTGGATTATTTTGTTAGGATAATGATGGCCCTTTATAAAAAGGAGAAGAGCTTTGACAGGAGTAAGGAAGAAGAAAATGTGGACCAAAACTATTCTCAAATTGAGTAGGTTATTAGTAAATTTTATTTAATGAGAGATAGGAATAAGTATTGATGAGTTAGAAAATGAGGGGAGGGGTAGGGACTGAGAGGCGAGCTAGAAATGTTAACCTACTAAAGGGAGAACAACAGGGGGTTAGTATTGGAGGGGAAATGGTGCAGTAACCATTGCTGGGTCTATAGACAAACCATTTTATTTCTATGGATTGTAAAACTCCAAGATGCTCTCCATTGTATCCCTGGGGTCTAAAACAGACTTGCGCATCTAACACATAATATTTGGTGAAGCAATGACTGGATGACTAGATGGCCTAGGCTTCCAGAAAATCACTTCCACCTCTGCAGCTGAGGCAGGGCTGAACCTGTGCACAGCTGTAGTCCAGCTCGCCTGGATGCCAACAACCGGTTCATTTCAGTCTTAGGCACTGGGGGTGAATGCTAACAAAACCCAAAAACCTGTCTTTGGCTTTAATAATGAGACAATCTTATTGGAAAGATATGCTATGAGATAGCTATCATGTGTAGGGCTTTGTTTAGAGAGGTCCAGATGGTTGTCCAAAATAGGATCGTGCAAGGTCAAAGGCTACAACATATTTGGAATTTGTCAAGAAATCCTCAGCCCTCTCAACTCCTTTCCCCCAACCCTGCCTTAAGGGGACTAAGCTGGAGAATGGCTTCACAAGGTCTGTTGATAGGAGTTGCAGCAAGTGAAACACACACAATCAGCAACCACGTACTCTGCAAACAGATACTGAGCTGCTCTTGGTAAGGTACTGTTTATTAGGTATCATAAGGGACTAAAGAACAAGTAGGATATGAGTTTGAGTCTCAGTAGAACTTATAGTTAAATCAGTCTTTTGGATTAACATCAAACAGCAGCATATAGGAACGTTTTAAAGATAAGGTAAACTTGAGGGGCACCTGGGTGGCCCAGTCATTGGGCGTCTGCATTTGGCTCAGGTCGTGATGCCAGGGTCCTCCGCATCTGGATCCCTGCTCTGTGGGGAGCCTGCTTCTCCCACTCCCCCTGCTTGTATTCCCTCTCTTGCTGTCTCTCTCAAATAAATAAAACCTTTTAAAAAATAAAATAAACGAGTTGGAATTTTGGCTCGCCAATTTGTGACGTTGGGCATATCACTTTCCCCCTCTGTAAAATGGGATTAATTATTTCTCCCTCATAGGATTCTGTGAGAATAACACGAGACGGTGCATGTACAGTACGTGGGACACAGTGTTCCTCAGTAAAGACTACACTGTTAGCTATTCAGACACTGAAGCTTTTTAAAAAATTATTCAGCACACCCAGTTCAACATTAGTAATTTCTCTGAAATCATGACATAGGTTAAAAGGAGAAACCTTTTTAAAACTATAATTTTAAATCAAAAGATTCTCCTCATTTGGGAGCTTCCCTAGTTAGCAGGCAGTTGTGAGGTAAGTGCAAAAGGGAGAGAACTGAGCTTCAGGAGTAAATCAACGTTTGTGAAAGAAGTATTACCACATCTTCAGATTGAGAAAAAGGGAAAGGAAATCAAAATTGCAAATGTAGTTCAGAGAAGATTAATTTTTATATCTATCTCCTAGCGAAGAGCCATACAAGGGAATATGTGCTAACCAGGGTAATCACCTTGCAATCTAATCAGGAAAAGATTTGGGGAGATCTGGAGGTTGGTGTAACCACCGCTTTGGGGCCCAAGACAGTGCTGGATTAAGTTTCAAAGGGACAGAGACCTAAGAAGAGGCATAGTTATTACTGCAAAGCCCGGGTTAAGGTCTAGAAGGAATACGTTTACAATATTGATCATCTCCAGACACAAAAGATATTATTGCCTTGTGAGGGGGCACAATGTACAGAAAGGCATGAGTTCACTAGATCTCAACAACATACATTTTTATGAGGGAAGGGTGAAAGCAAGCAGATCTTGGTCACACTTGGGAAAAATACTTAAATAATTAATTTTCTAATATCAAGATAAAGAAATCATAATGTGTTCAATGCAAAAGGGGAAGACAAATATTAGTTAGCAAGGAATTCAGATGCATGACGCTTCTCTGCCGACAGTATTCAAATAAAATAGAAAGGTAAAAGGAAACAACTCAATCTCCAGCTAAAAAAATAATTGCAGACCAAGAGGGCAATTCTTTTTCACAGAATACTAGTGATTCACATAACAACAATCCCTTAAGACAGGGAGGAAAAAAACCAGCACAGCTTCTCGAGTAAGCCCGAGATTTAGCAATGGGCTTTATATCTCTTCTCCTTCCAAAAGGAGGTACTTCAGTTAGATTTAAAAGATACTATTAGGTTTAAAAATGAGACAAATGTAAATCACAAATTGATAGCTCAGAGATCACCTTACAATTTCCATTTAAAACAAGCTTCTTACACTTTTTTATATTGATTTTTTTTTAGATATAAATACCTAGGTCCAATTGGGAATTTCTACATAAAGCCAACTCATTGGCTTTAAATATCTATCTATTCCATTATTTTTTAATCAAACATGAGAAAATGATATGAAAATCACCTGATCAAAAAAACCCTCAACATTTGTGTTTCAGTTGTTATCCATCTTAAGTAAGCAGACATCCTTAAAATATTACCATGGCTTTGAAGAAATATACATATTTTGCTGAAATCAAGTTGGCGCTTTTAAGAGAAAATTTTACTACAGAGTGGATGAACCCAGAGGGTATTATGCTAAGTGAAATAAATCAGGGAAAGATGATTACCGTATGATTTCACTTATATGTGGAATCTAAAAAACAAAACAAATGAGCAAACAAAACAAATGAACAAATGAACAAAAAGGAGAAACAGATCTATAAATACAGAGAACAAACTGATGGTTGCCGAGGGAAAGGGAGTGGGGGAATGAGCAAAATGGGTGAAGTGGGGAGGGAGATACAGGCTTCCGGTTATGGAATGAATAAGTCACAGGGTTGAAATGTATAGAAAAGAGAACGTAGTCCATGGTACGGTAATAGAATTGTATGGTGACAGATGGTAGCTACACTTGTGATGAGCGTAGCATAACGCACAGAGTTGTCAAATCACTACGTAGTATACCTGAAACTAAATATAACCTTTGTCAACAATACTTCAATGAAAAAAAAAAAAAAGCAAAGAATAGGGTGTCCTTCCCACAAGTAAGGCACAATGACACAAAGAGATATAATGAGTTTAAAAAGTCAACTGAAACAACTATTCCATTAATTTCTCATAGTATGTGGAAGTTGAAATAAAAGATTTTCTGGTATTTGTAATATTCAGGTATGCATGTAAACAAATATAATTTAGTAGCCTATTAAAACAAGGTTTACTATCTTTTATCTAGTTCTAAGTTGTTCTGAAAGTCCCAGATACAATTTTGTTGTTGTTTTATTTCTAAGACACTTAAGACCTTATTGCTCAATATGGAGATAAAACTCCTATTTACTTCCCAAAGAGCTGTGGATATAAATCGCAATGGACATTTATCAGATATTGCACAGTTTGCAAAGATATTTTCCTATTTGCTTTGACCCTTGGGATAACCCTATGAAGACAGGATACTTATTTTCCCATACTACAGATGAGGACACTGAAGTTTAGAGGGAATGGGGCTGAAGCCCTGCTTCTCCAACACGAGTATGTGTGCTTTCCACATTACACCATACCCGAGCTATCTGAAAGCGTTTATAAGGAAAGATTCATGGCAGAGATAATTAAAAAAACTAAACAGGAGTTACAGGATATTCTGAGGGCAAGTTTGCAGGAGGCAAAGGTGAAAGAGCAAAATATGAGCAAGACAATTAGCGAGCAGTGGTACCTGCATTCCCATAAGGTTTCCAAAGTGTTCTATATAGCATTGCCTCCCGGGTATCACAGTGACCCCTTGAGACAAGGCTGCTCTACTTGTCCTGTCTTACAGATGAAGAAACTGAGGTCCCCAGACTTAAAGGTGACGGCTGAAATTGGAATTTGAGTTTTCTATTCTAGTTCCATTTTCTTCCACTGCAAGAATGGGTTTCAAAATGCGGCCCTCAGTTCGGAGGCCCGAGTGTTGCTGATGACTGCAAAGCATCTCATATAGCTGTAGGGCCTTGTTTTATAACGTCTTGTTGTGGAAACTCTTACCCATTTCTTATTGAGCAAAACTAAGTGATTTATGAAATCTTCTAATTGGTTAATGTTCTTATCACTGAGTTCTTTATCCAGTGGGTAGGCTGATTCTGTGGACATAGTTTAGCTTCGTTTTCTTTTTCTTTTTTAAAGTAATCTCTACACCCACCAAGGGACTTGAACTCACGACCCCAATCTCAAGAATCTCATGTTCTACTGACTGAGTCAGCCTGGTTGTCCCATATGTGGACATAGTTAAAAGGCGTTTGTCTGTTTTCAATATTTAGGAACCAAAGCACCACACACCACGTAAACACACCTAGTAGGGAAAAGGCTTAAATTAATATTTCTGCTACATTCCATCTTACTGTTTAGGGACCTCTTCTTGCTACACGTCCCTCTGTGTTGCTGCTATCCTGACAGTCCTCCCAGAGCTCCTCGCCTACAACTAATAGTTCCCCGTGTTGGTTTACACCGTCATTGCCAGGAATGAGTACTGGTGGTTCTAGGAAAATAATGGTGCAAGAGTTTGAGGACAGGAGCACCCCCCACCATATCAGACACCACCGGAAAGGTGGGCCGGCAATGCCAACATATCCAGTAAATACACACCTGCAGTCAGAAAATCTAGGGAGAAGCTGTTGTTTCTATATATTGAAATTTTGTGTATTTTTAATTCAACGTTGTTTCCCTGTTGTAGTATGTTTAGAAGGGAGGCACTGCAATTGTTTTTAGAGCTTGCCTCCAGAGACTTGACTCCTATCCTAAGGACACGAAGGCACAGTTCTTAGTGGTGGCACAGGTAAGAAATAAGGAGTTGTCTGCATGTATTTTATGCTTCTTTCAGCTGTTGTTAGGAAATGTAGCCCTCAAATAATTCTCCACCATAAGTCTCTGCTATAGGTGATTAAAAATAGAAGGGAGGAGAGAAGGATATAGTTGCAGTTTGCAGGACATAAAAAATGCACATGCTGCTAAATTGTGCAAGCCACAGAGAACACTCCTTACAGGTGTTCCACTCGGCAGAGGTTACTCATTTGCCTCCAAGTGCAATCCAAGGTGTTGACTTCAGGCTTTTAAGGGCCCCTGTCCCTTTCCCCTGTACCTTAGATAGCAGAGAGACACCAATACTTATCTGAGCTCAGTAGCAACCACACTGTTCCCAATTCTGACGTACAGGGCACTGGAAGCTGGGTGTTTTTCTCAAGGAAGGCTTTTGCCTCTGGAATTTCCTGCCTGTCCCAGGCTGCCAGAACCCCACCTTACCAGACCGTCAGGGACTCATGAAAGACTTGTTTTCAGCATAACTTTCACTGATGGGAGGATACCTCAAAGCCATAATTTTGTAGACGATAACTTCAGCAATTATCATAGCTCATGATATGTGGGTTCTAATGATTCAATTTTGGTACTTGCTTCCTGTATATAGCAATTTCAAATAGGGATAACAGACCAGTAAGTGTCTGTCCTTAGTCATGAGTGAGAATGCATAGTTGAATAGGAAGATACTTAGAATTCTAAATTCTAAAGATACTTAGAATTCTAAATATATAAAAACTATCTGTCAGATTGATGCTCCTTCTCACGCTGGTTGCTCAGGTGTGCTGGTGCTTGTAATAACCCTGAATTCCAAGGTGGGTAAAAACCACAACCTGCTCCTTCAGAGAGCTCTAAGATGTTGTGCGTGTGCCTGTCAAATCTCAAACCCATCCTGGATGTCAGCACTGGCTTTGGCTGGACCCTAAGATATTTACTCTGGACGATTATGCCAAGACATTAACAGCTGCAGGCTTAATTATTGATGGCGTTAGTGTCAATCATCTGAGAAGAAAACCAAAGTATAATATTTTAAAATCATTCTGTCAAAAAAAAGTCTCTGCTGTATAACATAGCTCTCTTGTCATTTATTACTCTTGAACTTCTCCAGCCAAAGAAGTAATCTCAGAAAACTGCTCTTCTACAATTATTTTTCCTTTCTTCTTAATTTTTTTTTTTTTCCAAGCGCTCTCCCTTTCAGAACCCAGCACCGTGGCCGTTGGCACTACTTTCAGCAGATGCTCCACATCGGGGCAACCAATGACATGTTTTAGTTTTGAAAACTTAAATAAACAAGGAAAGAAATCCAGAGGAGCAGAAGCCCCCCACCCGCAAGCCTTTCCGATCCGCGGCGTGGCTATGATGCTTCCCGCGCTGCGGGCCTTCCCGGCTCCGCCAGAAATGCCCAGGCGGCTCAGTGTGGTCTTCGAGCCGAGAGCTGGTCGAAGAGGAAAAACAAATAGTTGGCTTGACGATCTCCAAGAAGAGTTTCCCTCTGGCTTGACTAATATTTGACAGATCCGCCCCACCGCGCCTCTTGGCATCCCGGTTTTGGGACCCCGGCGGTTGCCAAGAATTCTTGCAGGGGCTGGAGCCGCGAGGCCGAGGACCGCGCGGAGCCCGGGTCCGGACGGATCCTCCTCTCCCTCGCAGTGCGCGCACGCCTGGAAAGGCGGGATTTAGAGGCGGCGATGCTGCGGGAGACTCTGCAGTGGCAACGGGCCCCCGAACGGTCCCGCCTCATTCGCCCTAGTGTGTGTGCTTCGCAAGTCCCTGCCTGGTAAACCGTCACCAGCTTCGGTGCGCGGCGGTGGCGTCGGCGGGTCCAGACCCCGGGGTAGTGAGCCGGACGGGAGGGCCGGGCCCGAGCGCAGCCCCGGGCCGGGCGCGCCCCGCGGGCTCCAGGCACACGCCCCTCACCTGGGCGAGGCAGGGCGCGCAGGCGCTCAGCGCCGGGGCCGCAGCCGGGAGCCTCAGCCCGGCGCCCGCCAGAGTTGGACAGTTCCGGGGCCGCTCCGGGCCGAGCTATCGCCGGCGCCGCCGCCGCCGCCACCGCCCCGGCTGCAGCAGATAGCGGGAGAGCGTCTGCGCGGAGCCCAGCGCAGCCCCGGCGGGACCGCCGCAGCCGCCGGAGCTCGAGCAACAGCTTCCCGGCTGGAGGAGCCACTGCCCCACGCGCCAGCGGCCCGCGCGCCGAGGTAAGCTCCGGGCGCCCAGCCTGGCGCCCCTGGCACCCGCGCCGCCTTCCCGCCCCAGCCCGCCCGCCTCCTCCCGGCGAGCCGACCCCGGGGCGCGCAGCGGGAGGGAATGGCCGGGAACCCCCTCCCACTGGAGTTTGCACTTTGTCCGGCGGTCCCACTTGTAGAGGAGGATGCCGAGCCGCCGCTTGCCCGGGCTGGGGCGTGAGGCTCCTGTGAGCCCCTGGAGTTAGGAGTAGGTCGTGGAAGCCAAAGGAGTGAAGGAGTCCCCAGTGTGTCCGGGGCTCCGATTTCCAAGGACGAGGGGAGGATGGAGAAGAGGACAAGGGGAATGCCCCTCTGTGGTTAGCCGCAGTGCCTCCGCCACCTGGGCTGGGAAGTTTGGGGCTGGGCTTCTCTCTCTTCATTACGGGGAGATGGGTAGTTTGGGGAGATGTGGGAGGAAGATAGGAGTCAAAACTTGGGGTTCTGAGAGTTTTGCAGCTGAAAGAAGGTGAAATGGGGGCGGTGAGGCAGAAAGAAGGTCCCCAAAGTTTGCACTTGCTGGGAGCATGGGGTGGGGGCAGGGGTGCCCGGTGAAGGTGTCGGTGCACGTTGGGAGGACACTGTGGGACTGCGGAAGGGACAGGGAGAAGGGAAGGGGGAGGACCATCTGTTTCGCCGCTTTTATTTGCGGGGGCCCATGGGGGAAGAAGGGAGAGCTGGCAGGACGATGTTCCCCAAATGTTTCCCCAGGCTCTGGAGGACAAACAGTTTTTATGGTGAACCTGGATGAGGGAGTGTTGTAGTCTTTCAAGGAAAATAAATTGCCATCAAGCCCTCGGCCCCCATGAGTACAAAATAAACACAGTTTTGGAATGCTCTCAGAAGTTCTTGGATAAGAAAACGTCATCTTCATTTTCTTTATTTTCGTACAGAGATGTGGTTTGCATTTCTCTTTTGGTTTTGTTGTGCTCAGGAGCATCACACCAAGGTGAATGCAAACTTTGTTAAGATGTAGCAAACGATGCTCAAATAGAAGAAATAAAACATTCGTGTTATGTAGGGTCCAGCTTCAAGCTTGGAGACTGGCAGCTTCAGAACAATGCTTGAAGCCATAGAAAATGGATTTATCAAATTAAAAACAAGGCTTTTCATAAAGTCATAAAGCTACATCTCAGATAAAGTGAAAGGTTTTGGCTTGAAAGAGCTCCCTTAAATATTTCAGGACCCTATTTCACCGGTTTTCATAGTCCTTTCATCTTATTTTGATGCCATCTGTTCATTGAGTATGTGCTGTCCCTTCCCTGTACTAGATTAATGCCCTTAGAATGCAAATGCTGCATTGGAAGTTCTGTTGTTACTTGAGGCTCTTAAGGTAGGAAAAAAAAAATGTTTATTTACTCAAAAGTGTTGGTTGTAGTTCAGATTCTCTATCCCCATAAATCAAATATTTGTGGATTTATAATTCACACTGCTACTCATTTCCAAAAGTGATTTGAGGAAGCTTGGAATGAAAACCACAAATCAAATAGCTATTCTTGTAGATCTCCTTGACCTCTCTTGGATGCATTTGTAGTAAAATGCTTTTGAGAAGGTGAGTTCTAACAAAGGAAAAATTCCTGCTGTCCCTGGAATCATCCTAGTGATGTCAATGTTTTGCAGCATAATTCCTATGTATCTAATTTGCATTATATTATTTTACATTACATAAGTCATGATGTCTTTATAGAAGTTTAACCACTAAGCAGCATCTATATTAAAGAAAAGTATGTCAATATTTTAGAGCATTTTACCAAACATACGGATTCACAGAGCAAAAAGAGAACAGTGAACTTAATGTATCTTTCTTGAACTGAGGCAGAAAGGAAACCAAGGGAGGTGTCTCCTTTGCCATCAAACCAGAGAAGGAACTGTCATTAGTACTTGTCACCCAAACATGGACAATTAGTGAGACCTGTCAGCAGTTAGAGGATAACTTTACCTCCCAAGTGTTAACTATTATATGAGGATTTATAAAGCCATATCAAGTGTTCTCAGCTTTCTTTTTCTTAGCTTAATGACCTGGCTCAGGGAGGGGGGAAAAAAAAAGCCCCAAAACACCCACCTCCAAAAGGTAAAATGTCTACGTAGAATAATGCTGTGTGGAGCTCCCACCATAGAAGAGATAAGAATCTTAAATCCCTCAACAGCCTCCCTTTAGATTTTTTTTTCTTCCAGCTGAGTTTGAAGATATCATTGCATGGTTTTTAACAGCAGCAGTTTATATTAAAAAATATGAACAAATAGTTTACTTCTCACAGGAGTAATTGCTTCATTTATGAAAATCTTTGCTCACAGAAGTAAAGAGCAAAATTGGCTTTCTGCTGTTCCTCTAAGATCCTGTATCTTCCAAGATCTAAAGAACAATGAGCATGTTTGTCCCAGTTTCCCACTGCTTTTCCCCTCTATGTTTTTATTGTAAACCCCCCACCACCATTTCACCATTTCTATTTTGCCATCTCCCCCTGTCCTGTATCTGTCCCTGTGTGTCTCAATATCACCTTTTCATCTTTCCTTTGCTTTTTTATTTTTTTCTGCAGTTTTCTCTTGATCCTCTTTGCTTTATAGGTGATCTCTTTTTTGCATGTTACTTTTTATTCAGTGATGTCCTTTTATTAGTGCTGGATTATTTTCCCAAAGTGGAATTCCTTTCTCTACTGTCCCTCCTACATTTTATATTGACAATTTGAATCGTCTGCGAGATGCCTCTGTATTCCTCTCAAGTACCTTAAATAGGTTTAAACTCTAATTGACATCTTTCTTCTTACATGAAAGGGGGTGGCTCTGTCAATTTCTGTATTTCTCTCCATCACCCAGGACCTTCCCAATATCATTGCTTTCCTATAATTTTATATATATATATATATACACATATATGTATGTGTGTATATATATATATAATGTGTGTGTGTATAAATTTTCTAATTTTCTATAAATTTCCTATAATTCACAGATAAACCCCACAGACTTGATGTCTTATGATACCTGCTTCTCCACATTTTTATTCCTATAGGGACTATCTTTCTTCAGACTCTTAACTGTTTCTAGAGACTCTCTTGATGTCTTCCTGACTAGTCTTTCAGATCCAGTCTTTCTCACTTCCAATCCATCTTATACTTGGTTTGCAGAATAAGCTTCTTAAGGCAGAGCCGAGCTCAGTCACTGGCTAATAAACTTTTCCCCAGTGCCCCACCAAATAACATATAAACCTTGTCTCTGACATTTTAAGACCCTTTGCAGTCCAGGCCAAAAATGGCTCCACATTTTTACTTTGATTTCTTTCATTCATTCATTCATTCATTCATTCAATGAATATTTGAGTGCCTGCTGCATGCCAGAAACAGCTGTAGGTAATACTTTTAGAAGTGCCTTGTGTATTAGCTCAGTAGTATGCTGCACATTTTATTTTTCAATGGTGGAATCCACTGTTAAAATATAATCTTATGGGCCCCAGGAACCCCATTGACCTCCCATCCCTACCCTTAGTAGTCTCTGAGGCATCATCACAGAGTCCTGAGTCTCCTTGAAACAGTTTGAAAGCACTGCTTTGGCGGAAGGCAGTATTCCCTCAACACACAGTAGGCTTCTGAGTTCTGCGTCTTTGCTTATGCTGTTCCTTCTTCCTAGACTGGCCCTCCCACTTCTGCAGAACCGTTTCTACCTGCGGGAGAGTCAGTGGCATGCTCTGGCATCTCCGAACTCCAGAACTCCGGTGTTTCCTCCTTCAAACCTTGTAACACTTCGGTAGGCCTCTTCTTGGAGCGCAGGTCGTTGTCTCCCTCATTTATCTGTGCCTTTTGCATTCTCCCCTAAGGGCATCCTGCCAACCATGCCTAACCTCAGGCCTTCATTTCCTGAAATACCCAGCTGAGGGCCTGGCAGGTTGTGGGACATCAACACGTACTTTAATTAGACTGAATTCTACTTAGTTCTCTAGTCCCCACTTGGGCCTGTGATAGCTACTTGTTTTCAGGACGCAGTCTGGCTCTTACAGTAGAGCCAGTGCTTCTCGAATTTGAATTTGTATCTCGGTCATGAGGAGATCTTATTAAAATGCGGAGTCTGGTTTAGCAGGTCTGGGATGGGGCCAGAGGTACTGCTTTGCTAAGGAGTTCCCAGCTTATGTTGAAATAGCAGAACCTTGAACTTGAGCAAGGTAGTAGATGTTACTTCACAGTTTGGGGAGTTTTCTGGCAGCCCCAGGTCTCTGGTGGTTTTCCTCCAGTTAGTGTTTGCTTCCATATTACTTTCTATCCTGGAAGTATTTTAGGCCTTGACATGCTTCCCAAACCGAAATGGAAGATGTGGTGATGCCCTTAAATGTTTTCCTTATTTTGCTGATCCACTGTTGCAATGGCTAGTTCTCCCTCTTGTAGTTTTCTCTGGCCAGTTTTATTTCTTTGTTGTATATTACTTCTCATTTTCCCATTATATTCAGACTGTGGTGGTTCTCCTTGCTCACTCTGCTATGATTCTTTTTCTTTCCTGTGCTCTCTTTGGTTCTTAAAATTCAGATGCCTTGGCTGACTCCCTGCCCCAACTGTTTCCCTATTGCTTCCAAAAATTTTCTGTGAAAGGAGCACTGAAATCCGGGGCAGGAGACTCCAGTTCTCACTCTGCCTTTACTGTGAGCGTGAGATATTGGGAAAATTTGTTTCTTTCTGGTCTCTTCACTTGTGGATGGATGTTGTGGATTATACAACTCCTGGCATTTCCTTCAGCACCAGGATACCCTGTGAGATCTTCGTGTGGGGCAGAAGGAGCAGGTTGGGGAGGAAAGAAGGATCATGTGGTGATGATGGTGGTGCTGGTGTGGGCCCTCATCTAATGTTTCTGTTTCAGATAAACAATTTGAACTTTTGTTCTTGCACCATTCAGGGACTCATGTTTCTTAAGAAAAAAAGAACAACAACTATACCTTGGGGTTTGCAAATCTGGTTGTTCTCAACCCTGGATTCACACTAAAATCAATTCAGGAGCTCACAGAAAATAGTGGTGTTGTTAGCTCATTTCAAGGGAATGATTTAATTTATTAGCATTTTTGAAATGTCCCCAAGTGATTCTGATTTCCAGCATGGGTGGAGAACTTCAATGTCTGGTCTGTAAAGGCAGCTTAGAATGATGGTTAAGAGTACAGCATTGTGCTGAGTCAAATCCTGGCTTTGCTACTCAACAGCTTTGAGAGCTTCTGGGGGTTACTTCACTTCTTGGGGCCTCAGTGTCTTTGTCTGTGAAATGGGTTGACTTTGTTATTGTGAGGATAGACGGGAGTCATCAGTGGAATACTGTGCATATTGTGGTTGTCGAAGAAACAGTAGTGGTTGTTTATCCTGATAGTCATACCATTACAATTTAAATCCACTGAATTACTTAAGGGTCATTTTGCCTCAGAGCTAACGCTCTCCTTACCCCCTGTTCGGTTTCTAGATATTCTGCATAGTATAATCACTTTGAGGAGAAATTTATGAGCTTATTTTTCAGAAGTCAGTGAAAAAAATACAGAAGAGGGCATATATATTAATAAAAACCAACCACCCTTGTATTTTTGATCCATTTGGTGCCACATCAACTCTATGATCTCATAAATAGCAGAGATAGATTAAAACACATATAAACTGATACACAAAGATGGCCAGGCTTTCATACCTACGTCATGAAAAATGATTTTGCTCTTTAATAAAGACAGTTCTGTCACCAACAAATAGAAAGGGTTGAAATTCATGGGTCTGAGAGAGCATTTTATTTTGGAAATAAATATAAATGGGTTAGGCATTTACATTTCTGAGTTTATAATGGGAAATGGAACTTAAAAATTAAAAAGCACACACAGAGCGATAATCTGTCCTGTACAGGCTAAATCTAAATCAACCTTTTCTTCTCTTTTTTGGCTGAGATTCCAGAACAGCCATTATGCTATAATGTTATCATCATATCAGCAAAGCAAAGACTGGGTAAATGGATATAACCCATATTAACTGAGGACCCACAGTCCTTTTTTTTTTTTTTTTTTTCCCTGTGTACATCTGAAAACAAGTAAAAGGGTGCTTAGTAATTCCAGTGGGCCTGGCCTAGGTACCTCACAGCAAACATCAGGGGTTGTCCTTACTGATGGCCTTCGTGCGTAAAAGAAAGACTCCTGGGGACAGCGTCTCACCTTTTTCTCTTAGAATGAAATGTTTCATTTCTGTATTATTTACTTTTTGATCAGGGAAAGTATTTTTCAATTAAACTGATAAAACTTTTCCAAAGTTTATTTTTCATATTGTGGTGTGTACTTTTTAAATAACACAATTAAGAAGATACTACGACATTTTAGGGGTGTCTCCGTGGCTCAGAGTGTTAAGCCTCTGCCTTCAGCTCAGGTCATGGTCTCAGGGCCCTGGGATTGAGTCCTGCATCAGGCTCTCTGCTCAGCGGGGAGCCTGCTTCCCCCTTTCTCTCTGCCTGCCTTTCTGCCTACTTGTGATTTCTTTCTCTGTGTCAAATAAATAAATAAATAAAATCTTAAAAAAAAAGATACTATGACATTTTAAAAAGAACCTTTGAGCTACAACTAAGAAAAGGTCCATTGTAAGAGATGTTTAGCTAATTCTTTTTGCAATCTTTGCTTAATATACTTGTGTTAAAATTGTGTCAAATTCTACAGAGAGCTGTGACTTTTAGTATGTATTGGTTAAAGTGGTCAGTCTGATGGTTAGTCAGCCTGATGGTTAGTCCATTATATAAGGTTTTCAGAGTCTAGAGGTCTGGATCCTTGATCAGCTTATACTGGTTGCAAACCAGGATTCAGATTCTAATTAATCTCAGTCTTAATAGATTGTTATTTTTGTGAAGTATGAGTTAAGGATATAAGTTAAGGAAATGAGTTAAGGATAGTTTAGGGTGAAAAGGGCTCTTTGTGCAAAATCCTCTTTGACAAATTGGAGAAATGAGACCAGAGAATCTAGAGGATTTAAGATTTGACCCTAAAGAAATTAGACATCACAAATAAGGAAGGAAAAGTTCTTGTGGTACTAACAGTGAAATTTAAACTTCACATAACAATTATACAGACCCTGTGATGTCCTTTGAGATGGTATGTTAGAGGTGGGAAAACTGTACCTCACAGACTTAGAGAGAGAGGTGTTACCTTATATTTTACCTAAAATATAATGCTGTAAGTAAGAATACAGAGCACAAAATGCCATTGTTTGTATATTAAAAAAAACCACACTTATATATATAAACAGGCATTTTGATCTTACATATATGAATATTTTTATTTTCATGAATTGGTCATTGTACACGGTTTTACACGATACCTGGAAATGCTGATGATTGTATTTAATCCTTACCCACATGATACATATCTCATTACCTGCATATGTTACACTATTGGAGATGGCAAGAAGTATAGCCTAATGGTTGAGTTCAGGCTCTGGAGCCAGACCTCGTGGATGCAGATTTCAGCGCTTCCACTTTTTTGCTGTCTAACTTTGACCAAGTTACTCAACTTCTCTGTGACTTAGCTTCCCAAGTGTAAGAGACAATGAGAGAAATTTTCATAGGACTGTTGTCAGAAAAAACAAGTACACATAACATACTTAGCAAAGTTCTTAGGACTTACCAAAGTCCAGTACTCCTAAAGGTAGCCATCGTTATACATTATATGGTTAAATAATGGATACCAAATACCTCAAGGATACGTTGACTTCTTTGCCAGGAGAACTTGTGCAACTCTTAAGTTTTGCACCTTGAGTCCGAAACTTACTTTGTATTTTCCAAATATATATTATTTCTCCTCTATCTTTCCTTGTTTACTTTAGGAGAACAATGAAATGAAAGAGAGAATAGAGGTGTGGAATTGTAAGCCCTATAAGGGCTCTAGGCAATTTAACCATGTGAAGCACAGATAGATTTTTAATAACAAAATATATAACTCAGGCTGTAGGGTTTAGGAAAAGATCAAGTGGCTTAAGATGTAACTTCCACATGATGTGCTTCCTGAACTTGGTACTCATGTATGAACCTGGAATGTTTGAAAGTGACCTAAATCAGAGTGACCTCGGTATAGGAGCCAGCAAATGGAACTAGGGTCTGTGACCAGAGTGGACTCATTCAAGGACAGTCTCTTGGGCATTTGAATTGTAGTTGAATCCTCCTGGGTTCACATGAATTTATTTTAGCGCCTGTGCTGGATTTTCCAAGTTGGAATTTAGACAACAAAATAATTAGCAAAACAAAACAAAACAAAAACCCCACAAAACCCACAAAAAACCAAAAAACAAAGAAACCATAATTGATAAACTATATGCAGGATTACCAAGGAGTTTAAGTCAATATATATATATTTGCTACATGTATGGTTCTTAAAGGTCAGTCTCATTTCCACAGCAATAAAATCATCAGGACTTAGAAAATCTTAGTCTTGTTTTTTGCATAAACTTCTCCTTGTGTCTCATGCTTGTGGTCCTGGGCTGATCCTAAAAATGTCTCTAGTACAGTGATTCTTGGACTTTAGCATGTAAGGGAATCCCTGGAGGGCTTACAAAAAAATGCAGATCTCTGTAATTCACCCTTGAAGTTTTCTGACTCACCAGGTCTTGAGGCAGGACCCACTAATCGAAATATTTTATGAAAATATTTTGTAAGTGTCCCAGTTGATTCACAGATCAAACAGTCTAGTTCTCTAGATGAACAGTTGTTCTCAGCTTGGGATGCCTTTCACAGTTATTGTGTTTCTTAGTAAAAGTCCAGTTGAACAGGCCAAGCTCAGTTCTTCTGTGATGCATTAACCACAGGGCACTCCTTGCTTAAGCTGCTCTGAGTCACCCATGTGAGCCTGTCATGTGCAAAATCTAGAGAACAAGGCTCTGTTCTCTCATTGACTACCTGGGGCCTTCAGCCACGGGTTTTTGTACACTGTGGTTCTCCGTAGCCGTGGGGACCACTGGCCACCTGCCTCAGTATCCCTGTGAGCTCACTCGGGATAGTCAAATTGCAGGGCCCAAACCTAACGCTACTAAACTAAAAAAAAATAAGAGTTGGGATGTGAGGTCTTAGAGCCTGGATTTTCCCTTGCTTTGCAGAGGATGACGATTGCCTTGAAGTTCTCTAGCCAGGGCTCTGTAGAGCTAGCCTTTGCCTGCACGGGTCAGGGCTTCAGATGGCTCCAGTGCTTGTGGTGACCACACCGGCTGTAGCGACCATAAGGCCGGGACAGGGACCTCCATGACTCCCGAATGTCAGCAATGTCTCTTCCTTCTCACGACTCCAGGCTTCTCCTTTTTCTGCAGCCTGCGAACAGCCATTTCTCCTGTCCTTGTGGTTTTATAATGGGAAACACAGGCTCCTTTCTCTCTGGGCTCTTCCTGTCTTCTCCTTTCCACAGCTGCCAAATAGAGACCCAAACGATGGTGCCCAACGTACGAATGTGATGGCACAAATTCCGGCTGCTGCTGGCTTGGCAGAGAGACCCCATTAAGCCTTTTCCAATCCTTGAAGGCTTTCTTGCCTCCCTGTGTATAGCTTACATAAGCAGGGTTTAAATTTGTTGAGAATTTCACAGGTTCTCAGATCTGTTGTCTTCCTCTTAAAGTGCTTTGGAAAAAGGAACAGTATAATGTACTCTTGGCTGGCATGGGGGAGAGGCAACCCGATCTTTAGAAATACTTGAATTCTTGAAATCACATTTCTGAATTATCAAGAATTGTAGCAAGAAAATTACTGTGTATGTATAACAGTTCTGTCTCCAGGCCATGTACTTCAATAGACCTATTTAAAAATGTAAATTAGAGAATGTTTTAGTGTTCCTATATAAAATAATGAACAAAAGCGACATTAAAAATGATTAAGTATTATATCGTGAACAACTTTGTCATTGATTGCTTTAAAATCGGAGCAATAGTTTTCTGTCTTGTTAAATAACCCTTTATCTATAAAACTTCAGAGATTGATTGAAAGTAAGGTGGCTTAAAAGTCAATAGTTTGACATCTCCTCATTCTGAGTTCGTGTTTTGATGGAACCCTGTTACATCTGACACAGTCCTGACACAGTCCTCCTAGATGTTAACATCTTTCTTCCACAATAAGGAAGGCTCCCTGGTAACCAAAGGAGGCAGGGGTTCGTGAGGTTGGGTGACTGGCAAAAAGGTATTACATCTACCTGGAATCCATCACCAATCAAATTAAATGCGAGAGGGAATTATGGGTCGAGGAGATAGTAGTGTCAAACTTCAAGGATCTTTTCAAGAGATGATTACTGGTGACACGGCAAGCTTATTTTTCTCACATTAGGAAAGGCATTTAAAAGACAACATCCGAACTGTTCCATAGGGCTAATAATGATGCTTGATGGAGAGGCCCTCCATAGGATGGATTTTTCATCATCTCTTGGACCTGTGCTTAGTTGAGGAGATTGTGCTACCCCAAAGGCCTCTCGGACTAGCCCACTTTTTTTGAGTCCGTGAAGCCTTGTTATGACCATAAGACAACGAGCACTAAGAACATGATTTCAGCACTGACTGAAGCCCCTTGAAGCAGCCTAGCATTAGGAAAGACACAAAGCAGAATTTTTGTGAGTCTCCCCACCACCATGCCACCATTGTTAACCTCCTTTAGCAATAGGACAAGGCACATGTTTCACCATCTGGTGCAAGATAAGAGGGCTTTGAACTGACATGGAAGCTGCCTACGAACCCTCAAAGGGATGACATGTGGACAAAGACACAGATTCATTTTTCTGAAGTTCCAGCAGGCACAATTAGATTCAGTGGGTGGGATTGGAGGGAGGCAGATTTCCATTCAATATGAGAGAGAACTTTCTAATGATTCATACTGTTCAATAGTGGCCTTGAAGTTTCACACTTGTTCCAGAGGAAAGTATGTGACACGTGAGAGGATCAGCCACCGGAAACAACATATAAGGAATTCCAAGATTGAGTGGAAGCTCAACTTGGTTGACCACTGTAATCTGTCTGCTTTTTGGATTTATTGTTTTTTTTTTAAAGATTACTTATTTATTTGTCAGAGAGAGAGAGAGAGAGAGAGAGCATAAGCAGAGAGAGAGACAGACTGAGAGAGAAGCAGGTTCCCTGCTGAGCAAGGAGCCCGATGTGGGACTTGATCCCAGAACTCCAGGATCATGACCTGAGTGAAAGGCAGCCACTTAACCAACAGCCACCCAGGCATCCCTGCTTTTTGGCATTGTTGGTAAAATAATTTGAGGAGTGACCATAGGCAGGGGAGGGGGACATATAAGAAAATAGGTAGGTGAAGAGGTAGGTGTTTCTAGACTCCTTAAAAGATGAAAAAATAATTACCTCATCTTCCCCCTAGCTTTATAAGCAAGTTACACTTGAGCACCTATCATGTCCAGAACATCATCTCATTTAACAGCCAAAAGACCAAAATCCCAGCATGTCCTATCTTAGCCAGAGTTCTGCAGTTGCTTTCCTGCATCTTCAATGACGTCACAAAAGGTGTCCTGCATACACATCCTCCCTGAGCTAAGCTCCTGGCCAACCTTTCATATCACTTCTTCTGTTTCCTCTCTGGTACCTGCAATATTAGATTGTGGTGATCAGGCTCATACTGATTGTACTGATTTTTCTCACTAGACTGTAAGCTCTTTGAGAACAGATCCCTTTGACTGATTCATCTAGTCAGTGTCTATCCCAGTATCTGGCAAATAGTAAAAGCTGATGTTTGTTAACTGAGTATTAGATTTCTCCTCCCATCATACCTCTTCCCCTTAAGAAATACCTGGGATGACTTTTATCCTCAAGGTAAGGAAATATAGCAGAATATTCTTTCTCCTCCCAACCATGCCTTTCCATTCCTAATCATACCCTAATTACCTATTCCATTTATTCTATTTCAGGGGAAAGCTAGTGAAGAGAGTGAGGTGAAAAAAATCCCCCAAATTAGAGAAGGGATAACCACCTCTTAGGCAACCCCTTCCTGAGCCCAACTGGATATGTTGCCTTTGGCAGCATTACTGGTGGGATGAGGAGGAACTCCTGCTGCTGCTGTTAACTAGTTCTGTGAGCACCTCATTGTTTCTTCTCAGTAATGTGAGGAGTTTATCCAGACCATTTATAGGGGTCATTCTGAAATACTGTAATTCCTAATCTCTTTTCCCTTCTGAAGTTTCCTGAGGTCCTTTGCCTAGTATTCTCTGCTTAGTATTCTCCTGGGTAACCAAGAATCCAGAACAATGAGGAGAAGCAATGTCAGGAGGTGACACTGGGATAAAACACTGTTCTCTGTGCTCTGACACACTTGTGTCGAGTTCAGGCTATATGGCTTTGGGAAAACTATAAACCTCTCGAGGCTAAAGACGTCTTTCCTGCAAAATGGCCAGAATATTCTAGACCTCGAGAGCTGCAAGGCCTTGGTGAGATAACATATATGAAATGCTAATCTTGCCCCAGAAACATAATGAGCCCTTAGAAAATGATAATGGTTATTTGGAAATAGTCCCCCATCTCTCTTTTTCTCCTTTTTCCTCCAACCTCTGAAAGACACCCACATGCAACTCCTGAAGAAGTTTTCTTGGCATGATTCTGTTGTGCTCAGCACATCCTTTCTCCTCCATTGAGAATTAGTAGAGGATAGTCAAGGTCCCTTCCTGCTGAGGCATTCTGCTCCAGCATGTACAATGGCCAAAAGAGCAACCCACTTCACAGTGATGAGGAATAGGTTTATTTTAACATTTGCATGGAAGACATGAATGTTATTGAGGAGTCGCAGGAAGTGGGTGTGGGGTCGTCTGTCTTAATATATAATGTATCACATCCAGCCAAGATTCTTTTATTTGAAGAAGCCTTGACTGAGCAACAATGACACAGCAGCTCCCTAGCCTGACAGTAAATAGACACCTTATAAAAATTTATGAAGTTCAGGTTGTAAAGAGCAAACTGCACATACCGAGGAGTAACACTGCTTATTAAAATAATTTCATCTTTAAGTCTGTTGTCTCTGTATCGCCTATTATAGAAGCTCACGCTATGGCTAGATACCTCAACAGCCTGTAAACTTTTATATGGGCTTTTGAAAAGGGATGATAGTTTTATGAGATGTGATTTTCTCATCTCACCAAATTAGATTATTTGAGATAGCGTCCCTGGATGTAAAATTTCAATCCTGTGTAAATCTGCACCTCAGAGACTCTGTGTAGCCTGCTAGCAGAGTGGAAATGGAGCATGATAAATCTTCCCTGAGCCCATTTCTCTCCACACAACTCCATAATTCATTCCATGCTTGGGACCCATGACCACTTTCTCGCAGCTAATCAGTCTGCGTCCAGGCTGGTTCCTTTCATGAGCAGCTCCTTCTTCGAGGTCCAGATCTTGCCTCTTGCATATGGGCTTCTTTCTAGAGCTTGTGTGCCATCATGGACCTTGCATCCAAGCTGTTCCTAATCATATGGCAAGCAGTTACCCTAGTTCTAGGGTGGCCAGTTTGTGGTGGTAGACTTCAAAAAGATCTTCTTTTGAAAGTGGATTAAAATAAATAACAGCGTCTCAGAGCATAGTCCTGGAAACCCAGGAAGTATTTTGGTGATTCTTTCCCGAGTCTCCTCTGAGGGGACAGATGGGGGAATGACCTGCTACTGGTTCCAGTCCCTTCTGCTTCGTTTATGAGGAATGCTTCTTTCTTGCTCCTGCAATTGTCTTCTCTTCCTGTGGCTCAGTATTGCTCTGGTCCAATGGCACCACCACCATCTGCTGCCAAAAAACAGAACGGCTGCAGGTAACTTTCAAGGAGCTTGGGGAGAAGGAAGAGGTTAGGAGAATGTCTCCCAATGTGGAGCAGAGGCAGTCAGACTCAAAAGGGAATTAAACACAGTGCTTCCAGGCCTGTTTCCACGCTTATTGATTCTTGTGGTAATGGGCAAAGAGTTTATTTTGACCAGGTCTAACTTTAATCACACGTAAAACAAGCAGGTAGCAATTGGTGAACTTTAGTAGACAGAACTATAAAAACTATAAATTATATAGGCATAGAACATTATCTTCTGTTCCTCCCAATGATTCAGTTTAATAACTTAGTGTCTTGAGACTGTTTTAATGGAACTCAGGACTTGGGAAGAAGAATTTCTGCTGTGCAAGGTGTAGTGTGGGGTCTGTTCAGAAATAACTTTGTGCTGAAGGCCAAGTAGTCAATGGGAGCCTGGTGCAAGGGCAGCCACTAGAACAGCAGTGTGAAGCCGAAGTAATGGCATCCAGTTGGCTGGTTTCAGGAGCAGTTATATTTATGTCCTTCTGTGATTTGAAAGTCGTTAATTGAGTAGCTCCTTAAACTTTTTTCATAATGCTTGCACCTAAAGTTATTCATCCACATTCTCTTCCACTCCCTGAAGTTGTTAAGGGCCTCTGAGTTTTGTCTGGTTTTATAGGAAAGGAAACAGAAGCACTGAGAAGCTAACTGATGTGCCCAAGGTGGTACAGCTCAGTAGTGGCAGAGCAGGACTGGGTTCTGGCCAGGGAGAGTGGAGTCCCAGCTGCCCAGGGTTGGCCCAGGGACAGGCAGTGTGGGCGTCACTTGGAAGCTTGATAAAAAATGCAGAATCTTAGTCTCCACGTCGGGCTACTGCATCCAAATCTCCGTCTGAAACCTCTCTGTGTGTCTCTTGCACATCGAAGTCTGAGGACAGGAATGGGGTGGCACCTTCTGTTTCCCCTGAAGGTTTCTCTCTGCTTCATGATTCTGACACAGGGTCCAGCCCTCTGGGTTCACGGAGAGGCCACTGTATAAAGGGAAAAACATGCCAAAGCGGTCTTGGGGCAACTTCCTTGATTTTATATGTGAAGTAAAAGGGACTGAGTTTTCTTCCCAAGCCTTTTGAAGGGTTATATAGAACCCCACAAACAGGTAAGCAGGCTATAGAGTGCTCATCTCTTTTAAAGGCTTTAATAATTTCGCTCCTGAGAAAACTCCTTCCTAATATCACCATACAGCAGCAAATTCCCACTTAAAAATATGCAAATGTAACGGGACAAGTGGGCAGCATCTCTGATTAGACATCCGAGTGATTAGGATAATTTAGATTAAATCTGAACTTTTCTGTTTCTGAGATGACTTTAGAATCCTAAGGCTGTTGGAGCCTCTTAGGTTCCAAATTTTGAAAATAAGCATGCTGGATATTTTACAAGAACACAGTCTTAAAATGTAAACATAAAAGCAACTGAGTAACACAAAATTTGGGACATAACCATGCGCAAATTACTATTTTGGATAGTCAGCCAGTCATTAACTCATCTCAGGTGAATTTCCACAACTAAAAGTCACTACCGTGTGCAAGTATATCACAGGAGAGAATATTGGCTGAGAAGAGAATCTTTGAAATGTTCCCTTTGTCTTTCATCATCTTGCAGAAGAACAAGTTGGCTTTGAAAAAGTCCTGGCAGCCACAGGACACGACAGCTGTCAACAGTGCTGAGATAGTTGAATGGGACAGACAGTAGGGACTCATTTTGTTTGAAGATGTCGAAGAGCACTGTAAACATACTTTGAATTCTAGGGCACCTGATGTCAAGTTGTAAATAGGGATCACAGATGATTGACTTCTTGCATTCCTTAGGAGGTCCCTGGGATCCTCCAAATAGGGAAACTCTTGCCAGTTTCCTAGTGTGACCATCTGAGAGGGTCATTTGTGCATGTGTGGCTTTGCACTCACAAGCCCAGAAAATAGAACCAGAGCTGCAAGTCTTCGCAAATACGATGTGAAAATATGCATGTGATCCATATAGCTCTTCTATATGAGAGGCAGCTGTGACATGCCCTTTGTATGATGAGTTTATCTTTGATTCCTGGCTCCATCAATTTCAGTGACACCTGCTTTCACCTGTATAGGCAGAATGACATTTTTGTTGTGGCTGAAGTACCCTGGGTCAACTGCCTTCACCGACCGCAGTCCATTGATTGCTGAGCTTTTGCATCTCTTGAGGGTGGCACATTATGCAGGCCCTGGTTTACTTATTTATTTTTATCTCTTACCCATCTTATATTCTGTCATCTTCTTCCATTCATTGCATCATATCCAGTCAGATCATTCACTCACCAAAGAATTGAACAGGGATAAGGCTACATAATCAACTAAATTTATGTCCTCAGTTGCTACCAGAGCATGCCAACTATACAGAGAAAAATATTCTAAAATAGCCTAGGTTCTTCTTATTTTTTTAATATTTTATTTATTCATTTGACAGAGATCACAAACAGGCAGAGAGGCAGGCAGAGAGAGAGGGGGAAGCAGGCTCCCTGCTGAGCAGAGTCTGACGCTGGGCCAGATCCCAAGACCCTGAGATCATGACCCGAGCCGAAGGCAGAGGCTTAACCTGCTGAGCCACCCAGGCGCCGCAATATTCTTCTGAGAGTATCAAACCATTACTGCCTTTAGGGGTGTTCAAGTAGTCTCTGAATTGAGAAAATCATTTGGATCTGAGATAATCCACTTTGTGTGGTGTTATAGTAGCGAGCATTACGCTCTTGATATTTGAAGGAAGGAATGGCCTTCATATACGAATATGGTACATGTCACTAAGACAAGGCCACAAAGAAAAGCAAAGGACAAATTAAGTCTTAACATGGTTCTCCAAGTTGAATAGTTGATCATTCATTGGAGAGTTATGATTGTACCCAGTGCTACTTGTATTTGGAATACCCTTTGTTATTAGATTTTTATTGAGGTTCTGAGAGTAGAGCTTGGGATCAATAGTATTACCTTCTCTTTTTTCTTAAGGTCACAATTAAACCTGTGCATTTTTATGCGCCTGGAGGGTCATACTGATTTTTTTGTCTACCCTTCCTCCACCTCTTTGAACTAATGATAAGCCAAATGGATTGCTCTTCTTAATCAAAGCATTCCTTTGACTAAAAAAAATGCTATTTTCATCTCGGCTTCCTTCTTTCCTTTCCTTCCTTTTCTTTAATTTCAAATTATGTTCCTTATAGAAATAACAACAATAACAATAGCAACCAGAGACCATAGGCTGCCTCACTGTGTGTGATAGTGTTTTAAGCACTTAACATGTATTATATCATTTAATAACGTGATAGGCATTATCGTCATTCCCGTTTTACACATGACGGAACTGATGCTTAAGAAATTGAGGCACTTTTCTAGGTCATCAGACTAGTATCTGACAAAACATAACCTTGAACCCAGGCCTCGCTGACTCTAGAACTCACCTTTATCACAAAAACCATAATGCAAGAGTAGAAAAGGAAATTTAAACATCATCTAGTTCAGGCTATTCTTTCCACAGACAAATCCGTTAAACGAGCTTAAAAGCCTTACCCTCGGTTTTATAACTAGCAAATGAAAGAGCCCATCTCGATGGGTTCCTCCTTTATGGCAGTTATGAAGGCATGTTCATTCGGTCTAACTAGCTCGCTTGGGTCGGCTGTCTTCTCTGGATCATCTGTTGATGCCACAAGGAGTGAGGGCACACCGTACAGAATCGTTCAAAATGGCTGCTCCTCCCTTGACCCTCTTGCTGCAGGTCAAGAGGAATCTTCACGGCTGGGCAAGGAACAGCTGCAAAAGCTGTTCACCGTATGGGGTTGTTCTCGCCTATGCTGGAAGCTCCGTTCTAGCCAGACTCTCACAGAGCCAGGAAGCAAGGCCCTGTTAGGGAATTTTCCATATTATTAGGACTCCTCCTCCCCGCAAAGAAGACCAAATTCAGGGCGAAATCAGTCTGCTTTCGTTGTTCTTTGCTCAGCTAGCTCTCCAGGCCCTGCCTCTTTTTTGAAGATAGATTGAGTTTGACAGATGGAAAACCAGCAGCAGTCCTGAGACTGGCTGCCAAATGGGACCGAGGAGAAGGTGATCTGATGTGTTGTGGCATTGAACTGAAAGGGTGTGGACATGGATGCATGAGTGAAGACAATGAATGGTGACCCTCTTGAGGAAAGAGGCATTTTGATCCCAGCATAAACGGCGTTGAAGATCTGGAAAAGCAGGCTGCTGCTGTGTGTCGTATACCTGTACTGCAGTTTAACTTGCGTAACGGCGCTTCAACATAAATGCGGGTCCCGATCAGACTTTTTTTTTTAGTGGTATATTCTTACCACAAAACTAAACTTATTCATGAAAATACGAAGAGGGAAGTGGTGATTCTCCTGAGATACCCATGCAGGTAGAATCGTGATTCCCCGTGAGACAGTTTGTTTTGCTCTAGGTGTGTACTTCTTTTCCCTTTCCAAGCATGGAGCCAGGCCTATGTGCTCCCCTGGCCTCAGAGGAGAAAGGTAAGCAGGGAACTAGAAAAGAAAGAGGTTGATTTCTTGGAGTTAGTGGATCCAAAGGTGGTCTGCATCTCCGGGGCACCCCAGAGCTGCCCTTGGATGTTGTGAGGGAGTGTGATACATTTGGGGAAGCGATGTATTTTATCATAGGGATCCCCAGCCTTGGCCAAAAATCCTACAGCATATGAAGCAGGGCCCCTAGCACCAGAGGAGAGGCCTCCAGTCCAGGAGTTTTTCTTTTAAAGATGCAAATCTGAGCCTATTTCTCAGCAAAAGATCCCTTCATTGATATCACATCTGTAGGGGATAGAGAAAGGTATGCCAAGCAGGTGAACTGGCATGTGCAAAACCATGAAGTTAATAGAACACGTGCTCTCTACCAGTGATTTTCTTCATCTGGATCCTGGGGTTGTGTTTATGAACAGCTGGAAGGATGGGCAAGTCTGCTCATGGGTGGGTTTGACTGCCATCTGGTGGAATCTCTGTGGGCCAATGATTTTCAAATGTTTTTTAGGAACACAGATCACTTTTTCAAATAAAATTTTACATAGAAACTCAATGAACTTTAATGCCATACCCTCCACCATAGAGCCTGGAACTCTTGGGGCATCTCTGTGTGACCACAACTGATCACATGCCTGTTACCTGATCAGATCTGAGATATAAGTGGTGATCACAATGGTGGTATGAGGATACACGGAGGGATTAGAGACAGAGGTTAGACTGGATGCAGAGAGCTGACGTAGTGAGAAGAAGTTTCTAAACACAAATTGGTAGTGTGAAAATAACTTCATTTTTTTCTAGGAATTTCAGTTTCTCTTGTGAGCCTCATTCGATTTGATGGTAGAAACTAAGCTATATGATTCAGGGTTGTACTCTCCTTCTCTGACTAAGATCTAAGTCCAGGGAGTGTTTCTATACATGTAAAAGCCACCACTTATTCAAAATTTAGTTATGTAAAGAGCAGGTCCTTTACAAATTTGAATTAATTTAGTTACTATAGTAACCCTATGTGGTATATGCTGTTATGATCTCCATCTTATAAATAAGGGAACAGGCCCAGAAGTTGAGTGATTTGCCAAAGTCAAACAGCTCTTAATGCCTAGAGCTGGGATTTGAACATGGTTAGCGTACCGACTGCTCTGCTCCGGGATCCTTCTTCTTAACCAGTGCAGATATGATTCGAGGTACCCATGGGGACTGTACCATTTTGTCCTTGGGAGTGATAGTCTTCTCTGGCATCCACAGCCATTGATTTCTTTTTCTATCCCATCTGATTCTAACATGTCATCCATGCAGGTTGCTCTAGAACCTCCAGAATGTTTTATTCAGCTATTTGCAGCCCATACTGTGCCAGGAGGAAACTTTTGAAGCTCTCTAGGACTCTCTGCGCAGGGTAGTCCTTAAAAACAAAGATTTGGGGGATCAAAATGTTAATATTACTGATACTGAGAAACCCCTATATAGACATGGATATAGTACATTTCAGCCATTTATTTACAAAGTTATAATTTATTCTCAGGGCTCCATCTTCCCAGGAAGGTACAGATTCCCAAACTTCTTAGATCCACCAAAACTCCTAGGGTTTCTGTTACCTTTCCTTCCCTCAGGGCTCAGTGAAAGGCTGGTGAGTGGGCGGGGACCTGGGCCCCCTTTCCAGGTACCCACTTACGTCAAAAGTTTCTGTGATTACTTTTTAACTATTTCCCTTTCTCTCCCTTTTATTTGGTCTGAATGTAGGAAACTTTGTTCTTACTCATCATATTCTTCCAGATCTATTGCCCATGAGTTCTCCTAGTGTTTGAAACTCAAACTGCATGAAATGATTACCTTCTTTTCTGCTTTATGCTATGTAATCTCTTTCTTGGGGACAATAAATACAGAAAAGTCAGCAGACTCAATGAAGATTTACTGAAGTACAAGAAAAACCTTAGTTTGTCCATGTCAGCATTTTGCAGTCTATATTCTGAGGTGCACCACTGACCCTGGAGATGTCCCTAGGTTTTCTATGAAAAGGGAGAACTGCTGCCTCTGGTCCCCCTCTCTAGGAACTCATAAGTCGTATAAACAAACTATTTAAATTTGTTTATCTCGGGATTTCCCCAAGGTCTTTGTCAAGAAAACAATTCTTTTTCATGGTAGCCTCAAGAACAGTTTGTACATAATTTGAGAAATGCTAGTCTCCGTGGTAAATGTGGTCTTTATCAAAGCATTGTCAGAGAGAAGAGATAGGTTCTAGAGATGCTAAAAAGTTGAACTCAACAGGAGTTGGTGAATGACTGGTGCTAGGATTAAGAAGCAAGAGAAGTCAATGAGAGGATATAGAAACTTCAAAGTTGAAAGAACAAATTTTGTATCATTCCTTACCTATCACAAAGTTTTAGGCACCAGGGATTTTTAAAAGTATAAACCACAAAATGACAATCCTGAATTTGTTTCTCTTGGATGATCGTAATGGTTTTCTGTGCAGTCTCCTACTTTCATTTGTGTCCTCTTCTAATCTCAATGCCATAATGCCATCAAAGAAATTTTTTCTAAACAAAGATACAGTCACGGCATTGCTCTGATCAAAGAACTTCTGTAGTTCAATCTGCACATAGACAATCCAGACTTCTTTGCATCATGTTCAGAGGACCTTGTCAAAATCTTCCTGAATATGGATTTAACTTGGTATGGCAAGAAATGAGCAACAGTTTCTTACTCAGCAACATTGTGCCTTGCACTGCTAGTGCTTAGGCGCTTATTTCAGGGACCCTGACCAACAAGAGCAACCACGATGGGGATCTTGCATCTGTTCCTGTCCCATGGGAATACCTTGATTCTGTATATTTTGGAAATATATCTATAATCTAATCTAATCTTAGAAAGTATTGTGTGGTCTGTTTCTGCCTGTGGATACCTTCCATTTGTCCCTCTGGATCCACGCTAGTCCTAGTCTACTTAATTCTCTGCTCTAGGAGGCTGACTTGTATGGACCACATCTATGGAATCCTTTGCCTTCTGTCTTACACTTGGGTTTGGTTAATGGAAAAATGTCGGAAGGAGATAGGAGAGAAGGAGGAGAGTGAGATCAAAGCATTTATTTCCTAGACCCTACCCTGGAAAGGTACCACAGGCTGACTGTCCTGTGTTGGTTACTGCCTCTCTCAACATGGCTTCCCTCACGGTCTTTTCTGCTCTCCAGGTTTAGGTAACTGACTTCTTCTCTGGGGGTTGTAACACCATCCCCACTCATACCCCTTGTTTTTGTGTATCTTTGTGGTTCTTTTACATCTGACTCTACACTTGTAAATGGTCCTTTAAAAATAAACTCTTTTCAGATTTTCCCTTTTTGAATATATTATTTCTTTCCTATTGGGACCCTAATGGCAATCTGAAACAGATTTTTTAGCATCTATGAAAAATCTCAATGATGAAGAATTGAACTAAGCACAGACACTTATCACAAAATGTCCATTTTTGTGTTTTACTTTATATCATATGGTATCATATCATATATCAAATGATACCATAATATTATAAAATAGAATATTATATTTAAAAGTAACTTCAGAATGAGGATAATATTCATTTTCTGGTCAAGAAAGGCCATTTCTTTTGTGATCCATTGACTGGAAAATTTTCTAGTTCACTGACTAATAAAAATTCGTGGAAGAGAGTTCTAAGTTGGTTTGGTTTTGGGTGGTAGAAAAGACTCTATCTATGCACAGTTCTCTCTGATAAAGTCCACGGGGATAGGCACGTTGGGATGTTAACAGAAGAAACAGACCAGGATTCATTGGATGGCTCAGTGGCTACAGCTTTTGCAGCTAGTCTTTAGTAAATCTCAAAATGAGGGACACCTGGGTGGCTAGTCAGTTGGACGTCTGCCTTTGACTCAGGTCATGATCCCAGGTTCCTGGGACTGAGTCCCACATCAGGATCCTTGCTCAGTGGGGAGCCTGCTTATCACTCTGCCTATACTCCACCTGCTTGTGCTCTCTTTCTCTCTGACAAATAAATGAATAAAATCTTTAAAAAAAAAAAGTCCCAAAGAGTTCTTAAGTATGAGTAAGAGGCTATATAAGCAGTTCTCTTCTAGAGTTAGGCATTAATCTTTTTCAGGAGAAGAATTCTCCAGAAAGAACCCAGGTATGAATGCCAATCCTAGATCATTTTCCTCCTCCAAATGGTTGTGTTCTTTGAATTAGTATAGAGTACATAGCACTGAAACTGAAAGGACTTTCGTGTGAGCCTTTGCTAGGAGCAGCAAAAAGTCATTTTTTTTTTGTTTATAGTAATAACTCGTATTTAACTCTTAGTCTATTATTCATATTATTTTTTCTTTTATGCAAAATTTTAAATGTAGTTTTATGTAAATTAATTTCCTCTTTCATGATTCTGGCCATGAAAACAAATGTCAAATTACTGATTCTTTTCTTAGGAAGAGTGTATAGTGCTCCAATATGAAGACTAGAGAAGCTAGTGAAGCTTCCAGTATTCTTCTTTGCTATTTTCTGCTGTAGATCAGCCATATCGATATTTATATATCTATCTATATATAGCTTTGCATCCCATAGAAGCATGTGCTTTCCTTTTCCTGAGGAAATCTACTTTTGGAAATGGCAATGCAATAAGCATTTCCTTTAGAGTTGTAGAGGGGATGGAAGCCTGTGTATTACAGCAGTAGTATTGGGGGGATGTGTAGCCAAGGATAATAAGCACACTTTCCATGGGATCAGAAGTGAGGCATTCCATGTGCATGAAAATTTGAGTATAAGGGCTAAAAAGACCACTCTCTTGTATAAGTAAGTCTTGTGCAGGTTTTCTTGGTTTGTACATACTGGAGTACTGGTGTTGTGATCAGTGGTTCAGGTTTGGGCCTTAAGATTAGGAAGGGTCCAGGCAATCTTTTGAATATGTTGTCCTCAAGCTGTGGGTTGTTCATTTTGTTGCATTTCCTATACTTGATCAGAGAGAAGTGTGTATCATGTTATGTGGAAAGAGGATTTAAAAACAGGCACAGCTTTGGAACCTTGATCCGTGTAACTCACTAATTCCCACCTTTTTCACCTCTGTCTTCACCAGAGGGAAACATTTATTTTTCTACCCTAGGATTTGAAAATATTGGAGATTTCTATTTTTAAAGAATTGATAAATAGGCTGTGGATAGATTTACTATGTAAAATTCTCATTTCCTTTAGCTGGGATTCCGAGAATATTAAATTTGATAAAATTCTAATAATTCAAGAACTCTGAAGATGTACCTTATTTTTTAGGTTATTAAATTATGGTGATGATAGAAAGTTAGTACCTTTCTTTAAAAACTGTAACCTAGTATTTATCTCTGACTGTGCTGTCTCAACATGTTAGATCTCAAGCTGTATTTTATAACTACAAGGATCTTTAAAAGAAGGAAAGTTGTCTTGATATTTATTATAGTGTCTAAGAAAGATAGTTTTTTTTCCTAACATGAAAGTTCCTCATCATGAGGAATGCAAATATAAAATGCATAAACTTGAATATCCTCAAAATACCTTTTAGATGAAGCAGTGTGTTTGGAAGAGGGAAACCACGGTGAGTCAGCTGTCTCTTCAGGTTCTGCTCTCAGAACAGTTACTGACTTGTTTAGTGACCTTGGCCATCTTGGTCTAACTCCATTTTCATTTTCCCTCTTGACAAATGGAGTTTCTTTCTACTAACCTGCTTTCCCTGAACACACTTTGGAAGAAATATGCAATGAAATGTCAATTAACAATGTTTCCTATCTCAGGAGTGAACTTCAATCTGAAATGAGAACACAATTTACTCATATTTTTTGTGACCTTGTAACTGTTAGCAAAAAAAAAAAAAAAATTAAAATCTAAGTATATTTTAATGAAGTACTCTAGGATAAATGACTGAAATTTCATTACCCTATAAGAGTTATATTCAATATAGATTCTTTTATATATGAAAATGTGACTTAGCTGGTTGGCAGCTTGAAAATTCTTGCTTTATTAGTTAACAAATGATTCTGGGTTTTATCACATTTATTGTCAATCTCAGTTTTTGGGTGCCTAGGAATTCAAAATTACATGCTCAGCTGACCCTTTAATTAGCTCTCATTCTGTCTCACATGATTTATAGCCTGGCGGCTCACATGTAAAAATGATCTATGATTTAATGAAGTGGAAAGGCAGAATAGGTTCCCACCTCCGATGGTTTGATGCTTTCTTCTGGCTGGTATGTGGGGCTTTGGGGGCAAACAAAACACCAGTTCCATCCCTTTGCTCATTTAGCCTCACGAGCAGGGGGACGTCCAGTTTGCTATGATTCATGATTGCTTGCAAATATACTTTTGTTTCACTAGAAAACCCAAGAGTGTTGATTCAGGTTATCTCGAAATGGTCTCTTAAAAGTAATATGAGAGAGGCTATTGACTCGGAGTCTCTTGTTTTGCATTTTTGTTTTACTGTTCTAAATGCAAAGATCGCAGGAGAAGCCATACAGCTTTTACTCCATTGGGTTGTGCAGTGTTTTAGCACCTGGGTCCATTGAGTCCATTAGTGTTTACAGAGTACAGTAAGCCCTGGGTTATAGCAGTGGCTGAGAGAGACAAGTGTCAAGGGATAAGAGAGAACAAACTGATAAATAAATGCATAAGTAAAATGTCTGACTTGTGGTTTGGGGTAAGTGCACGAAGAACAACTCTAAGCAAGGTGCCCTGGGAGAGGGTGTGGAAATGAAGGGCTGTTCCAAATCTGCTGGTGTTAGGGACGGACCCTCTGGCTGAGGCGGGACCCCTGGCGAGGACCTACATGATGTGGAGACTGTAGTGTACAAGGATCTGGAGGCAGAGCTCCCCAAACCAAGGGCACCGAGAACACAAGTCCAAGGTGAAAGGATCTTGATGGTTATGTGGAATAGAAAAAGGAAGAACACATAAGGGCAGGAGAGGGAGGGTTCGAGAACTGAAGTGGGTGGATAATACAGGGCTTTGAAGACCACAGTAAAGAAGGGACAAGTGTTCCAGCAAATGCCACATTCTGGAGACCTTTGCCGAGGCCCTCCCAGCTCCCTCCTGTGCCAACACCCCCTTGAGCACGGTGGTGCACCTGTTTCTATGCACCCCATTAGGTTAAGCCCCACCTGAATAACATGGACCGTAGAATTCTGGAACCAAGCACATATGAGAGTGTCCCATTACCTCAAGTGTTCCCGCCCTCCTCCAATGATTTCTTTATTTAAAAAAATTGCAAATACACAGAAAAGTTGCAAAAATTCTTCACATGTAGCCACCAATTGGTGGCTACTTTTTGCCTTATATCTTTTCTCTCTATCTAAACGTTTGATTTGTTTTGTTTTGTTTTACTAAAGCATTTCAAAGTTAGTTGCAGACATCATGACATTTCACCCTTAAATACTTCACCATCTCTCTGATCATGTCCAGAAAATTTAGCAATGTCATACTTTTATCTACTATATAGCCTATATTGAAATTTCCCAAATTGTCCCAGTTATGTACTTCGTAGATGATTTTTGATGGTCATATTTTTCTCCTCTAATTCAGAACAGTCCCCTAGCTGCTGCTGCCGCCATCTCCTCCTCCTACTTCTTCTCCTCCTCCTCCTCCTTCTCCTTCTTCTTTTTCTTCTCTTTTTTAATGGTATTGATATTTTTGAAGAGCACAAGCTGGTTACTCCAGAGGGTCTCCTGTGATTTGGATTTGTCCGATGTTCCCTCATAATTATATTTAGGTTAAATGTATTTGGCAAGAATGCTCCACTGGTGCTGTTGTGTCCTTCATAGTGCATGATATCAGATGTTATATCAGATGTTAATTTGTTCTAATATTGATGATATTAAACTAACTCATTTAAAAATTTTAAAAAATTTGTATTATGTTATATTAGTCACCATGCAGTATGTCATTACTTTTTGATGAGTGTTCCAAGATTCCTTGTTTGCTTGTAACACCCAATGCTGCATGCAATCTGTGCCCTCCCTAATACTTATCATCAGGCTCACCCTAAATTTCATCATTTGGTAAAGGTATATCTGCTATATTTCCCTATTGTAAAGGTATCTTCCCCTTTGACAATCAATAAATAATCTATGGGGAGATACTTTGAGACTCTGAATATCTAGTTTCCTAATGGCCTTTCACTTAATGGTATTAGCACCCACAGATAGAACTTTCCAGAATCAGGTATTGCTGTGGTGGTTGAGAAAATGACTTTCTATTTCTCTTGGTTTTTCCATCCTCATTAGTTGGCTTACTTTTGTAAAGAAAATTTTTCTTCCCCTTCCTCCCTTTAAAAAGATCAGTGTGAACTCAAGGATTTTTAAAGAAATTCATAATGTTTTAATCCACTCCTATCATTATACACTTTGATGCTCTAATTATCTCAAATTTGATTACTGAGAGTCCATTCAGGCTAACACTTTCAACCAGTTTTTGAGGATTTTTCCTTTTCCCTAGCATAGACAGAAGGTCCAGGCTTAGTTTGTTATTTTCCCTTCTCCAGAACAGGAATTAGTGATTTCTCCAAAATTTCATGGTTTCCTTTAGTGGAGCGTGATATTCAGAAACCAACATCTTTGAACTAGATATGTTCATTGTTACCAAGATATCATTGCTTTCAGAATGATGGTATCACTGCTTCTAGAACCATTTAGTGGACAGAGCAAGTAAACACACACACACACACACACACACACACACACACACACACACGTGCATGCTCAAGCTTTTACCGATACCTGTAATTCTAATCCAATAGCACGGCATTCTTTTTTCTTCTTCCCCCTTCTGTTTCTGAGTTTCCCTTCTCCTACAGAGGGAAGCCTATGTCCCAACAACATCAGTATATTAATAGTTACTCATTTGTAGCTAACAATAACCCTACCTAAATTTTAGAACTGTTACACCAATACCAGCATCAGACAAAGGAAGTTCAGGGTATTTTTGCTCTTCTTGTTGTTCTTAGACTGCATCTCATTGAAGATATAAATAAGTCATAAGCTGTGTTCAGAAATGACCTGTATTCTTTTTGTATTTTCTTCTGTAAAGGTTTGTTATCTATTTGAGATACAATTAGGTTTGTTTCTGTTTAAAATAAATTTGGGGGCGCCTGGGTGTCTCAGTCGTTAAGTGCCTGCCTTCAGCTCGGGTCATGATCCCCGGGTCCTGGGATCAGGCCCCACATCGGGCTCTACTAGACGGGAATCCTGCTTCTCCCTCTCCCACTCCCCCTGCTTGTGTTCCCTCTCTCGCTCTCTCTCTCTCTGTCAAATAAATAAATAAATAAATAAATCTTTAAAAAAAATTAAAAAAATAAATTTTTGTTTTCTTCATCCTTTTTTTTTTAAATTTTTATTTATTTATTTGACAGAGAGAGATCACAAGTAGGCAGAGAGGCAAGCAGAGAGAGAGGGAGGAAGCAGGCTTCTCCTGAGCAGAGAGCCCGATGCGGGGCTCGATCCCAGGACCCTGAGATCATGACCTGAGCCGAAGGCAGAGGCTCAATCCACTGAGCCACTCAGGTGCCCCTCTCCATCCTTTCTTTCTTAAATTTTTAGTTTATTAATATGTAAAACATTTACATGGTTTAAAAGCCATAGCTATATAAAAGGTATATTCATTACTTCTCAGTTTTAAAAACACCAGATACTATTTTTAACTTTAATAAGATAGCAGTGTGCGTACTGACCATTAGTAGATAGGACAGCTTTATCAAAATGGCATAATGGGTATCAATACACTTGTAAAACTTTAAAGGACCATGCAAAGAGTAATATTTCTTCTTGTTTTGATTCTGGCATTAATACTTTCCCCTCTTCATTTTAAGCCTTTTAACTTTATATCTGAGAATTGTATCCTGTTTTTTAAACCGGACACGGGGTGTGTGTGTGTGTGTGTGTGTGTGTGTGTGTTTTACACTATGTGTTTCCACTGGTTTCTTTTAGGGGCGCATCCTCTGTAGAGCAGTGTTTCTTACGGGTACTGCATCTTATTGTGAGGTCTAGAAATAGTTTCAAAGAAAAATAAAATTATCATTTTATTCATATTATTTTCCTTGGTATTCTCCTGAAATAGTAAAAGTAAGGGCACTTCTGGGGAAACAAAGGACCAGGAACTGAAAAATGCAGTCAAATATTTAATCGTGGCTATACAAATGAAAATCGCACAAAACATCTGAGTGTTTGAAAAGTACACACACACACACTCTCTCTCTCTCTCTCTCTCTCTCACACACACACACACACACACACACATTCTTCAGTGTGTCCAAGGTGGCTTAGCTAGAGAAATGTAAAATAATGGGTTGTGCAGAGTTTAGAGAAGCCATAAAATAATTTTAAAGGACTTTTTATGTAATGTCATTTTGGACCTAAACCAGAAAAAATTTAAATGAATGAAGTATTTCTAACTGGAGATAATGTCAGCTCACCTTCTGCTGTTCACACGGTGCATTTGTTCATGCAACAAAAGTTAGTTGCAGTTATATCTTGAATATTTTCTCTAAGTATATCTTACTTTAATTCTTGGGTGCCTTGATTATCAGTATGGAACGTGATAATTATTATAAAATGTATACTTGACATCATCTAGGCTGATAATTTAAGTTGTTAGCCTAAAGAACACGCATACCCAGGCATCTTGCAGGGTAGCTCAGATTTGGCTTGGCCATCTTTCAGAAATGGGGTGGTGGGTTGCATGGTGTCTGGTTTTGTTTTTCTGATTTGGTCGACTAAAGTGGGCTGGGTAATAAAGACAGGATGTCTTAGAATAGGGCTTTCCTTTACTAAAAACTAATCAAAAAAATTTAAAGTCCTCAAAACTTCCTCTTACTTTTCCAAATTCCTCCTTTGGAAGGTTTATGTATATTAACATTTTAAAAATGCAAATAAGATCTGGGAAAGATTAAGCTCCTTTCAGTCATTTATTCTGTTGTCTGGTTCATTTTATTATTTATTTATTTATATTAATTCATTTGTTTTCATTCATTCATTCATTGACTCATTCATTTGAGAGAGAGAGGGAGAAAACATGCAAGCAGGGGAAGGGGCAGAGAGGGGGCAGAGAGAGAATCCCAAGCAGGCTCCCTGCTGAGCTTGGAGCTGGGTAGATGCAGAGCTAGATCTCATGACCCTGAGATCATAACTTGAGCTAAAATCCGGTTGGCCACATAACCAACTGAGCCACCCAGATGCTCCTGATTCATCTTAATTTGTTTGCTTTCTTTCTAAATCCTAGAAGAGCTGTAGTGATGGTGCATTTTTAAAAGAAGAGGTGAATATTTTGTAGCACATAGGAAACTTCAAGGAATATCCTGGGATGAGTGCCCAGTAAAGTGGGGAAGCAAGGGAGTAGGCAGCTGAGGAGGGCATTGGTAGAAAGAGGGAGATTCCTTTGCAAATGGAGCATAAGGCCAAACTTTCCCTCTTTTTCTGTTTTACATAGGGCCTCGATTATCCAAAATCATCTGAGATATCAGATGGAACTCATCTTCCTGATGCTAATGCAGGTTGATTAATCTGACTGCTCAGCTATTCCAAGACTGGTCTATGGAAAGAGGCTCTGCTACAGAACTTCAAACCCACTGACCATGATAGGCTAAAGCAGTCTTGCCTGGGTTAAAATGAAACTCTACACTCTATTGTAATTTGTTCCTGCCTTGTGACTGAGTTATTTTTCTCTGTCCTAAGAATCAGTAATCTATAAGGTACCAAATCCATGAATCAGAGAACTGGAAGATACTTAAGAGATTTTCAGTCTCTTGAAATTGAGGTCACAGGAGACAGATGTGTTTGGCACAGGACCAGCAGAGCTGAGACTCCAGCTTTGGTCTTCTGACTCCTGGCCCAGGGCATGGACTCATGACCTTTGTGTCTATTACTTGCCGTAACCAAAGTGACCTGTCTTTTTCTCCCTTGGAGGGAGCATTTGAGCAGACTTCTGGGCCATGAAAGCATTGGGATCTGCTTGAAAGGAAGTCTGCTTTTAGAAAATTGGAGATCATGCTTTCAGTTCATACGAGTATTGCCAAGTATTTGTAGGTCACAGATAGATTTAAAAAAAATGTAATTCAGGCTATAAGTTCATTTTTACTTATTTTTTTTAAGTGAATGGATCTGATAAAGTCGGAATCCTTGAGAGATATTCATGTAATTTTATTGGATCCATACTTTGTAGTAAAATGCAATGTTGCCCTGTGGTCTGAGATGCATAGTGTGGTCAGTCAGCCTGCTTACCATGTACTAGCTAAGTGAATGGAGAAAGATCCTGCTTCCTTATTTGAAAAATAAGAATAACAATACTTACCTCATAAGGTCATGTGAGGATTAAATTAGCAAATGAGTAAAATCTGAAGCATAGTGCCTGGCACTTTTTAAATGTATAGAAACTGTTATCCATCATCATTATTATAACTAATACTGCCAGAAAAGGAAGTCTGTGTAGACCAAGCACCTTAAGTTCAGGATTCAAGTGCAATTTCCTTGTTTTCCATTTCATGAGTATTATAGTATATTTTCCAAAATGTTAACTGCCTAAAAATAAAAATCAGTTTCTTTAACTTTTTTAATTAATAGGCTTTATTTTTTGGAGCAGTTTTAGGTTTACACAAAATCAGAGGAGAAAGTATATGGTTCCCTATATTCCCTACCTCAGGTTCCCCCCTTGTTAGCATCTTGCATTGGCATGGTACATTTGTTACAACTGATGAAACAATATTGATACATTACTATTAACTGAATTCCATAGTTTACATTAGGGTTTGCCCTTTGTACTGTTCCATGAGATTTGCCGAATGCTTATTATTAACTACCATTACTGGTATCCTCCAGAATAGTTTTACTGCCCTAAAAATTCCCTGTGTTCCACTTATTTATCCCTTTCCCTTCCCTCCCCAACCACTGAAAATCACTGATCTTGTTCATTATCTCCATAGTTTTGTCTTTTCCAGAACATCATATAGTTAGAATCATGTTGTATGTAGTGCTTCAGCTTGGCTTCTTTCACTTAACAATATGCTTTTAAGGTCCTCTCTCCCCCATGGTCTTTTTGTGACTTGATAGTTCATTTATTTTTATTGCTGAGTAACATTCTTTCGTCTGGATATGAGATCATTTCTTTATCTAGTCACCTATTTGAAGGATATCTTGGTTGCTTCCACATTGGGCAATTACGATAAAGCTGTTGTAATCATTGGCATGCAGCTCTGGACACAAGTTCTCAACTCCTTTGGGTAAATACTTCAGCATGATTGCTGGGTCCAGTGGTAGGACTGTGTTTAGCTCTGTAAGAAATTGTGTGTCTTCCAAAATAGTTGTACCATTTTACATTCCTGTGAGGAATAAGTGAGCATTCCTGTTGCTCCACATCCTCTGAAGCTTTTGGTGTTGTCATTGTTTCTGCCATTATAATAGAATCACAACCATTCTCAAAGGTATGTAGTAGTATCTCTTTCTGGTTTTAGTTTGCCTTTTCGTAAAGACATATGATGTTGAGCATCTTTTCATATGTTTATTTGCCATCTGCCTATCTTTTTTGATGAGGCTTCTGCTCAGATCTTTTGCCCTTTTTAAATTGGGTTGTTTCTTTTCTTACTGTTAGGTTTTGAGATTTCTTTGTATTTTGGGGACACGTGTTCTTTGTCAGATACATGTTTTGCAAATAGTTTCTCACAGCATGTGATTAGTCTTTTCATTTTCTTAATGGTGTCTTCACGGAGCAAAAGCTTTTAATTTCAGTAAAGTTCCACTTATCAGATTTTCTTTTATAGATTATGGTTTCGGTGTTGCATCTAAAAACTTATTGCCCAGTCTAAGGTCACCAAGATTTTCTCCGATGTTATCTTCTAGAAGTTTCAGTTCTGTGTTTTACATTTATGTTTATGATCTTAAGTTACTGTTTGTGAAAAGTATAAGGTTAAGTGTCTAGATTCAATTTTTTGTATGTAAACATCCAGTTATTAATTTAATTTTTCTCTAATAAGTGAGTTGACATTTTCTTGAAGATACTTTAAAGATTTTTATTTTATAAGAAGATATTGTAATCACTGAAAACTTGGGAGAATATTTAATCCTTTTTCAGTGAATATAGTATCTTCAACTTTGTGGAGAAATATTATCAAGGACATGGAATTGTTTATGAGTGAAGCATTTTGACATTTGGTCTTTCATTATATTTTAGAATGATTTGGAAACACTGTGGGATGGTGTGTATGATTTATAGCTGGTTTATAGTGTTTCTTAACTAAACTGTAGTTACTCAATAAAATATTTTGAGTAGTTATTATTCAAACACTCCCACTCTTTTATAACTTGTTTTTAATTTATTTCATTCTTTGAGCTACTGTTTGGGGGACTGTTGAAATGCTTGATATTCTTTCTTTCTTTCTTTTTTTTTTTTTCTCTCTCTCTCCCTCTCTCTCACTGTATTTGGCTAGGAAGCCTTAACATCTGCTGACATTATTGATCCTAGGAATAAAAACATGAGATGATCTCTGGGAAAATTTCCAGGCTTAGAGCACAAGCAATCTATTAAACCCATATATTTCAAATCATTGCAGTCTTGTGAAATATTTTCAGAAATATAGTTGCCAGTGATTTGGTTACATAGGCCTGTTTGAGAGAAAACTTTTAAAGTTCTTCTTCAAATGATGTGTATTTTTCAAACTCTCAAACTTCAGGAAAACCAAGGGCCATTTCTTCTAGAAAGCCTGTTAGATTCTCTGGGTATGTTCTTTTGAGCAGTAATGTAGCCACTCACAGTATGATAGCTTGCTTAATGTTGAAGAAAATTACCTGAAAGACAAAATTGAATAAAGGATTTATTTTTTTAAAAAAATTCTACTTAATCAAGTGACAAAACAGAAATGGGTTTATGTTGTACTTTAAATAAAGAGTTGCCCAAATAAAAGGCCATTATCCCTAAATGATGTTTGATAGAAATATCACAGTGAAAGAATGCATACTTCAACAAATAATGTTTAAATTTTGGTCTAGATGTTCTCCGGAGTATGTGTTTATGCCTCTTATGTTCTTTTGTGGTTTCATACATATCCCTATCTTCTATTTGCTCCCTGTTTGAAAGTATCAATGTTACAAACAGTAAGTGACTAAGACAAACCCAGCACTTTAACAAGTATGTATATCTATGTCTGCAAAGCACAGAGTGTTTACAGCAACATCATTTGTAATAGCCCCAACTGGAAAATACTCAAATACCAATTTGCAGTAGACTGTATTCTCAATGAAGGCAACATTTAATAGGTAGCACTTAATACTAGGGGGCCAGGAAATGTGGGAAGTTCTGGTTATAAGATATGTGTTTAGGTTAGTTTTTTAAGAAGATATGTGTTTAGGTTAGTTTTTTAAGATATGTGTTTAGGTTAGTTTTTTAAGTTTTTTCAGTATTATTTAAATAGTACTATAAATTATTAATTTATATGTTGCATGTCAAAATTCAGTATTTCAAATTAATTATTTGTATTTTTAAGATATAAATATAAAATACTAATTTCCCACTGAGTCATCATTTCCTTAAAATGCTATATGTGCTGTTATGAAATCAGCTATTAAATTTTTGAAATTATGGAAGAGAGATACTTTCTTAAAAGTCTTTAATGACTTACCATTGCCCATAAGATAGAATTTTAATTTTGAGGGGAAGCATGTAAGGACCACTGTGATCTGAACTCTTCCTGAATCTCTGTTCCCCCCTCCCTCCTAATAACTTCTGTCATATTGTCTTCAAAATACCTAGCTGTTTGCAATTCTCTGAACACTATTTTCCCCCCAAATCTACAAGACTTCCCTCTAGCTTTCCTTGTACCTTCCTTGACCCCCAAGCTCCCATCATATTTATGTATTTTTAATCACTGTATCCCTGGTACTTAACATGATATGGGGTACATGGGAGTGCTGTAGTAAATTGAGGGCGCATTGAAGAGTTTGTCATTCTTTTATAGTGTGTTGTATCTTTTTATCTCTTTAAATAATTATATATCTCTCTTTAGCATCATTAAAAGTAGGATGAGCTTCTAATTTGTCTTCTGCCCACTGAAGTACTTAGAACATGGGAGGGACTTAATAAGTCCCTCATAAGGGACTTAATAAGTCCCTTCATAAGGATGAAGGGTTTGAATGTTCTGAATCCATACATAAACCAGAAGTCAACTAAATTGGTCTCTAATGTGTGCCTTACGAAATTTTAGCTTCAAACTTACCTTTCTTATTACATTATCAATGCAGGAGTCGTTGCTGTTTATTTTTAGCATATATTTTGTGGTAGGTGCTAAGCACTGAAAGGAATCTAGGCAAGAATTTTAACTTGGATGCTCTATAAGGCAAATGAAAAAGAAGCCCAACCCATTCATTTTCGGTACAGATCCATTCTGTGTATCGTGAAGAAATATTTTGCTACTGACCTCCTACTCTAAGGGAGTGTGCTAAATGCCCTCAAGGCTCCGCTGAGGAATAGTTTTGCTTTTCAGGAGAGCTATCAATAGAGCTCTTTGCTTCATAGAAATGGATGGGCATGGGGAAAGTGGTGTCTGAGTATTTTAACAGGAATGAAATGGGTCATCAAGTTAGAGTGGAAGTGTCTTTTTGTTCTTATGAACGAGCCTGGCTTTCACCTCCATCTCTGAGGAAGAAAACCCATGAGTGTGCCAAAGCCCTTGTTAGTTTTGTTGTTGTTTTATTTGTGGCTCTATGGAGTTGTGTTAAGAACGGAACATCTCAGTCTTTGTGGAAATACTCTTTCCCTTCCTGATGCCATAGCAAAATTTCTCCCTTGTTCATTTTAAACATTGAACTCCATTCCTGCTTGACAGTTTCAAACCCCAAAGTCTGATGAGTGTGTAGGTACATTCTGGATAACTGTTTTCCATACTTCAGTTACTTCTTTGTCTATCTTTTCTCTTCTAATTTTAGACTCTCATTTTCAGGTCATGAGAAAATGGCTCACAGAGACAATGTAAAATTTTAAAAGGAGGATTTCCCCAAATTCAGTCTCACCGCAGCCTGCAGAGCTGAGGAAGGAGATGGCATCAGGATACTGACAGTGAATTCTAGGGTCCTGGGAGGAAGGGGATGACAGTGAAACGGAAGTTTGGGGCTGGCAGATTGTGAAAGCCATGACTTACTTTGCCCCCACATGTCCTTGAAAATAGCACCGAATCTCAAGATTTCATGGTTAAGTAGGACTTGACAGTAATGTAAGGAAACGGCAAAAGGCGGTAAGGTCTGTTCCAGAAAGGTTCGGGGAGTCCTCTTCTGGAGACTGTGGCTTTAAAACATTATTAGGGCTTAACTGGTAACGTATAGGTGCAGCTAACTAATCTGGGTTTTAAGATAGACTCTCAAGTAATTTAGAAAATGGGAAATTAGATGCTTTTTAAGCTTCACTTTATTCTTTTAGAAAAGTGGGTGTAGTTTATTTTGTTAATCTCTATTCTTTAGGAGGAAAAGAACCCAAGAACTGTATTTTTGTAATAGCCTGTTTGAGGCTATCAAAACAGTGCTTTAGCCACAGCTCAAAACCTCTGAATATTTAGACTAAATTTAGACTGATTGAATTTAAATTTTAATTTCTGTCACTTAAAAATTTTAAAAAATGTAAATGACTAGATAGCCATCAGAGACTGGACTGGCTTTGCTTTTGTAAATGAGGGATTAGGATTTGTCTGTTCTATAAAGGACACCCCGCATTTAGATTAGACATAATCTGATTGTATTGCAATACAAAGGCCATTCAAGTCAGCTCAGTGTCCAGGGTCTGTAAACACCATATGACCACTGATTGGTCCAGGGAAGGGTATTAACAGAAAGATAATGATGATTTTTAATCCACATCCCTAAAGCACAACAGCTGTGGCTTTAAATGAGTTTTCTTTCAGACTTTAGAAGTGATGCTTTATTTCTTACAACATGATAAATTGAATTACTTTTTTTTTAACTTATGCAAAGAGTATATACTATTTGACATTATTTTGATTTGATTAGGTAGTTTTCTTGTTTCAATTTTATTTAGAACACAAAATAGATGTTTGACATTCATTCAGACTTAGAATGACTATGTAATTTATTGTACAAAGCAGTACTTTCTTGAGAGTGGAAGCATTAATAGATTCCCAGGGACAAAAGGCATAAACCAGGAATCTTTAGGATAAGCCGGTATGTATGGCCATGTTATTTAAAAGCCGTATTTTAACTTTTATTTTCATCTTCCAATAAAATTATAAAATCACAATTAAAACATTAGAGAGCCAAATGTCTTTTCCAAATGTGATTCAAAAGGCATGGTGCTTTAAGTGTAAAAAAAGAAAACAAAACAAAACATGGGTCTCTGCTCACAATGAGTTTTTTAAATGACAAGTTAGTTTAAATCATATTTCCAAATTTTATTTTCTTTGCATCTTGAGATTCTCAAATGTATTGAGTTTGTACAGCAAGCATGTCTTCAGCATTTAATCTCTGTATGTTTGTGTTCTAATATCATTATTCGTACTACACCTGCTATATAGAAAATGTTATGCTATTCTCTGTGGGATGTTGCAAGGAATAAAAAGTACAGAAGAATCACAACCTGATAAATGTCACGGATTTAGTTTTGTAGTCAACATTTGCTGGTTGACTCTCAAACATCCCTTCTCTCTTCCAAATACAGTGGCCCAAATATCCTAACCATGAAGTCTGGGTAACACTGACCTCTCCTTCAGCTCCCAAAGGGCCCTGACTGGTTTAAGTAATCCATCTTTCCCATCCCCTTAACCACAATGATATTTTTAGGGATGGCCATGAGGAACAGATGTGTACAACTACACTGGATACTGGGGTTTTAGTTGAGCTACTGGGGAAACAGACTATGAGTTTTCTACTGAAAGTAGTTGAAACTGTAACTGTAGGAGGTGCCACAGATCACCTGAAGATCCAAACAAGTCTTAGGGTACACAGGACATCTAAGGTCAGAGGGTTGGTGTAAAGCTAGTGGTGGTGGCATTATTCAGCTGCTGGATCAAGCCAAATCCTGTCACTGGAGTTCTTGGTTACATGAAACAATGACTTTCCTCACTTTTGAAAAAAAAAAACCAAAAACCTCTTATTGCAGTCACTTCTGTTAATAACTTCTATTGCTCAGGGCTTTGAGTTGTAGTTTCAGTTACTTGCAATCAAAGACTTCCTAACTAATACATGCTTTAAAAATAATTGCAAACCATTTTGATTTGAGAACCATTATTTGAGAAGAGGAATGGCATGCTCTTTCTATAATTGGTACAGGAAAGTCTTCAAGTCTGGGTATTGGATTAGGGAGATCGAGACAGGATGAAGAGTAAAAATGCAAGGAAAACTATCCAAGTCAGGATACTTCTGTACAAAGAGAAACAACGGGAACAAAGACAAAGGAGTGCTAAGGAAAATGTTTCAGACTCACTTGATAGTGGGAAAGCAAAGAAGTTGTTAAAAATGAAAGCAGGTAAAAAAAAAAAAAAAAATGAAAGCAGGTTTGTGGCCTTGGGTGTCCTGGAAAGGAGAGCTGGATATAAAAGTAAACTTGACAGGGGCGTCTGGGTGGCTCAGTCATTGGTTAAACATTTGACTTTGGCTCAGGTCATGATTTTAGGGTCCTGGGATTGAGCCCTGATGGGGCTCTGCACTCAGCGGGTAGTCTGCTTGAGGATTCTCACTCTCTCTCTCTGCCCCTCCCCCGCTCATGCACTTTCTTTCAAATAAATAGACCTTTAAAAAATTTTAAAAAGTAAACCTGCCTAATCATAGCAAGCATCTTTATCTTTTTATCCATAATTAAAACTCACCTGTTTATGAGACTTGTATACTACAGCTATGTAGCTGAACACAGCACTTGGTCTCAGTATTTTATGGTAACTGAAGAATTTGATGTGTGGGGACAAGATCCAGGCAAAAGAATAGGTCTCACTATCGTTACCTCAACTACTTTATCTCCTTTATAGAATCAAGGTTAGTAAATTAGAATATTCCTTTGGCCAAGACTTCATGACCATTATAAAGTTACCTTTTGTTTCATTATGAATTCTGAGCTCTTAAATATTAGATATTTGTATTGTTTTTTAAAATTTCCTTCTCAAATAGGGAGAACCCATCTATAGACGTTTTCCTTATATAGGCCGAAACCTGCTTTTTTCCCCCTTACAGCCTCCAATCACTAACAGAACTTTAATATCTTCATAGCCTTCTGCTCAACAAATTTTTACAAAAAAGTATGAAACTGGTCTCATGTCCTATGGGTAATTGCTGGCTTATTCCCCACAAGCTTAGAATTTCCATTTTGATGTGTTCATTTTTGTGTGTAAGAAAATAATTCTTTAGAATGGAGTGACTTAATTTTTTAAGGCTTGATGGTCTGGGATATTTGGCCTTTCAGTTCTGGGAGAGAAGTCTGGGTTTACTCTGTTCTCTCTTGATAGGCATATGGTAGTCACTTGCTAACCTCAGGTACAGATGAAAGCTCAAAAATCAGGTCACCTGGGTGGCTCAGTCAGTTAAGCATCTGCCTTTAGCTCAGGTCATGACCCCAGAGTCCTAGAATAGAATCCTGCATCAGGCTTCTTGCTCAGCGAGGAGCCTGCTTTTCCTTCTGCCCGTTGCTCCCTCTGCTTTTACTCTCTCTCATTCTCTCTCTGACAAATAAATAAATAAAATCTTAAAAAATAATGAATTTCAAAAATCTAGAGAAGTTAGAGTCAGTCTATGGAGATGACATTCAGAACTCAAATGTCCCTTATGGCTTTGGAATGGCACCTTCCATAAGTACAGGACTCAACCACACCTTCTTGACCACTCAGGTTTATGTTGTTGCTGCTGCTGCTAATTAGGATTATGCTGACTCAGACAGAATATTAAAATTTTCATCATTATTACCTTTATGCTCTTTTTGAGCTTTAAAATACTTTACTAAAGGAAATTCGTTTTATGTGTTAGTCGATTGCCTTTAGTTCAAAGTTAGTTTTGAATCAAGTGATGTACTAAGCGCCATTAGTTTAATAACTATAAATTGTGGAATGGCCTCACGCTTAGAAAATGTAGGCTTCATGGAGTGGCAGGCACTCCTCTCTGAAGAAGAGACATAAGAAACCTAGAGAAGGACAAAGTCCTATTAGCTCCCTTGTTCCCACTGTCCTTCATAAATCACTGTTTAGTAGACTTTTACTTAACTTATTACCTCAGTATAATATGTAGTTTAGAAATCTATTGTGTACTTTGTCTTTCATGAAAAATCAAGTATTTAATTACTTAATAAGAATTCTGTAGGCTTCTTTGGAGGTGACCACAGTGTGTGTGTGTGTGTGTGTGTGTGTGTGTGTGTGTGTGTATTGCTGTTACTTTTTTTTATAGGAAACCTTGTGTTATTCAGCAGAATATGGTGAATTTCAAGTGTATTTTATCACTAATGAATTATCACAGTTTTGTCTCTTAGGACATGATAGAGGTACTTTTTTTTTTTTTTTCTTGCAGCCTCTTTTGTCACTCCAGTCAGATTAATGAATTAAGAACTATACCGTTTCATTAGGGTAATAAGAACTGAGAGAAGATGTTTTCCTAGGGGACCTCTGCTTGGAATATATCATTGATCATATTCTGCAAGAACTACAGTCAAGGCTGAACTGGGAATGCTAGTTTATCTTGTTTATACCAAGTGAAGGGAGCAGGTTGTCCTGTAGTCTATCTTGGGTAAATTATGTCAGAGAAGAATGGCTAGATAAGGAATGACCTCTTAAAATTGCCTCTTATTTTGATCTCTGTCAGAGGTCTGAAGAGTTGCATGTGAAACTGTGAAGTATTCTTACAAAAAGTCGAAGTCATTTAACAAGAGTTTGTTTTTAGTTCCACGTGTGGTTTTTAAACCGAGAAATAAAAAATGTAAAAACGACTGAACTCAATGTCGGAGGTTTTACTTAGTTTCTGAGCAGCTTCTGCCCTGGTCCCAACCCCCTGAACTTCCTATTCTTCCTTTGTTGGAGGAAACCCAAATCTCTAAGAGGATATTTTAAAAGATTAACATGAGCAGTTCTGATATTGAATCATTTTAAAGAATTTAAATCATGAGGATCTTCTTAATTGCTCACAAATGACTCACTTTGTGATTACTACTTAAAAAATGGTGTAGCTAGGTGGAAATAGAAGGAGAGAATGCCAGAGGGAGAGAAAATGAGCTGAGCTCTGACAATAGGAAGTTTGTGTCCACTTAACCAGTTGCAGAGCCCAGTAACTGAAAATATTTTTTTTTTAAGATTTTATTTATTTCTTTGACAGAGAAAGACACAGCAAGAGAGGGAACATAAGCAGGGGGAGCAGGAGAGGGAGAAACAGGCTTCCCGCGGAGCAGGGAGCCCGATGTGGGACTCGATCACAGGACCCCAAGACCACAACCTGAGCTGAAGGCTGACGCTTGAGGACTGAGCCAGCCAGGCGCCCCCAAGTAACTGTAAAGATTAACAATCTTTCCTTCAATAAGTACTTTGAATAGAAAAAAGGAAAAAAAAAGTTTTGTAGAAAACTTTTGCAAAAAATTCCATTTGAAATCTTTTATTAGTTTTGATGGGTTGGACTGGTGAGCACAAATAGGAAAATTGGCAGTTGTTTCTAGGATTGAAATATATAAAAGAGGCACAGAGTTGTAAGTTGAGATTTATCAGCAGCTAATAATATTATTAGAGTTTTAATATCTCAGATGCCCCCCCATTCATAAATCTCTTTTTTAGACTTAGAATATTTATAGGAAAAAGAAAAAAGAAACATTTCCCCCAGGTCAAAGATGAAATAAAAATACAACTGTGGACTTTGAAGAAAGTAATTAAAGAACAAAATTGCATATCAAAGTTATGCTTTTCAGTCAAAGATATAGTCATAGATATATTTACAACCCTAAGATTTCTTGTTGCTTAAAAATAAAATTTGAAAATTTATGAGTGAAATGAGTGAAACATTCAACTGTGGGTATTTGGGAGGAAAAAGAATCCTGAAACAGAATAACAATAATAAACTAAACTCAAACAATAAGAATGAATTAATATTAGGAACAAAACACAGAATTTAATGTTAGAAGATGGACAAACAATAGAATTGATGAATGATGAATCTAAGATTAGTTTAAAATGAAACAATACAATAAACATTTGGTAAATAGAATAAAAAAAGAGAGACAAAAACACAAACACATTTAAGAATGAGAAAAGAACTATGGCCACAGTCAGAAGAGATTAAAAACTATACCAGTACCCTGTGTAACTTCATACAGATACGCCTGAAAATCTTGATGAAATCTGCATGTTAATTCCCATTAGTAAAACCAAAGCTGCATAGTAAACCAGAAAAGAGATTTTTTTTTCAGTAACTGTTATAGAAAAGTATCAAGCCTTCATTTACAAAGGAAAAAAAAAAGCTCTTATAGTTCAGGAAAACACATCAGTGGGACATTTTGATTGATATAAACATATCTACACACACACACACACCCTCACACACATTTACTTATATATACCTGTACACACACTCCCAGGGCATTTGGAAAGTCTGGAAACATAAGATAAACTCATTTTCAACAGTATGCTAATTGCATTATCAAAGAATATTCTCAGTACATTTTTTTTTTAACCTCTAGACACCTTTTCGGGGTAAGTACCTGAAGCAATCTGTCTAATTATTAATCTGAAAAAAAGTACTGTCCGTATATCACAGAGTTCCCAGAAAGTCTGCAAATTCAAGCAAAGCGGTATATTAGTAGAATGTCAGCCATTGTGGCTGCTGTTGACTCAAGTGTGCTTATTCCTCATTCTTCCCAGGAATAAGAGGCCATGGTTATTTTTTTTTTTTTTAAGATTTTACTTATTTATTTGACAAAGAGAGACATAGTGACAGAGGGGACACAAGCAGGGGGAGTGGGAGAGAGAGAAGTAGGCTTCCCACTGAGCAGGGAGCCCAATATGGAGCTCGATCCCAGGACCCTGGGATCATGACCTGAGCTGAAGGCAGATGTTTAATGACTGAGCCACCCAGGCCCCCTGCCCCATGGTTATTTTTTAAGAATCTGAGCATCTCACATCTCACTCCTCTCTCCAAGGGGAAAACAAAAACTTTGGGGTTTTATTCCCCGGGGTGGGGGAAACATTAAAGTGGGTTTCCCAAAAGAAAGCTGCAGTTTTAAGACTTGAAAGAGGCATAATGGCCCCATGTAGAGCTGTGGGTAATGAAAGAGTAGAGTGGCAGCCCCCCCAACTCCCAAGGGGGATCTTGGAGGTGGCAGGACCTATGAGCGATGGCCGATGGACAGATGAAATGGCTGAAGAGGAGGTGGGACCGCAAGCAGGGGAGACCACTGCATTCTAGGCACATAAAGATTTCAGAGTCTCCCACTGATGTAGATGGAAAAGTGGGGCCCCTACCTTTAACCTGTCCTTGGGTTTTTGACCCCAGAATCTCAGTGGTCATGACAGACTGAGAGCCACAGCCTATCCTCAAGTTTGCTGAATTTCTTGGTGCTCTTGTAAGACTAGGGTGGGAAGGCGTATGAATAGCAAATACTGTTGGCCGACAGATTTTGATTTAGAAAAACAAAGCAAGGTGACGTTAGATGGTGGAGCAAATTTTTATTTGTGTGTGTGTGTGTGTGTGTGTGTGTGTGTGTTTACAAATGTGCATATATTTATGCACACATGTCTCTGAGATGCTTGCAGAAAACTCTGAAATATTAGCTTGAGTTCTAAAAAGAAAGCCTACCTTTGCTACTTTCCATCTGATGAAGAGACTTTCAGAGCTGGAACTTCGGGAAAGCGCTGCTCCCCTGGATGAGTTTGATGTTCTACCTGATTTAGCTTGGGGGTTTTAAAACCTGATGAGCACTAAAGCCAGAATTGAAGATGAGAGCGTTTTATCTTTTCCATTGACCTGCATGTGGTACATCCCCTCCCAGTCAGCTCTGGGGAGGAAAGCAGAGTGAACTGACCTGAAGTGTGTTATGGGAATCAAAATTCAGTTATAATCTGGCATATGGAGCAGTACTTCATGGTACTTACTTTTGAAAGTTCAAACATTTCTGGCAAGGGTGCCTTTTATATTTTACGTGTAACACTAACATACCAGCGAAGGATTTAATCGTGACCATTCAGAGATTACTTGTTAAGCTCTAATTTAAAATAAAGTGGTGTTTAATCAAGAGACATTAATAAATACAATACTGACTTAAAGAGTCTTTTATTAAAAGGAAAATTCATTCATTATATCAGGTTATTTTAAAGTGAAAGAAAAATAGATTCTGCCGGTATATGAAGTGGTCATGTTTAAATCAACTGAAATCTACATGTCCTGCTGCTAAATCAGTTTAGGATATTTTTCACACCTAATTTCTATTGAGTTTAATTAAGACATTTGGAGGTACCTGCCCTTATATAGGAATGGCAAATTTTGATGAAACTATCTTTGCTTTCATAATTTTTAAGAAAACATTCCCATTATGCAGTATGCAAGAAAATGGAGAATCTAGTTCTTCCACACACACACACACACACACACACACTCTCACACACACACTTGCTCAGGCTAACATACCCATATGGGCATACACATACATATGAATCCATTCAAGCCAACACACTCACATGAGCTTATTCAAATTCACACACATACACACACACACACACAGCAATACCTACACATAGAGGGTTAAACTTTTTCTCTCTTTTCCTCCCCACTGTTTTGTAGCTAACTTCCGACTTTTCTGTCCTTGGTTTATGCATTTCTTTTGATCTTTGACTGGAAGTAGGTGACTCAGACCAATTATTTCATGTGATTACCTTTGGGGTGAGATTGATGATTTTGATACTGGTTCATTTTTATTATTTGCATGTCGTTGAACAGAAAGAACTTCATGAACTTACTCTGCTTTCATATGCCAAAGTAAGTGTTGAGGAGAAGATTATAAAAGTCGAAGAGAAAATTGCCTTTCACACATATTTTTTGAGTTAACAGGGTCAGATGAGAAGGTGGCAAGGAATATATCATGAAACTCAAGAAACAACTCTCTGTTTTGCCATATTGCAGATAAATGTTCTCTCTGTGTCACTTTGTGCTATGTTTTATTACTTGCTTTCCTTGATTATTATAATTTACTAATGAAGAAATAATGTGGAACAGAATAGTAATAAAACCTAGTATTTCGATAGAGGACTAAATAAAAAGGTGGGTAATCAACTTGCCTTTTTGAAATTAAGAGCTTTCTGTTTGTGAATGTATAAGGATAGATATATGTCGTTGTTCTGCTTTCAGCAGAGTTGGAAATGCCCACTGTTCTTCACAGTAAAACCTTCATTTTTGTGTGTAAAAGATTGGAAGGCACCATCTGGGACATATCGTATGTTCATGTTTCTTCAAGAGAATCTGGAAATCATACTTTTGGGATTTTGTTGCTAATGAAGAGAAAGGGGGAAAAGCTTCCTTAAATTGCACCTGGTCTATTGGTGCCTTTCTTGTAAAAATCGAAATGAAATCTAAGAATGGTAATTAGAGTATCCTATGTTATAGCCGGAAGGATACCATTAATATTTCTGAAGTTGCATATTAAAAAATTGTGGGATTTTATTTAGATAAATATTTTGTTTGGCCACTTTCCTGGTCTTGTTAATTGGATAAGGAAATTTGGGGAAATGTGCCTAGGACAAACATCCAACTTTTATTTGGGAAGCCCCTGTTTGATGTAGTCTTGAGAGAAATTGTTGGTCTCCCATATAGAAACCTAAACAGAAGGAAGATCCTCTTGTTCTCTACTTCCCTTCCCCAGCCTTACTAGAAAAGCCCCATTCACCTTGCCAATAATTCCTTTTTTTACAAAGTCTAGATTTGTTTTCTATTATTTATGATTAAGAACCCTGAGCTATGTAGAGATCATCAGAACAAACTACTTAATTTCCTCTTCCAGCACCCAAAACAATAGTTTCATACATAGTTGGTGCTGAAAAATATTTCGCTCACTTCCTCATTCAATAGATATTTACAAGCACCTACTACATAACAGGCAGATGTCCAGGTACTAGGCCTATCAGAGTAAACAAAACAGAAAAGCATCTACTGTGAGGCTTATAACTGGGTGGGAAAATAGGCAAATATATGTATATATAATATATGGGGAGGGGGTATATGCTGTGGAAAAATACATTGAAGTAGATAAAGTGTGATCAGGGAATGAGTTGCTAGTTTTTTGTATAGGTTAATCTTGGAAAGCATCTCTGGAAGGACTTCCTTTATAGATGCTGATGTAGAACGACCCCTGGGTAAATCTGGAGAAAGAGTGTGCTAAATAGAATGAAGAACAAGGGATGGGTGCCTGGGTAGCTCAGTGGGTTAAAGCCTCTGCCTTCGGCTCAGGTCATGATCTCAGGGTCCTGGGATCGAGCCCCACATCGGGTTCTCTGCTCAGCAGGGAGCCTGCTTCCTCTTCTCTCTCTGCCTGCCTCTGCCTACTTGTGATCTCTCTCTGTCAAATAAATAAATAAAATTTAAAAAAAAAAAAAGAATGAAGAACAAGGGCATGTCCTGAAACCATAAAGGAGAAAGGTGCTTGGCATGTTGAGTGAAAGCGAGAAACATGGAAATCTCAAGGCCAGACATTGCAGGGCAGCAGGCCCTTTGGGCTTTAGGGCTTTCGTAAAGAACTTGGCTTTTACTCTAACTGAAATAGGAAGTCATTGTAGAGGGGTGAGCAGAGGAGTGATGTGATCGAGCTGATGTTGTTTTTGTTTTTGTTTTTAATAGAATCCCTCTGGTTGCTATGGGGAGAAAAGACTGTGGGGGGATAAGAGATGAGGGATAAGGCCCCTGGGGGACTAAGACATCCCAGGTGAGAGATAGTACGGCTTGAACTAGAGTGAAAATGGGAAGAAGCGATCAGATCCTGGTGCATTTTGAAAATGGAATAGATAGGATTTGTAGCTCTACTAGAACAGAGAGCAAGAAGAAATGGGGACCTATTAGGGATGACTCCTAGGTTTTGAGCATGAACAACTAGTTGGATGGAGTTTCCATTTAGTTAAGTGGCTATGTAATTGAGGGGTGAGGAGTAGTCCAAGAACTGTTTGTGGACAATTTGACAGACATTTAGAGTAGGCAGTTCTTTTTTTTTTTTTTTTAAGATTTTATTTATTTATTTGACAGAGAGAGACACAGCAAGAGAGGGAACCAAGCAGGGGGAGTGGGAGGAGAAACAGGCTTCCCGCAGAGCAGGGAGCCTGATGTGGAACTCAATCCCAAGACCCTGGGATCATGACCTGAGCCGAAGGCAGACTCTTTTTTTTTTTTTTTTTTTATTTTAAAGGATTTTATTTATTTATTTGAAAGACAGAGATCACAAGTAGGCGGAGGCAGGCATAGAGAGAGAGAGAGAGGCAGAAGCAGGCTCCCCGCTGAGCAGAGAGCCCGACGCGGGGCTCGATCCCAGGACCCTGAGATCATGACCCCAGCCGAAGGCAGGGGCTTAACCCACTGAGCCACCCAGGTGCCCCACCGAAGGCAGACTCTTAATGACTGAGCCACCCAGGCGCCCCTAGTGTAGGCAGTTCTATATGAGTTTGGAGTTCAAGGGGAAGATTAAGATGGCCAGACTGTAGTCTGTGTGTAATATAATATACATGTAAGTTGTCAGTGTATAAAAGGTATTTAAAGCCAAAAGCCTGGATGAAATCACATTGTGAGTGAAGGAGTATCTGGAAGAAGCAGAAAGACTGAGCCTTGGAGCACTTTAACATTTGTAATCACATAAATGAAGGGGCATCCACCAAGGAGACTGTGAAGGGTTAACTAGTACAGTAAGAGAAATACCAAAGGAGAGCAATGTCCTAGAAGGAAATGAATTGTAATTTTCAAGAATGAGGAATTCCTAAATGTGTCAAATAATAGTAAAGTGAAAAATAACATGAAGCCTATGAATTGACTGCTGCACTTGCAAATGTGGAGGGTTTTAGTGACCTGCTTAAGGGCTTGTCACATGAGTTAAAAAGTCTGAATTGGGGCGCTTGGGTGGCTCAGTGGGTTAAAGCCTCTGCCTTCGTCTCAGGTCATGATCTCGGGGTCCTAGAATCGAGCCCCGCATCGGGCTCTCTGCTCAGCAGGGAGCCTGCTTCCCCCTCTCTCTCTGCCTGCTTCTCTGCCTACTTGTGATCTCTGTCTGTCAAATAAGTAAATAAAATCTTAAAAAATTTAAAAAAAAGTCTGAATCAAGTGATCAATCAAGATATGGCATAGATACGTTAATAGAATTTTTGGTTGATGAACAAGATAGTAACTGCACTGTTCCCCAGAATTAAACAATTTCATGATCTCAGTGTGTATTTAGGAAAGCAGAAGTACCAGGATAGTTCTTTTCACTGTTGTTGCTTGTTTTTGTTTTTTTTTTTTTTTTAAGATTTTATTTATTTATTTGACAGAGAGAGAGACACAGAGAAAGAGGGAGCACAGGCAGGGCGAGTGGGAGAGGGAGAAGCAGGCTTCCCGCTGAGCAGGGAGCCCCATGCAGGGCTGGATCCCAGGACCCTGGGATCATGACCTGAGCTGAAGGCAGTCCCTTAACCAACTGAGACACCCAGGTGCCCCCTTTCACTGTTTGTAATTGGCTCTGTCTCACTACCCTTTCATAATCTTTATCATTCTTCTCAAATTCCCCAGCCATCCCCAGCCTGTTTGTGTCAACCTCTGAGCTTGCCTCATGCTTGATTTAGATAGTAAAAGGAAACATTTGTGAGCTCCATGAATGTCCCATTCCCATTCCCATTCCCTGCTTCTAAATCTACCTGTATTTGCCCTTATTGGGTACTTCTTACTTATAAATACCAAAGGAAAGCTATTCCTCTTAAACGAGTCTCTCCACCTGTTTTGTGGTTACCTCCTCCTCTCATCATCCTTGTAGCATCCATTCCCTTCTGTTAAGCCTTTATCCTGTCCCTTTATTGCTTCTTACAGCTCATAAACATGTTTGTTCATAGTTTTCCCATCTTAAAAAGACCAGCCATTCTTAAATTTATATTCTTATCTAGCTAGATAAAAACAATAGAGACATGTTGTAAAGTATTTTGGAAATAAGGAAATGAAGAAAATAACAAACGTCCATAATCTCCTTTCGCAGAGATGATCGTACATGTGTTTACGTTCAATCCCTTTGCTATGTGTATTTTAACTGACTAGGATCCAACCATGTATTACACTGTAAGACTTCGTGCATACAATTAAACGGTTTTGGAACTATTTGACATAGCTAGAGTATTTAGTATTATTGTTATGCTATGATTTGCATATTTGCGATTTCATTGGACTTTTACCTAGTTTCTATTTTTCATATAAATAAAACTAAGGTGAATATCTTTATACATAACTCTTTTACTACATTTTAGATTATTTTCTAGGATAGAGTCTAAAGGAAAATGCTGAATCAAAGAATAGGTACTGTTTAGTGACTCTTGTTAGATACTGCCAAATTGTTTCTTAAAATGATTCTGTCAACGTATATACCTACGGAGAGGTGTAAGTATGCCTCTCTCAGATTCTTCTGAGGGCTTTTGAAAAACGATTATTTTATGAAAGTCTTTACTAATTGAACATTTTAGGGTGACCTCATTTCTTAAACTAATGTGTGATTATTAGAGAGGTGGAACTCACTTTTTAATCTTTACTGTTTTTGTTTTTCTGCTATTTAATGTTTTTCTTTTCTTACGACTTTTCCCTCATGTCCTTTGCCCATCTTCCACGCCCTCCACTGGATCTTCAGCAGTTTTTTGTTGACTTGTATGATTTATCATATTAATGTTATCAACCACTTGTCTCTCATATTCACTGCAATAATTTTTCTAATTTGTGGCCTTTTATGATTTATTGATTTAAAGTTTTAGTCAAGTGACAACTTAAAATTAATTAGTGGCAGAATGTTAAGGCCCAAAACAGACCCAAGTAGATGTAAGAATTTGGCATATGTTCAAGGTATTTAATTCGCTGGGGACAAGTGTCCAAATTTTGAAACAAACATTGTTAGAATTCTTTCTCATACCTCATATCAAAATAAATTTCAAGCAGACTGAGGTTTCAAATTTTTTTGAGAAATCATACAAAACATAACAGCATCAGAAAGTGTTTAAGTGGAAAGATGATCTTTCAAAGCATGTCAGTAAAGGTAGAAACCAGTAGAGTAAATATTAACAAATGGGACTAATTTGAAACCTTTTACCCAGCGAAAAATTAACGAAGATAAAATATTTCCCTGACAAGCAGGGAAAATGATTTATAACATATATGGAAACTATTAATTTTGTAAATATTCTAGAAAAGATCTCTTAGAAGTGGAAAAAAAATTCCACGAAGGAATTTATTTATTTATTTATTTTTAAAGATTTTATTTATTTGACACACACAGAGAGAGAGAGAGCACAAGTAGGCAGAGAGGCAGGCAGAGAGAAGGGGAAGCAGGCTCCCTGCTGAGCAGAGAGCCCGATGCGGGGCTTGATCCCAGGACCCTGAGATCATGACCTGAGCCGAAGGCAGAGGCTTTAACCCACTGAGCTACCCAGGCGCCCCCCAAGAAGGAATTTAATCAAAGAACATGAAGGGATAACTTAGAAAAGAAGAAATGACAAATAACCATTTAGAAAATCCAACCTGACTAGCTTTCAAAGAAGATAAAACAGATGTGTAGATGTAGTATTTGAAATTATAAAAATCTGCTTGACTCTCCAATGCTTCTTAGTATATGAGCAACCCTACTGAGCCAGAGTCACCCATTAACCTAAGGAATTTGTACACTATTAAAAGTAGAAGAAAAAAAAAAAACAAAGACTTCCAGGACCAGCTTTTGAAGCCATGTAGTGGAAAGAAGAAACTTCGTGCTTGTGTTTGTTTTTAATTCCAAAATGTTCCTTTTAATGGAGTAAGATATATTCTAACCAATGACAATAATGTTGATGACAATGTACATCAATATCTGCTAAATACAGAAATTGAAAACTTCAAATTACAAAGCAACTGTGATTCCATTTATGTGATAATAAAAAAGAAAAGCTCATATATATACATACTAGAAAATAAATTACTGAAAAATGTAATAAAGCTTTTCCTGGATGATGAGGAAAATCAACAATCTTTCTTATTTATTTTTGCATGCATTTAAGATTACTAAATGTCCCACATACTACTTTTATAATTATAAAAAAAAGCATTTACATTTTGAAAAAAATCTTTTTTTTTTTGTCATTTTTCTCCTTACTCCATTAAATAAATAGGTACATTTTTAAAAGTTTTTTTTTTAATTCTTCCTGTTGGAAATTTATTTAATATATGTTTTGAAATAAAATATAAATCCTCCTAAATAACCAGTATTCCAAGTAGTTGAACAAGTGTTGTAGTCCAGTTTATTAGATAATACTTACTGATTGCTGATGCTACTCTTATCAAAGATCATTAACTTTTATTTCCTACTATCTGTTTAGTGTAAGTTCTATTCCATTAGTTCACTTGTCTGTTGTTGTAACATTATCTCACTCTTTTAATTATTATTTCATTACACAGTGTTTTATTACTGATAGGACAAATTCCCTCATTACTTTTTTTTTTTTAGAACATTCTTGCCGATTTATTTTTTCAGATGAATTTCAGAATCAGAAGCTTAAAATTCACTTCCCCATGCTTCTTAATCAATGTATGCTGAATAAATATCACATTCTTTTCTTGACAATCCAGGGCCCTGACTATGGATGGACTAGAAATAGTGTAGCATTCTTGTGAGTTCTTCAAATATGATAGATCTTTGCTTGTATTATAAGTGACTTTAGGTTTAGGTTTTATGAAATTTCTGTGACAAATTATTATTTTCCCAATATCTTCCTTTGCTGATCCCTTCAGATATTATGATCTATCTATGCCTTTTAAGTCAATTTCCATTTGTATCAGTCTAGGATATCATATGATTAATTTTTTTTAACAATTTATGTAAGGTAAGAATAAATGATTGATTTTTTTTCCTCCATGCTTTGTCTATTGGTAGTTCCTGGGCCCCTAATGTATATTCTTATTTTGGCTACATAGACTGCCACTTTAACGACTCTGGTTAAGTGTGGTGTTACTATGTCTGCACATGAATAAAAAGACATGCAATTTGTATAAGCTACAAAGGGAAAGGGGACATCTCAATGGCAAGAAATACAATGATAAAAAGGGTTTTTCTGAAATCTTGAGTTTTTTTCAGGAGACTAATTTTCTTTTGAATTATGCTTCTTCATCTGGTTTTCTCTATACCTGAATCTCAGAATTTGTAACTGGATCACTGGTTATCTTGGAATTAATTTTAATGCCCTTATTTCTTTGAGAGAGAGAGAGAGAGAGAGAGAGAGCACGAGAAGGCGGAGGGTCAGCGGGAAGAACAGATTACCCACTGAGCAGGGAGCCCGATGTGGAATTCCATCCTAGGACTCAGGATCATGACCTGAGCTGAAGGCAGTCGCTTAACCAACTGAGCCACCCAAGTGCCCTGGTTATCCTGGAATTTATGTGATGGGATAGGAATGCAGAGTAATAGGCCAGTGAACTCATAGCCACAAAGTGACTTTTTTTTTTTTTTTTAAGTCTCTAAGCTTTTACCTTCCGATATTCTGGAGATATTAATCACAACTTGACAGTCACCAACCTGATTCAGAATCATTAACCCTGAATGTTTTCTCTTCTGTTTGAAAGACAAACTACCAAAGCTCTACAAAAAGGTGGTGAAAAAATATTTTTCATATTTCACTTTCCATGATCTGTCTTGTGGTATATTTTGCCAGGTGAGGACAAATATGTTGCTGATATTTTTCATAAACATTTTGTCACTAATTTTATTAAGCTGTTAATCACAATATGTATCTTGGGAGTCCTCTTACCTTGTCATTCTGTATAAAACTGTAATGTTATTGCTGTAGTAGAAGCCATTTATTTTGTTAAGTCTGTAAAGGGAAGCAGGACCCATCAAAGTTAAGGACCTAGACTCAGAGCAACAGATGCTCCTTGTAAAGCAGTGCATTTCTCAAAAAAGGACTTTGATGAAATATATGTAAATCACCTCTTTTTAAGTTTATTTTTGAAATGCTCTGTTATGCCATATTTTATTTGTTTTGTATTTTTATTATGAGATACTTTAAATGTAGAGACAAGTATACAAACTAGCTTACCACCATGCACCTGCCACCCAGTTTTATTAAATGTCAACATATTTGCCTTAGCTATTTTTTTTTTTTTAAGCCAGGACTGTATTACAGATATAGTCCTGTGTGCGTTGCCTTATCCCTTTCTCTCCGAGGCAACCATGCCTTGGAATTTAGTGTTAATCATCTGTATTCATGATTGTCTACTTCTTTATACATTCATATATCATTGAAAAATACATATGCTATTTTTTCATGTTGTTTAACTTTATAGAAATGGTAGCCAACAGCATCATTTTTTAACTTTTTAATATGATACAATTGTTTAGGATTTATTTTTCATGAACCTGGGAGTTCCAGTTTATCCTTATTAGCTGCTGAATAGTCTATACCAAATTTATACAGTTTTTCACTTATGGACATTTAAATATATTATCAAATATATATAGTTTTTACTATTACAAACATGCTTGAAATGAGCATTTCTCTACTTACCTCCTTGGCAAATATTTTCCTTCCCATGTATTTGTAGAAGTGAAATGGCTGCAGCATAGAGAACACCCGTCTTCCATTTGAGTAAAACCCTAGCAAATGCCCCTGAAATGGTTTGCACCAATTTGTAATCCTTCTAAAAGATCATAGATTGCCATTGTTTCACATCCTCATACAGTCATCGTTGTCAGACTTGTAACGTTTGCCACTCTGCATATTCTATGAAATGCTATGTTGCAAATTTACATTTCCCTGATTACTAGTAGCACCGAATATCTTTTTTGTATGTCATATGTTTAGAGGCAATAATAACATATGCCTCAGAGCCAGATATAATAATAATGTATGAATGTTGGAGCCAGATAACTTGGGTTTGAATCCTGAGTCTTTTATGTGAACTAGGGCTTGTCACCATTTAGTGGCTCATTGACAAAATGGGAATGATAATCAGATGGGCCTTGTGGAATTGTTCTAAGTTAATTTGTGAAAATTTTATAGAGCCCTGCCCAGACCTTACTAAGATGATGTTGTCAGCAACATTGCACCAAAACATGGTAAGTGAGATTCAAAAAGATTCAACAATGTAGAATGTCAGGTTACATTATTGAAAGGTTTATGGCTCTAATCAGCCTGATCTGGAAAGGTTGGGTTGGAAAAATTCTGGAAATTGGAAGACCCAGCCTTCTCATCCCCGTCTCCCTGATTCACCCACATTCTTCTCTTCCTATGCAGAAGATAACACTAGGTCAGGGCCCAAGCAGAGGATAAGAAGCCAGTTACCAAATATGCAATATCCTGTGTTTTTTTTTTTTTTTTTTTAAGTTAAAGGGCATGGTATCTTGAAGTTTTACTGAATTATATGAGTAACCATTCGCATTTCCCTCATCCAAGCTTGTTTATCATCTTTCCCATTTTGTATTGAGTTATTTGGTATTTATTATTGATTAGTAGGCATTCTTTATATATTTTGGACACTAATCCTGACAGATTTCTTTTTCCCAATCTCTGGCTTGTCCTTTAACTTTGTTTATGTTATCTGTTTGTTTGCAAAGAATTTTAAAAGTTTAGTGCGGTCAGATTTAACAACCATTTCTTAATAGTTTGTCCTTTTAATATCTGGCTTAAGATTCTGTCCCCCACCCCCACCCCGCCAACCAAACCAAGCTATTAAAGACACTCTCCTATTTTTTTTTTTTTTCTTCTAAACGTTACAAAACACAAACTTTTTGTGTTTTATAAGTAAAATTCTCTTCGGAATTTATTTTTGTTTCAAGCACAAGTTACAGAGCTAGTTGTCGAGCATTATTTACTGCCTAGTTCCAGTGGTTATTCCGTCTCTTCAGGATCTCAAATGAGAATAACTTCCTTACCTTGCCTTTATGGTAGGAGGAGGAACAGCAGTACCAGCTAGCCAGTCTTACTGAATATCAGGCGCCATTCTATGTTCATCATTTATACTGACTCATTTGATCCTGAACAGTGCCCTGTGCAGGAGGTACACTCATTATCTCCATTTTATCAGTAAAGAAACTGAGGCACAGGTAAGTTAAGTGACGTGCCACACAAATGTGTAGGGACAGTTCAAACTCAGACTATGAGGCTGAATTTAAAACCCAGTCAACCTGGCTCCAGAGTCCACATTTATAATTCCTTTATTATCCAGCCTCCAAAAAATCTTTCTGCCTAATAAAACAAGTTTCCTCCTTAGTGTTCTTCTTAAAAGATAAACGAGTAAAATAATCTTGGCTGACTTTGGTCACTTTCTCTCCTTCATTTGTTTTTATTTTCTCCCTCAGTTATCAGAAAAAGGTTGTATATAGATAGAATTTTAGGTAAAAGTTATAGTATTAAATCATCTGCTTATTGTTTTAGGGTGACAAGTCTCACCCTTTCTATAACTTCAAATCTACGAAGGGTTAGATATTGCCAAAATGATAGTTTGGAGCGACTTCTCAATTTTTCTAGTTTGTTACACCTTTGTTCTTTATAAATTTTGTTATTTTTCTTGGAATTTATTCTGAAAAAAATTTTTTCCCTTAAGTTCTAGTTACTAGTCTTGAGACTTTTAGTAGAGGAGATAGATGAAAAAAATAAATAATTATAATTCAATTTGTTAAATTACAGAATAGAATTATGAGAGCTTAACCCAAGAAATACCTATTCTGTCCAGCAGTTTCATGAATGATGTCTCTTGGTATTGCTGTAATAAACAACCTGTATTATTACTGTAATAAAACAACCAAAATAGAGTGGGTTGAAATAATTTTATTATCATTTCAAGCCACTATCATATTATTTTATTATCTCTTATGTTTCTCTGGGCTAACTAAGCTCAGCTGGGTACATGGTAAAGCCTAAGGCTGCAGTTATCTAAAGCTTGACTGGGCCGGACCATTTAAGATGGTTCATTCACATGGCTGAGGGTTGGCACAGGCATCAACTGAGAAGTAAGTTAGGACTGTCCACTGGTGTGCCTGGTTCCCCCTTATGTAACATCTCCATGTGGCATGAGTTTCTGATAGCATGGTGGCTGGGTTCTAAGAGCAGGAAGTGAAGGCCTGGATTTGAGAGTTCCAGAATGTACTTCTACCATTTTCTGGTCCAAGCTGGTCCCAAGGCCAGCCCAGATTCAATGAGAGGACATTAATGAGTTGCCCACCCTTGGTATGAGGAGTTGTGTGAGCATACATGACCAGAGGAGTTTCTGGAGTCCCCCAACTAGACTCTGAACCAGAGAGAGCGTCACTCAGAGAATCCACACATTGATACTATGTTGATTATTTTTATTATTTTTTGTTAAGATGAAAACATTATTTTGGAAGTGTTCATATTTACTAAATATGTATTACCTTAGCAGATATATTTCCTATGTCACAAAGATGAATCTTCTGAACCATCACCAGTATAAGTCTTGATTAATAATATGGACTCTGGAGCTGGATGCCCTGAATTTAAATTCAAGCCAAAACATGCATGACCTTAGGAAAGTTACTTAAAATCTCTGAGCTTCAGTTTCTTCATCTGTAACATGAAGATGATAAAAAATGTCTCCCTTACAGGAGCATCCTGAAAATGGAATGGGTTAATATAGATAATGTATTTACAATAGTACCAGTATCAGTACCAGTGTCAGTACAATCTAAGGGTTAGCTATTGTATTGCTGTTATTATTTACTATTGGTTTCTAAGGTTAAAAAGGCATTTTCATTTTAGTTCTATTTTGCCAGTAGGTTTATTTGCCAAACCTTTTGGGTAGCAGTAAATGAAAGCAGAATAACAATCCTTCTAATAAGCAGCATAGTACTGTGAACACTCTCCTGGCCTCTTTCCCTGGGACCACTTACCTCACCTCCCAGAAATAGTTCTCAGATTCGTAAGTTGTAAGCAAGGGCTATTTGAATCGATATCATTCAGCTTCAAACCAGCTCTACAGTTCTCAAGTATCACAGGGTGACATGACGGCAGAATGCTTATAGAAATACTTGAGAAATGATTTTGTTGAAGTCTAATTTGTGCTAAAAATTCATCAACACATTTCCAGGAAGGCAAATCTTCCCAAGACATATGGAAACTCTTTTAAGGTTTGTTTCATGATTCTGATTGGAGCTGTTTTAATTTTATCATTAGGCACTTCAGAACAAGGAATGAAATGTAAGGTGAATTATTATATTATCTGTCTGTTAAGATGTAGAAAGCAGAATGCCAATTCGATAGGGGAAAGACAATGTAGTATCTTGAACTAGAGACATTAACAGAAGGGGCTTGGGGAGAGGTAAAGTTAAGGAATGTAGCAAAAAAAAAGTGGATGATTTAATATGATGAATTCCATAAAGGATCATTCCCAACAGAATGCATAAGGAAGAGTGTGAAGAGAGCTGCATTATTTAAAGACTGGAATAAGCAGTGCATATTTGGAGGGTCTCTGAGTATATAAAGAGATCTGCTTAGCATGGCGGCCAGCTGCTCACCTCTCATGATGGGAAAGAAGAAATGTGCTTAAGCTGAAGTGTGAGGGATTTGGGTTCGACTTTCTAAACAATGAAGATTGTTAAACACTGATCTGAATTGTGTTATCTCAGCCTTGCTAAAACTGAAAAATGGCTTACCTGCTAATCAGCCAGAGATGTTCCTGCACAAAGACAGTTATGGATCTGTGCCCTCTAATTAACTACAATTTCATTTGCTCTGTGTTTTAGTATTTTAGAAAAATTTCTTACTTGAAAGTATAAAATTTCCCCTTGGACTCCTGCCCTCCACCACCTTTTCCCTTTGTTCCTTTCATATTCTATAATTTTATGTATTGCCACTTTTCATGCCTCAGTTCCTCTATAGAGGGCTGTGATGTTGTCGTGGATGCGTTTGAGGAAATCCTCTCAAATCAGTGATAACCTGCCACTTATACATATTCTAAGAGTGGGATGTATAATTGTTGTATGTTAGGCAGTGTGGTAAGCCCTGGAGATTTAAAGTTGAATAAGGCATAATTTTCTGTTGGAATTTACTGTATAGTGCATTGAAGATGGATATGACTACAATTAAAATGCAAGAAGTGTTGTGATAGAAATGTGACACAGCATCATAGCACAGAGAAGGGAATTAAGAACTTTGCCTTAGGAGGATATGTCTGTCAACAAATATGCCCACAATTTACCTTGCAAGGAGCATATTCGTAGGTGAGGGGAAGTTACAGGGGGCATCTGTCACTGGGAAAGGCTTTCAGCCAGCCTTGACCCACCTGCCTCAGACTCCTTGGTAAAGCCTTGGTTGGCAACTGCTTTTCAGCAAAACTCCACACCATGGGGGAGAGAGAAAGCCCAAATTTTGGTAGACAGGTACCTGTGACTGTCACATTATCTCTGAGGTTATTTTGAGGCCAAATTAGGTAATAAATGCAAAAGTATCTAGCAAGAAATAGGCACTTAAGAAATGTGTATTTTTTTTTTTTTTTTAAAGAAGGGTTTCTCTTGTCAATGGCATGGGGAGATATAGAAGCGGCACATTTCTGGATTAAAACAGGCTTTGGAGATGTACTAAATATAATGTGTAGACTTAATTTGGCTCCTAATTTGAACATACCAACCCTGAGTTGACTATTTTGAAGCAATTGGGAAATTTTGATTATGAACTGGGTAACAGATGAAATAAAGGAATAATTGGTAATAGTCTTACGGTAGAAATTACATTGTGGTTATGTAAGAAAATGCCCATCTTTTCTAGAGATGTGTGCTGATGTGTGTCTGAAGTCTGAGATTTGTTTAAAAGGCTTCCCCAAAGCAATAAAGGGAAGGTGGATTAATGTGGCAAGTTCTTGATATTGTTAAATCTGGATGATGGATATATGGAGGCACATTGACCTATTCTCATTGTTTTTGCATGTCTTTGAAATTTTTCATACTGAGATCCTCTGCCCTCCCTCCCTCAGTGAGCTGGTCATGACTGGATTGGTGGCGTAGACACATAGCTGTTGGCAGCATGCGTGATTTAAGTGGGAAGAGGAAAATAACGTGCATTGAGAGTGAAACAATGTATACATGGCATTTTTAAATTGTTACATGTAAATTTCGGTCTAACTCTTCAGTGTGTACTTCCCAAGGCAGATTTTGGGTTAAAAGTAGAGAACCATGCTCAGAATTCATTGGCAAGAATGAATAATTTCAGCAAGGTATGCTTTGTAGCAGCCAAAAAAGGGCCAATATGAGCATAGTTGATTTTTAATGCAGTGTCATAAGTCTCTTACTTATTCTGGTTGCTTTATCATTTGCTGAATCACTTTCAAAAAGTTATGTCATATAATATTCTTTCCTTAATGAAGTTTATATCTAAAAAGTTTTAAGAGAACAAGTGATTAATTTTAGGGTTTTATTTTCCCTCAACATAAAATATAGGTACATTTCCTCTCCAACTTAGATTATGTAAAAGCTTTGGAGATGAATTCTCAGAAATGAGTTTCTACCTAAAGATATGTTACTATGTTGAAGAATCAGAGTTGGAATGAAAAGTCACTTGAGATTAACAGGTTGCTCCCCCCGCCCAAAAATGTTTTATCTACTTTCAAGGAGTTTTAGCTCTTCGATGTCAGATTAAAATTCTGAAGCATGTTTGATTCGTCTCAGAATTGAATGTCAAATCCAAAGACAGATATTTATAACTGAGTTCTGTTCAGGCAAAAAGTCAGTTTCCACCCAGCAGCTTGGATGATCATAAAGCTCTCATTCACAGTCGGATGTTACCATCATTTTAAACAAACAAATTAAAGCTTTAGGATTGGATTTTATCAAACCACCCATTCTAGTCCCTGTTTATTATGCTTTGCATTTGCAGAGTGTTGTGGCGTTTATGTGTTGCATTCAAGTAATTATTTCTTTCTCAAAGCAACACTTTGGCATTAGTAGTATTATCTGCACTTGACTGGTAAGAAAATTGAAGTTCTAAAAGGTGAGGTGATTTACCCAAAGTCATGCAACTAGTTAGCAGGTTAGCTAAGATTTCTAATCAGTCCTTCTGACTCCAAACTTTTCCATTACAGAATTTCTACAAACAGAAAATGGCAAAAAGAAAAATAACATGTGCATTCTCAGACTTCTTACAAATATTTCAGGATTCTAATTGATGAGATACAAATGCCTACAGGGGGAGATGAGAATTAATATGCTAATTTTCCACAAGTGTTCCTGTAAAAGAATACAACACTGACTAACAAAAATAGCCAACTTCTGAAAGAAATAGGTTTATGAATGTTCCCTTTTAACACTGACACTTTAAATGAGGGTGTAAGATATGCTTTTTTATAACTGAGGTATAATTGATGATTTGACATATAACATTATATTAGTTTCAGTTTTTCAACATAATCATACAATATTTATATATGGTATAAAATGATCATCACAGTAAGTTGAGTTACCATCCATTGCCATATGCAGTGAAGTTTTTTCTTATGATGAGAGAATTTAAGATCTATTCTCTTAGAAATTTTCAAATATACAGTGCAGTGTTACTAACTTCAGTAACCATGCTATATATTTATCCCCAGGACTTACTTATTTATAACTGGAATTTTGTTCTTTTGACCCCGAAAGGTGGGTGAAATGGGTGAAGGGAGTCAAAAGGTATGCTTTTTTGAAAACTAATCATGACTGGTCTTTCAGCATGAGACAGGATGTCTATTTCATTTGTCTCACATGGGTGACAGTAATATCTGATAATCATTAGATTACCTTAGCCAATATAAGTAACTGTTCCAATATAATGATTGAGGAAAGTTATTTGATGCAGGAACTATTGAGTGAAATAAAGAAGATGGATAAATGTATGTCCAGGATATTACCGTTATTCTTTTAAGGAGGAGATGTATTTACTTACATTGAAAGTGTAAAATAGATAAACTATTAAAAATAAGATATAAGGGGCACCTGGGTGGCTCAGTAGGTTAAAGCTTCTGCCTTCGGCTCAGGTCATGATCCCAGGGTCCTGGGATGGAGACCCACATCGGGCTCTCTGCTCAGCAGGGAGCCTGCTTCCTCCTCTCTCTCTGCCTGTCTCTCTGCCTACTTGTGATCTCTGTATGTCAAATAAATAAATAAAATCTTAAAAAAAAATAAAAATAAGATACGAGTCTTATAGAGGATGGTGGGACAAGTAGATAAGAATTTCCTAAGTATATCTTTTTATCTTAGATATGATTTTGGAGCAATGTAAATATTTTAAATACATACAAAATAAAATTAAGTGTGAAAACAATCCCTTAAAGTCAAAAGCACAGTGAAACAAGTCACCTATGCAAAAAACTGGTGGCATAACCACATAGAAAAAACTTAATAAATGAAACAAGATGGGATCGGGAGGGAGACAAACTGTAAGAGACTCTTAATCTCGCAAAACAAACTGAGGGTTGAGGAGAGAGGATAGGGAGAGGGAGGTGGAGTTATGGACATTGGGGAAGGTATGTGCTATGGTGAGTGCTGTGAAGTGTGTAAACCTGGTGATTCACAGACCTGTATCCCTGGGGCTAATAATACATTATATGTTAATAAAAAAATTTTTAAATTAAAAAAAATTCCTTAAAACTTTAAACCACTGTAATTTGACTACCTAAACCTAGGGATATACACCCCGTGAACAAAAGAAATGCAAACAGTATTTAAATTATTTACTCTTAAGTGTATTGTTGGGGGTAGTAATCATATTGTGGTTCTGAAACTAGGATTGTGAGATAAAACAAGTGGGTTATTATGTTGGAATCCTTAAGAACTGGAATTTGGACTTTAGAGGAAGAAGATGAAGGTACAGATCCATGAAGATGAGTGGGGTTCACAGAAACCTTGTGGCACCAGATTTGAATTACAGTATTAGTAAGAACCTGTGATAAGTTTTATTTTTTAAATTTTTTAATTTTTAATTTAATTTTTTTATTATCAACTCTAATTTTTTAACTTAAATTCAATTAACCAACATATAATTCATAATTAGTTTTTGATATAATGTTCAATGATTCATTAGTTGCATATAACACCCAGTGCTCAACACATCATGTGCCCCCTTAATGCCCATCACCCAGTTTTCTTAACTGAGGTTTTTTAATTAATATTATGTTCAGTTAGCCACTGTATAGTACATCATTAGTTTTCGATGTGGTGTTCCATGATTCACTAGTTACATATAACACCCAGTGCTCATCACAACATGTACCCTCCTTAATACCCACCACCCTGTTACCACACCCCCCAGGCCCTCCCCTCTGAAACCCTCATTTTTTTCCCCAGGGTCTATGGTCTCTCATGGTTCATCTCCCTCTCTGATTTCTTCCCCTTTGGATTTCCTTCACTTCCCCTATGGTACTCTGTGCTATTGCTTATGCTCCACAAGTAAGTGAAACCATATGATAACTGTCTTTTTCTGCTTAACTTATTTCACTTAGCATAATCCCCTCCTGTTCCATCCATGTCAATGCAAATGGTGGGTATTCATCCTTTCTGATGGCTGAGTAATATTCCATTGTATATATGAACCATATCTTCTTTATCCATTCATCTGTTGAAAGGCATCTCGGCTCCTTCCACATTTTGGCTATTGTGGACATTGCTGCTATGAACACTGGGAGGCATGTGGCCCTTCTTTTCACTGCATCTGTATCTTTGGGGTAAATACCCAGTAGTGCAATTGCTGGGTCATAGCATAGTTCTATTCCTAACATCTTAAGGAACCTCTCTGCTATTTTCTAGAGTGGCTGTACCAGTTTGCATTCCCGCCAACAGTGTAAGAGGGTTTCCCTTTCTCCACAATCTTGCCAACATCTGTTGTTTCCTGCCTTGCTCATTTTTGTCATTCTAACTGGTGTAAGGTTTTTCATTGTGGTTTTGTTTTTATTTCCCTTATAGCTAATGATGTTGAGCATTTTTTCATGTCTGATAGCCATTTGTATGTCTTCTTTGGAGAAGCGTCTGTTTGTGTCTTCTGCCATTTTTTTAAACTGGGTTATTTGTTTTTTTAGTGTTGAGTTTGAGAAGTTCTTTATAGATCTTGGATATCAGCCCTTTATCTGTAGAGTCATTTACAAATATCTCCTCCCATTCCGAGGGTTGCCTCTTAGTTTTGTCAGCTGTTTCCTTTGCTGTGGAGAAGATTTTTATCTGGATGAAGTCCTAAAAGTTCATTTTTGCTTTTGTTTCCCTTGCCTTTGGAGACATGTCTTGAAAGAAGTTGTTGTAACCGAAGTAGAAAAGGTTACTGCCTATGTTCTCCTCTAGGATTTTGATGGATTCCTGTCTCACATCGAGGTCTTTCATCCATTTACAGTTTATCTTTGTGTATGGTGTGAGGGAATGGTGCAGTTTTATTCTTTTATATCTAGCTTTTCAATTTTCCTAACACCATTTATTGAAGAGACTGTCTTTTTTCCATTGGATATTTTTTCCTGATTTGTCAAAATTAGTTGACCATAGAGTTGAAGGTCTGTTTCTAGAGTCTCTTTTCTAACAATGAGGATATTAGGAGAAGGAAAGGAAAAGTGAATTGGGGGAAATCAGAGTGGGAGACGAACCATGAGAGACTATGGACTCTGAGAAACAAATTGAGGGTTTTAGAGGGGAGAGGGGTGGGGGGTTGGGTGAGCCTGGTGGTGGGTATTAAGAAGGGGACGTATTGCATGGAGCACTGGGTGTGGTACATAAGCAGTGAATCTTGGAACACTGGAGCAAAAAAAGATGGAAAAACATTCTATGCTCATGGATTGGAAGACTAAACATGTTAAAATGTCTGCCTGCCCAGAGCAATTTACACTTTCAGTGCCACCCCTATTAAAATATCATTGGCATTTTTCAAAGATCTGGTACAAAAAGTCCTAAAATTTGTATGGAACCAGAAAAGAGTCCAAATCGCCAAGGAAATGTAAATGATGTAAGTGATGTAAAGAAAAACATAGCTGGGGACATCACGTTATCTGACTTCAAGCTATGTTACAAAGCTGTGATCACCAAGACAGCATGGTATTGACATACAGACACATAGACCAGTGGAATAGAATAAAGTTTTTTTTTTTTAAGTATTTACTACCTCTGTCCACTAAAAAGGCTTATAACAATGACTAATGGCATAAAAATAAGCAGCCCAAGCTACCAGACTGTGTTATCTAAGTGCCATTTCTTCCTGCAACGAACCAAGGTCCTTGGAGAAACAGTTGATTCTCCAACCTTGGGCTCTGACAAGGAATAAAAGAGAAGATGAAAAGCAAGGTTTGCATCAAAAGGAGTCAACTTGAACAAGCTCTTATTAAGCAAAGACAGAGTAAGTTAATCATCAATTAGAATAATATCAATAATAGATTGAAACACATCAGATATGTTAAATACACAAGTTAATAATGATACTTAAGAAAAAAATGGTCCCTCAGTGGCCACCTGTGTAGGATGTTAGCAAACAAACTCAATATTTTGAGAAAAACAGAGGAAATGAAGCAATTTTCCTTCCTTTTTGGGTAATCAAGAATTGATCATCAAGACTTGATGACAGGGCTTTTTTTTTTTTTTTTTTGGTAGGACTGTATGAGCTAATAAACGTAGGATGAATGATAGAATATTTCTATTTTGCAACGGTGAGTTTAGGTAACCCCCACCAAACAGCTGCTGATGTTACAAAAAGAGAGACCAGAAGTGTCATGTGCCTTCTAATGGAAGTCCACAGTATCACCTGTGAATTACTCATGGCAAAGATTGGACCTCAAATTGACCAAGCTTTTAGATCTGATTGTCAGTTTGAGAAAGAAGAGAAAACCAGAAGAATGCATTAAAAGATACCATAGAAATGCAATGAGAGATACCTATTACATAATGCAATAACATTAGGATACCTCTATAACATGATTAACATGGTTTTCTCAATAAATACATTAAAAAAAGAAGAAGAAGGAAAAGGGGATTATGGCTTGAAAGACATACCAACAAATTTCAGTGTATGGATCTTACTCAGATCCTAATTCAACAAGCTGTTATGTAAAAATCAAAACAAACAAACAAACAAACAAAACCATACAACTGTTGAGGGAATCTGAACACTCGCCAGATATTCGATGATATTAATAATTATTATTAACTTTAAAAGTGTGGTAACAGTATTGTGGTTTTGTGGAGTTTTTTTAATCCTTATCTCTGAGAGACATACTGAAATACTTACGAATGAAATAATACTATTTCTGGGATTTGCTTCAATAATCTGGGGGGAAGAAGTGGAAGAGAGTAAGGTGAAACACAAGATCATAATTATCAAAACTGGGGAAGAACTATACTATCCTCTCTACTTTTGTTTATGCTTTAAATTTTTTATGATAAGAAAAAAAAGGGACTATCACAAGATCAATCTCAGAGATCATATTGTGGAGAAAAATAGTCGTTTATGTGAAATAATTACTAGAATAAAAGGGCTTCAGGTTAGGGTTTTTTTCACTCCATTCCCAAAAGTACATTCCTAATGAGATGCAATTAACACTTGTTAAATATTATGTGCCAGACCATTGTCATAGTCATTTTACAGGTGTTATCTTCAAATTTATCAGAATCCTATAAAGAAATTCTACTGTCTTCACTTTTCAGATCATGCTGAGATATTAAATATCTTAAACCAAGACACAGCTAGCAGAGGATAGAGGCAGGCTTGCAATGCAGCCCATTTGGTTTTTATTGCTGGCATGCTCCCCATACTCTGTACAGTCTGAACAGTTAACAGGAGCAGAGATTTTGAGTGACAGTGTCTGCTGGTATGTATATGTGTACGTACGGAAATATATATGTATGTAATACATATATATGTATGTATATTTTTGTCATTTTCTTGATCAGCATTCTTTGCCCAAATTCAAGCCTTTTGAGGGAGATTGTAATTTGCATGTTGGCTAAATACAGATTCCAAAACTAGTCAGCCTGCTCCAAGGCAATACTAGCCATTCTGAATCTTTAATGAGGCAAGCTGCTCCCCTTCCCCACAAGATGGGGTGGGGGGGGAAGAACAGTTTTATTTTAATATTCTTCTTAATCACTCGTTCCAAGGCGGTTTTCCTGGGTGTAGTGTATTTGCATGGTGCATGGCTGGCAGGAAGAGGATAGTATGTCCTAGAGTGAGACATTTTCCTTATCATGCATATACACAAAGGAGGGGGGAATCCATGGGAAATAAGAAATGGTGCCTTCAGTCTGAAGAAATGAAAACAACCCCTGGATCAAACTCTGATGTTGCTCCAGGAGGATTAAGTCCCTCATCTAAGATCTGGGGGAGTTTATAAAATCTTCTAAAAGATGAACGCTCAAGTCATCTGTGAACTTTCAGAACATCTTGAATAAGTAATTTCTAGACAAATAAAGAGCCTCAAGTCAGTAAAACCGTTTGTAAAATGACCCTCTCTGTTTCTTGAAGCAATTATAATTTGTGATAACTGAAGCTTTATTGGTAAAGTAGCAGCCCAGGAGGATGACTACAGTACGTTTTTATGCTTCTAGCAATTTGCTGACTGACCTCAAACACACAAAACTGTGGGGATTTGGGAAGCTTTGACTGATCCAGGCATCTTTAATCTCCCACTTTGTTGAAATGGAGACAATTTGGACACTGTTCCTTAAATAATATGTATAAAATATAATAAAGCAGTCCTTTAAAGAAGTTAAAAAAATACTAGAAATGCCAATTCCTAGTTAGCCAATGATTATTAGTTATTGGCTACAAATTTCCCTAAGATTGGTATGAGTACATGTCCTTCAAACTTCAGGTTAGTTGCTTCTCTGCTTTTCTATGGATCGATTTCCCTATATCTCCGGCAAGAATAACTAGTTAGACTCTTCATAGTTTCTGTCTCAGGCAGAAAAGAGAGAAATAAGTTAGTGTGCTCAATCACAGTATATTTTTTTGGTTTAGATCTAAAACTTAATATGCCCAGAGATGCTAAGAACTATGTAGTTGTTGAACACCTTCCTGATATATGAAAGGTCATAGAAAATCTCAATTAAATTAAGAATTACTTCATACTTTAAAATATGGTTACTTTTATCAAGAAGTTAATGTTAGCTCTCTGATATTAATGACTTATAAAGTTTGTATGTCACTTATTAAGCTATGCCAACCCAAGTCACAAACACCGTTTTTTCATTTGAAACATTGTGTTATAACAACCTAAATTAGCAATTTTTTTAAAAAGTTGGCTGACTCATGGAATATAAAGTATTTTAAAAGAATGAAAACTGGGATTTCCTTCTAGACCTTGAAATATATCTAGACTTTATATTATTTACACTTTATGATCTTGAGGGAGAAGCTGTAGCTATATCTTTATATAAAATATGGAATCTCTATAAGAATAATTTATATAAGATTTAACACCCAGCACAGTGTCACCATGCATGACGAAGATGGCACGGACACCCTGTAAAACTCACCACCACAGTTAACCAGACATTCTCATCTACCCCCACTTCCCTTTTGCCTTTAGGAGCTGATCTCACCTCCCACATGATGAACATGATGGAAACCAACTGGGGTGGGCTCCTTCCTTGCCTCCCACTTTTCCCAGCAGTTTTCTGATCTATATCTCCCTTCTGAGGCATTTTCTTCCCCCTGAAGCTTTCCTGGCCACTATATTTTACACCCCATCTCTAAATCCTTCTTCTGGGGACTCATGCTACTGTAACCCTTCTCTCCCTTCATTGCTACCTCTTTGTGTTGTATCTTCAAAGTCTCTTCTCTCTAGAAAACATTTTTCCGTTGTCCTCAGTAGTCTATTCCGTTATTAGCCAGGCTCCTTGGGTGTGAGATTTATAACTATTCTCTCTTATTCCTTGTTCTCTTGTTTATTTTCTTTATAAACTTCCCTCCACACTTAGTCTATCCATTACATACTTTTTATGACCAAGTCCTGTTTTCTTGTTTGGGCTGATGACACCCCTACATGGACCTCCAGCTTTCACTTCTCTCTCTGTTTTAGGCCACATTTCTTCCCCTCTCCACCCAACCAGATTCTGCCCACAAATGTTCCCATCTCATCCAAGATGACTCTTGAGGTCCTGTTGATCCCTCCTTCCTCTGTTCTGAATGTAGGTTCAGTGCAACTTGGCCTAAAACTATCAATATTGGTTTTTATTTCCTCAGTAAGATTTTAAGCTTCTTGAGACTCTGTCTCACACTTCTCACTTCCACCCCTAATCCCAACCGGATCTAGAAAAATAGCAAGAGTCTAATGGTTATTAAATATTATAAGTCTATAAATGTATTCTTTTAGGGGAGAAAACTCACTTTAATGACAAGTGAGTGATAACATTGCAGAGCTATTGCTTTACAAAGTTCTGTTTTATTTTTATTCTGTAGTAAGTGCTCATTGACCTTTTTCATAGTACATAACATTTTTCAGGTGATAGAGTTTCAGTAATTAAATTTTAGAGTATCCAGACACCTTCAGACGCTGAAAATCAGTTTACAAATCTAGCCATGATCTAGATAAATTATTAAGCCAAATAATATAGGGTGCATAAATAATACGTATGCTATACACAAAAGTGTAAGCACAAGTGAAGATTGGTTGTACATAATGGTAATTTGTCAGATATTGGAATGATATGAAGTTAACCAGAACAATTTCCCCATGGGAGATGGATTTCAAGTAGGTTCTGGCTTTAAAATATACAAATGTTAGACTGGCCCGGGAAGAACAGCTTGAGTTCAGGATTAGAGACAGAAGGCACAGAAAGGCAGAATGGGGATAAATCCAGCAATGTAGTCTTAAACTGGAAAACAGGCTCAATCCAAGATTTTTCTCTTCTCATCAAACTGTATTATTGTCATATCTATAAATATATTATGTCATTTGTTCATATAATAGCTAACATTGACATAATTGTTGTAGTTCTCATTTTGAATTTCAAACTGCAAAGTAAAATCACTGTATGTGCACAACGTTACTTGCTTTCTGCATCCTGAATTGTTCTGCCTGCCTCTTTTCTAGCATATTTTACCCTTTCTTTTCACCTGTGCATACCTCTGACATCTGTCCCAGCCTCCTGCCTTTGCAGCTGTTGACTACCACCTTTAGCTCATTTAGATTCCTTGATATGATCTGGTGTCCCTGGTACATGAGAGCAGTCACCTGACAGATGCATCCCTTGCCTTTCTCATGGAAGTCCCAGAATACAGTGGAAGTGTCTGAATTTGGAGTTTGATCTGGGTTCAATTTTGATTTTTCCACTTACTAACATGTAAGTTTCTAATTTTATTATCATCTTGGATTCTTCACCTCATATGTAGAGAAAGGGGCATTCATTCTTACCTTGAAGGTTATTTAAGGGTGGGAGATTATGAGAAGATGCGTTTCAGATATCTAACCCAGTTTCTGGCAGAATGGGTTCAGCTCATCCATGTTTCTTAGTGTGTGGTCCCTAGAACACCTGCATCAGGAATCACTTAAAATGCAGATTTTCAGAGTTACCCTAGGTCTTATTTAATTCAAACATATATGGATCAGCCTGAGAATCTACATTTTAAACAAATTTACCAGATGGGTCTATATACTTTCAGTTTGAAAAATCCCCAGGATGTGTATTCATCCTCCTCTTCTTCCCTTTCTTTCCCTCTCCTACTCTCTCTCTCTCTCCCCCTTGATCTCATTTAACAGTACAATGTACATGAGGTATGCCCCTTGTCAGGTTATTTTCACCTTTCAGAGTTTCATTTTTCTTTGATGTAAAAAGAAAATTGCCTACTTCTCCAGTCACTGCTTAGAATAAATTATTAAAATGGTATCAATCACTTAGAAAAGGCACATACACAAATGGTAACTGTAATGAAATCATTAGAGTTATTGTAGGGGACCCTGTTTATGAAGAATAGGATGCATTAATATTCGTGTATAGCTTATAACAGAAGGTAAGTTATTTCAGGGCTAGAACTTAGGTGAAGTGAAGAAAGAACTTGCCTTGGGTGCAAACTTTAAAGCTTTAAAAGGATGCCTCCAGTTTCATAATCAATATAAATAATATTTTAATATATCAAAAATATCAAATTCAATTAAATCCACTATGAGCAAAATAGTAAAATTTTAAATAAAGATAAGATCATTAATTTTTTTTTCCTTTTATGTCAGGTTCAAATATGGCTTCCCATGGTACCGTTACTGATCTAAAATATTGCTTTAATACATTTTAATTTTAATTATTGAGATTTTTAGTGCCCCCTTAAATTCCATACCTGAGACAAGTCTCCCTTGCCTTACTGTAGTCCTGGCTGACTTATCTCCATGCTGAATCATTTTAGTGTTTAATTAGTTAAGACAGAATGGTCTATTTCCTTTTTTTGCACTAGAATTTCTACTTAAGCTTTTAAGTAACATTTGTATAAATACTCCATTTTTAAAAATATTACTGGGAAATACCCACATTTTGAGACTGTCAGTATAGATATGAGGGGTTCCAGTATCAGAAAGAGACATTTTGCAAACACAGTGTCACCTTAAAATTCTATTACATAGAGGAAGAAGTAGCAAGTCTATAAATCTAATGTTGGAGGCCCATTTCTGATTATTCTCAATAAGAACTGGAAAACTAGGAGTCAACAAAAAAGGAGAAATGTTCAAGTAGATCAGAATCAGCCTGGCAAGAGAAGTGATCATGGAAGGAGATTTTTATATAATTAAATGTCAGTTTGCATTTTGAAATATTGCCTACTGCCTCCCACTCAATCACCAAGTGAGATGAGAGGGAATATTCTCTACGCAAACCTGAAACTGACAGCAGCAATTGTTGGGTTCTCTGTTAAGGATGAGCCTTAGATCAGAAGGATCAGAGTAGGCAATAAAATTTTGCCGAAAAATCAATTCAGACTTTATAATTTCCCCCTATACAAAAAGCAAATAAACAACAAACAAAAATGAAGCCGTATAAACTTCTGCAATTTTAGAACAAAGAGGAATTTTAGAGGTCATCTAGTTTATTCTCCTCCCTTTATGAAAGAAGAATTTGATGCCCAGATAGACAAGTGATTTCTTAACTATCAAGTGACTGACAGAGCTGACACTTTCTTCCACATGATGCTGGGGAATTGGTTAGGTTGAGAAGCAGGTGAGTGGTACAATTAGGAGTAGTACTGGTCTCCTGTTCCCTATAGGCAAATGACTTAGAAGTCTTTAGAACTGATGTGGTAGGACTAGGAAGTAGAGAGATATCCTTGGATAAGTGCTCAGGATCAGCTGAACACATAAGTTTCCTAGGATTCTAAGAAACATTTTACTTCCTTCTTTTCCATTCTACCTCTACGTAAATGTAAATTTACTGAATCAGAGTCTATAGAGGTAGAGCCGGGACATACAGATTTTGGTAAAAGCTCCCTGAGTGATTTTGTTGTGTGTCTCTATTAAACACGGTTGTATTGAAGGTTCATTTCTTTCTGACAAAGAGGTCTACATCAGTCAGTAACAACTTAATGTGAAATAATTTAGAGATAGGTTCAGAAGAAAGCATAGGAGACCAGAAAAGCAATTTATGAGAAGGCAAAAGAGGGACATTCTTGCAAAGCAAATAGAGTATCTTTTCAATCTTGTCTAGTCATTGTAAGGATGGGAGGAGCTTACTTAGATCCACAGTTAAGAGCTTTATAGGGAATTTTCTTTCCTTCTCAATCCTCATAACCAGACTAAGCTCTTGAATGCCCTTTTTGGATCTACTCAAGAATCTTTGATGAGCCTGTTGTCATGGGACATAATACTTCATTATTCATCATCACAGAGTAATTTCAAAACAAAAATTGTTTTTTTAACCTTTGTTCTAATCTTAGATATCGAGGGTTGAGTTAATTACTCTCCTCAAGTCATGGCATGTTAACACTCATCACTTGTTCATGACAGACTCCTTTCTTGGATTTATTTATTTTCCTTTATTCCCATTTCTTCCCCTCTCATCCCCAAGACGCAAACATTCTTGTGTGTTTGGCATGAGTCCTTCTAAAATTACCCCAATATACTTTGAATGTGTTTACTACTTCAGTACATTCCTCATCTGGGTCTTTGAGGTGAGAGGAGAGAGAAAGAAAGAACTTGGTAGGTGTTTCAATGCATTTTTTTGAACAGACAGACATTTATGATTGAAAGATGGTCCCTTTCAAATTGCTTGAGGTTCTTCCTTAATTTTTCTTGGTGATATAATCCTATATTAGTTTTTTAAAAGATTTTATTTATTTAGTTGATAGAGATCCCAAGCAGGCAGAGAGGCAGGCAGAGAGAGAGAGAGAGAGAGGAGGAACCAGGCTCCCCACTGAGCAGAGAGACCAATGCGGGGCTCGATCCCAGGACCCAGGGATCATGACCTGCGCCGAAGGCAGAGGCTTTAACCCACTGAACCACCCAGGCACCCCAATCCTATATTAATTTTTCTTGTTGAAGTAAATATAGTGTTCCAAGAGTTCAAACTAACAAATTTAGTCTAGCCCAAGTAGTTGAAACCTACCATGCATTGCCCCATCTTGCCTGTCACTTTCACCACAATCCCTACATACATAAGAGGGTTGACTGCCAGCAACTGATAAAGCAAAAACACCTTCTACCCACTTATGCATTTGAAAACGTGAAATTGGTCCAAAGTCCACTTTGGTTACCAGTAGATAAAGATTTGGGTGACTAAACAAATTACATACAGGCTGCTCTTTTTCTAAGTCTTTTCTGAACGTGAATCAGAGTGATTTTAACAAACAACTTCATAATTTTGAAATTAAGAAACTGTCTAAAAATAGTTGGGGGAATATGCTTCATGAACAGTTTATAGAGTAAATTTAGCAATTTTGCTTAGTGACAACAAATAAATTTGGTTTTCTTTATCTTTCCACTTTTCTCCTATGATAGAATTAAGTCAGAGTCAGTCATTTCCTTTGCGGGGAGAGGGGATAGTAAGAAAATAAATACTTTAAATATCATTAAATGGAACATCAGAAACAGTGCAGATATTTGTCAAAGAACATTTTTTAAGATCAATTTTAATAGGACAAAGACCATTTAAAAGAAAATCAATATGGAAAGAACAGTTAGTCAGAAGAGGCAATAAATAAAAAGATTCAACAAAATCAAGATACTTGTCATCAGACTCTTAGTCTGCACATCCCTTTCTTGGGTCACCTTCACCAGCCTTCTCTATTTCATATCAGTTCCAGCTAGCAGTGGAGTGATGACTTAATGAACGTGGACGTTCTTCTTTCTTTTGAAACCTGCAAGGCTGTTCTTACCCCCAGGAGCATCAGGACACTGATTTTCAATAGGGCATTTTATCCTTTTCTCTCTGAGAAGTTTCTGATTTTGACTTATAATCAAAATCTGACAATCTCAGTTGTTCTGATATTTGAGTCCTTGTGGCCTGTTCTCATCATTGTCTTTTATATACCTGACCTTCTCGGTAATTGGGTCATCTTCTGCCTGTGGTACCTTTGGGATTAATTTGCCCAACAGGGCTTGTGGGGTCATTGCCTGGCAACCATATCACACCCACTGAAACTGTCAGCTTCAAATCTTGACCTGGTGTTCTAAATTCTTAAAGGAGACTTGGGAATTGCTATTTTCTTCTCATATTACTCTTAAGTACAATACACTTGCTGTGTGCTTTGACCCAATAGAATACAATCCCTTGTCTATATCTATCCTTGTTCCCTATTAGTGACAGTACCTCACAATAGGATAACTACAAGGAGAAGATAAGAACCTGCCTAAAGACCAGTTAAAATTACCCATAGAAGATATTGACTTCAAAGCCACTGATGTCTCCATATTAACTGTTACCTAAGTGCATCGTTATGTGTGTGTGCCCACTAGACTGTTGCATTTTCAATTATTCCAGACCAAGTTTTAAAATACTGTAACAGAAGAAAAGAATGAAAATCACATTACTGTCAAAAGCTACACTTCCTAGTGTGAAAAAGTAATCATCAGGGCTGGAATCCTTATAGGAAACTTTTTATTCTATTATTAAATACCCACAGATGTTAAAACATTGTACATACTGCTCAACTAATATAACTCTTTTGAATTTTGAAAGGAAAAATGAGAAATGATACCTAAGCTTGGTTCCAAGAATTAATTACAGTGCCATTCCTTTATCTAACAGTTGCTCAGAGTTCCACAGGAAATTTGGATTTCAGCTTCAGAATAGTGATATAGATAAACCTCTAGTATCCACATTTTGTAGATGAAGTAAAGAGAAAAAGTTGACTGGAGAAGCTGGATTGCAGTTATTTACTGAATGTGTGTTCTGCTCCTCTAGAGTCAGAGCACAAAAAGGAAAGCTGGGTGGACTGGTCCTCCTGTCTCTGATAAGATTATACAGGAATGGTCTCCAAGATGTAGTCCCTTTCAGGAAGTTGAGGAGGAGAATGGTTCATCACCATGGCCTTTAAGACTTTTGTCTTTTGACTTCATACTGATTTTATAAGTGATTAATCTACTACCTTCAAGATATTTTGACCTTTACCAGTGAGATTTATACTTTCATGTATTTTCTTGTTACTAATTCATGCCCCTTCTTTTCCGCTTAAAGAAGTCCTTTTAACTTTTCTTTTAAGGCCAGTTTAGTGGTGATGAAATCCTTTAGTTTTTGCTTAGAAAACTCTAGAAAACTCTTCTCTCCTATAGTCCTGAGTAACATTGCTGGATGGAGTATTCTTGATTAGATTTTTTTTCTTTCATCATTTTGAAAGTGTCGTGCTACTCTCTTCTGGCCTGCAAAGTTTCTGCTGAAAAATCTGCTTAGAGTCTTAAGGAGATTCCTTTGTATAAAATAAGCTTTTTTTTTTTTTCCTTGCTACTTTTAAGATTCTCTTCTTGCCTTTAACTTTTGAAGTTTTAATTAAGTGTGTTTTGGTGTGGATGGCTTTGGATTCATCTTATTTGAAATTCTGTAGGCCTCCCAGATCTGAGTATCTGTTTCTTTTTCAGGTTAGGGAAATTTCAAGCCATTATTTCTTCAGATAAGTTTTCTGCCTCTTTATCTCTCTCTCTTCTTCTTCTTCTGGCACTCTTGTAATGCAAATGTTAGTCAGTTTGATGTTTTCCAATAAGTCTTTTAAGCTATTTTTACTTACTTTTGTTCTTTTTTTTTCTTTTTGCTTCCCTGATGGGTAAGTTCCTCTGCTCTGTCTTTGAGTTCACTGATCTTTTCTTCTGCTTCATCTAGTCTCCTGCTGAAACCATCTGGTGTATTTTTCAGTTTAGTTATTGTATTCTTTAATTTCATTTTTTTCTCTTGGAACTTTTCAATATTTTCTGACCCTTTGTTGAAGTTTTCACTGTGTTCATCTGTTCTTCTGAATTCAGTGAGTGTCTCTGTGGCCATTATTTGGAACTCTTTATCAGGTAAAATATTTATCTCTACTTCATTAAAATTTTTGGGGGGAAGTTTTTTATCTTGTTCTTTTGTTTGGAACATGTTCCTCTGTTTCTTCATTTTGCTTGACATTCTGTGTTGGTTTCTATGCATTACATAAGACAACCACTTCTTCCAGTCTTGGAAGTAGAAGCCTTGTGTAGTTGAACTTTATTATTCAGTCCTGTCCTAGCTTTTTGTTGTGTCTTGAACTTTTTTGATTGTTCAAACAGCCTATTTTATTTTTAATTGCTCCCAGTAGTTGAGGTTATAGTCCCTATTAAAGGTATTCATGTCACTGTTTCTCTTCTTTAGAACACCTTGTTATAGTTACATTTGATTCATACCAGAAGGTGAAAATTGACATCTTGTTCATCAAATTGCAGGTAAATATAATCAATTTAAGAGCTCAGAAATGATATTTTCATATAATTGAGCTCTTATCAAGTATGTATTGTTTAACCAGAATTCTGTGAGAATAGTATGTACATTTAAAAAGACTAGAAATAAACAAATGTGAGGGGCACCTGGGTGCTCAGTTGGTTAAGTGACTGCCTTCGGCTCAGGTCGTGATCCTGGAGTCCTGGGATTGAGTCCTGAATCAGGCTCCCCGCTCAGCAGGAAGTCTGTTTCTCCCTCTCCCTCTGCCCCTCCCTCCACTTATGCTTGCTCTCAAATAAATAAATAAAATCTTAAAAAAAAAAAAGAAATAAACAAAATGTGGCTAACTTTGAATAGTGGGAACATGGAGGATTTTCCTCCAATGTTTCTCTGCTCTTTATAGTTCCCCAAATTTCTAGAATGATACATTATTTTTATAATGAGTAAAAAAATCCAGTATATGTGAAAATGTATCTAGATGGTATATAAATAGACTATGACTGGAACTAAAACTAAACTGTGTGATGTGGTCTCTTTAACTATAATTTTCCATGTAACAAAAACCAAAAAATACCATTCTTGTTTGTAAACTTTTTAAGATTATCTGAGAATTCAGTGAACTGAGATCTGTCCTTGATGGATGGATCTGGCTTGGGTGGAGCCATCTACTAAAGAGCTGCATTTTCTTCCATGCCTGGGACAATGCAATAGCAGGTCCCTCAAGGAGCCAGGAGAGCTTGTTCTTGCTTCACATAATGACTCAGCTGTTGACTGCTGGAGTGGCTTCCAGGCTTGCTCAGGATAGTGTTCAAGGTCGCATTCCTGCCCTGGCAATGCTGTAGGAAGAGTCGGGCTGCAACATCTGTCCTTGCCTAGGTCTTTATGTTTTGAAGTTTTCTCCCCTGACTGCTGCTGACTTAGGCAGGGCACAGGACAAATGGACTCCAGACTTCCTCACTGTGAAGAAGACTGCATAGCTCAATAAGCATTGACCTCTCTTATGGCTAGAGGTATACCTCATGTACCTTTTTAAAGCCAAGAATTACAGTCAATAATAGCCTAAGGCTAAAACCTAATACATCAGTAAAAATAACTTTTTTTTTTAAAATTTATTTGACAGATAGAGATCACAAGTAGGCAGAGAGACAGGCAGAGAGAGGAAGCAGGCTCCCCGCTGAGCAGAGAGCCCGATGCGGGGCTTGATCCCAGGACGCTGGGATCATGACCTGACCCGAAGGCAGAGGCTTTAACCCACTGAGCCACACAGGTACACCAAAAATTACTTTTGAGATAGGGAAACAGAAAATTATATATTATGAGTTTAAGTATTATTTAATCATTTCTCTTGGAGGTAATAATTTTGAGGTAGCAAAACTAGCCTTTTGCATTTACTTCATTCTCAGAAGATGAAGAGAATTCCCAAATAGGATTTTCTTTTTTTGTAGACAGGTTCATGTCCTAATGGAATTAAGAAATAAAAGCTAAATATAGTGCTTCAAGGTTATTTGTGCAATATCATGAAAGTTAGTATACCACAGAGTTCTACAGAGATTAGAATTCTGATCTGATTTTTATCACAACGTTGTTAAACTGTTTATAAATATTTGTACCTCAAAATAAGCATGTTTCCTCTATAGCTCTATAGGTAGTGCTAGGTTTAGTTATCAGTCAGTTTCTCTATATACCTAATTGAAAATTTTTAGTATTTTTTTAATCTAATATTAATAGCTTCATAATTAACATTATGACAACATTTTGTCCTTTCAATAAGAAACATGCATTTTTCCTTCTACTGATAGAATCTCAATGTATTAAACATACAAGGATATTTTCAACCCTGGCATTATCTGAAATGCACATATATATTTGAAATTGATATTCTGACAGAAAAAAATATAATTCTTATTACTGTTATTTATTGATATGTGTATGATGGTAATTTGGACCACTCAGAACATCAAAGGTGCCAGAAAAGACATTGATCTACATAGTCTTTCAACTATTTAGCCCTCTTAAAGCCAAGATTTAGAATCTATCATAATGAGTTAGAATAAAACAACATTGTTTTATTTACATTTAGGTAACTCAAATGTCCTACCCTATTTACCCATCACATTACCTAGTTCAAAACATTTCAAATCTCTACCCTACTTGATGCAAGAATTTCAATATTTTACCAACTTGTCCTTTTTACATATTTTTTTGAATCCCTAAGATCTTGTAGCAGTAGTTATTCAACATCTTAAGTAACTGTCTCGTTCTGAGCCACAACTTTTTTTTTTTTTTTTTTTTTGCCAGTCACTAATATCCTTCAGCATTGTGCTGCAGTCTATGATGTATGGTTTTACCCCAGGTGCCATTCCAGGCTCTTGTACAATTCCCTAAAGTAGTAGAAAGATTAGCTGTGATATTTGCATGATTTTACTAATAGCTTTGGGTTAAAAAAAAAAAAAAAAGGAAAATCAGAGAATCACACCGTTGTTAGTAGATATAAAGGTTCTGTGAGTTTGTAGACTAAAGCCCTCTGTAAGCATTCTCTATTATGCAGAATCTTCTCCATCCAATCTTGGGCCTATCTATCTGTTTCAGGGATCAGTTTATCTCCTAATAGAGGGAATGCCTGAAACAAGTCTCTCATACCTGGATCACGGGTCCCTTGTGCCCCAGGCCCAGAGACAATCACAGGCTCATCCCTCTCGGTGTCTGCATCTTGCCGCTGTAAATCTTTTGGTAAGACTGACAGTGGGAATGTCTCTTCCTTTTGTGGTAACACTATACCCATCCAGAGAGGTGTGGTCTTTCTTTAGCTCCAAAGATAATTCAGAACAACAGTACTTTCCCCAAAGTTGAGTTTATTAATCTGGAATGACCCCAAATATGGGGCTTATACAGGATAATCCAATTTGAGCTTCAGCAATCCCAGACCATTCTTCTGTCTAAGGTAAGATGCATTCACATCCTTCCTGTGGCTTCCAGTCTCCACTGATCTCTGGTGGTTTTTTGCTTGAACAAGAAAACACATTTATCTCCTAGTGTCTAACCAAAACTTTCAGAGACAATACAATTTAAATCCACTTATAGGAAAGAAATATTCTGTGAAAGAAAAGATAATTTGCAGAGAAGCAGCTGTGCCACAATGAAGACAACCTTTTATATGATTATGAAAAGCAGATTAAGGTCTTTGGAGCTGTATTATCTGAAGTCTCCATTATAGAATAGAGTGCATGGTTTACCTACACATAGTCGCATACTCAGAAGATCAAAAGATCTTCCAGGATGTTTTCTCTGAAACAAAGGAGTAGTGCGCCCCCAAAACTGAATTCAAATCTTTTTCTCAAGGGAAACAAACTGCAAGAAGCATTTAAATGTCAGTTTTTCTTACTCAGTAATTAGTGTCAAAATCTCTTGGGATTCACATTAGGCCAGGACACCCCATTACAATCTGCTTCACTAGCACTCAGCAAAGTGCCAGTAGGTGATCAGAAAAAAAAAAAAAAAATCTGATACTGATGAACTGTCTAGTGAAATAGAAAACTAAGCAGTAATTTCAATCCAATGTAATAAAGCTAACGTGCTGTAGAAGTATGCTGAGTACTCTGGGAACTGTTATGCAAAGAATCTCTACAGTCATTCTCACGAACAATGAGCAGCAGAAGGATTGCTTCTTCTGGTTTATTTTAAGGTCTTTATTTTATTCATTCTTTTGGCTGCCATAGGGCCAAAAGATAGTGTGTTGTATATAGTCAATGTTTAATAAATAATTGCCTAGTTGAATTGAACTAATTATAGCCTCCCCTATCTGGATCCTATTATGAAAGAGTAAAATATTCCACAAAATGCACATTTATACTGCTGACCTCTTTTTTTTAAGATTTCATTTATTTATTTGACACAGAGAGAGAGAGATGACAAGTAGGCAGAGAGGGAGGGGGAAGCAGGCTCTCTGCTGAGCAGAGAGCCCGATGCAGGCCCGATCCCAGGACCCTGAGACCATGACCCCAGCCGAAGGCAGAGGCCCAACCCACTGAGCTACCCAGGCACCCCTACTGCTGACCTCTTAATCTTCCCTGAAACTCTGTATTTGGGGGAAGAGTATTGTTTGTAGTCTGGTGCCCAAGAACTCGGCTATTGTTTATCATCCTTTAAAATAAAAGTTTAGAAGTCAGGGACAGACATTGGCAACATAGTGAACTGGGCGAGAATCAGAGTCCTGAGTCTTCCCAATATGTGTGTTTTTATCTTGCCCAACCCTTTCCTCTATACCCAGTGCTCCATTCTCTCCAAAAGTTGAGGAGCGAGCAGAGGTCATATGGATGTTAGTACAAGTGTGCTCATGTTAGTATGTGACCTACTCCCCAGGAGAATTTGAACTTTAAATTTTTTTTTCCGTTAAAGGATGAAGGAGTTTACCCTAAATAATTGGGATTTTAGTTTGCAAATGAGTGGTTGTATTTTTTTTTCCTTTTGGGAATACATGGTTATTGCTGTTTTGGAAATCTCAAGATGTAAACAGCTATGTACCCAGCCCACCTATAAATTGAAATTATGGGAAAACATAGACCTTGGTTACTATGTTCACAACCCATGCTACATACCACACACATAAACAATGCATTCATTTATTCAAATATTTATTGAGGCCCACTTTGTACTAAACATAGTCTTAGATGATGAGAATACAAAGACAAAGCACTGTTCTTATCCTAAAGGAACCTGAAATCTAGCAAGGAAGGAAACTGTAGACTTTTCCACAGACTTTATCACATTTGGTTGTAGTTTCCTATTTTCTCTTCTGTATTTCTCATTAGACTACAGAGTCCCTTCAGGCGGACATCTCATCTACCCGGTTCACTACTGTTCCCCTAGCATCAAGTCCTCTTCCCAGATACTCAATAAACTTGAGTGAATAACTAAAGCTGTATAAATATAATAAAACTAATAATAAAAATAATTAAAATGTTGCTATAAGGGCTGGATTCCAGGCTTGCTATGCAGAGACCGTGCTTCAGGAATGCAGAGATAGAACAAACCCTGGCAGGAGGAGCATCATGAGGACTTCAAGAAAAGTGAGGAGTGAGGAGAGGACTCACTTAAATTTGGCAGTTAGGTAGTGTTTATGGTGACACTTCAAAGAGAAGTACTAAATCTGGAAAAGGGTTATCATCTGGGTTGTTATAGGTTAAGGAATGAATTAGAATTGGATAAAACTGGTTGACTTGAGTTGGGAAATGAGATAATAAATCCATGGGATGGGCAGGGTCTTTCATGCTGACGTAGAAGTTAAGAAATCTCTTCTCATATTCTCTATCTGCTGTGGCAACTTTGTGTAAAGGGATGTACGTTCCATGTGCCTAAAGGAGACATCTTTACCTCTGAGTCAGTTTTCTGATTTATCATAATTATTATAATAAATTTTCTACTTATTATGAAAAACAATCAGATAACTACACAGGTGAGAACCAGGCTTGAGAGAAAGTCAAGTATTAAAGTTTCCTGACACACCATATCCTAGTCATTTAAAAGTCACTCTTTTAGATAGTGACTGGCTGTCCTATCAGTTCTTTCCCTCAAAAGCAGCAACTCAGGGACCAGCTTTCTCATTCCTTGATCTGTTCCAAAATACCTTATTCTTTCCTGGCTGTTAAATGATTGGCCATCTAATCTGTTAAAATCATACAAAAATACCTGAACTAGCTCTGGCTTCTCTTACCCCCTGCTATGTTTGCATGGCATTCCAAAGCAGAATGCTGCCCACTGCTCAGTTTAAAATTGGATACCCCTGAAGGTCCTTCTGCCCTATGCAAGTGAAACATGTAATTTAAGATAGTCTGTTAAAAACAAAACAAAACAAAACAAAACTTCAAAATAGAAAGTGAGATTTTTCTTTCTTCTTCCACTTAAACTCACTGTTATCTTCCCCTTCGCCAGAAAATTGACATTATAAATATCACTGCCATACTTATTATAAGCCTAGAAATTATACCGTCTCAGGCCAGAATTAAATGTTGGGATTCTGATATCTTGCCTCTCTACTACCTCTAGGTCTTCTTCTCTAGACCTCTGGAATGAAATTTATTCTAGTTGAAAGTGGCTCTTAACAGGAGCTGCAGGTATTTTTCCCAAGAGGGGAAAAGTGTGAAGCCAGAGCTAGGACTAATAAATAAGGACATGGTGCCTGCAAGGCAATGCATCCTTCCTAGAGTGGCCCATGGATGTGGTGTTGGAGGCTTGGGGGAACATCTGTAAGTGAGAGTAACTCTGGGAGAAAATAAAATAGGGATAAAGATTATAAAGGATGCTGGTGTTCTAAAGAAGTTTACAGGAGAATTATAAAATGGCCATTCATTTCATTTTAAGGGTTTCTTTCTTACTAGTTAAAATATGCATAAACAATGAATTTTGGAGTGCACACACACACACAAATAAATTAAATTTAAAAAATAAAATAAATAAAATATGTATCTTTAAATAAGTCTAAAATGTAATATATTTCTAAGACAGATGGTAATTAGAAAGTTTTATCTGTTATAAGGTAATACAAAGAAGTCATTTTTTAGATTTCAAGTTTAAAATGGAACATTGTGTTGTAGGTCTTATTTCTGTGAAACATCATGTGTTAATTGACAACGTGGGCAAGGCCAGCCACCTCCAAGTTGGGTTAAATTTTCAAATGAAAGTGTTATCAGTCCTCAGCTGAGTCAAGGATTTTGGTTGCTTGAGTTGAAATATAACACTTAGATTTCAATGATTCATTGAGCTGGTATCTGACCTAGCCTTGAAGGGTTAGAAATGATTGGCTTTTCTCATGTTTTACAATGGATTAGTTTTCTAGATAGGGCATAATATATTAATGATGAGCTCATTTTAAAGTTATTTATCTCTATTGGTTCAGATAATTCTTATGATGAATTTTAATATTTTGAGAGAACATGAAGTATAGTATGTTTGAACATAACTTTCATATGTCACTGATATTTTCCAAAGTTTTATGAGAAAAATGGCTTTGTGATACCATAATATTTTAGATTTAAGGAATAAAAGCAAAAATATTAATGTATATGCAGTTAAATCACATTTTAATTATAACAGAATTATTTTCTGCAACTCAGCTATGGGACTTGCTTAAACCTGATTTATGTATAATTTGAATAAATTTAAAAATAAATTTTGTGAAATAGAGTTCCTTAAAATGGTGACATCAGGATAAAATATTTATGGGACAGATAGGATTTACATATCAAAATTAGCAATTTTTTAAAAATTTAATTTTTTTGAAAGATTTTATTTATTTATTTGAGAGAGACAGAGTGAGAGAGAGAAAGCATGAGCCTGGAGAGGGGCAGAGGGAGAAGCAGACTCCCCACTGAGCAGGAAGCCCAACACAGGGCTCGATCCCAGAACCCTGGGATCATGACTAAGACAAAAGCAGACGCTTAACTGACTGAGCCACTCAGGCACCCCAAAATTAGCATTATTCTAACAACTCACTGAAGGTTAGGATTTAGCCTACAATATAATGCACAATGGCTCTTTGCAATAGGGTGTATGGGTATAAATAAGAAGTTCTTCTTGGCACACTGTATGCATACAGTCAACCTCTATCTTTATGGTCATGCCTTGTGCTATAACTCATTTTCTGATTTTTAAACATTCAACAAGTGAACATCCCTAATGAGGAATAGTCTGTAGCTGCTCCTTACTCCTCATACAGTTCTCAGCCAACTTGAATCAACAGAACCGTTCAAAGCCAAATGTCTTTCCATCTTTTTGAGTTTTTCCCATAGGCAAGAATCCCTCACAAGCCATAATCCTTTCTTTATCTGAATTCTTATTCCCTCATGGCACAATATTGTTCACCTCAGCCAATTCTTTCTCATGCATACTCCTTTTCCCTTAGTTTTTACCCAATTATTGCATGAATACTTTTCTTTCTTGTAGGAGAGTGTCTTTTTAGTTGAGAACCAAAAGCATTGCCATAATCACACTGATAAGTATGTGTGAGGTAATAGAAAATATATTTGGTCTCTGTCCCCAGTTTATGGTACAGAGCTTTTCCTAAAACCCTTAGATTTCCTGAGTGATAAGAACACTAGGAACATCTTTTGTTCTTATATTTGGTCTCTGACCCTGGTTCCTGGCACAGGGCTCCTGAAACACTTGTAATTTCTTGAGTGTTAAGAATATCTTTTTGTCCCAATGAGGCAACTCTGGGTGGGCTCCTGGGTGGTCCTTGCAAAAGGGCTGGCCACCAAGCCATGAGTAGGAGCTTGGACTTTTCAGCCCTACCCCTGATTCTCTTGAGAAGGAGAGGGGCTGAAAATGGAGTAAATGATCAATCATGCCAACTCGACAAAACTTGCAAAAAATCCCACATGAACAGAGTTCAGAGAGCTTCTAAGTTCATGGACATGTGTAGGTGCTGGAAGAGTGACACACCCAGAGAGGGCATGGAAACTCCACGCCCTTCCCCCATCCCTTGCTCTACGCATCTCTTCCATTCCTTTTACTCATAAACTGGTAAATAATAAGTAAACTCTTTTCCTGTGTTCTATAGTCACCTTAACAAATTGATCAAACCCAAGGAGGGGGTCGTTGGAACCTCTGTGGGCTGGTCCGAAGAAGCACAGGTGACAGGCTGGGCTTGAGAGGTGTCTGAAGTGTGTGTGTGTGTGTGTGTGTGTGTGTGTGTGTGTGTGTGTGTGTGTTGGGGAGGTAGTCTTGTGGGACTGAGTCCTTAACCTGTGGGATCTGATGCTCTCTTTGGATATACAGCGTCAGAATTGAATTACAGTGAAAGACACCCAGCTGGTGTCACAGGGAATTGCTAGGCTTGGGGAAAAACACCTCCACACATATGGTGACCAGAAGTGTCAGAGGTAGAGTGTTCTGTGTGACTAAGAAAGTGACTTTCCTCCTTAGGAAGGAAAAATTTGAGTTTTTCTAATAAAGTATAAAAATGCTGGTAATAGTGGTATTAAATAAAATCTAAAATTTATGTATGTTAAAGTGGAACTGTGAAAGTAAAAAGCCAAGGCCATCTTCATCAGGTGAAGGTTCTTGAGGTACTGAAAAGTCTCCTTTAAAATCTTCAATGAGTCATGATTGAGCACCATACCCTTATCTAACTAATGAAAAATATCAGCACTTAAAAATAAACAAGATTATATCTTAGTCTGCTATACTCTTTATCTATTTTTCAATTACTAGTATACCATTTACTGTATTTCTTTTACTTTCTATTTCAGATGTTCTGCATTTCAACCTCATCAAAAATTAAATTGATATTTATGGGCTAATCTGGAAACCTAAATACAGTTTGTTTCACTACAACTATAAGAAAATATGTTCAAATTCTCATTGGCTGACTTATAAAGGGACTTCTGGACTACAACTTAATGTAAGTTGCAGACAGACTGTGTTTTGATCTTTGTTATTCACCTCCTCCCCAGGTTAAGGCATAGATCTATTGGCAAATGCTCATGTATTATATATACTTTGTGCCTACATACCCTTTTTCACAATTCTGGGTTCATAAGCTTTATTCTTTCCTTTAGTAGGTATTTCAATGCCTATTATGTAAAAAGTACAAGTCTAGGCCCCAGGGACATCTAGAAATGAGGGTACTGCCCTCATGGAGCTCATACTCTGATATCAGAGAAACTTGTAAGCCATTTCGCACAAATACATATGACTTGCTTATGGTGATGGATGCTCTGAAGGGAGTCCTAGAGCACTCTGGGAGCATGTCACCCAGGATCCGCCTTGGCTCCAGGTCAGGCGGATTGCTTGGACAGGGTAGTTACTCCAGGTGAGATCTAAAGGGTAGGCAAGAGTTAGAAAGGGCAAAAGAATCGGGAGGTAGAGGGAGGGTGGGTTGAGCATAAAGGAAGAAGTACTCTGGACAGAGGAAACATGTTTAAAGACCATATTTACTCAGGTAGTTTTGATAACTTTTTCAGAGTGTCCACTGAGTAGCTGGAAGACTTATAGTTTATCCTAAATCATGAAAATAATTTGTAATCTTACTAGAAAATCAGAAAGCATGTATTTCCCAAACACCTGTACTTTTTTTTTCTTCAGGTATGAAGTACTCATTAAGCCCTAACAATTACCCTGAAGATGGTATTATGAATATGGCAACTTTTCTACGGGGATATGAAGAAAAGGGGATAAAGAATGACAGGCCTGAGGACCAGTTGAGTAAAGAGAAAAAGAAAATTCTGTTCTCCTTCTGTGAGGTGTGCAACATCCAGCTAAACTCTGCAGCCCAGGCCCAAGTCCATTACAATGGCAAGTCCCATCGCAAGCGGGTCAAGCAGCTGAGTGATGGGCAGCCCCCGCCACCGGCTCAGGGTTCAGGACAGCTGCTGGCCAGCCCCAGCACCAACACCAGCGCAGGTAGGTGCAAGGGCCCCAGGCTCCATGAGCTGCTGGAAGAAATGCTGCTGTTCTAGAAAATGAAGAGTTTAGAAAAAGATAACTTTCACTAAAAAGCTACCACCACATTAATATGTATTCTTTTCCCTACAGTAAATTCCAAGAGCTGTTTGTTATTTCTGTGTATGTGTGTGCTTGTATAAGAAATTTATATATATTATGTTAGATTCAAACAATACACACACACACACACATACACACAACGTTGTGTATTGGATTGTAGACTTGGTCCTGTATTCCCATAGTATGTGAACATTTCCTAATGTATTTTGAAATAGATCAATGATGAAAGTTTTTTGTTCCCCTTCTCTGCAAAACTGGGCTTTCTTGGGTTTCCTTCATCTGCTTTCTATAGGGTAGTGTACTATTTGAGAGCATATAAAAAGCTACAGCTTTATTTATAACATCCCGTGATGCAGGAAAGGAGCATTAATCTTGAGTGTTAGACATGTTATAGTCTTTTAGGGAGTTGGCAGCCGCGTGCCAGTGGTGTTCTAACATTAAGAGCAGGCAATGCCAAAACCAACAAAGCTTACCTCTGAGCTCTGGCCCTATGGCAAGCACCTTCTTGCCTCCCCTCTCACCCTGTCCTGTGGGCGGGTAGAGGCAGAAGCTTGGGAATTTTCACATTTCCTGCATCTGCATCACATTTCCAAGTTCTTTATCTTCTCCTTAGACAGCCCTTCCTCCTCCACCTCGCCGGTCATTGGGTATCTTCACTAGGGCGCAATTAAAGAGAATGTGAAATTTACTGTGATCTGTGGTGAAGATTTCTACAGAAAGGGGGGCCTCCTACTCAGGTTTACGTGGGAGATCAAACTGAGCCTCCTTCTAGATGTGGTGGAAGAGCTCCAAGTTGCATCTAGCAGACTCTGGTAATGAGGCTTCACCGTGGAGGGCAATGACGCAGACCAGCCATTTCTTGGAATTTCACTCGGTGCTGTTACATGGCTTTTGGTTTTGTGAAGTTATGCCATGACCCCTATTAAGCTCCAGTGAAAATTGTGTGTGTTGTAAAGAAATAATTTTTATAGTTCAAGCTAAACCTCACTGCTTTTTACTCAGTGTGTGATTTAATTTCATTAAATTATTTTCCCCAGTCAATACTTGGCATGCTGTGAAAGAACTTACAGGAACTTTGAGGTTGTAAGATACACATTTATTATAATAGTGAAAAATTACTTCTCCATTTTTGTCTTTATTATGATGATAATGTAAATATTCACAGATGCATTAATGTATCGGTATTTATATAGTAAGACAGAGTTGGTGTCAGGTTAAAAACTGATTTATTGTCTTATATCTGAATCAGAGAGCAAATAGTCTTGGGTAAAGGTGTGAATTATGCCTGTCAGGGCCCAAATATGTATGTCTTGATTGACGTTAACCTGTGATTTCTAATTAGTGAGATTAGTAGCTAACATTAACTGATCATATTTTATGGGCCATTTTCTGGTCCTTTCTAGGTATTTTCTCCTTAAATCCTTTCATCAACCCTGAGGTAGGTACTGTGATTATCGCTAATTTACAAACTAGGAATGGAGCACAGAGAGATAAAATAATTTGTCCAGATTGTATGGCATGGAAATGGCAGATCTAGAATCCTAACCATATTTAATTAGTTAATAGTGAAGCCATTATTCTTTGTCACTACTTTGCTGCTATTTTCTGCCATGCAGTAACACTCAGGTTAAATTCAGACCTGTGTGCTGTAATGTATTTTTGGTCACAAATTGTTGCTATCATGGTGAACTATCCCACTTTGACAGGTTTTGAAAATAGACATGTAAAACTCCAACTCATGAGTTTCTCCATGCTAATGAAATTAGCTGACATAAATTTAGTCAAGACATACAGAGACTATTATGGATATATTCTACAAGTAAAATATAGCTCATCATCTAGTATAAGGCAGTATTAGTATGTGGGAAAATGGATACAAAATGAGTCAACTTTTCAAGTTGTACATTAGCTATAAAGGACAACTTTCATACACTGATAATATAGTCAATTATCCATTGTCAAAAGATGGGTTTAGCATATGATGAAGGCAAGTCACTTAATCTCTGAAAGTGGTTGACATTAATCCTCCCATTTGAAAAAAAAGTAAGTATAACAATGTCTTTTTCTTTTTTTGAAATAGAGATTAGACATAGATATATGTACAAGGATGATCATGACATGATTTATAATTCCAAAATATTAAGTGTATCCTGAATGTCCAATGGAAGAAAGATTAAATACATTAAAGTACACTTATAAGATGAATGATAGAAACCAGAGTCATTAAAAATTCTATTTCTGAAGACTAATGACAGGGGAGTCTGTCCATGATATCATGCTAAGTGAAACAGCAGGAAGTAAGGTGAAATATACCTAGTGCTATGTATACATGTGCACTTTTCTACTGTTTAGTCTCAACTCACTGAGGAGCAAGACTGACGTGGTTTTATTTTTTCCAGTCACTTTCTTCAGTTTTGATCTTTCAAATGCCTGTTTCCTGCTGGGTAGCAGTTCCCTTAACACTTTCTCAGCCCATAACTTCTCACTTTTGTATATTCAGAGGGACTTTGATTTAAATGACTCAGCTCTATTTATAAAAACATCCATGTCAGAACCAAATTAAGATTTGGCTAGATAGACTCTGGAGTTAAGCGTAGGGGATAGGATGCAGTTAGCTCTCAGCTTCCGCTGCTTCAGCTTGCCCTTCTGCCCATGGAAGGATGGAGGGGTATCTTGAAGCCTTGGCAAGGTTTCAAGGCTATTTTTGGTAGGAGGTTGCTATTCTGGTTGTCTTTGGGTCGCAAGTGCTCCTGACAGAGCCTGTGGATGAAGAACTCCACCAAAATGTCCCTCAGTCACTGGGAGTCCCTGAGATTTAGTTGTCTCTCTCAATTTACCCCACTTTGTAGCAAAGACCATTCCTCCGTTGTTATACCTCTTTATCCCACATTGTAGCAGTCCTGGCAAATTGTGTCCTCTATTTTTATCTATGTATTGATCAACTCTTAGGGCTTGAGGGAATATACAGAATACATACGACAAATAACATTCCTCTCCAAAACCTGGAGCTGCTTGAGCATGGGCAGGTAGAAGTGGAGTGGGGTGTGAGGGGCTCCTCCACATTTCTCTTCCTGCTCAGGTAGCGTGGGGGAGACTGGGAAGGTCCCTGACAAAGTAGGCACTTAATCAAAGAAAAAATGCCAATCTTCCCTTTTTGCCCATTGCTTGGCTTTAAGGAACGTGAGGGGCTGAAGTGTGCCATTCTGCCCTAGAAAGGGTTATGTTGGATTCATAATCCGCAGTACTTCAGAATATAACCCTATTTATAGATAGAGCCTTTGCAAAGTAAGTCAAGTTAAAATGAAATCATTAGAAATAGGTTGACCCTAATTCAGCATGACTGATATCCTTATAAAAAGGGGAAATTCAAACGTACAGACCCACAAAAAGAAGAGATGATGTAAAGACACACAGGAAGAAGACAGCCATTTACAAACCAAGGAGAGAGATTTGGAACCAGTCCTTCTCTCAGAGTTCCAGGAAGGAACCAACCCTGTCACACCTTGATATTGGACTGCCAGAACTTGATATTGGACTACAGAACTGTGACTGCTATATCTTTACCCAGTTTGCGGTGTTTTTGTTACAGCAGCCCTCACAGACTGACACACAGAGGAAAATGGTATCCCATCTTCCCCACAAAGGAGAAAAGATGTGGTAGTAGAGGTAACCTTCCCAAGAACTGTCAGTTTCAGAGGCAACTTTCCTTCTTCTCTGTCAGCCTTATTATAGAGTAGGGGTTGGCAAAGGTGGGAGTTGGGTCCACAGGGTGTTGGTTGGGACTTAAGCCGTTTCTCTGAATAAGAAGTGACTGACCCGTAACCAGTGGCAGTTCTTTCACTAAACTTAGAATTCAAAACCTTTAAATCTCAACTTCTGGAAGAATGGGAGGACTCTTTTATTCTATTCAGGCCTACAACTAACCAGATGAGGCCCACCCACATTAGGGAGAGCAATCTGCTTTACTCAGTCTATAAATTTAAATTCAGAATTCATCCAAAACAAACTCACAGAATCACCCAAACAGAATACAGAATAACCAAATATCTGGGGACCCCATGGCCTGGTCAAGGTTTGACACATAAAATTAATCCTTACACTGTCATTTTTCTCTTAAGTTTTATAAATCATATTTGATGATTGAAATAAAAATTATAACCATCTGATACTCAAAACGATGATATTTAAAAGTGCGGAACTTCAAGGAACCCAAATAGTAGTAAGGTATTGGTACTTCATTTGAAGTATTTAAATGGTGATGCAAGGAGATTGTGATAAGTATGTATATTTTATACCCATAGCAACTACTCTGAAAACTTTATGAAGAGATACACAAAAAGAATATATATAAATCAAGATGGAGTACTACGAAAATTTTCAAGTAACTCACAGAACAAGAAAAGATAAACATAGAGATGAGAACGAGAGGAAACAGAGAACAAATAATAAAAGGTCAGACCTAAGTAATAACATATTAATGATTATCTTACATGTAAATGATCCAAATATAATAATCATAAGACAAAAGATTTTCAAAGTAGATTTAAAAAATGACCCCATTATGTACTGCCAACAAGAAACTCACTTACTTTGAAAGTAAAAGGATGGAAAAGAATATACCATGCAAACAGTCATAAAAATAAAAAAGGCAGGAGTATCTACATTAATATTTGATAAGACAGACTACAGAACAAATAATATTATTAGAGACAAAGAAAGACATCATGTTATGATAAAAGTTCCAATCCATCAGGAAGAAGGAAGACATAATGATTCTAAATGTTCATGTATCAGTTATAGTTTAGGACTTAAGCAATTCTCTCTCAGCAATTGATAGAATTACTAGACAAAAAACTCACCAAGGATACAGAAGATCTGAACGATATAATAAGTCAACAGGATTTAACTAATTTATTTAGAACTCTATCCAACAGCAGTAGAACATACATTTTTTTTCAAATGCCCATGGAACATTCACTGAGAAGCCATATTCCAGGCCATAAGAGAAACTTTAACACATTTAAAGGAACTGTAATCATATACCATATTACATATGTCAAATACAGAATTACAGTATGTCTATGATCATAAGGAGAAAATAAGATATCTCTTAACCCATGAATCAAAGAATAAAGCCCAAAGGAAAGAAAAAATGCAAAGAACTAGATGAAAATAGAAAATAACATGTCAAAATAGGTGGGATGTAACTAAAACGGTACTGAGAAGAAAATTTATATCACTAAATGCTTGTTATCCAAATAAGAAAAAATCTCCAATAAATAAATCTCTGCACTGAGAAGACAGAAAAGAAGAGAAAAAATAAATCCAAAACCAAGCAAAAGGAAGAAAATAATAAAGTTCAAGTGCAGAAAAATCTGAGGTTGAAAATTGGAAAACAATAGAGAAAAATCAATGAAACAAAAAGCTAATTCTTTGGGGGGCGGGAATCAATGAAATTTGTAAGCCTCTAGCAAGACTGACAAAGATTAAAGAGAAAGAAGACACAAATGATATAGGTGATATCACTATAGAACTTGCCACAGTTAAAAATATAATAAGCAGGGGCACCTGGGCGGCTCAGTGGGTTGAGCCTCTGCTTTCAGCTCAGGTCATGATCTCAGGGTCCTGGGATCAAGCCCCGCATCGGGCTCTCTGCTCAGTGGGGAGCCTGCTTTCCCCTCTCTCTCTCCCTGCCTCTCTGCCTACTTGTGATCTCTGTCTCTGTCAAATAAATAAATCTTTAAAAAAATAAAAATATAATAAGCAAATATTATAAACTTATATTAAGAAACTTCATAACTTAGAGGAATGCATAATAAAGCTCCCAAAAAGAAATTTCTAGATCTACAGGGCTTTACTAGGAATTGTGCCAAGCATTTAAAGAACACCAATTTTATACATTTCTTCCAGAAAATAGAAGAGGAGAAAACACTCCCCAACTTATTTTATGAGATTACTATAACTCTGCTATCAAAATCAGACAAAGACAATATATCGAAAGAAAGCTACAAACTACTCTTTTATGAACTTAAACTTAATGTTTCTCAATAAAATATAAACAAACTGAATCCAGTAACATGTACAGAGAATTTTACACCTGAACCAGATTGGATTTAGTCCAGATTTGTAAAACTGGTTCAACATCATATCGACAGCTGAAGAAGAAAAAAATCACATGATCCTATCAATTGGTGAAGTAAAAGAATTTGAGAAATCTCAACACTCGTTTATGATAAAAAGAAAAAACAACTCTCAGCAAGTTAGAGAGAAATTACCTCAGCTTAATAAAGAGCACTACAAAAAGCCTACAGCTAACATCATACTAGATGGTAAAAGACTGTAGGCTTTACCCTAAGATCAAGAGCAAAATAAGGGTTGGACAACCTGGAAGAAATGGATGAATTCCTGGAAACATATAACCTCCCAAAATTGATTCAGGAAAAAATAGAAAATTTGAACAGACCAATTACCAGCAATGAAATTGAATCAGTAATCAAAAACACCCAACAAACAAAGGTCCAGGACCAGATGGCTTCACAGGTGGATTCTACCAAACATTTAAAGAAGAATCTGGTGGTGGGTGTTAAGGAGGGCACGTATTGCATGGATCATTGGGTGTGGTACATAAACAATGAATCTTGGAACACTGAAAAAATAAAATTTAAAAAAAATAAAGAAGAGTTAATACTTATTTTTCTCAAACTATTCCAAAAACTAGAAGAGGAAGGAAAACTTCCAAATTCATTCTACGAGATATGCATTGCCCTGATACAAAAACCGAATATAGACACTACAAAAAATGACAGCTAAGGCCAATATCTCTAATGAACATAGATGCAAAAATCCTCAACAAAATTTTAGCAAACAAAATATAACAATATATCAAAAAAATCATTCACCAAAGTCAAGAGGGATTTATTCCTGGGTTGCAAGAGTGGTTCAATATTCAGAAAGCAATCAATGTTATATATCACAACAATGAAAGGAAGGATAAAAACGATAAGATCATTCCAATAGATGCAGAAAAGCATTCCCCAATGTACAATATCCATTTATAATAAAAACCCTCAACAACATAGGTTTAAAGGGAACATACCTTGACATAATAAAGGCCATATGTCAGGATGCTAGAATGGCTCAGTCACTTCAGCATCTATCTGCCTTTGGCTCATGTCACAATCTCAGGGTCCTGGGATGGAGCCCTGTGTCAGGGCTCCCTGATCAGCGGGGAGTCTGCTTCACCATCTTCCTCTGCCCTTCCCCCCTACTCATTCTCTCTCAAATAAATAAGACTTTTTTAAAAATAAAGGCCTCATATGAAAAACCCTCGTCTATCATACGCAACTGGAAAAACTGAGAGCTTTCTTCCTAAGATCAGGAACAAGACAAGGATGTCCACTCTTACCACTTTTATTCAGCATAGAACCGGAAGTCCTAGCCTCAGCAATCAGACAAGCAAAAGAAATAAAGGTATCCAAATTTGTATATGTGCTGCCAAAGCGAGCACAATGGTATCCAAATTTGTAAAGAAAAAGTAAAACTTGTCACTATTTGCTGATGACACGATACTCTGTATAGAAAACCCTGAAGACTCCACCAAAAAACTACTAGAACTAATAAATAAATTCAGGAAGTTCACAGAATACAAAATCAATGCACAAAATACCTTACGTTTCTATACACTAATAATAAAGCAACAGAAAGCAATTAAGGAAAAAAAAATTAAAAAAGAAGTTCCATTTACAATTGCACAAAAAAGTAAGAACATATCTAGGAATAAACTTAACCATGGAGGTGAAAGGCCTTTACTCTGAAAACTATAGAACACTGATGAAAGAAATTCAAGACAACACAAGCAAATGGAAAGATATTCCATGCTCATAGGTAGGAAGAACGAATATTGTTAAAATGTCCATACTGTCCAAAGCAACCTACAGATTTAATGTAATCCCTATCAAAATACCAATAGCATTTTTCACAGAACTGGAACAAATAATCCTAAAATTCATATGAAACCACAGAAGACCCCAAATAGCCAAAACAATCTTAAAAAAGAAGAAAAGAAATTGGAAGTATTACAATTTCAGATTTCAAATTACCCTGCAAAGATACAGTAATCAAAACCATATTGTACTGGTACTAAAACTGACACATAGATCAATGGAACAGGACAGAAAGCCCAGAACAAACCTGTGATTATATGGTCAATTAGTCTTCCACAAAAGAGGCAGGAATATGCAAAGGAAAAAAGACAAATCTTCATCAGTGTTGGGAAACTGGACAGCACCATGCAGAAGAATGAAACTGGACCACTTTCTTACACCAGACACAAAAATAAACTTAAGATGGATTAAAGATGTAAATCGAGACCTGAAGCCATAAAAATCCTACAAGAAAACACAGGCAGTAATGTCTCTGACATCAGCCATAGCAACATTTTTCTAGAGAGGTCTCCTGAAGCAAGGGAAATGAAAGCAAAAATAAACTATTGGGAGCACATCAAAATAAAAAGCTTCTGCAAAGTGGAGGAAAGAGTCAACAAAACTAAAAGACAGCATAATGAATGGGAGAAGATATTTGCAGCTGACATCTCTGATATAGAGTAAGTGTCCAGAATATATAAAGAATATATACAATGTAACACCCAAACAACAACCCAATTAAAAAATGGGTAGAAGACATGAACAGACATTTCTCCAAAGAAGACATGCAGATGGCCAACAGACACATTAAAAGGTGCCCAACATCACTCTTCATCAAGGAAAAGCAAATCAAAACTACAATAAGATATCACCCTGTACCTGTCACAATGGCTAAAATAAAAAACACAAGAAACCACAAATGTTTGTGGGGATATGAAGGGAAAAAAAAGAACCCTCTTGAGCTGTTGGTGGGAATGCAAACTGGTGCAGCCACTGTGGAAAACAGTATCTCCATACTGTTCCTCAAAAAGTTAAAAGTAGAACTACCCTATGATCCAGTAATCTCACTACTATATATTTCCCCAAAGAATACAAAAACAGTACTTTAAAAGGATATATGCACCCCTGTGTTTATTGCAACATTATTTACTATAGCCATCTTATGGAAACAGCCCAAGTGTCCATTGATAGATGAATGGCTAAAGAAGATGTGGTGTATATATACAATGGAATATTATTCAGCCATAAAAAGGAGGAAGTCTTGCCATTTGCAACAACATGGATGGAGCTAGAGAGAATAATGCTAATAAGTAAAATAGGTCAGAGAAAGACAAGTACCACATGATTTCACTCATGTGGAAGTTAAGAAACAAAACAAATGAACAAAGAAAAAAGAGAGACACAAACCAAGAATCAGTTCTTAGCTATAGAGAACAAACTGATGGTTACCAGAGGTGAGGTGGGTAAAGGTGGTGGGTGAAATAGGTTGATGGGAATTAAAGAGTATACTTATCTTGATGAGCACTGAGCAATGTATAGAATTGCTGAATCAGAATATTGTACCCCTGAAACTAATATAACACTATGCTAACCATACTGGAATTAAAATTTAAAAATTAATAAAATTAAAAAATTTTAAAAGAGCAAGAGAAGGGTGTTCATTCTCACCTCTCTTATTCAACATAGTACTGGAAATTCTAATTACCATAATAAGGCAGGAATAAATAAATAAAAGGCATACAAATTGGAAAGGAAGAAAGAAGACTTTCTCACTTCACAGATCACATGCTCTGTCTATCAATCTCCAAGAATCTATGAAAGAATTCCTAAAACTAGTAAGTGGGTTTAAAATGCAGGATTTCAGGATGGAGAATCAACACAGAAAAATCAATTGCATATATACTATATATACTAAAAATAAACCTGTGGAAACTGCAATGTAAAAACAATATAATTTATAATCACATCTAATAAAACAAAACATATGCAGAATATACAGGATGTGTATGCTAAAAATTACAAAATATTGAGAAAATAAATCAAGACCTAAAGAAATGGAGAGACATACCATATTCATGGCTTGGAAAACTCAGGATAGCTAAGATGTACGTTTTAAATTAGCCTATAGGTTTTATGCAATTCCTATTAAAACCCCAGCAAGCTTTTGGTGACATAGACAAGCTTACTCTAAATGTACATGGGAGAATGCAGACTCTAGCTAAAGTATCTTGACAAAGAGAATAAATCAGGAAAAATCCCTACCCAATATCTAGGCTTACTATATAGCTAAAGATATCAAGACTATTATTTGAACAGAGATATAGGCACTTAGACCAATGGAAAAAACTACAGAACCCAGAAATCAATCTACACATTTATGCTCAATTGATTTTTGATGAAGGTACAAAAGCATTTCAATGTAGGAAAGAGTGCTTGCTTCGGCAGGACATATATCAACGTAGGAAAGATGGCCTTTTCATTATATGTTGCTGGTGCAACTGGATGTCTGTAGGCAAAAAAGCAAAAACAAAAAAAGTCAACTAGATTTATGCCATACACAAAATTTAAACCAGTGTGCCATAGATTTACATGTAATACATAAAAATATAAAACTTTTAGGGAAAAAAATGGAAAAAAATCTCTGGGACCCAAGGCAGGGCAAAGAGTTCTGTCTTAACACCAGAAACATGACCCATAAGAGAAAAATTGATAAATCGGACTTCACACAAAATTCAAAACTTTTACTTTGAAAACTACCATCTGAAGAGGATGAAAAAAGTTACAGATGGTAGAGAATATTTGTAAACCAAATATTTAACATAGGACTAGTATCTAGAATATATATAGTGCTCTCAAAACTCAACAACAACAAAAAAAATCAAACAATCCAATTATGAAATAGGTAAAAGATAGGAAGACCGATTTCACTGAAAAGGATATACAGATGACAAATAAGTGCATGAAAAGGTGTACAACATCTTTAGTCATTAGGGAAATGAAAAATAAAATCACAATGAGATTTTAATATATATTTGTCAGAATGACTAAAGGAAGAAATAGTGACAACACCGAATGTTGGCGGTGATGGAGAGTAAATGGATCACTCAAACATTTCTAATGGAAATGTAAAATGGTATAGCCACTCTAGAAAGTAGTTGGGAAGTTTCTTATAAAACTAAACCTACATTTACCATCCAACCCAGTAATTGTGCTCTTGGAAATTTATTCCAGAGAAATTAAAACATGGTATCCATGTCAACATCCAGACTGGGATATTATTCCATTGTTTTTACAAAATGTGTAATCAGTGGAGGCCAGAATGAGTTCAAGGGAACTCCTTATATTATTTTATACAACTGCCTGTGGATCTCTAATCATCTCAATAAAAATTTCAGTTAAAAAATCTTAAGGTGACCACCTACAATACCCAGTCTTCTAGTAGTATTATCAGAGATGATAATGAGCACAAATTCAGGGGTTTGGCTTTTTGAATAATTCAAGTGTCTGCAAAGATTAATAAAACACAATTTCTTTTTCTTAAGTATCCATATGGATATCTAAATGAATGACAATGTGATATGCTAAGAACAGTGATCGATTTATTTATAAGGTGGACGGCACAAAGAAAAGGAAGGATTAACTTTATAGAGGTCAGGGAAGGCTTCCCAGAAGAGGTGATATTTGTGGTAAATATTCAAAGATGAGATTCAGGTTATTCAAGGAAAAACAACATTCCAAATAGAAGTGATTGCAGTGTCAATGCATGTAGGGACAAACCATAGTTTATTATTACCAGAGTGAAATATGATTGAGTGAAAAGGAGGGAAGATCCCTCAGGCGAAATAGAAAGTAGCTAGAACAGGAGAGTTCTCTTTGTTCTCTGGGAGCATAGGAAAAACACAGTTTCTCAAACATATATAAACAAAAAAATCAGGTGCAGCTGCAGGAATTCAGAGTTCTCCTAAGTTCTTCTGTGCCACTTTGGTTTATGTCAACCAGGAGCCTCCCCATCAAGTCCACACATCTCAGCGTGGTATTTCCCTAGGATATCAGCTGGCTGTGCAGAGATTATTTTCCACAACCCACATACAACTAACTTCCCAAGTCCAGATAAAACCACATTTATTCTCTATGTAGCGTTGCTAGTAACACTCATCTTGCCCTCTGCTCTCAAAGGCTGGGACCTATTATCCTCAGTGCCTATTGCTGTGGTATTTCCCCTCGATTCTTATCCCATTTACCATTCTAATTCTCTGAGGAGTATTTGAACTTAAAAAAAAAATTAATAAAGTGATCGATGTGTGAATAACTGATCATCTAACTCAGCAGTTCTCAAATTTTAACGTGCCTGAAGGGTGGCTTAGAAGGCAGCTTGCTGGAAGCCATCCCCAAAGTTTCTGATTGAATAGGCCTGAAGTTGATCCAGAGAACTTGCATTTCTTTCTTTCTTTCTTTTTTTTTAAGATTTTATTTATTTATTTGACAGAGATCACAAGTAGGCAGAGAGGCAGGCAGAGGGAGACGGGGAAGCAGGCTGCCTGCTGAGCAGAGAGCCCGATGCGGGACTCGATCCCAGGACCCTGAGATCATGACCTGAGCCGAAGGCAGAGGCCCAACACACTGAGCCACCCAGGCGCCCCGAGAACTTTGAGAATACCAATCTAACCCATGGAGGAGGATTAATACCCAGAAAAAGAGCTTCTTATCTCAGATAAATCTATACTTAGGAATTGGTCAGGAAAGAGGAAAATGGTCTTCTTGTGTTCCTGGTCTTCTCTGGGGGCATTCACTGACCCATGAAAATAGAGGGGTGATGTCACAGAATTAGAGGAACAGAGCCACCCTTCCCCCCTCCCCAATCCCATACCTTACCTCTAGCTGGGAGCTTTATAAGCAACTCTGTGCATTCTACAGTATCATAAATACAATGAAGGTAGACCTGATGGCCATCGTTAAATGGATGAATGAGGCCTTACCTTGTGCCAGGTATTGTGCTAAGGAGGTTACTTTATTTAAATTCACACAACAGATTTATGAGAAAGGTGCTATTATTACATACAGTGAGAATGAAGAATGAAGAAGGTAGTAGCCAGAAGAGGCAAGGCTGGGATTTGGAACAAGTTGGCCTAATTCTGTGACCTGATTCTTCACCACGGTGTTCTCGCCTTCCATCTATGGATGTAAACTGGGTAGGGCAGAAATTGCCTAGTTTGTGCTTAAAGGTTACCGCTCAGACTGCGTACTTGATGTGGAAGTTGAATCAGAAAAGAGAGGCTGTAAGTTCTCTCTTTGGATGTACCAGCATTGTTGCTCAGAAAGTCAGTCAGGGATACATGATATTCTGATACCCAGAAGCAGGTAAATCACCAGATGGAGTAAAAAATGTTAACTTTACATTTGCCCCCAAGGATCATGATGGGGAGAATTAATTATATCCTGGGGTTTTGGGAATCCATATTTCCTCAAAATGGGAAGAGTTTTTTCTTAGGCTGTGACTTCTGATCCTGCCCTTGGCACTCATTTGGCACAAATAATATTTAAAGCTATGAAAGGTCAGGCCCAGATTACGAAGGCTGAGCTGAATGGTCATGAGAGGGACACATTGGTACTTGATCTGAGGTGCACTGGAGATAGGGGTTATCATGGAAAGACTGAAATAATGACGTTAGTTTTCACAACCCCACACGTTAAATATGACACTCCTCACGTTATAGATAAGAAGCTTAGAGAGATTTAAAGGCCTTTCCAAAGGCCACACAAAGATTCAAAGTCTAAGATCTTTCTCACCCTCTGCACTTCCTCTCATAACTTTTTGCAACAAATTCTTCACAAAGTAAAAATGAAAAGAATTCATGACTACTTCCTTGTTATCTAATGTTTGTTTTCCCAGTGACTACTAACTGAACTGCCTATTTTCTTTCTCACCTTCAATTAATTCCAAAAGAATGTCTAATCTCATTGAAGTTTAAGCTTTTAAGAATAAACAAGAGTTAGGCCAAGAAAGTGGAGAAATACTGATTCAAAGGGAGTAAAGAGAATGTTTAAAATCTTAAACTAAGAAACAGTTTGTCATATCCAAAAAGCTGAGATGTGGCTGAAGCTGAGTGAGAAAATCAGAAGGAGAGACAAAATTTGAGATAGCAGATAGACATTTTTAAAAAAACAATGCTTTATTTTAGCCACGATCCTCTGGGTCAGAGATTGAAGCTGGTCTCACCTAGGTGGTCTTTGTCCTGGACTCACAGGAGGTCACTCATGCCACTGCAGGTAGCCGGCGTGTCAGCTGGGTTGGATGGTCTACAATTGCCTCACACACATGCATCTGGTGGTTGGTGCCGGCTGTAGTCTGGATCATTCTCACCAGGAGACTCCTTTTCCACTGGCTTAGACAAGGCCTCCTTTTGCAGCCCCAGAGCAGCCCTGTCACGCAGCAAGAGCAGAAGCTGCAACCACTCTGGTCTTTTGGTCACAAGACCAGCTCAAACTCAAGTGCTGGGAACATTGACTCTGCCTCTTGATGTGAGAAGTGGCATCTTTTTATGAGGCCTTAGGAATTTTGTACCGAGTTTGAGTAGATTTTAAGTTGACACTTTGGGAGCCCAGAGAGGGAAGGTGAGAGTGATATAGCCAAGTGATTTTGCAGCAGGAGGTAGAAGAAATTACTTGGAGGGAAAAAGGGAGAACAAGATCAGAAAGTGGGTTTTGCGTTGGAGCGTTGTATAATGTATCCTTTCCTTTGCTGCCATATTCTGGGCTTCTCTCTGATGCCTCCAGGGTCTTCCAGGATCCTCAGCTAATTTTTTCCCCTCCCATCTAAGGATCTCCTATTTTCATTCTTTTTCTACATTCGAGAATCAGCTACAAGGGTCAGAACACTGTGATAGGTATTACAACTATTAAAATATGTCTATGTGTTTCTAAATTCATAGGCCAAATTTCTCACACTGCCTCTCCTGTATATTGAAAATAAAATTTTTCCTTTGAGATTGTTCCCTCGGTTTTGAAGTTTAAAAATTAAACTTGAAACAGTAACGCTATAGAATCGCCACAAGGTGGTGCCACAAGCATATGGGAAGTAAGATACTTTCCTCCTTTCCATCCCCACATTTTGCTGGAACTTACTAATGTGTATGGAAAGCAAAGAAATCCTCACAAAGGGGTGATCCTGAGTGTGGACATGCACGTGTGCATAGGAGCATGCTTGTTTGACAGACTCTTTCTGAAGCTCTTCTGTGACTTAGGGAAGATCTGTAAGGGAGATAGGAGGGTGGTGGTGGGTATGTGTTGCTCCTGACAAGGGGTAGGAGGGAGAAAGGATCAGGGGAGATTTTTCTTCACTTTTCAGGAATAAAAATGACTGCTTCAATATCATAATATTGCTCCGTGTCTGGAAAAAAAGTGGTAGTTCATTTTAAGAGATATTAGATATGAACATTAATGTTTGAGAACACAAACTTAGGTTTGTGTGATAGATGCAGAGATAGGGCTAGAATTCACCAATATGATGTCTTTTACTTTTGTAGTAGAAACATATGGTTTCAAACACGTGCTTTTTCCTCATTTTTGATGAATCAGGTTATCACTTAACTCAGTTATCACTTAACACAGTCATTTATCACTTAACTAAAATACTTTGCAAAATATCGGTACTATGATGAAAGTATAACAAATCATTGACAAAGTATCAGTGAGTTCCTGTTAGTAAGTGCACTAGGTAAGAAAAGCCTTTCACTATGTAAGTAGGTGGATTCAAGTATTTATAATGCACTATTTTCCTAGACATCTTAATTATAAGTCCATAGAAATCTTTTCATGGAATAATTATTATACAGCCCACTTAGTAGATAGAGTCCATATAACTTCCCATAATTTTCTATAGGAAAACCAGACTTGGAAGGGAAAAGGATCTTGGTTTAATATATATTATCTTGGATTTAAGGAGACATTTGCTTTCCTTAGTATAAATCCCTATTGATAGGGCCCAAGAATTCTCTTACTTAGAATAAGTTAGACCCAGTGATGATACAGTAGAGAAAATATTAACATACTTTTCTGGCTCTTTGTCTTGGCCAAAATTGATCATTATAAGTTTCTAAGTATTTTACAAAATCCTGAGTCTATTCTTCCAAATAATTATAGTGTTAGTACCCCACATTGGTAATCCCCAGGTAAATTCAATTGGTATTTGTATTGTATGGCTTATTGAAGTTCCTTATGAATGAAAGCGGGGCAATTTGGAAAGAGAATGAAGGCTCAAATTATAACTCCAATCCCCCAAATGCTTTGAGACAGACCCCCAGCCATTTTGGATGGTGTCAGAATTCTAGAACATTTTAAGATAGACCTGAAAAAAGTCACTATAGAACAACTCCATTCTGTACATGTGGTTAAAAACCGTAAAAAAGGTGTTCATTTTGTAAGTACAAAACTCGAAGGAATTGATATATAAAGGAGTTTTAAAGAAACTTTTTAAAGTAAAGAATTACAAGGAGTTTCTGGCCCCTTTTTTAGTGAGGACAGATAGTCTTGCTTTAAGAATGCTTTCGTGGACTTTTACGTATTATTTAGTAACAGACAAATGTTATTTTATGCAAGTCTTGGCTTTGAGATTTTAAGAACCGAATGCTGACACTTTTCAGTGTGGAACTGAATCTTAGACAATTGACAGAAAGTGTTTGGGTGGCGGAGTGATCAGAATTATCAAAGGTTAACTTAAACCTGTTACGTGGCTTTGTGTATGTATGTATGTTACCTGTTTTAAAACTAATCTGTGGAGAGAGGCTTTTGGTAGCTGGCTCAGTAGGAATTTAAAATTAAATTAGTAAGTTCAGATTCTCTTGGTGAGTTAAATGTGTTGTCATCCTGACTGACCAGCTTTCTTCACAAAGATGTTCCACTTTCATCGCCTTTACAGCATCATAGCCATTGTTGGCCATTGTTGGCTGTTGTTCCAAATTAGACACCCCTGTGAAAGGTTACAGCTGACAGTGCGGTTGGTGTTCATCCTTGCGCTTATGGTTTTTCTGGTGCTGGTTCTTTGGCCAGCTATGAAACATGTTTGCTTTTCTCTTGATTACATGAAGTCTTTGGAGGATCTGGGTGGGCTGATTACTACATCTTCCTTCCATCCATCCATCCATCCTCCCTCCCTTCCTTTCTCTCTCTCTCTCTCTCTTTCTTTTCTTTTGGCCTGAGTGTGATGGAATTCACTTTATGTGGACCCATTTCAAGAGCCTGCCCTCTAGTGAGGCAGCCTTGCAGTCCAGAGACTCTTGGTCTATAGAGGCTGGAAGTTTACTTGTTCTTATGTGGAGATGATGTAAAAGGTATAAAGAGATATTGATTTTGATGCTGGGGAGTTACATACTCAGATAGTCAGTTGCTTTTAGAAGCGGCAATAACCCCAGCAAACCTCCGGGGCACTATTTCAGTTACTAAAGAAAGAATTCACTAAATTATGTTCTACTGTCAGAAATGAATAAATGCAGTTTCTTTCTTCACATGGAAAATGACTTTGTGACCATATTCTAGATTTTAAAATTGGAGCCACATATTCTGTTACACTTTGTACAGTGAGCGAATAGGATGACCAGTATTCTCCTAAATGCCTCTGGAACGCTTCTTCACTGCACGTCTGGGCCCCAAAAGTCACTCAAGAAATGCTCTTCTTTTTAGGTGGAGTATGTAGAGTCTTTTAATTTTTTAAATAAGAATTGTATGTATTTAATGTATACAACATGACTCAGTATACATATATATAATGAAATGATTGCTGTCGTCAAGCTAATTAATATACCCATCTCCTCATATGATCACTATTTTGTGTGTGTGTGATGAGAACGACTGAAATCTCTCTTAGCAAAATTCCAGTATTCAGTATAGTATTGATAGTCATCATGCTGTACCTTAACTCTCTAGACCTAGTCGTCCTACATAAGTGCAACTTGGTACCCTTTGACCACCACTGAAGATGATGAATGTTCTATAGGCCCAAAGTCTTAAGTCCAGGGTCAATGCTATCTTAAAAATCTTTAATGTATCTACTTTAAAAAAAAAAAATTTGGGACTTATACTCACAGGACCACTCCAAGTTAACACAGCATGATATTCATATTTTGGGGGAGAAATATTCTTTTTAAAAATGGGTTTTAAAGTTAAATTGAGTATTGACGGTAAAAAAATATTACTACATTTTTTTTTCTACAAGTGATTTTGAAGAACTCTTATACCAAATAGTACAGGACATGTACCAATAAAACAGGGACCTTTACTTCATAAAGCTTATTTTTGTTAGTGACATTTCTCACACATGATGTTATACATTATGGATGTTTTGTTTTAGGGTACGATGAAAAGAGAGTGAGATACCCCAATGTCCCATGCCTCATTATGAAAGTACATTCTTCCTTTTAAAATTTTCTTTTGAAAATTATAAAGTGCATTGCTAAAAAAATGTTTTTGTCAAGTGCCTTTCACATTACTGGGTATAAAGTAGTTCATCGGTGAGCGTTTGACATCATTATCGTTATATTTTGTTTTGTTTTGTTTTTCTCGACACAGTAATTCTGAGTGGCTTCTTCTTACTTTCTGCTCTTGTGCCCTAGTTTCTTCATCCTGCATTACATCTCCATCTCTCCTCTGCTGTGTGTCTCAGCCTTAACAGCACCTTCTCTCATATTTGTCAACTTTCTGCTAAAGCAACGTTAATCTCCAAATCTCTTGTTCAAGCAAGAGAACACATGTTTAGAGCCATTTTCCAATCCAATCCCTATAACAGTTTAGGTAAACATTTCTACAGGTCTCCTCACCTGCAATTCTCGCAACCCAAGAAGCCCTGAAAATCAGAAGGTTTTTTAATTCATATTGATGGCAAAACCTGACCTGAACTGATATGAGGTTAATTATAGTCTTTATTTATCCCATCTAGTATGAATATGCACATGTTTTGCTGCAGAAATGTTAACGTGTCTGACTATAGAGTGTTGCCCCAGACCCCACTGGAGGCATTACATAATTCATGGTCTATGCAGAGTATTATCTTTCTAAAATCTGAAAACATTTGAATTCTGAAATGCATCTGGCATTAAGGTTTTAGATTAGGGATTAAGGACCGATAATCAAATATTATGGTTTCACTTTAAACTTTTATCTCATTACTAAGGAGTTGCATGTATGGTAATAATAAAAGGAGTTTTGGGCACACAGTCTCTGATGAACTATCTTCTAAGATTCAAAGAGCACACACACAGAGCCAGAGACAGAGAGAAAACACTGAGTAGTTGCTGAATCAGTGAATCATGAGGCACACAATGAATGGAAGTCAGGTAGTAGAAGTAACTGCAACAGGATAAGGGCATTTTCCTGGGACGTGGGCAAACCTACTTGTGTGTGTGACGCTCCATGTATGTCTATGCTTGTCACCAAGGAAGGGGTTCTAACCAGTGGCCTATAAGGAGTCAGATATACACACAGAGATATAATGTGGATACCTCTGTGGGTGCCATGTTTAAAGTTGTTCCAAAATGCTGTGCTATGTAAATATATGTTAGGCACAGTGCTTGTTTGTACACAGATGTTTTGGATTTAGTAGATACTATTAAATGTGGCACCTAAGAGGTAGTGGTATAAGATCCTCAAATCGAGGTTGCCTTTCTTGGATCCTGCTTTGCCCTGTCTATATAGAGTCTCACTGATAACATAAAACCCATCTTTAAAAATCTGACTAAAACCTTAACTGTGTTCTTTGTCAATGCTACTGACTAGGGATTTCTTCCAGTTACTTTTGTGATTTTTGATAAATGTTTCATGTCCTTTTTGCTTTGCACTTTGCATGTGTCAAAGCTCTATATTTTATGATCTCAAATCATTGCTGCTACTTTCTAGGATAGTCTACCTTGTACCTTTTTAAGAGTTGTCAGCTATGTCTTGCATCTTATATTTTAGTGTCAAGAGAGAAAAGATGGGGAAAGGAAAGGTGAGGGCATAAAGTTGGGGGTGGAGAGGGTAGTGATTTTCATGAGCTTTAGAGCTTTAAAAAAATAATAAGTGATCAAGAACTGTGGGGTTAAAAATATTCTTTACTTTGTATGTTGATTTTCTTGTTACACAGAGCACATTTAAATCTTTATTGTTTAAGAATTTGTCTTAGAGTAAATTGGATGGGCTTTTGCCCTGCTGTTAGCATATTCCTGCATGCTTTTACTCTTATTAATATTTTAATTTAGAGACCAGCAATTAGGGGTTAAAGTATATTTAATTTGTTCTTTACTGGATACCTACATCAAACACATGGAAATTTTTTTTTGTTATAATTGTGAGAGCCTCTAGTGATTTTATTTGTCTATAGAAAAGTCTCAGGAACCTACAGCTATTTTGAATTTTGCAGCTTTTACGATCAGTCCCTATAATATATACTCCTGATTTCTTCTCTGCATCCTGCTCATTGTTGAAAAGCCCGAGCTATTTTTAACATTTACACAATTTCAGTAGATGATTCTTCCTTCCACAAGGTTTGGTGCTAAATCTGTGGAGCCTTTCATAATCATATCCTTTTTGTGGTTTGCTTGAATTTGATCACAGTGGCTGATTTCATGCATTGATAATGAAGGCTTAGGTTGCCTGTTTCTCGGCATAAATCCACCTCAGACTTGTAGGTTGACAGTGATTCTGGTTTCAGCACGCATGGAGATATAGCATTGAAATTGCTCTGCTTTCTTTACAAATGACTCAGAGTGTGCTTGTCCTTTCCTAAAATGTTGCCAGCGTGTAAAGGATTTTCAATGAGCAGTGCAATAAGCCAGCATCTGGGAAGGTTTGGAGCTGCACCGATATAGCGCGGTACCGTCACACAGATAATCAGGGCTGGAGCCAAGTCTTGGGAGCGCCGTGCATCACACTGGTCACATACTGGAAGTTTTGTTTATTCAACTTGGTTGCTCTCAGAGCTGGTGAAAACCCAGCCAGGATGTGGAGTGGACTTCCTAGCAGAGGTGAGCATTTTTATTCTAAAACTTGGATGGGGGCTCTGGTGTGTCAGTAACAGATTTGTGTGCTGGGTTGAATCCTGTGGAGTTATCAATTGTGTTTATCGTATCACGCTGACAGATTGGAAGGGGCAGCACCGTGGAGCAAAATAGACGATTCTTTAATTTTATTGGGAAGTCACTCCTTAAATGCACGGTGTGATAGCATTCTTTTCTTTCTGTGCTAGCTGTTTGCTGAGGACATCTTAACAGTAGGTGACTTCCTTTGCATTTTAAACATTCAGAACAAGTCAGTGATATTATGAAATTTGCTGTCATTACTGAAAGTAGGTAATTAGCAGTACTATGATGTGCTTCAGGTACGTATATACATGTAAAAGACTGTGAACTAAATGTACTTTGTAGAATCTTTGACATGAAAAATAGGAGGAAACAAGTGATGGTTCTGATATAACTAAGAAAGTAAGTGAAAAGGATTACATCCTGGACTTGACACCTTGTTAAGCTTGACATTAATAATTCGAAGTTACGACCTGTCAGGCACTGGGCAACCTATAGTAATTGATTTTCGGAGGCAGTATATTGAATGAAAGAAGGAGAAAATTAGTAGCATTTCTTCATAAAGCATGTTTTAATTAGACGTGACGTTTTAAATGTAGCAGATTTTATTACTTAAATGTAAATAAAGTACCGACGCTGACCCGGAAAGTTCAATTAGTAGATCGCCATGCCTGGAAAGGTCAGATGCGATATTATAAGTATAGAGTATTTGCAAGCCAACGAGATAAGGGCAAGCTCGGAGTTAGCCCCGGAGTAGATGGGAGTCCTGTTGCTTAGGCTTTTCGAACTCCCAATTCCTACACGATGAGAAGCTGTTTCTAAAGAAGAAAGGACCGGGAGTTATGATGTATTCGCAAAGCAGTATGCTTATTAAGTGTTGGTTTAGCATGTTAGGTCTGCAGAGAAATCTATTTTTATTTAACTGGAAGCTAACATGGCACACAGGGTATGTATTTATATATGTGTATGCATTTTTCCTGCTAAATTTATTTGAGGCAGCTGTTTTATAGCTTTCAACTCTGAAGTTATAGATAAGTGTGTATTCGTTTGACAGAAGATTCGAGAACCCCGTTTACTGCCAGTACATGTGAAGCTTGGCTAAGCAGACGCATCAGGAGCAAACCATTTGTGTTCGCCAATCTGTCTCAGCAAGTCCCAGGGCCACTATCTTGCTAGAAGCCACTGTGTGCTTTTGAAAGCATGAAATTAGTTTTATACTGAGCACATGGTTTCTCATTTAGCAGCTCTTTTTATGGTAATGGTCAATTTATGGTTCACTGCCAGGATTTCGGTGTTCTGTCAAAGCTGATAGCTTCTGCTAAGGTGTCTGTGTGAGATAAATTTTTAAAAAGCAGAGGGAGGGGGGCACCTAATTAGACCCTCAAGAAGAGACTCTTCCCTTCGACCTTGTCTCTTTTTTCTGAATGCATTGTCATTTGTCCAAAGTTCCTTTATGTTTTTAATACAAAACCTACAGATTTAAAGTTACTAACATTTGTCACTTTGGACTTTCCTTGATGCGTGACATCAAAATAGCTATGTTCTGAAGTGTAAAGTATTTTTTCATCTTTTTGTAATGCATTTGGAGAAAACCGCTCTATTAGTGCTGACCATATTGTGCAGGTCATCATTGGACTTAATCTGCTTGTTTGGTAATACATCCTACAGCAATGCTGGAGAGAGGACCAGGCTTTTATATATTTTAGAGTTGATATAAAGTACCTGTGCTTTATTATACATGCATGTACTGTGGAATAAAACTAAACAGTCTGAAGATATATTAAAAATGTTGAAAATGTCTTCTTTCATATAACTGCCTCATCTTGAAAAAAGCTCTCAAATGCTAAAATTATATAAATATTAAAGACAACTTTTGTTTCCACAGAGTGATAATAGATGAAATGCACTTGTAAATATTGTAGGAATAATTTTCTTAGCCTTTTCTTTCCATCAGAAAAAAACCTTTCTTGAAAGTTTTGCTAGTCATAATGCATTTTGAAATAGAGGTGGTCAAAACTAACTACCAGGACATTTAATGAAGTATTTATTCTTGTGTTTTTTCTTTGTATGGTGGTAATGGATATTGACAGATGGATTAGGGTACACATTAGAATGGTGCTATTGTACTTTTTTTTTTTTCCAAATGGCCTTGACAATGGAAATGAAAATACTTCTGAAATCTTGAATTTCATGATTTTTTTCTTTTTAATCCATGGATTTTTGCCTACGTTAAGTGATCTCACATGACTAAGCATCCAAGATAAAATGATATTTATTGAAATGCAGACATATGATATGTGCCATTATAATTAGAAGGTTTTCTGATTTTTAGTGAGGCATAATTTTAAACAACTTATTTTTCTTCCGCTCTTTTGGGGATGTCATGTCACAAGTCATCCTCAGATTGTCAGAGGGATTTTCTTTTAGGTTTTGACTTACAAATAAATATCTCATGTTTCTCACTTCCCGAAGCCTATGAAACAAATTGGGTTTGTGGGTTGAGAATTAGAAGATTAGAAGGGATTGAGATTTTCTCTTTGGATTTCTGATGATCTAACATGTTTAGTAAATGAAACCTTGAAAGAAGTTTTAGAATGTCAGAATTCTTCTAGAACAGTAAAGCTTGTCATATTACATAGATCGTAGAAATTCACTAGTTGAAGCAAAGGATAATTTAGCATATCTTCCTAAAATTGTTAACAGCAATTTCTCTTTCACAAGAAGTAGGATTTAGAAAGTTATCATGGGGATGTGAGATTCTTATGTATCTGTGAAATTTACCTGCATCTTTTTGCGTTTGTATCAGGAGCTAGTAACTTTGAATTTCCTTCAGCAGATTTTAAAAATGATTAGTTATGAAATATAGCAGATGGTTAAGTAAGTAGTAAACCTACTTTAATTCAGAAACATTATGGCAAAATCAAAGTACTGTCCATGTTTGGTGAGCTATCCTATTGTACACATACAATTGTTAGTTTGGACTAATTATATAGTTGGTAGTTTGTTTTGACGTTTGTTGCTGTGGTGATGAATACTTTTTAGTATAAGTATGTCCCAGGCAGTATTTGGGACATACTTGTACTAAACATTATTCATTGTTTAGCTGAAACTCAAATTTGACAGGGTCTCCTGTATTGAACATGGGAACCTTATCTAGTTTCTAAATAAGAAGGAGAATCTTTATTACCTAGAAAATTGGGTCTGTCAAAGCCAAAATGGAGGCTTCACATTCCTGTAAAAGCAGTTCCTACTTTTGGAGCTTATGGCTAGAAACTCAAAAGAAAACAAAGTTTCCATTTGAGAAACTTAAAATGGTGTAAAAAATAGGATTGTAGAGCAGAAATCATGAGCAAGGATATGAAAGCCTTCTATAATTACTGAGATAAAACAGTAAAGGCAGCATATTAAGTAACAATTGTCGGTAACATTTTAGAGAATAATGAGAATTGTACAATTAATGTTCAATTGTTATCCTTTACCAACTAGAACATTTTCAGGATTGTCTTCCTTTAACAAGTTTGAGATTCTTACAAATTAACTATTTTATTGTAGTTAAGATGCCTAATGAGAGGTCTCTCACATTATTCAATGTGCCACAGCTGAGTAAAAGAGAATAAAGGTTTATTGTGTACCTACTAGGTGCCTCATACAGTATCAAAATATTTATAGACAGGTTTTTATTGAAGAACTACTTTTTAATATATTAATGTAATACCCATGTACACATGTTAAGCTATTTGTCAAAAAAAAAAGAAAGAAAGAAAAAGAAAAATCTTGTTCCCAGCCCAGAGTTACTCCAATTTTAACCTCACTGGAACAGAGCAGACCGTTCCATCCTGGTTCTGAATGTTACTTTTAAACATCTGGGCAACCTCCCCACAGAAAAATAGAGGAATAAAGATTCATTTTCCTTTATCTCATCTAAGGCTATATTTTAAAATCCTCTTTGCTCACTCAGACTTTGCATTACCTTTCTTCTCACTTTTCACTTTCTAGTATCTCCCTGCACTCCCTATTCTTTTTTTTTTTTTAAATAAATATCCCCATGGAGAGTGGCTAGACATCAGTTCATAATTTGATTCTCACGATGAAAAAAAATAGAAGTAAACTAGTTATACTTTAACAGAATTTTGTGTTAGGCTACCTTGCACTTGATTAGTAAATAATGCAGAGGAGATGTTTGGGGTAACTTCTTTAAGTTAACCTTTTTGTACCCAGTCTAAAACAGCACCTCGGTTCTCTATCCATCATGTGACGTGTCAAACCAGAAAACCAATTCTGAGTCCAAATTGATCAGTTGAATGTGGGAGCAATTAACTCAAGTTTTGGAGATGGATTAACTCTTAACTGCCCAATAAAGAACTGTTAAAAAAACCATATCTTCTTTCAGTTAAATGGTACCTTCCACACCCACAATTATCTAATTCATTTCTCAGGTTCTATTGTTCCATAGGACAAACTCTAATTTACTTTCAATTTTTTTCTGTCTTTTAACAGTATACCACTATTTCAATCTGATTATTTTGGATCTCAGAAGATATTTTTTGCCTTCTCTTATCAATCTATTTTCTACTTTCACCTAGTCATAAATGTTACCGTATTATGCATTAGTTCTTCTAATTGTTCTGGATTGTATTAGTGTTTTTTTCTGGTATTTACCTACGTTCTTTGGGAAAACTTCCTAACTCTTGTTTACTTTAATGATCAGTACGTTAGTCCCCGTGTCAGTTCCAGTGCCCCCCTACTTATGCCAATCCTGTCTGGCCGTGTGGTCTGTTTGTTATGGCAAAATACCAGTGTGAATCCATAATATGAATTTTAATAACTAAGTATCCTCAAAAAACATTTTTCCTAACTTGTCCTCAAATTCTTAGAAAAGGGAACTAGTAAGTTAAATTTGCTAGTAATTTGAGGAATTCTATTTCTTTTAATTTCCTAAAAGATAAGATTGCTGAAAGCTATATTTTCTTGACAAATGGCAATTGAATAATAAACAGGTGCCTCCCACAGGGAATGCCTATTCTGTCAGAGCGAGGAATTTTCGTCTTCTCGTTCCATCCAGGGAGTCTGCAGTACCATCAGGCTATTTAACCGAACATCTTTTTGCTGACATTTCAAATTGGTGTGTGAATTTCATTTGGTGATCTATGATCATTCTACTTCTATTTCCCCCGCTCTGATCACTCTTTGGTAGTGCTGGTTTTTTAGAAGATGATGGAGGTAATGACTTTACATCTAGAAGCCCTCTGTTTCTTCCAGCAAGTTAAGGTGGTATTTTTTTTTTTTAAAGATTTTATTTACTTATTTGAAAGAGAGAGAGAGAGAGAGCATGTGCGAGCATGTGCATCAGCAGGGTGGAGGGGCAGAGGGAGAAGGAGAAACAGACTTCTCACTGAACAGGGAGCCAGATGCAGGGCTCACTCCCAGGACCCGGGGATCATGACCCGAGCCGAAGGAAGACGTTTAACTGACTCAGTCATCCAGACACCCGAGGTGGTATTTCTTTACTCAAGTGTTTTTTCTTGGAGAACAAGAAAGAGGAGCTTGAATTTTGAAGAAATTTCAAAATATTCAGGAGTAAGCAGATTCAGAAATGAATCCACAGGGATTTTTTTCTGGCATTTGTCTACATTTTATGTACTTTTATTTTTGCACAATGGGTAATACAATATTTATGACAAATTAGTTAATTCTTGCTTAACTGAAGTTTTCAAATATTGTGCAATTTAGGTGTATAACAACTTTTATGCAAATTAGGGGAAGCAAGCCGTGGATGTCACTTTGTATACACAATAGTTAGAAATCCTTTAATGGGTTGTGAATCATGCTTAACTGGGGTAGAGAGAAAATAGGGATGGCTTAGAAATGATCTCTAACACTTATTGCTTGCGTTAGCTACAACTGATTTAACCAACATTGGACCTCTATCAGCAAGTTTTATCAATGTCCTTCTTTAATCAACTGATTGCAGTAAATAGTGCATAAAAGGGCTGCAAAACAACAGCAGTGGTAATTGACACTTGCAAACCAACTATATGCCAGAGTCTTCATCTCATTTAGTCCTTGTAACACCCTTATCAGTAAGTGCTGTTATACCTACTTTATGAGAGGAGACTCCAGAATCCATGCTTTTAAACACTGCCCTAGACTAGCCTTCTGTAAGACATTGAACCAAATCTTTGTTGGTATTATTTTGTGAGTAGAATAGAAAACTGTGGACTGAATGATAATGTAATTTGGTGGATTTGTAATTGGTTGAATCCCTACACCCAAGAGTATCTGGCCAATTATTCACTTAAAGTGAGGGTCTAGGACTCTGCAGTGACTTGGGGAGAACATTGATGACTTGGCTATTGCATTTGTAGATGACATGAAGGTGAGATAATAAATACATAGGGAAATACAACTAATATAAATCTCAAAACCTAGGCCGCATCCCATACAAATAAACCAGAATCTCTAGGAGCGGTACACGGGAAGCAATATTTTTAAAACTCCCAAGGCGATTCCAATGGCAGTCCCAATTAGAAGCACTCTTTCAAAAGATGGACCAACTCCAACATGGTCAGTTTCAACTACAGTAAATGAAGTAGGGAGAGAGAAAAGTTGTAGGAGTATTAAACCATAAACTCATGTATGAATCAAAAGCATAACATGATTACCCCTTACGATCTTCATGTAGTATCTTAGGTAGGATTAGAAGAAATTGAATACCGGGACGCCTGGGTGGCTCAGTTGGTTAAGCCGCTGCCTTCGGCTCGGGTCATGGTCCCAGGGTCCTGGGATCAAGTCCCGCATCGGGCTCCTTGCTCGGCAGGGAGCCTGCTTCTCTCACTGCCGCTGCCTGCCTCTCTGCCTGCTTCTGTGTACTCTCTCTTTCTCTCTGGCAAATAAATAAAATCTTTAAAAAAAAAAAGAAAAAAAAAGAAGAAATTGAATACCTATAACAGTGAAGTTTCCTCAGTTGGTCAGAGTATGCCTGAGGTTTGGGAGAGATGCAGAGAGCTTTAAGTGCCTTCATTTGAGGGTAACTACCATGGCCAAGGTACGCTCAGTACTTTGCCAAGAAGAGATCATTAGAGGATTTATTATAACGTTTGAAGAGATCATTAGAGGATTTATTATAACGTTTATAGTGTTTCCTTTCTTTTCTCCCCCCTTCCTTTTTATTTGAATTTTTTTTCTTTTTTTGTTTGTTTGTTTGTTTCCTAATATTTTTTATTGAAGTATAATTAACTTACAGTATTATATTAGTTTCAGGTATACAATGTAATGATTCAGTAATTCTTTTTTTTTTTTAAAGATTTTATTTATTTATTTGACAGAGAGAGACCACAAGTAGGCAGAGAGGCAGGCAGAGAGAGAGAGAGGAGGAAGCAGGCTCCCTGCCGAGCAGAAAGCCCGATGCGGGACTCGATCCCAGGACCCTGAGATCATGACCTGAGCCGAAGGCAGAGGCCCAACCCACTGAGCCATCCAGATGCCCCTGATTCAGTAATTCTATACATGACTCAATGCTCATCACAATAGGTATACTTTTAATCACCTCTATCTATTTCATCCATTTCCCCCCATCTACCTCCTTTTCAATAAAGTTTTCAGGTAATATTAAGATCAGTGGATGGGCTTTTCAGGAAGAAAGATTTTTATGTGATATAAAGAACTTCCTAAAAGAGTTGTCTGAATATGAAGAGATTCTTTTTTGGGACAAAGTGTATGTCCCTGATTGAAGCAAAAGGCAGAATGTGACTTAGGTGTGTGAAAGAGGAGAATAAGGATTGGATGGATGGTTAAAGTAGATGATTTTCCAGGGGCACCTGAGTGGCACAGTCAATTCAGCAGCTGACTTGGTTTGGGCTCAGGTCATGATCTCAGGGTCCTGTGTCAGGCTTCCTGCTCACTGCGGAGTCTGCTTCCGGTTTCTCTCTCTCCTTCTACCCCTCCCCCTACTTGTGTGTGCACTCTTTCTTTTTCTCTCTAAAATAAATAACTCTTAAAAAAAAAAAAGTAGATCTTTCAACTTCAGACTCTATAATTGCAGGAGCGTGTTAAATAAATAAGGTAATATATCAGTGAGAATTTATTCATTACATTAGTTCTGCATCTGGGAGAAGCAGCAGAGCACAGTGATTATGGGGAAGTTTCAAGCATTCAAAAGTTCAAAGCCTTGGCTCCACCACAGCTTGGCTGTATGACTGTGCAGATTACTTCACTTTCCAAGTCTCAGTCTCCTCAGCTGTAGAAGAAGAAGAATAGCTTCCATGCATGCATTTGCTGTAAAGATTAAGTGAGAATAATATATATATATAAAGTTCTTGGTGTGGCAAACTGAGGGAAAATGGCAAGAATATGTTATAATCAGAAGTTATAGTAAAAGCTGTAAGATTGTCAATGATAGCTTTATGGTTTGGCATGAGGTTAAGTATTCAATAAATGTAACCCATTATTACTTACAAATTATTCTTTCTTCTGTTATATCTGTCTTCTAGTAAAAATTAGAGCCTGAGAGATAAAACCTAAAGCAGGTGAATTTTGGTGGGAAATACAGGGCTAGAGTGTGGGAGACTCAAATAACATGGCCCACAGGGGGAAGTTTTGGGTAAGTGTAGGCCGTGTAGACTGCTGGGCGTAGATACAGAAGGGAGATTTTGAAAGGAGATTGAGGAAACTAATTGCTAATTCTCATCACCCATTTCCGTCCGTAATTTCACTTGATCCCTCCCATAACCCTGGGAAGTAAATAAAGTAGTTAAGTATTTGCTCATTACACTAATATTAAATCAGCATCTGGGGAGTGACTTGCCAAATAACAGAACTGGAAGTCAAACCTAGACTTTCTGAACCCCTGTTCAGCACCTTCCACACATCAGCTTCTTCTGCCTCTGTCTGTGGGCAGCCCAGCTCAAAGGTTTACTTTTGGAGGAGGACTTACCAGTTGGCCATAAACAATGTAATGAAGTTTGGAAATTAAGGGAAAATGTGGAAAGGGAATATGATCAGTGAATCAAATTTAGTCCAGGAATAAAAATTTTAAAGCTTTCCTGTTGATTGGAAGGCAGCCTGTAAAGAAGGTTGGAAAGATAATTAAAAGCTCAAGTAGTAACCTTACCAGTCAATGATGTTAACGTTATTATCACATTTTATGGGATCTGAATACTTAAAGGGATTTCTGTGTAATATAATTAACTATCCTTAACACACCTCATACTAAAGGGCAAGCTTCTTTAGTATGGTATAACAAATCCAATGGTTAATAAGAATCACCATATATTAAAAGTTTAATGGTTCAGTGAGTTGGGAGAGGAGGAAGGGCAGAAGACAAAAGTTTGTGTTTGGATTCTGTTAATCAAAAGAGCTTAACAATATCTGAAAAACAGTGGACAGAGTACAGGCTGTGATTTATTTTTTTCAGACAAAGCTCTAAGTCCCTAGAATAAGTATCAAGTAAGATAGTTTGATAAATTATTCTCCATATTCTTATTTCAATAAATATAAATTATAAGTATAGATGGGTCACCTAAGATAATTTTTCATTGGATCAGAATCTTTAATTCTTAGCTTTGTCATCATGCTTCTTGTAGACCAACATATATGTTTTTTTTTCCTTATCCCATTTGAATATGTTTATAAAATGTAAAAACAAATTGGTAAGGTATATTTAAGGAACAAGCTTTTTACCCAAAGTTAACCATTTCTATATCCAATTCATATTCTCTTATTATACTTATCCCTAAATATCTTTCTCTCCAAGAATGCTTGAGCTAGGAACTATGTCCTAATTCTTTTAAATATGTGAACCTCACTACAACACTAGACACATACATAGTACATGATATATTTAAAACATTGACTAAGAGAGACTACCGTTAAGTACAATATCTGTGATTACTTGTCCAGAACTCGATAAATTATTTGATATCGCCACTCATAAAAACATTCATCTAATTAAAAATACAGTGAGACTTTCTTATCAGATGGGCAAGATCAAATCTTATGATAATGCAATGAGTTAGCAAATGTAATGTCATGGAAGTACTCTTGTTCATTGCTGGGCGGAGTGTAAATTCATTTGTGTATTTGACAAGGCAATGTGGCAACAACTACCCAAACTTAGAATATGCATATCTTTTGGCCCAGCAGTTCCACTACCCCAGATTTAGTCTGTGTGTATGCTTGCATATGTATACAAAGGCACATAGAGCAACAAATTTTGTTGCAGGTGTCTATGTACAAATCCATACAGGATTTTATTCTAACATTATTTGTTGCAGGAAGATATAGAAAAAAATACCCAGCAATGGGTGATGGTAATAATCATGGTTCATCCATGCAAGGTGATATTGTCTTAGCCTGTTTGGGCTGCTGTGATAAAATACTCCAGATGGGGTAGCTTATAAACAACAGAAATGTCTTTCTCATAGTTTTAGAAGCTGGAAGTCCAAGGTCAGGGGGCAGCATGGTCAGGTGAGGGCTCTTTTCCAGGTTGTAGACTTTTTGTTGTATCTTCACATGGCAGAAGGGACACAGGATCTCTGTGGGGTCTCTTTTATAAGAACATAAATCCCATTTATGAGGACTCTACCCTTGTGACATAATCATCTTCCTAAGGCCCCACTTCCTGATGCCATCACATTAGGCATTAGGATTTCAACATATGAATTTCAGTAGCAGTAACAACTGATAAGGGATAATGTGTAAGGTATAAGTAAAACAAGAAATATGCAGAACAAAATATATGTTGTTTCCATTACAGATATGTTTGTGTGTGCATTAGGTATATACATACAAATATATGCGGAGCGAGAAGAAAGGGGAGGGAAGGAGAAGAAAGAGAAAAAGAAGGGATGAATCCATTTCATAGGGAGTCTAGAGACAGAGTTCAAAGTAGAATTACTTTTGACTATATTCCCTTTCATACTGTTTGAAGTGGACTTTTATTTAAGTATTATACCCTTTTGTACTCTTGAATTTTTTAACATACTTTTACTTTGGAGAAGTTTACTTTTGAGAATAACAGATATATTCATATAAAAAAAATGAAAGATGAAAGAGGCAGAGAGAAAATGACAGGAATGTGATATAATTAAAAGTTGTCACAGTAAAAGCTTGTAAAGTTGCCAGATGATGACTGCATGGTTTCCGGCCACGGTTAATAGATGAGGAAGGCAGAAGCCATTTTACCAGGTAATTGGATGATGATCCAGCCTATTGGCCTTTGTCCTCCTACATGTCTGTCCCAATGTGAAAAGCTGATGTTTGGTCAATTCCTGAGCAGGTGCTGTATTGACCCTCTGTGTCCAGTCCTGGTGTCCAGCCTTAGCCTACGTGATGTGTGTTTTTCCTTCCAGAACTTTCAGGAAATACACTCAAGTATTCATGCTTGAACGATATCACTTGTGGGTCTCTTCCATAAAATCCATTCAGATGTGTTAGTCTTCAGTGTCCATGTAAAACAGCAGGGACGTGAGGGACCTCAGCTTTGTGAAATGAAAACTTCCGAAGTACCTCAATGCAAGTCACACTAATATATGAAAAGGAAAAGAAGAAAGACCAAAATTACATTAAAATAATAGGAAGGCATGCCTTAAATCCACAAACATGACAGCATTCAGTAATGCACTGAGCTCACCCTTTTGTGCAGAGGGTTTGTTTTTTAATCTCATACATTTAGTTTTCTGAGAAATACATAACACCGGGTGATCTTACCTTTGGGACTGTAATACAAAGTCATGATTTGACAATGGACGTCTTATCTTGAATTCCTTTGCTTCTAGGGGTTTAATGCTGAGTGTGAATGTTAATTTAACACATTCTTTTTGTTTAATAACTCAAAATCCCAGCTGAGCTGAAGTGGGAGTGATTTTATATTATATTAAATGTTAGCTTGCAGAAACGTGGCATGAAGGACTTGGTTAACATTATGATCAGCTAACTGTTGATCAACTAGACATTTTCCTTCTCTCTTCTAATCAGTCTAAGTTGGCTACACTGCTGCTTTTTTAAAATATGCTCTTGCTTGCATTTGAAGATGACACCATTGGATTTTCACAGACACACACACACACACACACACACACACCCTTCTCTATTATGATCAGCTGCATAATTGCTGACATTTATGCATTGCCTACCCCAGATTAAAGGTGGTTTGGGTTTGTGAATCCAAACAGAGCCAACTAGACATGAAAGTCACAATATTAGCCTCATTGGCACGGTGCTCTAAGCTAACTAGATATAATCATGGTTGACCTAATGCTAATATTCTATGAATTTCCATCTCTCTTTGCCTCATAAAAATGGCAGCAGGAATAGATCAGGGAAAGATATCTTACAAGCTTTCCAGGTTACACAGTTTTAATTTCAAAGAAGTGCCCAAGAATTAGCACAGGAATTGTGATACTCAAACTGCAAAGGCTGAACCTTTGTACAAAAAGGAGATGTGAAGTTGAAAAAGTAGGACTTTTTTTCCTCTGATAGGCATTATTTCTTTGTGTAAAGTTTAGTGCTAAATGGTGGTCTGTGGCATGTCTGAGGGTGGGATGGCTGGGAAGAACTGGCAGGAAACAGTGTTTTGGCAGAGCAGACAAGCCAGTTGCAGGGGACCCCTGGATGCAAGTCTCTGGGAGACTTCCCGGCCGCAGCGACATGTTACAATCCACTGGGGAACTTTTAAATAGTGCTGATGCCTACGCTCCACCCCAATCAATTAAATCCAAACTGCTGGCATGTGGGTTTTTAAAAGCTCTTCAGCTTGTTCTAAAACCACCTTAGAGACTGGTTCAAGGGGGTTGTGCTCTACTGGGCGGGTAATGGAGAGTCTTCAAGAAGAAGCACCACAAATAAGTTGATTGTGAAGGAGCTCTTCAGAGAGAGATTACAGAGCACAGTGGCAAGGAGTTTGGGATTTGGCAGCAGGCAGCCAGAGGTTCAAATCCTGACCCTGACTTTTATCAGCTCTGTGGGAAAGTTGTCTAACGTCTCTAAACTCAGTTTTTGCATCTGTAAAACGTACCTGATTGGATAGGAGTGATGATGAAACAAAGTTGCATATGCTACAGAACCTAGCATGATACTTAGAAACACGACAATTGTGAAAAATTAAAGCAGAGGTACACTTTTCTGCATTTATAGCCTTGACTTCCTCTTTTGTACAAAAGGGGAACAATATTAGCCGGACCTGAACATTACAGGTTGAAAGCCAATGTATGCTTATTTCACTTGAAGACATAAATGCATTTCAGTCCACTGAATGTTTATTTCTAAAAACCTAATCCATTTTAACAAGTGACTTCCATGATAAAGTCTGAGTTACATTTTTACAGTAAAAAAGATAAAAACATCCCAGTAGACCAAGTTTGTAACTTTTGGTGCCTTAGGACATGCTAGTCATTGTGCAAAGCCAGTGGGTGACAGGGATTCTTTCAAACTTAATTACACTTTTGATTTTATGCTTCTTCTCCTTTATCTTGTCACCCTTCTGTCCCTTTCTCTTTGTGGCATAAGAATTCTTCTGTTTCTTCACACTAAACCTCCTGTCTATGAAGTCCATTCCTTATTATTCATTCATTGAGGTGTTTTTTCAATGGTATTTATTAACCATAAGTTTTGTCCTCAATTCTTCTTTTATCAGTACAAAAGCTGTACCCAGTTTACAAATGAACTGTACTGCAGTAATTGATTTTTAAGTTACTTAGTGGTTTTAAAACATTGTCTTATAGATTTAATATTTTCAAGTAAGTCTGTGCTTTTAAGCCAACTAAGCGCTAGGGGGTTGGAGGACTGGGGGTGGGGAATGTCAGAACAGTAATGCACAATTTCCATAGGAAGAAGCAAAATTCATACTGGTAACAAAGTGGGAAGGGACAGGAGGTAACACCTAAAAAGTCAAGCTTGTATATTGAAATTGAAAAATTTCTATTAAGAAGAAGTCAGCATTAATTTCTTTTCTAGCATTAAGTTACATGGAAGAAAGTCTTCTTAGGGACTAGGAGAGTAAGGGAAGAGGCTATTTAAAGTTCTTTATAGGTGATGGTTATATCATTTATCATCAAAATGGGACCCTTTTAAGAGTTATTTATGATTAAGCCAGGACCCAGGCATAAAGTCGGGTTGCTTTTTACTGTGATGTATGGTCACTCTAATTAGGGGTGTGGACAATCTTGGAATTTTCCCAACATTGGTATTAAATAGATCAAACAGGAATCCAGATATAGTTAGATTTAATAATTTAGAATTAACAATTAAAGCAATTCCAGCCTTGGACCACTATGGTATTCAGTCTTTCGCATTTCTGATTGTTAATAGTTCCATGACCCTTGGAAATTTTAGGAAATTGGAGACGGCAAGTATTTCATGTAAACATGATCCAACTCGAAAAATAAGAATGAAGTTAGGTAAGAAGCTATACTAGTTAATAAGATATCTCTAATTTGAAAATGCGAGGTTTACCCTCTTGATTTTTACTCACATATTACCCTGTATACTTGAAAATACTGACAGGTTTACAATGGTTTACATAGTCTGTTTCTGAAGACCATTTTGTGCCCTTAACATTCTGTTCTCATGGAATCTCCAGCAAGATTGGGTCCACCTCCAGCTGTCTCAAACTGAGTTTAATCACCAGGAAAGTTCTGCTGATTCTCAATGATGTTTGCTTGATTAATTCAGCTCTAGCTGTGGAGCCTTCTTACCTCTGTCTATCAATGTGTCCTAGAAAATTAAATGTTTCCTTCTGGGATTTTCAGGAAACTTGAACAAAAAAGAAACTTAATTTCCCATTTTTCTGAGTACAAAAAATATTTTCATTAATTTTCTTTAATCCAGTTTTTACTCCAGTGGTAAATATTTAATATGAACTAAATTTTATTTGAAGTCATGTTTTTTTTTTTAATTTTTATTTATTTATTTGACAGAGATCAGGAGTAGGCAGAGAGGCAGGCAGAGAGAGAAGGGGGAAGCAGGCTCCCTGCTAAGCAGAGAGCCTGAGGGGGGCTTGATCCCGAGACTCTGGGATCATGACTCAAGCAGAAGGCAGAGGCTTAACCCACTGAGCCACCCAGGTGCCCCTGAAGTCGTGTTTTAGCTCCACTATGTTATTAGAATTTAACCTTTTTTCTGCCAGATACTCTAGCTTAAAGTATAAATATTTGAATCTTTTTAGAAGGTGTTACTTTGGGGTTTAGATTTAAGAAAAATTTAAAAACTATTTGTGCTACCCTTGTTTTAATAATTTTTAGTAGTTTCCTGATTTAATATTTTATCAAGAATTCGTAAATGGGTTTTAAACCTATAAATACATAAAATGACAAGACTATTTGAAGTGTATTTTTCGCACTGATTTCTATCACTCATGCATTAAACTAGCCCTGATTTTTTTTTTTTTTTTTTTTGTGGTCCCAGAGTCCTCCCGACTGCGAATTTACAGATGTTGTCTTTAGCAATTAAAGACCACAGTTTGCTAACCAATATTAAGGATTTCTGATGACATCAGTCCTTTGGAAAGAAAGTGCAACATATTGAGACCAGATAATAGTAGATTTAAACTAACTAGAATTATTTTTAGAAATATTTACACATATAATAATGCTGCTTTCTTGGGGGCCAAAAAGAGGCTTCACTATGAGAAAGAAAAAAATTTTGAGATCCCAACTTCACAAATGTGGCTCTTTCACACTCCCTTCCATATGAAAGCGGTCATGGTGTGGTAGAAAGAACATGAGATGATTTGGGTTTTCTGGGTTCTTATCCTGAGGCTGTGCCCCCTGACTTTGAGAACTTGAGTAAGTCATATTAAGTCTCTGGACTTCACATTCCTTACCTCCTATGTGAGAGATTTGGACATTTTTAGTACTCTTTATGAACACCTTAAGCTGAACAATTCTAGGGTTATTTTTCATATGATTTCATTTCATAGTGGCTTTTTTTAGCATTTGTGTAGATTTTTGAAGATGGATTGCATTTGTAGTTTAAGAAAAAAAAACACACACAGAAATTTGCAGTGTGTTCTGAGTTTCTCCAGAATTAGCTGCCCTAAGAACTTGAGGAATCAAGAGAGAGATTATTATGGAGATGACTATGCTGCAGGAGTTTAGTGCATTTTGTTCAGGCAAAATTCTCACTGATTTTTGTCAGAGTCAAACCTGACGAAAGGGCAGTTGTCCTCAGAGAACAGGAACTAACTGCTTGTGTTTTAAGATTTAGGGCATTCAATGTGATTGGGGGAGGCTCTTCAGAAATATCTTGACGTGCCTATCTGGTTTGTTAACTTCAATATGCATGCATTTTACTACTAAATATCCTTTTTAGAGACTTCACAAAAATGCCCCAGTGATGTGATTAGTCACCCAATGAAAACCTGCTGCCTCCAGGCTAAGTCTAGGCATCTGCTCACAGGTAAGATTTCCTCAATGTTCAAAATAAATCTTTTCAGTCCCTTTATGGTAGCTTTGATGTGCTACATACGGCTTAAATATGTAGAATTTAGGTGTGACATGTTGTTTTTCCATGGTGGTTATTCAAAAGAGTTTTTATTTGGACGTGTTCATTGGTACATTTTTAATCAAATAATTCCCAATCCAACCTTGTTTATATATAATTCTAAGTTTTTAAAAATAAAGATTGTATCTAAGCAGAAAGACTATATTATTATAGTCTACTTAAGAAGAGTATAAATATTTTTGGGTGGAGAACATTAATGTTTTTCTCATGGTTAATCCTTAAAAGGCCAGAAGTATTCATTTATAACTGTAGCAATCATTTACTTTGAAGATACTATTTTCCCAATTACATAGAACTTTTCCTAGGTATTTCATTGTAAGATAATTCATGCTGTAGGATCCTAATATTGCTTAGCTAACACAACTCCCCTTGAAAGTTCTGTGGACCAGAAAATAACTCAGTTGTATTTTACATTGTTTTCAGTGTTATTTTTTGGAAAAATTAAACTGAAGAATATTTTTAAGTAGAATAATTTAAGTTAGAGTCCATTTTAATATATTTTCAATTTATAACAATAATAAAGTCACAGAAACTGAAATGTTATCTGATAAACTGTCTTCCTTTTGCTGTACTCAAACCAAGGTAGCTGGGATCTATTTTTTTTTTTTTTAAATTTATTTATTTGACAGACAGATCACAGGTAGGCAGAGAGGCAGGCAGAGAGAGAAGGGAGGTGAGCAGGCTCCCCGCTGAGCAGAGAGCCCGATGCGGGGCTCGATCCCAGGATGCCAGGATCATGACCCGAGCGGAAGGCAGTGGCTTTAACCCACTGAGCCACCCAGGTGCCCCTACTGGGATCTATTTTTAATGTTGAGTACTTGTTCATTTATTTGAACTGATCACGTTAGTCCAGGTGTTCCATGAAACACCCACATGAAACTCTACTTGCTGCAAAGGATTAATATTTCAAGATGGAATGCCATGCTGATTTAAATCATAGGGGAGTACTTGGGTTGAAGTGATGTGGCTTCTGGTCTCCATTTTGCATTAAATGGCCTAATGTGCAGTCAGTGTCCTTTGGGCTACTTATTCAACCTCTCTGTGGTTTAATTTCCTCATCCTTAAGATAAGAAAAGTGATATCTGCTCTACAAAACTTATAGAGATGCTATGCCTGTTACATGAAATGACATCTTTGAGAGATGTTTATAAAGCGCAAAGGCAGCATCATTACTAATATTATTTCCTCTTCCTCCTCCTCATCGTTATAAATCCCTTATTAAGAAAACAGATCTTTCGTTACTAATAGTGGACTTTGCCCTCATGAAGTAATGTAGAATAGGAGCGGTTAATGAGAAACCTGTATCTCCACCATCACAGTTCATTGAGTTCTTACTTGTGCCAGCCACTGGGCTAAGTCCTTTTTTATATAAAATCACATTTAATGTTTAAAAGATTTCTGGGCTGCCAAATAATGGTAACTAATTTATTAGGGCAATGAGTAGACAGATTTTAATGATGGGAAACACACAATACCAAAGGTGACCTTCCACACTCTTCCTTTTTTAAATTGTTATTTCAGATTTGCGGTAAGGAAATTTAAAAAGGCTGCTGCAGAGAGAGGGTTCGAAATGACCATTATCTACAAGAATGCAAAAGTGGGAACTATAGCTTAACTCTAGGGAAATAAGCAACTGCTGTGACTGTAAGATTTCATTCTTACATATCTTTCCCTCTAAGGTTGTTAGGTAGTGTGGTATTTGTCTGGATTATCCTACTGCGATTTTTTAAACATTTGTACATATAGAAGGACTCATGCATTTGGAAGAATCTGGGATTCTTTGTTTGAAACATCTCATCAAATTGGAGCATAGTCATTGCTGTCAAATATTTATTTTTCTAGTCTTTCTCAAACAATGTGCATGGTAACTTCTTGTTAAAGTTCTATGCTTCCGGTTGTTGGTTTTGCACCATTTCTTGTCAAGTTCACACTCTAGAGCATTGTGAAACTGACAGAGCTAGAGAATTGGAGAACATTATGACTACATACCAAAAATACATTGTGTAAAAACCTAACACCTTAATTTATAGCATCCAGAGAAAATCTTTAAAATGACTTTATGTACGTATTATCTCAAAAGAAAAGGGAAAACATATATACTTTTATATGTATACATATATAAACACACACACATTTACACACATGGAAATATTTATATATATGGTGGGTAATTTTAAGGTAGTCAAACCTTGTTTTTGTTATTGCCTCTACAGATCATGTCCAAAAAAGCAGTGTTTCATTTATGACTAACCTTTTCACTGAAAATTGACAATTCCTCTAGACTAATTTCACTTGACATTTCTAAATACTTAGGTGTTTAGAAATGTGATTATTTGATTGAATGTTGTATACTTTATCTTTAATCAGAGAAGCCTTTTTTCTTATTAAACTGAAGTTTTGGAAAATGTGTAGTTCTTGATCTAATGGGTGAAATTGAATATTCATTCTATGAATTTAATTAATGTTGCATAGTTTCCCATGGATATACAGTAGTAATATTAATTCATGGCAATGCTCATTTGTTTATATGCATTGTGAAAATTCCATAAAATCATAGACGAGTATATACTTACCAGTAGGGGCATAGATTTAGAATTCATTTAAAAATGCATGTTGGTCATTGAATAAGCTTTTTTTAACAGCAAAATTATTAATGTTTTAAACTACAGAAATCTAAAATTAAGAATCCTCTGTAAACAGTATTTAAATGTGCAGGCACTGTTCTGTGCATCAAGGATGGTAGATACATTCCCTTCTTCCCTAACTTCCTAGCTACAGTGTAAAGAGAAGTTATTTATTAGAATTTGGTTTAAAGGGTCAAAGTAATCATTAACCTTTTAGAAAGAACCTCAATTTCAATATTTCTATTCAGAAAGGCATTACCTTAGCCTCATCTGCTGGTCTTGAACTGAAATTATATTTGAATAGTGTTCACTAAATGTGAGTTCTTATATTATAAACACTATGCTGAATCAATTTATATGAACGGCTCTACATTATATAAACTCTTACAAATCAATTCCTAACATGTTTGTTAACTATTTTTAAGGTTTATTTCTTAGTGGGACAAATTTTAGAGTGATTCTACCATGGGAGTTACGTCTCTGGAAGAATCTACATATATACATATATTTTTTGAGTACCAATTCAGCTGAACCTTCAGACGATTTTGTGTAATTCTGTAGATTTTGCTCTTAATAAGCATGTTATCATATATCATTTATCATATATCCTTTACTTGGTTTTCTGATGCTTTTAAATTGCTTTTTAACTTTTCACTGAGACAAGATTATAATGCTATTGGATATACTATTTTTTATATGATATAGAAGCAGTAACATATGTGAGTTCTTGATTTTACTATTTTATTATTTTGACCCAAATTGATAATCAAACAAAAAAACTTAGCCCAATAAGTATGTTAAGGACATGTATTGTATTTTATTGTAAAATATAAAATATTTTCAAAGTGTGTATAAAACATAAATGTAATTTTGAAAAGATCAAACTCCCTAATAACCTAACTCAAAAATAAAACCCTACCTTAGATGCCCCTTACTTCTTTCTTATTGCCTAGAAGTAATTCTTCTCCAGAATTGTGTGTTAGGCTTTTGCTTTCCTTTATAGTTTACTACTAAGTATGAATATGTCTTTATAATATGTTTAGTTTGGGGCTGGCTCAATCAGTAGAGCATGTGACTCTTGATCTCAGGGTTGTGAGTTCAAGCCTCACATTGGGCACAGAGCCTACTTAAAAAAGATAAACAAATAAATAATAAAATATATTTAGTTTTTCTACTAACATAATTTTTCAGATTCATTTTTATATATAGCTGTAGTTTATTCATCTTCAGTGTTGTTTTATATTCTTTTGTATCCCATACTCCAATTCATTTACCCATTCCACTGACGATACACATTTTGGTTATCATCTTTCTTTGTTAATTTGACTTAGAAACAGTATTGTTTTGAACAGTCACATATGTAGATTTCTCCAGGTTATATAGCTATGTTCTGTAGGCCATATACTTTCCAGGAAGTGGAATTTTGGTCATAAAAGATGTACCTTTCAACCTGAAATGACAATTTTATCTGTTTTTCTCATGCTGTGGTCCCAGAATAGTACCAAATGTATTTTAAGTAGTTAATTAATACACACTGAATGAATGAACAAATGCCAAACTATTTTTCCAAGTTGAAGTATCACTTCATACTCCGACCAACAGCAGATAAGCTTTCCATTGTGTTACCTCCTTGGCAACACTTGACATTATCTGATTTTTTAAAATTGTTGACAATCTGGTGGTTGTGAAATACTCTCTCTCATTGGGTATTTAATTTGCATATTCCTGATAACTAATGAGGTGAAGCATCTTTTTATGTTTACTGGCCATTTGTGTTTCCTCTTCTGTGAAATTTCTATTCCTATTCAGTCACAGCCTTTGAGTCATTGATTTTTTAAAAAGTTTATTTGTAAGCAGTTATTTATATAGTACGAATACTATGCTAATCCGTTTCCTATGTTGCAGTATATTCTCAGTTTATAGCTTCAGTTTTCACTGGTTTTTAGTGTCTCTTGTTAAAGTTAATCTTTAGCTTGAACATAACCATGTTTCTATACTTTTCTATACTTTACTTTATACTACCACTTTTCTATACTTTTTGTATTCTGTTTAAGAAGTCTTTCCCTACCCTACGATCATATAGATCCTCAATGTATACATCTTCTACAAGTGCTGTAGTTTAGCTTTAAACCTTTCGTCTACCTGGAATTATCTTTATATAGTCAATTTTATGCAGTTTTCTTTCTTCTCTATAGATAACCAATTGTTCCAGAGTCATTTAGTGACATACTTTCTTCTTAACACTGGTTTTCAGTGCCCATTCTGTTAAAAATTAAGTGTCTGTATATGTCCAACTTATTTCCAGAATCTCTGTTTTGTTCCATTGGCTCATTTTTCTGTCCTTACACCAAACCCATGTTGTCCTAATGGTACAGACTTCTAAAAAGTCTTTATAACTGTTTCTGCCAAGCACTCCTTTTTGGCTTTTTACTTCAGGAATTATATCTATCTCAGTCATTTTCTCTTCCATACAAATGTTGAGTCTTCTTATCCAATAGCATGGTCTACCATGCTCAATTTATCTCTTCTTTAAAAGTCTTTGTTGTAAGGTTTTATAATTTTCTTCAAAAAAATGGCTGGAACATCTTTTGTTAGACATTTTTTTATATAATCATATCATCTTACAAATAGTATCCATTTTATTTCATCTTGTCTATTCTTTTTATCTTACTGTACTGGTTACAACCAGTAAAAATTTTTTAAGATTTTATTTATTTATTTATTTGAGAGAGAGAGAGAGAGAAGAGAGCTGGGGGAGGGGGGAAGATGTAGAGGGAGAGGAACAAGCAGCCTTCATGCTGAGCATGGAGCCTAACTTGGGGCTCAATCCCAGGACCCTGAGATCATGACCTGAGCTGAAATCCAGAGTTGGCTGCTTAACTGACTTAGCCACCCAGGCACTCCTAGAACCAGTAATTTAAACAAGCAAATTGGTAATTTAAATAGGAATGGTCAAAGTGTACATTCTATTTTATTCCTTTTTTATTGTAAATTGTGTAATACTCAATATTTTTTTAGTTTTATTGAGGTATAATTGACAAGTAAAATTGCCATATACCTTAAATATACAGTATGATGATTTGATATACATATACGTTGTGGAAGGACTCACACAATCAAGTTAATGGACATATCAATTACCTCACATGTTTATCTTTGTGTGTGTGTGTATGTGTGTGTGTAAGAACTCTCTTAGTTTCTATTCTCTTAGGGCACCTGGCTGACTCAGTAAACATCTGCTTTTGGCTTAGGTCATGATCTCAGGGTCTTGGGATTGAGTTCTGCATCAGGTTCTGCTCAGGGAACCTGCTTCTCTTGCTGTAGCCCGCCCCCCTCCTCTTGCGTGTATGTGCACAAAAATAAATAAATAAGATCTTTTTTTAAAAAAAAAGTTCTGCTCTCTTAGGAAAATAATTGTTAGACAATATAGTATTACCAACTATAGTCATCATGTTAACATTAAATCCATACTCCTGGCTGAAAATTTATACCCTTATAGCAATATCTCTTTATTTCCCCCTACATCAGCCCCTGGCAGTCACCATTCTATAATCTGTCTCTAGGAGTTTGGCTTTTATTTATTTATTTTTAAAATTTCACATATAAGTGATACCATGCAGTGTTTTCTGTCTCTGTCCAGCTTTTTTTCCTTATCATAATGCCCTAACGCCTTTCAGGATCATCCATGTGGTTACAAATAGCAGGATTTCCTTCATTTATAAGGCTGACTATATGCCTTGTATTTCTAAAATCCATATATTTCTGATAATTTCTAGAGAAGTAGAGGCAGATATGGATATAGATATATAGATATATGGATATAGAAATCCATATAGATATGGATATAGATATAGATATGGACATTGGTATGGATATAGATAGACAATCACCTTTGTGATTGTCTAAGCCACTGCCTTTTTTCTTAGTATCTCCCAGTGGTTGAGCACATGCCAAAATTTGTCAGTGTTTCAAAGAGGAGAATTGCAGTCAGCACCAAGATGCAGGCCTTTTCAATGTGGATATTTCTCAGTTGCCCTGTGTAGGAGTCACTCAGCTAGTTTCTGAATTTCTCTCAGAGGAAATTGCTCCCTGTATAGTCAGTGCATCACATGGAAGGGGGAAATTCAAGAGCCTCCTATGTCACCATTTTGGTTGAGACATCCCATTTTCTGGTAAACATAAAGAGGCAGAAGAAAACAAATGCTTTAGAAATGTTTTGCCTTTATTTCCAGTCTTAAAGAGAATATTTTTAAATTTCATCAAGAAGTATGAGATTTTTTAGGGGCGCCTGGGTGGCTAGTGGGTTAAAGCCTCTGCCTTCAGCTTGGGTCATGATTCCAGGTCCTAGGATTGAGGCCCGCTTCGGGCTCTCTGCTCAGCAGGGAGCCTGCTTCCCTTCCTCATAAATGATACTGTATCTTATTAGATGCTTTTTCTGTATTTATTAAAATGTATCATACGGTTTTACTTTTATTATATTTGTTTATGTAGTTAATCAATTTTCTAATTAAACCAACTGTGTAAATGTGTCTAGCTCATAATATTTAACTTTTAATCCATTTCTGAATTCAGTAAGCTAATAATTTTTATGATTGTTTAATCTGTCTTCATGAGTGAGACTAAATTTTTTCTTGTGTTATCCTCACATGCTTTTGTTATAGGAAATACTAGTGTCATAAAATGAATTAAGGGGTGTACTCTTCCACAACTTACAATGGGGTTACACCCTGATAAACCCATGGTAAGTTGAAAATATCATAAGTCAAAAAATGCATTTAATATGCCTAACGTATCGAACATCACAGCTCAGCCTAGCCTACCTTAAATGGGTGCAGAACACCTAAATTAGCTTAGAGTTAGGCAAAATGATCTAACACAAACCCTGTTTTATAAAAAAGTGTGCATTAGCTCACGTAATTGACTTCATACTGTACTGAAAGTCAAAGCCAGAATGGTTATATTGGTACAGAATGGTTGTAGGTGTATCAGTTGTTTATCCTGGTGATGGGTTGGGTTGCTGCCTCTGTCCAGCATCACAAGAGAGCAGCAGACTGCATATCACCAGCCCAGGAAGAGATCAAAATTTGAACCCCAGTTTCTACTCAGTTCATATTACTTTCACACCAGCCTGAAGTTCAAGTCGTAAGTTGAACAGTTTTAAGTCAGGGGCCATCTGTATCTTCCTTCTTTTCTCTTTGGAAGAATTTGTGAGATTGCTTTTATCTGTCCTTTAAATGACTGGAAAAACTTACTTTAAAACCAATATAAAATGACTCAAGTTTTCTATTTCTTCTTGAGTCATTTTTGGATGATCTATATTTTTCTAGGACTGTTCCCATTTCATTTATATTTTCCAAATTGTGGTATAAATATATAATTATAACCCTTAATAATCAGTTTGAATCTTTGACACATCTCTAATCATGTTGTTTTTATTACTATCATTAACATTTGTGTATTCCTTCATAATGTATTGAAACTCTTTTTATTGCATACTTTTTCATCTCTAGTAATTCTTTTTGTCTTAAAGTCTATTTTTTGGGATAATAATTACTACGGGAGTTTTTTAGTATTTTCTTCTATGTCTCCTTTAAAAGCCACATAGCTTAACTTTATGTTTTTATGTTTTACCCCTCATCTTTATTTTGAAACTATCTGGAGAGTTTAGTCCATTTATGTTTATAGCAATTACTGGTATACTTGGATTTCCTTTCTATCATCTTATGTGCTTTCTATTTCCTTTTTGCCTTCTCTCAATTTTTTTTTTAAGATTTTATTTATTTATTTGACAGAAATCACAAGTAGGCAAAAAGGCAGGCAGAAAGAGAGGGGGAGGCAGGCTCCCTGCGGAGCAGAAAGCCCTATGTTGGGCTCCATCCCAGGACCCTGGGATCATGACCTGAGCCGAAGGCAGAGGCTTTAACCGACTGAGCCACCCAGGTGCCCCGCCTTCTCTCAATTTTTTTCAGGCTTTTAGATGGCATGAGCTTTGCCTTTTTGTAAAGTCCCATTTCAGATTTTTACATGTTTGGAGGTTTATATTCTACTTTGCTCTTTTAGTGTTTACTCCGGATATTTTTTAACATGGTACTTAAAGTCTAAAATTAATCAGTATCTTTGCCATCATCCTGAAGTATATAGTTGGTCTGACATTTATTCTATTCTTGACCAGTATTTTCATTTTGGGCAATTTTGTCAAGCAAATTAAGTATTATTATTATGGTTTTAAATTGTCAATGTATTTTTAGGTTTACCCTCTAGAGGGTCATCAAGTCTAAACCTGTCTTGAGGGGCGCCTGAGTGGCTCAGTGGGTTAAGTCTCTTCCTTTGGCTCAGGTCATGATCCCAGGGTCCTGGGATCGAGACCCGCATCTGGCTCTCTGCTCAGCAGGGAGTTTTCTTCCCCCACCCCCACCCTTCTTCTGCCTGCCTCTCTGCCTACTTGTGATCTCTGTCTGTCAAATAAATAAATAAAATCTTAAAAAAAAAAAAAAAACAACCTGTCTTCAATTGGCATGATGGCCTTGGCTTTACCCTCTGCCAACATTGTTTCTGTTAGGTCCATTATCAAAGGAACGAGACTGAGACAAAGTGAAAGTTATGCAAAGCCTTATTCTATGCCAAGCATTGGAAGTCAGACTGACCGGCCAGGCCTCCTCCGAAGAGAGCGCCGCCCCCCTCCCCTTGGTCTTACAGGTTAGTTTTATAGGGCACAACCGCAGACCTCTACGTATGTGGCTTTGGCTGATTGGATGTCTCCTACCTGTGTGTTTTAGTAACAGTTACCTGGAACCGATACTAGTAACTGCTGAGGCATTTATTAAACAACAAAATGGCCTTGTTTTAGGTATGTGTTCTAGCAACGGTTACCCGGAACCGATATCAGTAACTGCTGAGACATTTATTAAACAACAAAATGGCTATCTAGGCAACATGGAGTCACTATGGCTAAGTAGGCCCAGGCAGGCCCTAGGGGTTCAACAGGTTTTAACGTGGAATTGGCCCCAACAGTTTCCTTGAAAACATACTTTGTTAAGATAAATATGGAATGTCAGCTATATTCAATATTGTTTATGGTGGGGTACACTCCTTATTGGGATTAAGAAGACTGTTATCTGACATACAAGCCCAAAGGTCCATATGATCACAAGCATATGAAAATCTGTCAGAGAAAACATAACATAGCCTCAGCTTCCCTGGATAGTTCCCTTATAACTTAGAATGTATCTTGTAGAGACTTATAAAATATACACAGAGGTGATTACAAGATGTGATTTCCTTCATGTCTGAGGCTTCCTTATGTCTGAGGAGCCTGCATTCACTTGTGGGATCTCATTTCTTACAACTGAGTTGAGCATATTTTTTTTTAAATTTTATTTATTTATTTGACAGAGAGAGAGAGATCACAAGTAGGCAGAGAGGCAGGCAGAGAGAGAGGGGGAAGCAGGCTTCCTGCTGAGCAGAGAGCCTGATGTGGGGCTCAACCCAGGACCCCGGGATCATGACATGAGCTGAAGGCAGAGGCTTAACCCACTGAGCCACCCAGGCACCCCCGAGTTAAGCATAATATATTTTTAAATTTTTTAAAAAGATTTTATTTATTTATTTGACAAACAGAGATCACAGTAGGCAGAGAGACAGGCAGAGAAAGAGGGGGAAGCAGGCTCCCTGCAGAGCAGAGAGCCTCACGCGGGGCTCGATTCCAGTACCCTGGAATCATGACCCAAGCCGAAGGCAGAGGCTTTAGCCCACTGATCCACCCAGGCACCCCAAGTTGAACATAATATTAATGGGATTTGGGAAGGAATTCCTGGACTGCCATAAGGACCTCCACTAAAGATGCATTTGATGCGATCATGCAGACATGCTATGTTTCCCCTGTTGTATTTTTCTAAGTTAACCTGGTGGCAATTAAAACCTTCTACATCCTCTGGGTGTGAAAATCAGTCTGAAACCAAACCACTGCTGGTTACACAAAAAGAGCATTGCAGCCCACTGCAAATAGTTTAGTTTATCCTTCTGGAAGCTCAGATGTCATTAAGCTAGGATGTCCTTGTATTTCATCTGCCATTATGACCTCTAGGGAAAACAGAATACAACTTGCCACCTCAAGGAGTGGGTGTGATGTATTTATAATGCATCTAAAATGAAAAAGGAGGTGGCAAGCCTGCCCTTTTCATTTGAGTACAGTGAAGGTTAGAAGAGACCGGAAAAGCAAGAGTTGAGAGGTTCATGAATATAATTATTGCCTCCTCAACATCTTAGCCAACTCATGGAATGGTAGCGGCAGTGTTACATGTGTTCATGGGAAAGCCAAAACAAGAGGCCGTTATCCTTGATCCCCTTGGAAACATAGGGTCAGATTATGCATGGTGGCAGGAGGAGGAAATCCCCTTGATTAGGCCATCCATAGACCCCTGATAAGAGCCTTAGAAGGTGGAAGTGGTGGGACCATGTGGGGAAGAGCAAGAGACAGGCAGGTGTTCCTGGAAGCTCCTGATAAGTTTGCTCCTGAGGAAGAGCAGATCAGTCAAATAAATAAATAAATAAATAAATAAATAAATAAATAAGGTACTCTTCTTTTTTTTAAACACATTGAGTTGCAAAGTGTGAGTAAATTTGTAACCTCTCCACATCATTTCCCAGTTCTGTTATTGTGTGACTCTATGATTGATTACCTTTAAAATGAAAACGGTGATTTGTAAAGAAACAATATACAGAAGCATTCATTTAAAAGCCAGGCATTCATGATCCTCAATGTTTATTTTGATGATTTAGTGTGCAATGAAATGTAAAAGTACCTTTAAGTATAACTCCGCAAGTGCAGATATTAGAGTTGCTCTATAATGGAAAAAATATATATTTATCTTTTGATCATAAATTGAGGAAAACACTTTTAGGACCTACTGTTCAAAACAAGTGAAGCTAAAAATCTCATTATTTTAGAGTTAACATGCTGTGGATAAATAAAATTTGATGATATATAAATGTACCCTACATTAAATAACAGTACCCTTTGTGTTAGTAAAGATCGTTCTTTAGAAATGCTTACATTTCAAATCATATTCTACTTACAATATTGCTAGAATAGTGAAGTCTCATTAAATCAGCCTTTACTAATTAAGACAGTAATGAATGTCACTGGCTCAGCATAGCATAAACATCAGGCTACCTATCAAGAAACCTATTTGCCAAGTAATTTAATAACAAAAATAAGTCTTCAGATGACAGTATTAATCTGTGGGATGAAAAGTTGCTTCCATGATTTTAATACATTTATGCAAATAATAACAAATGACAAATTAGACATTAAAAATATATCTAGTAAACCTCTTTTTAGAAGCAATATGTTAACTAGAAGTTCTGAATATTTGGGAAAGTTAAGTGTATTATTTAATATAAAGAAAGATTTTGTTGTACTGGTTTCACTTGGACATTCCCTTGGTTTGAATTAGTCTTCATCATGGTTTTATAGTAAGTACCTGTGGAAAATTTTAATTTTTGTAATTTTTTCTCTCTATGAACATCATATGTTTTTATATGTTAAGTGACTCAACTTTCACAGTTATCTCATTTCTTTTTTGGGTATGTGAAAATTAATTGAAAATGTAAGTGACTTGAAGTAAATTGGAAAATTAGTTCACATGAAAATACTTGACCATATAAAAGACAACAGAGTAATGAATTGACTCTGTTTTACCATGTCTTTCTGGGTCCTAGAGGCCTTTCATAATCGTAGAAGTTCAGTTCAGTTGGACTAGTAGCTATTAAATACTCCCATGATCTGGGCCAAGCTGTGCCCTGGGCCCTGCAGAGGTGGGCCCTTGGGTCACTGATTGTGAGGCTGGAGATGGGAGACATGTAGAGTTAGTATCAACCTAATGTGGAAAACCAGGAGCATAGTCCATACTAGCGTCCACAACCACACTGAAAAAGGTCTTACGTACATTTGATATAGTAAAATAGTTAGGTTGTAAAGATTTCCATGTGTGATTAGATTAGTTTCTAAAGCCTAGTGGGAGACAGAAACAAGTAACTAATGCCTAAGGTTTCATGGAAAGTGACAGTCTGTTTAGAATTGGGTCTTACCCTCTAAAATAAATTTTCCTTAGATTTTTTTCCCTCTAAGATTTGTCACGAGGTTTTAGGTTACATGAACATTGTTTGCTTTCTCTAATTATGAAAAGAACACATACTCAATCTTGCAAAACACAAAACACAAAGTGGTGAACAAAAAAATCACCTATAATTCTACTATCCTGATGCAGCCATTGTCAACATCTTAAAACATACATGTCTTTTCTAGTATTGGGAGGTTGGGAAACTCATCCCCTTTATCTACCGTTCTACTAGAGGACTTAACTTTTTTCTTATCCTTAACAGTTTATAAGAGTCCTTTATGTATTACCTTTATTCTGTCAGACATATTTAAAATATGATTTTCCAGCTTGTCATTTATATTCTTATTTTATATTTTGGCTTTGTGTTATTATCTAAAATTCATATTGTGATATTTTTAATTTCTTAAAGACAGATAAATCTTTTTTGACATATTGAATTCAATCTCTGGTATTCTATTTCACCATTCCATGACCACATAAATATTTATTATTTTTTACATTTGCAGTTTTAACTCACATGGAATTTAATTTCACTTTGGATATGAGTTTGGTTTCTCTTTTTTTTTTCCTTATGTAAGCACCATCGCTCAAGTAATCTTTGGTTTTCTAATTGATCTTAACTGCCACATCCATCATATAATTTTATAGGATTGATTATATTTGGGGGCTCCCAATCATTTTTCTTTGATCTTTTGTCTGATATTACACATTTAAGAAATATTATATTTTAATACCACTTTCTTTGGATTAGTTAAAGCAAATACCCTATACAAATGCCTTGGAGTTAAGATTTGTATTTTAAGTCTGCCATGTCTATTTTAGTGTGTATTATCCTTTGTTTTGTCTCAGTTAAAATTTATTAACATGAAGTTTAACACAATTACTAGTTTTTGTTTCTGTGTTTAACATTTCTCCCTCTCCCTTGTACATAATATTTCATGTTACTTGTGTTGCCAGATCTGAGAAATAATCTAAATGATGGAGATATTTATTTATTTTTTATTAAAATTTACATTTTCTGTAATTGCTACATAATAATTGGAACAAAACATTCTAATGTAGTAAAGGAAAGGCTGTAGTATTACTCAAGGCTGTTTGGGTTGTAAATTCTAAGAATTCAACTTAGTTGAAGAAAGAAGGGAATTTATTGTCTGTAATAACAGGGAGGAGTTAGAGAGGGTGCACATCTGGTTCTAGAGGTTCAAAGCTTCGAAGTCACAGTAATGCTTTTAAATGCCGGCTTTATTCTCAAACAAGGTCTTTCCATAGAGGAGAAGGTCAGTCATCAGCAGACGTGGGTTCTTTTTTTCTGTTTAGCATCCCCAGTAAAAAGATGATTTTCCTCCCTGAACAGCCATATTATCAATCCTAGGAAATTCTCATTAGCCTTTTCTGCATTATATAAACTGATAAGAACTGGGAATGGGTTAATCTGAGCAGCAAGTCTGGGTAAGATTGCCCTGTCTATGGTGATAGGCAGGTATCAATGACAGACCCAAAGACTTGACCTGGAATGGGGAACTCCTCTAAGAGACCTGAAAACTCCCCAACAGGGATATAAAATGTGTGGTCATAAGTAAGGTAGATTTACCATGAGCTTTTATGTGCATGGGCCCCTTCCAGAAATCTGGGGCAGCCTTTTAATGTATTCACAAGATCGTATATTTTGTGGATGTTTTAATCACGTTAAGAACACCCATTTTCATCTCCGACTTCCGTCCGCCATATTTTTCTGTATGACATATGACAGTGGAGTTGCTGTGGCATGCTTAAAATCTAGGTAAGGAGAAGTTGAATTGGAGACTCTTTTGTTTCAGTTTAGGGGGGTTGCTTAATATAGTTTTTAGTCACTCCCTTGCATAACTAAAGTATTATTAGCTCTCCTGGTGTAGCACTGACTTCTGGAAATATATTGTCCCCTGGCCAAATCACTGTGGATCAATATTACAATATGATGATATCTTATAGCAACAAATTGTATGTAAAGTAGAAGAGAAAGAAAGTTTTAAATGTTCAAAGCCAGAAGCTGGTTGGTAGAAAAGTTTTCAGTCATCTGAAGTGCAAAATTTTAAGAGGAGGATTTAGTTCTTACTATATTTATGTATATAGTATATACATATACACACACATGTGTGTGTCTATTCAGCAATAACGCATATATGACTTTAAACATATACAACTTTATAAACTATTAATAGTAGAAAAAACCCCAAAAAACTAGTTTCAATCAACCATGCTAGAGGAAGACAGTCTATCTATAGAAAATATTTTGTAATCATTGTTATATGAAGAAGTTATTAATCTATAAAATACAGCCAAAAGATGTGGTTAAAAAGTATTAAGATGTATGTCAGGCAGTTAATTAACACAAATATATTTTTTCCTGGATATTGTAGTATTGATAGTATTTGTCAGCTTTTAAAACTTGTGGGTTTTTTTGTTGTTGCTGCTGTGATTTCTTTTCCCTGTCTAAATAAATATTTATTTTCATAGTTAATTTTATATTTGTAATTTTAGATTCCTTTTATTTAAGAGAATCTTCAACTTTGTGTTAGCTTCTGTCTCCACAAAACTTGGATCTGTTCCCAACCATTGCTATAACACTTCACCACAGAGGGTGTGATTTGAAATGATAGAGACTTAAAATACACTACTGATAGCGCCCCAGGCTCTCCCCTTTCCTCACCCTCATAATTATTTTTGTAAGCATAACGAGAGGTAAGAAATGGCTTAATAAAAGTTGAAGCAGGCAACCTTTTTCTATCACAGTAGACACAATTCCTTTCAAATCTATGTAAAGTTTTGCCATTTCCCTATCCATTCTGTCTCTCTGTCTTACTCTCTCTCCCCATAGATCTATTTTTCTATCTTAGCAGAACAAGATAGAAATGATGTTCTTAGGCAAAGGATAATATTTAAGGAAAATCTAAAGAAAACTGGAGGTTATATCATCTGAAGTTTAAGCTTTAAGCTTTGAAAAGATTGCTTTAACTCCATTCACTTCACAGAAGCTGAAAATGGAAACTTTCCTGCTTTGAGGAAATAGGTAAAAGGCCACTTGGAAATAGTTTGTCTTGTTTTATATGAAAAATTCTACTTTTAGTCTTTTTTTAAATAAAAATTTTGAGGGCTTTAAATTTTATAGTTTGTTCCTATTATATTGCTGTATAACAAATCACCCCCAAACTCAGTAGCTTAATGTGCAGTAGTCACTTAATTATGCCTCAGAACTTCTATTAGTCAGCAATTCACGAAAAGCTTAGTCAGGATGTTTGGACTCATGGCCTTTCATGTGGTTGCAGTTAGGCAGTAGCTGGAGATGAAACAACTAGAGGCTGGCTGGTCATCTCTGTGTCTGTCAGTATAGTCTCAGGGATTCTCTGCGTGGTCTCTTCATGACTGCTAGTTTGGGCTTCCCAACTGCCTGGTGGCCTTAGGGGAATCTCACTCACTTTTCACAGATAGCTCAGGGGGCCAAGTAAAAGTATTTCAGCTCCTATCACTACTGCATCCCCTTTTATGACCTAACCTTGGGAAGATATTCACTATTACTTTTACCACATTTTGTTGGTTAAAAGCAAGTCACAAACTCTCCCAAAATCAAAAGGTAGGAAGTAGACTCTATCTTTTGATGATGGAATGTGAAGTTTTTATAAAAACATGTGGAAGTAATCACATGTAACATGTACCAAGAAGTGAGGTGCTGCTGTAACAAATACCTAAAAATGTGGAAGCAACTTTGGAGCTGGGTGATGAATGGATCGAGGCTGAAAGAGTTTTGAGGTTCATGCTAGAAAAAGCAGAAGTTGTCGTGAAGGTGCTGCTAAAGACAGTCTGGTTAAGAGCTCAGAGAGAAAGGAGAGCTAGACACAAAACCTTCGTCTTCTTAGAAAATACATAAATTATCGTAAACAAGTTGTTGGTAGAACTATGGATGACAAAGTCTGACTTCATCTTCTGATGAAATCATACATGGAGATGAGGAATGTATTACTGGACAATGAAGAAAGGGTGATACTTGTTAAAGAGTGGCAAAGAACTTGCCTGAATCCTGTTAGTGTTCTAGGGTGTTGTAGGGAAGAACCTGTCAATGATGGAATTGGGTATTTAGTTGAGGAGATTTCTAAGAAAATTTGAAGAGTAACTTGATTACTCCTGACTGCTTAAAGTAAAATACAAGAAGAGGTAAGTAATTTGAATAAGAAATCATTCAGCAAAAAGGAACCAGAACTTATAGATTTGGAAAATTCTCAGCCTGTCCATATTGCAAAAATGAGAAAATGTGTTTGGGAGAAAACACCAAGGGTATAGTTCACTGGCCATTTGATAAGGAGATTAGTGTGGCTGTGAAAAATGATTATAATCAGTCATTTCAGCAGAGCCCAGGAATGAGATGTGATTATATAGCTAAGACCCTGCCAGTTTGGACTAAAGGGAACAGAAGAAGCAGGATGAAAGGAAGGAAGGCAGTTGAACTTAGATCCTGCAGAACCAGACCATAGAGCTGTTTGGCTGTTAACTCACACTATTCTTCAAGACAAGGGGGAAAACCCCAAAGGCAAGTCAGAGATCATCAGGGCTCCCTCCTCAGTTTCAAAGGGAAAACATCACCTCAGTTAACACAAGCCAGGCAGGGGCTCCTGGCAGAGCCTCCAGAACAAGCAATTCCTACCTTCCACAGCTACAATGAACCAGGAGTGGAGGAGGCAGTTCCCATCTCAGTGAGTCCTGAAGGAGAGACTGCTGCCCCAGTAAGTCTGAAAGGCAGAGCATCAGACCGAAGAGGATTATTCTTAAGCCTTAGGATCTAATGGTATTTACCTTGTGAGGTTTGGGATTGTCCTGGACCTGGATCCATCACCCTTTCATTTACATTCCTCCCTTTGGAATGGGAATATCTATTTTCCGCCTATCCCATCATTGTATTGGAAGCCCATAACTTGTCTGGTTTCAAAGGTTCATGGCTTGAGAGAAATTTTGCCACAGAGTGAATCATACCTCTGATTTAGAAGATATTTAAATGAGACTTTGGACTTCAGATTTTGGAGTTGATGCCAGAACTAGTTAAGTCTTTGGGGGCTGTTAGGATGGAAGGAATGTATTTTGCATGCAAGAAGGACATGAATTAGGGGAGATCAGGGCAGAATGTTATGAACTGAATGTATTTCTCCAGAATTCATATGTTGAAGCTCTAACCTCTAATGTAATGGAATTTGGAGTTGAACTTTGGGAAGTATTAAGTGTATTATATCATAGCTTTATTTCTGCAAACTGATTTTATTAATCAGTATTTTATCTTTGAGGTGACTACATTTGGTACATGTAACTGCAGTTTTATTTTCTATGTGGTATTCCACATGAGCATACAACAATTTATATCTGTATTCTTTTATTGATGAACATTTAGGTTATTCCCATTTTCCATTTTTTGGTATTACAGGAAATGTGGCAATGTGAATTTTCATATGTCTCCTTTTGTACATAGACAAGTTTTTCTCAGAAAAACTCATTATTGGGTGTGAAATCAATTGAGTGGATCTTAGCCAGCATATGGGGAAAAATGAAGTATTATAGAATAGATAATATTAGAGTACATCACATATAGTACTATTTCATGAAGCTTTGGTTGGAATTATATCCATAATATATAAATACATCCACACATGAAAATATTTTTTTAACTCTGAGAAATATGAGCACATTAAAATGCTGGTGGAAATAAGCCTGTAAAGACAGAGAAGAAAGCAGACACATGGGGGTTGGAAGTGGGGAGAAGGAAACAAACCTCTTCTAATAGGGTAGAAGAAAAGGAAATATAAGTTTAGATGATGGTACATTTGTAGGTGAGGAAGAAGAATGTTTAGGGAGTTTCGTTTTGACATATTTTGTTTTCTTTTTTCTTTTTTTTTTTTAAGATTTTATTTGTTTATTTGACAGACAGAAATCTCAAGTAGGCAGAGAGGCAGGCAAGGGGGGTGGGGGGAGGAGCAAGCTCCCTGCTGAGCAGAGAGCTCCACACCGCTCCATCCCAGGACCCTGGGATCATGACCTGAGCCGAAGGCAGAGGCTTTAACCCACTGAGCCACCCAGGCACCCCTATATTTTGTTTTCTCTATGAAGTAAATGATAATGTGCTGGGAACTAAGTACTAGTAGAATAGATTTCTTGAAGAAAATGGAAGAGGTTTCAAGTTGCTACTGAAAAGAATAAAAAGGAAATGGATTAAGGAAATGTAAACATTTACCATGAAGTGTTGAAAGTTAGGAATCAATAACTAGGAATTATAGTACTATTAGTGGGGAAAAAAGATGATGTTCTCCATCAGCATTTAGCATTCCAGTCAAGAATGTAGATAGTTGGATTGGTCTAAGATTTGAGTTTTTCTGGCCAAGATAACCACAGATACTGTACCAATGGACATGCCAATGCTGATGAAAGAATGGGGTAATTAGGGACTAAAAGGAGGATTAAGGACCAATCAACAGACAGGGAGAAAATGAAATGAGAAAAGGAGGAGAATAAAGGTCTATGTCAGGGGCCAGCAACCTATGACCTGGGGCCAAACTTGACCTACTGCTTTTGTATATAAGCCTCTTGTATATAAACCGTTATTGGAACACAGATTCACCCATTTATTCATTCTTCATTACTATCTGTCCTCTGTTGTCACTTTTATGCTACAGTGACGGATTTGAATAACTGTGAGAATAGATCTGCAAAACTTAAAATATTTACTATCTGGCCCTTTATAGACAAACTTTGCTAAACCTTAGTCTATTCTATTTCCTTTATTTCTCTCACTGAAGTCTAAGAACAGACATAATGTCAAAGGGCAGGGAGGGTGGGAAGATGAGGTAAAAGGGGAGAACTACGTAGTCTCCAGAGGTTGTCAAGCCCAGAGAAGTCTTGGGGGGAGTGAATAGGTGAGGTGAAGTTGGGTCTCTGAAGTTTGTCAACTTTTTCCTCAAATAAAGGACCTGAGTGTATCGAATAGGTGAGCAGAAAGATGGTGAGCCTACATGAAAGTCCTGGACATAAATGTTTGGTAAGGCTTTGGGGGTCAGAAACAGGGATAAAAGGATATATGGCCTATTCATAGGAATTTTCAAGAAAGAGTGAGAAGTAATGGCCTGAAGTTGGAATTGGAGAGAAGAATGGCAACCTACTCCTTACCTGGAGAGAATGAACAATGATCATTGAAAGGGTTCCCAGGTAGTGATGTCTTCAAAGGAGACATTCAGGGACAAGATGTGGTAGATGATTTTAGGACAGAGATGGAGGACAGGAAGACTTGCATTCTTTCTTTTTTCTCTTTTTCTCTTTTCCTTTTTTCCCCCCACTATGCAATGGGAATTCTGGAATGAAAAATAGAACAATAGAATGATTTCAGAATGAGGATTTAGGTCAGAGAAAGGGAATAGAGGAGTACAGGAATGGAAACAAAGGGAGGAATAGGTGACAGGAGGCACTTACCTTTGGAAGGTGAGCAAGGGTTCTTTGGCCACAGGCCTTTTAAAGAATTGGCACCAGGGAATGTCTGGTGGACAGAGAGGAACAGGTGCCCCTCTGAAACCACAGCATTTGGCCATGCCAGGAGTGATGGCACCATGTGGAAATCCCAATCAGGTGAGCAGTCAGCCCACTGGTATCAGCTCATGCCAAGTATTCTAAATGTTACAAATTGGCTACAGGCCGTGGTGGATAAGAAATTTCAGGCTTCCTCAGAGTGCCCTTGGGCCCTGGCATCTGCTCACTCATGAGTCAGGGACTCTGTATTCCTGAAGGACTCTACCACAGGTTTCTTAAGCCAGAAACCTCCTGTACTTCTCCCCATTCCTGCTTCACTTCCCTCTGGATGTGCTGCCATGCAGTCTAACAGGCTCTCTCCTCAGTCTAGTCCCACCGAGTCACTTCCTTTTATACCCTCCAAAATGAAAAACAAGAACAAAAAAAAATACAAAAAACTATTTTTTATTATACAAGCCATATATGCTCTCTGTAACACTAATTCAGCTGTTACAGAAGGCATAATAAAGAATCTAAAATTTGCTATACATCTTCACAGACTTTCTCTATGTTGGATCCCCCAATAATGGGTCCGTGATTAAAGGAGCGAGACTGATACAAAGGGAAGGTCAAGCAAAGCTTTATTTTGCGCCAAGCATCAAGAATCGAACTGACCGGCCAGGGCCGCGCCTCTTATAGAGAGGGTGACCACTCTCTGCTTCACAGACTAGCTTTTAAGAGCAAAGGCCATGTGGTTGGGCCTGGCCATGCACAGGTGGCCAATGAAATTTTAACACACAGAGAGAGCTGCATAGTCATGTTAGGTCACACATAAGTGACCAATTGAATTACAATTTACCCTAGTAGATATTTGAACCAGCCTATCACCTTGGTCAGAATTGGCGCCCAAAAGGTGCCCCGAGGGGCGGGGCCCATACTCCTTGGTAACTAGGGAGACAGTATGTGCCCCCCTACTGATCGGATATCTCCACCTGGCCTGACCCACTCTTGTATTTGGGCTTTGTTACCTGGGACTGGTTTCCCGGACTTGTTTTTAAGTAAGTCCACTGGGGGAAGGAGGGCAGGGACAGTTTAAGGGTTAAACAACAAGGTTATTGTTTAACCTGGATGGAAGTGCTCTGGCTAAAATAGGTCCTTACACTCTACACAGAGATACATTTTCTTAAAATTCCGTGGGACCACATTTTATGTGCTCTCTTAAAATATATTATTTTCTACTAATACATCATGGAATTTTTCTATCAATAAATTCTTTTTTTTTTTTAAGGTTTTATTTATTTGACAGAGATCACAAGTAGGCAGAGAGACAGGCAGAGGTGGGGGGGGAAGCAGGCTCCCTGCTGTGCAGAAAGCCCGATGCGGGCCTCCATCCCAGGACCCTGAGATCATGACCTGAGCCGAAGGCAGAGGCTTAACCCACTGAGCCACCCAGGGGCCCCTATCAATAAATTCTTATCTAAATCATTTTTTAATCCTTAGCATGGATTTACCATGATTTATTATCCAACCCCTGTATTGTTGGATAGACTTCATACTTACTTGCTACTACATATAACAATATAATGAACATCCTTATATGAATGACTTTCATAAAACAAGTTTGATTATGTCATAATTTCCTGCTTGCAATTCTTCAGTGGCTCTCTAGTTCCTGACCTTCAGGATTAAATCTAGTTCCTCAGCTTGACAGAAGAGGTCATTTGCAATCTGCTTTAGACCTGTTACCTGTCCATTCTGATTTCTCAGTACAGCCCTGTCCCTGCCACTCTAGTCAGGAGCCCTACCTAGATACCCCAAAAATGCCTCCATCACAGCATATTATCCCTGTGTGTGGATCTGTTCATCTTCCCAGATGTATGACAAACTCTTCGAGGGACTGTGCCTTATCTTCTGCAAAAAGTGACATGTAGGCCCTTAATGTTTGTTTGCATGAAAGACCGAATGACTGCACGCATGCTTGTGTATTTTCTCCCTTAGTTCTCATTCCCCTTCACTGTGTTTTAATGATTATTTTCTTTTCTGTGTCACAGTTTGTTTTCTTTTGATCTTGAATGCGTTCATTCATCTATTCGTTTCATTTCACAAAACTACTACGTGCCAGTTACTGGTATAGGTACTGGGAAATAGTGAACGCAACCTCTTAGACCTTACATTCTAGTGAGGAGACGTACAGTAAATAAGGTAGATAAGTGACATGTAGACTATATTAGAGAGTGGTAAGTGCTGAGAAGAGAAAAGAAATGAAGTGTAGAAGGGGATTTTGAAGGGTCTGTATGTTGCTGGGTTTGGGGGTGTTGATAGTTTAATCAGGGTGGGAGGGAGAACCTGTCTCTCTAAGAAAGGAGGGAGCTAGTCACACAGTATCTGGGGAAGAGCATTCTAGGCTGAGGAAAGAGCCAGTGCAAAGGCCCCAAGGCGGGAACATGCTGAACATGTTTGAGAAAGAGCAAGGAGCCCCGTGTTCCTGTGTCAGGGAGTACTAGAGGGAAGATAGATAAGGTCAGAATGGGGACATCAAACCAGATGGCTGTGGCTTCATCAGAATGTTGGTATTTGCCCTGACTGAGAAGAGAAGCTACTGGGCGAAAAGGTTTCAACGCAATCTTCCTGGTTATTGTGTTGAAAAGAGGCTCCAGGTAAACGGTTAGGTGGCTACTGCAATATTTCAGACAAGAGATTGTTCTTTGTTCTGGGGTGGTGGCGGTGAGAGTAGCAGGAAACGATTGAATTGTGGATTTCTTTTGACGGCGCTTTGCTCATGGAGAAGATAGGGGATGTGAGAGAAAGAACAGAATCACAGATAACACTGAGGTTCTTTATCTCTCAAAACATAGAAACAATACAAATTCTATTCTGTGTACCCAGCAATTAACTTAGTTTTGCCCAATTGGCCTAATTTCAGACTCACACTTAACCCATCCTAGCTAGATTTAATTGGAATTGTCCCAGAGAGAATTCTCTGTATTTGAACATTTTTGTGTTTGTTTACACGGTGTTACTATAAATTACAGAGACTCATTTGTGTATGTGCGTCTTACAGAAGTCAGTCTCATTTAATAAGCATATCACGTGCAATACCCAGACCCAGTTTTAATATCTGTCATAAAATTTTTTGGACCATAGTGTTCTAGTAATAAAATTCCCCTATGTTTTGCAAGTGCATTTGCTTAACACCTGGATCATTCTGCAGTAAATATGTCCAGATGACTCTAAATGAATTAATAAATAAAGCAAGCCTGCCTTTGACTTACAAATTTTCTAGTGAATACATTAATAATAGAGTACTTACAATAATCTAATTGTTTTCTATTTGATTAAATTATTCAAAATAGTCATAGAGTTATAAATCTTAAAATATAGAACAATATTAATAGAGTTGCACAAACATGATTTTAAAATAATTTGAATATGATATATTTTGAAGTTAATAAGAATCATTTTAATACAGGAGATGCCACTTTATTTTAATGAAAATGTAAAAAGTCTCTTGAAGCAGCAGCTTGACCTCTCTGAACACTGTTAGATACAACTGCATTTTGCTCTCTTTTCCTCCTATTTATGAATGAATGATTCATCTCTGGAAGACTGACAAAGATTCAGTTGTTATTTTTTAAAAATATTTATTAATTTAGGATGCCTGGGTGGCTCAGTCGCCTGTCTGCCTTCAGCTCAGGTCATGATCCTAAGGTCTTGGGATCCAGTCCCACATGGGGCTCCCTGCTTAGCAGGAACCCTGCTTCTCCCTCTCCCACTCACCCTGTTTGTGTTCCCTCTCTCGCTATCTCTCTCTCTGTCAAATAAATAAATAAAATCTTAAAAAAAAAAAAGTCATGCAGGCAGGACTCTGACCACCAACTGTGTAAGTTAAGTGACCCTTTTCTAAAGATCAGCAGTGAGTTTCTTATAAAAACGTATGCAAAAATTTTTTGAGACACCAGTTACTGAATTGAAATGTCCAGGGTACTCAGCAAAGGCCAGTGCCCTGAGATGGCAGGAATCTCAGGCATGGCTGGCAAATGCCGGGGCTTTCAACCAAATAATATACACTGCCATTTACCTCCTTAAAATCTGTTTATAAACAGGTAGAACTGGAAAATGAAAATGAGTTACATGTGGAAAAACAATACTAATATTTAAAACTAGCGATTAAGAGTGTGATCTGGCTGTCTCTAGTGAACTTGAGTAAAGTCCAGCTGACCTTGGCTAAGTATCTTAATCTCTCTTTCACTTTCTCTGCACAGTGTGTTAAGTGGGGATAATAATTATTGATACCTGATAGGATTGCTGGGAGATTTAAATGAACAATTTAGTGTAGAACTCTTAGGGCAGTTCCTAGCATGTTGTACACCCTCAATAACTGCTAGCTCAGTATACAGTAGAACTCTTGAGTTTGCGTTTAGATCGCATATTAGAAAGAGACTGCATTAGGGTGAAGAAAAAATAATTCCAGAGGAATCCTAACTCTTGGCTATTGTTGGTGTACTGTTTTATTGTCATCAGTGGACAAGTAATATTCCTGCCAGAAGCCAGGTGGGGAGGATTTCTAAACCGCCTGTAAGATTTTCATAGTGTATGAGCCATAAGATCTATTAATATTAATAACAATATTAGGAAGTTAAGAATGTAGCCAGAATTACCATCCTTTTTAGTTTGTTCTGAAAACGAGGTGAGAACATGACGTGGTATCAGATCATGATCACCATGAAAATCAGACCATGCTTTTGAACTGGCCCAGTCCCACATTCTTCAAACTGAATCCATTCTGCTCCCCCATGAAAACCGATGGTCTTCCATTGCTATCATGTCCACTATCTACCATCATTATTGAGAGTTTCTGGATTTTGTAGGCACAGAGATCTAATCTGGAGATCAAGAGCTCACACTGGAAAAGAGCAAAATTTGCAGAGGGCAGGGATCCCAGGGCACACGGCGTATCAGGGTGTGGTTTGAATTTGAGAGTGGGGAGGCAAAGGCAAGGGTGAATGAATACGGTATGCTCCGGCATGGAAAGTTTTGGTGTAAAGGGCTCCCTAGCGTGACCACGATGGAATGTGGGTGGGGTAGAAAAAAAGGTGGCCTGGGAGGACGCAGTCAACAGAGATTTGTTCATCCTACAAGGCTACCTTTTGGAGTTCTGGGCTGCAGACCATGAGGAGTAAGTGGAAAGAGAAGAATCATTTATGACAGACAAACATGCTTCCTTCTAACCAGGTCAGGTCATCCAGATCAGGTGCTTTTTACAAGTTTCTTTGCCTAAAATGATGACTCTTTTTTGCAAGATCTGGTTTATTGTCTTATTGACATATAAAAGCCATTCTTTCTTCATCTATTTTTTAAGTCAATTTTGATGCTAATTATAGAGTTTTCCTGTTTATATGTCATATTTTATATTCATCTACTCACAAATATGTGGCATTTCCTGCCCACAGAGGATATGGTATATAAAAACATAGATGAATCCTTATAAACCTATAGCCTTCCTTAGGAAAATTACACAAAATACTTTCCTGTTCTAGTAAATCAGGGTGGTCATGTGGCCATATAAATGCAGTAACATACTATTTGATATCCATGTTCCCCATATGTATTCTGAATCTTTTGTTAAAAGCAGGATTTATTAAATCATGTTTGAACTTACTATTTTATAATATTTATAGTATTTCTGTTGATATTTTAAAATAATTGCATAGCCCAAATCTAAAATATATGACTGTCCTGTAAGTTCCATAAATATGCCTTATAAGGGCTTGTGTCACTAATGCACAGTCATTGTTTCTAAAGTACAGACTGAGGGTTTCTGCTTAAGAGTATAATTCCAACTTACAAATGTATGTGTTTGGTAAACATTATTTAAAATTGTCTCCTCCTGGGGCACCTGGGTGCATCAGTTGGTTAAGCGTCTGGCTTCGGCTCAGGTCATGATCCCGGGGTCCTGGGATCAAACGCTGCATCAGGCTCCCTGCTTAGCAGGGAGCCTGCTTCCCCCTCTACCTTTGCCTGCTGCTCCACATGCTTGTGCTCTGTCTCTCCCCAACCTCTGTCAAATAAATAAATAAAATCTTTAAAAATAAGATAAAATAAAATTGTCTCCTCCGTTGAGGCGGAGGGGAAAAAGAGTTTAATAAGTACTGAGCTTCAGTTTGGGAAGATGAAAAGGTTCTGGAGATGGATGATAGTGATGGTTGTACAACAATGGGAATGTTCTTCATGCCCCTGAAATGTACACATTAAAATGGTTAAAATGGTAAATTTATATATTTTATCACAATAAAAATTTTGTTTTAAATTGCCTCCTCTAAGCCTAAAGGGATTCCCAGCATATTTATAACATTACTTGATATTATTTTTCTCGAAAGAACTCTAAATCAGATATGAATATATAAGTGAAAAGAGCATTAACCAAAAAAAACATTGGTCCAACTTCAGTTCACTAAAATTTCTAAATAAACTCACATTGCGATTGAGGAGAAAAGCACTAAGCATCAGCTAGCAAGTATCAGAAGGATGATCTCTTGATTTTATTCCTATCTTGATGACCTTGTAGTTTAATGTAATGGTTTCTAGCTTTGCTAAAAAGTTTAGAGATGACTTTTTATTGACTTTAGTCAAAGAAAGAGAAGATTATTCAATAAAGACTATAAACATTAAACTTCTGGTATTTGGAAGTTGTATTAGATTGAATTTCAGGTATTATGTGCAGAATAAAGTGCTTTTATTATGATCACTCCTCTTTCAACTCTATATATTTCCAGTTTAATGGCATAATAATAGTATGACTGGGATTTACCAGCCACAGTTATAAATATGTAACATTCATTTCTAGGTAATATATTACCCTGTTCTTTTATGAAGAAGTAGTTGCCCTTGATGTAAAAATGGATATTTGATTTGAATAAATGATTCTGGAATTTATGTCATACTCTTAAGTTATCTTGTCCTCTCAGATACTGAAAGGCTTTTGTGAGATGTCAAAGTTGAATAAATAATAATTGCCTTCAAGAATCTTCAGTATATATGATGGTTATTTTAGAACCCAGCTAGAAACCTTTGTAATAGAAATACTTTAATTTTTACCATACCTATTGCCCTAGCCATGATTTATTGAAAGCTGTCTAATCTAATAGCAAACTATGTTTCCTTCTTAAAATACTGAGAACTCTCTTCATATATATCAGTGGTTATCTGGTTAGCAAGTTCTTAATGACTTCATTTCTTACAGAGTTCAACCATACAATTCAAACATTTACAAATATTGCTTCAGTTTACTGGAAAAGGCAAAGAGCACATAAATTCTTGGGATTAGAATCATCTTTAAACCATAGCATTGGTAGGGATTTCACATTCTAATCTCCTACTGGACTGTAAAAAGCCAAAAGGCTTAGCTCACACTCATGGCTAAATGGGTACAGGTAGTGAGGTGAGTATGAATTTTACCCCCACAAAATCAGTTGTGCAAAAAAATAGCATGTATGTTTATTTTCATAAACTAAATGAAATCTGACCCCAAGATGGTGGGATATTTAATCTCAGTTAACTGAGGGTTCCCCACCCTGAGGGTCATTTGGACATCCCAGGTTCTTTCACCAACTGGAGCAGGTGGGCTGGGAATGCTGCTTTGTCTCGGGTTCTCACGGGTCCTTGCTGTGAGCCTCCTTTCAGTGCCTGTACTAAGCTTAAACATTTCTCTTTGATTACTTCTGTCCATGTTTCTTTCTTCATAAGACTATAATAGGACCTCTAGATGGCCCCAGCACTTATAATATTACAATTCAAAATAAATTTATACTTAACTTTTAAAACTAGTCTATGAGTATCGTGTTCCATTGGATTTCAGGTATTATATGCACAAGATGCATACTAAGATGAAAAAAAGCTTCTTTGTATTTTTTTTTTTAATGTAAACTTCTTGAAAAGTTCATTGCAGCTGAACTTACTTGGAAGGAAGACCCTGGCTTAGTGGGCACCCTAAGCACATGCACAATCTACCTGTTAGACGGTCCAAAGCTTTTTGAAAAGGAGTGTAGAGGCCCTTGTGTATGAGAATATCTCTAAATGAGTCAACACTTTTTCTTCCAGTCTGAAAATTCTTTCCTAGCTACTTCATTAGGACACATTTTTTTGACTTGTGTTTTCAAACAGGGTCTGTATAAATATAGAACTGATCAAACCTTCTCAGCAGTCCTTGAAATGAGAGGTGACAGTGCATGAGAATTTTCCCAGGATATTCCCAGTTTAAATGTGTTGTCCCACCATAATTTTTTTCTCTTTTAATAGATTCAGTGAGATATGATTTATATATCATACAACTCACCCATGTGAAGTATACAATACAGTGGTTTTTAGTATATTCACAGGTTCGTTCAACCGTTACCACAGTCAGTCTTAGAACGTTTTTATAACCCCAAATTTAAAAAAAAAAAAAACCCTGTCCCCTTTAGCTACCACTTCTGATCCCCTATCTGTCCTCCCACCTCCAGCCCCAAGAAAACACTAATGTATTTACTGCCTCTATGCATTTCCCTATTCTGAACTTTAATATGAATGGAATCAGATTTTGTATCTGACTTCTTTCACTTAGCGTGTTTTCAAGATTCATCCATGTTGTAGCACGTGTCGGCACTTCATTCCTTTTTATGGTCAAATACTATCCCGTTATATAGATGTACCACATTCTGTTTATTCATTTGTATATTAATTGACATTTGGGTATTTCCTCCTATTGGTTATTATGAATAATGCTGCTGTAAACATTCATGTACATGTTTCTGTGTGGATCTCTTTTCACTTCTCTTGGGTATATATCTCAGAATGGAATTGCCGGGTTATATGGTAATTCTATATTTAATCATCAGAAGAACTGTCAGACTCTTGTCCAAAGTAGCTGCACCATTTTAGATTTGTACCAGCAATATGTGAGGTTCTAATTCTCCATATCCTTGCCAATGGTTAATGTTATTTGGCTTTTTTTCCCTGACCCTACTAGTGGGTGTGAAGTTGTAGCTTGTGGTTTGGATTTGCATTTCTCTGATGAATAACGATGTCAACATTTTTTTCATGTGCTTAGTGACTATTTGTACATTTTCTTGAAGAAATGTCTATTCATCTTTTGCCTATTTTTAAATTGATGTTTTTGTCTTCTTTATATATTCTAGACACAGGTCCCTTATCAGATATATAATTTATAAATTTTTTCTCTCATTCTGTGGGTTATCTTTTCACTTCCTTAATACTATCTTTTGAAGCACAATTTTTTAAAACAATTGATGAAGTCCAATTTATCTTTTTCTTTTGTTGCTTTTGGTGTCATATCTAAGAATCCTTTACCAAATCCAAAACCATGTGGATTTACCCCTATGTTTTCTTTTAGTAGTTTATTCGTGTTAGCTCTTTGATCCATTTTGTGTTAATTTTTACATATGATGGAAGCTGGCATTTTTAATCTTACCTTTCACTCTCAGAAATGGTGGATGATAAATGATATGGTCACTCTAGTTAGAGATGAAGTAAATGAAATAGATTAAACCTCTCTGACCCACGATAATTAACTCCGTATAAAGGCAAGAGTCATATGGCCCTGAGGAAATTTAGAGAAAACAATTAAAAAAAAAAAAAAAAAGAATGAGTCAGAGATTAAGAAGATAAGCCAAAGCTCACACATTTGCCTTCTTTCAAGTCTACAACTGTCTAATTACTTTTCCATTTCTAGAATTTTTTAAAATTCAGTTCCTGCTTTTAAAACAGTATAGCTCTATGCCATCATGCTCAGTAGGGTGTCTATTAACTTTAAAATACCAATTCATGGGCAATTTTGTATTTTCTCTTAAGAATTACATATATAGGGGCACCTGGGTAGCTCAGTGGGTTAAGCCTCTGCCTTCAGCCCGGATCATGATCTCAGGGTCCTGGGATTGAGCCCCACATCGGGCTCTCTGCTCAGTGGGGAGCCTGCTTCCCCCAGTCTCTGGCTGTCTCTCTGTCTACTTGTGATCTCTTTCCCTCAATCAAATAAATAAATGAAATCTTAAAAAAAAAAAAAAAGAATTACATATATATTTCACAAGTGAATTTCAAATCTTGCTGAAATTCGTCACTAATATTTGCATAGTTACTTCAATGATATAAATCTAGGGTTTACTTATTTTTAAAAAGATTTTATTTATTAGAGAGAGAGCATGAGAGTAGGGTGAGGGGCAGAGGGAGAAGCAGACTCCCGCTGAGCAGGGAACCCAATGTGGGATTCAATCCCGGGACTCCAAGATCACGAACTGAGCCGAAGGCAGACGCTTAACCAACTGAGCCACCCAAGTGTCCTAAATCTACGGTTTAAAAAAAAAGTTAATGCAGCTAAATTGAGGATTATTCCAAATTCCCTATAGTTTGGCAACAGACTTGTCATCTCTTTACCCATTCTAAGGATATCAATTTAATTTTCCTAATTGTATAACTCCTTCTAAATAAAGTATAGTAATGAACTTTAGAACTGATAAAAGATCTACATGGCTATGAATTGGTTATCTGCTCAGCTTAGCTATGAGCTGATAGTGATGTGTCGTAAACTCCTGTGTAGAATTAAATAATAGTAATGAATTTGGATCTTTAAGAAATATTTTCTCATTTACCTCTCTTAACAATCGGATATTTCTTTGAGTTTTAACCCTTGACTATAGTACTAAAATAGGTAAACTTCTATATTTGAATGTAAATGAATCCACTAATCATTGTGTTGATATTTTTAACCTTTATATATAGCTGAGCCATTGGTTGCTTTTTTTTGACATTGTTCTTATAGGAAAAAAGACAATGTGTTTTTGTTTTTTACTCCACAAACAGGTTATTTGAGGATTCAGTATACAGAATTCTTTTTCTGCCTTTTGGCACCTTATTATCCAAGGATTAAGATTATAGTCAGACAAAAACTGGTTTCTTCATATTTGTTTGCCCTTGTCCCTTGGAGCTAAAAGAGATATAACAACCAAATATCTGTTTACCGAGACAGGCAGTTATTGTTTTGTTGGTTCTGTCAATCTTTTTGTACCTGTGATTATTTCATAAAAAGTATTTTGAATGATGTTACATGCCTGTCAATTTCAGGAACAGCTCTGTGGAGCAGAAAACAAACGTAAAAGATTTAGCCAGTGGAACTCTGGATTGTTTTTATTAGTTACCAAGCTCTGAGAACTTTGAAATTGTAAAGTGCTTTTAAATTATTCAATAAGCATCTCGGTATCAGAAATAATTCATTATTGTATTATCCTCTCCATTTTCAAAATGAGTCAATTTATTTGGTCATATCAGACAGCAAGTACTGATGGAAAGCCATAATTCATATTTCCCTTTTGCTCATGTACTTAGGGAACAGTGTTATAGATATCAAGACTGGAGCGGATAGTTTTCCCCTTCTTAATGCTGTCATTCAGTGTCCTCGCTGATAGTAAGGAATGACTTGCAAAAAGAATATGCAGATTAGGTGGGATGAAAATCACTGCAGAGGGGAGTCTCTCTTCCTTGTGGTAGTTGATGTCATCCTGGGAGTGTATCTTGGCAGAAACAAGATTAGAAATATTGTTCTTAGGATGGTCTACTTAATATAGACCAAATGGTGCAGATCTCCTGGAAAACATGGGAAAATTGTGCCTGACTAAAGGTGTCCTAAGTCAGGCTTCTCAAACTTAAAAAGGCAAGTTCTGGTTCAGTATTCTCAGGCAGAGTCCAAGACTATAAAACACTGTATTTTCTAACCAGCTCACAGGGAATGGATTGCTGCTGGTGCAGGAACCACACTGAGTAGTATCCAGGACTGTGTGGTTCAGGCTTGCAGGGAGCCCCACAGGGTACAGGACTTGGAAGGTGATAGAAAAGGTCTTTCTTGGGAGGAGGCAGGTACTTGCTTCTGTGAACAGAAGGGGCAAGGAGGCAACCCAGTGAGCATGGAGGGAGATGGATGGATGATAGAGCCTGAATCCCTGGAAAATATTCAAAGATGAGGGCAGACTTGTTTGAATTGAGAGAGGATCTCTCAGAAGGTTGCTAATGCTCATAGAGGTAGATACAAAGGATTATGCAGTGGCACGAAAGACAACTTCAGCAAAATTTTTTGAATGGGATTGAGGAGAGAGGTTAATGTATCAAAATGCAGTAATGTATGGGAAAGCACTTTGTGAACTGTAAAGTGCTACTCAAATGTAGGGCATTGAACATTAATACTAATAGCCTTCATCAAGTCAGTCAATATGGGGCTGGGTGTCAGATCAAGATTATTACCAAGGGACACTGATAAAAGAAGAGATTGGAGCAGTAGTACCAGAAAATGGACAACCAGTCTGAAAGTTCTGAATGGAGGAGAGGGAGTAGATGAATGTGATGACATGATCTCTTGCTTAGGGAAGAACTGGAACCAGGAAGTTTAAGGAGCCGTAAGTGTGCCTTGGACCAGCAAGCTCCATTTATGTACAAGCAAACTGAGGTCCAAAAAAGCTAAATTATGTGCACAACGTCACTCAGGAGAGTAGTGACTTTTTTAGGACTGTCAGATTTAGCCAACAATAAAATAGAATCCCCAGTTAAATTTGAATTTCAGTTAAAAATAATTTTTAGAGGCAACCTAAGAAAAAGAAGAAGATATTTGCTAATGACAGAATAGATGAAGGACTGTTATTCAAGATCTATAAAGAACTCATCAAACTCAACACCCAAAAACCAAATAATCCCTTCGAGAAATGGGCAGAAGATATGAACAGACACTTCTCCAAAGAAGACATACACATGACCCACAGTCACATGAAAAAATGAGCCACGTCACTTGCCATCAGGGAAATACAAATCAAAACCACTCTGAGATACCACCTCATACTAGTTAGTATGGTTAAAATTGACAAGACAGGGAACGACAAATGTTGGCGAGGATGTGAGAAAGGGGAACCATCTTATACTGTTGGTGGGAATGCAAGCTGGTACAGCCACTCTGGAAAACAGTATGGAGTTTCTTCAGGAAGTTGAAAATAGAGCTACCCTATGACCCAGCAACTGCACTACTGATACAAATGTAGTGAAAAGATACAGATGTAGTGAAAAGAAGGGGCATATGCACCCCAATGTTCATAGCAGTGTCCACTACAGCCAAATGGTGGAAGGAGCTGAGATGTCCTTCAACAGATGAATGGATAAAGAATATGTGGTTCATATATACAAAGGAATATTACTCCACCATCAGAAAGGATGTATACCTACCATTTACATCGACATGGATGGAACTAGAGGGTATTATACTAAGTCAAATAAGTCAGCCATAGAAGGACAACTATTACACGGTTTCACTCATATGTGGAGTGTAAGTAGTGCAGAGGACAATATGAAAAGGAAGGGAAAACTGAATGGGCAGAAATCAGAGAGGGAGACAAACCATGAGATACTCTTGAATCCAGGAAACAAACTGAGGGTTGCAGATAGAGGGGTGGGTAGGGTATTGGGTACCTGGGTGATGAGTATTAAAGAGGGCATGTGATTTGATGAGCTCTGGATGTTATATGCAACTAATATATCATTAACCATTAGTTCAAAAACTAATGATATGTTGGCTAAGTGAATTTAATTTTTTAAAAATGTTAAAAAATAATTTTTAGTATAAATATGTACAATAAATACCTCTAGTCAAGCAAAATATTTGTGACATACTAAACAATATTTATTGTTGATCTGAAACTCAGATTAAACTGGACATCCTATAGTTTATTTGGAAACACTAGACTTGTTGAAAATTGAGTACTTTTTGTAAATAGAGATACAGAAAAGATAAAGAAAATACGTTAACTTTGTATTTAGAATGTAACATCCATCAGGGTGTTCATTTCTGCATTTTTTATTTTCTGGAGATTCCCCAGAATCTAGGTCTGTGACTAGCACTCAGTAAATACTTATTGTATGTGTGAAGGAAGGTATGTTAAGGTTAAAAGTATTGTGGCATGTAGGATGCTTAACATACAAAAGAACAGAAATAAGATTTAGATATTTGTTCCTAAATATATCCTATGTGTCTGATATTTTATTTCTTCAGCAGAAATGATCTTGAGCAATCTTCTCAAGAATGTTCAGTATGGAAAATAAGGTACAAAGGAAAGATAAGACTTTGAAAATGAAATTTTGAGTCATATTAGGGTTAGGAAGTTCTGCATCACTAGTTTACTAGAATTTTCAAGAGTAATTCTGAGGATTTTAACTGATCAGTAACTTGAGGATATAAGTGTAGCATGTAGCACAAAATGATATGGTTTGGAATGTATTTCTGAAAAAAATAAACACTTCAGAGATTGTTTTCAACAAAGGGTAATATGACAGAGGAGTGGATTACTGGGAGCTGGCCACAGCTTCCCTGCCAGCAAGGTTGTTGCAGATAGAGTTTATCAGAGTCTTCTTCATCTAGATCTAAAACAGTGCTGAGAGAACTGATTGGGCTCACCCCTATTTAAGCGCCCTTGATAACACCACAATCTGGTTGGATTTCTTAAACTGACACTTGGGGTAGAAGAGGATATGAAAAAGCACAGGAATGACACATACGACTGTCATTGGTTAAGGGTTTACAGTGAGCAAGCATGCATCCGGTAGGAATCCACTTAATCTCATAAGAATCCTGCAAGAAAGGTATTATGACCGCCATTTTTCAGATGGAAAAATTGAGACATACAAAGATGGAATAACTTAACACAATAAGTGGTAAAAGTGGGAATTGAACCTAAATCTCTTTTCCATTATGCAGCATTGCAAATCAACTTATTCTAATAATAGAAACCTGCAAAATATATTGCCTTGTTTTACCAAAATCATCACCATAGAAAATAATTACAAGTAGATCATATTACCATGAATCAAGCTTTGGATTTACATAAAGTTCATAAACATCTTCTAACCAAAGTCATTAGTCCAGTGATTGAGTTCTACTCTCATATTTTCTCTCATCCTCCCTTCATCGGGAGGGCAATGGATTGCCTTTGCGTTTTCTCATTGTGCAGTCATCATTGTACATGAGTCTATCTGTTGGTGTCTGGGCAGGCAGCAGATGGTACATTCAAGTAGGTAATTGAGGAGAATTTAAGGAAGGGAATATTTACAAAGGTGTGGACAGGGTTAAGAGAACAAGTGGGAGAGAGAGAAGAGACAGGAACTAGCAGCAGCTGGAATCAGTTACTGTCCCTTGACCCCAAAGCAGCAAGGAAAGCAGCAGGCTCCTTGCCTCCTGGTTGTGTCACGGGAGAGACACAACCAGCAGGCAAGGAGCTGCTCTTTCCTAGGAATGCTACGGCCAGTTTGTTGCCACCAGGAAGAAGTAAAATCAAACAAAGTCTAGGATGAAAATGAAGAAGTAAACAAATACCTGCCTTCCCTCTCTTCTTGCAGTCTAGTCTCTTGCTGGTGGCCAACATTAACTGAACTCAACCAGAAGCCAGAGGACAAGGGAGCCACTGATCTAGTCCACAAAGGTCAGTCTCCCAGGGTCAGAGCAGGGTGGAAAATGGGGCATATTGACTCTGGAAGGGCAGATGGGAAATGCCCGTTGCATAGTGCTTTCTTGCCATGGTCGCATAGCCCAATAAGCCTATGATTACTTCTCCTGCACTCTTGTTTGCCACATTCCTTTCCTTTTGTCTCCCAATTTCTCTCTCTGGCAGATGTCCTCTCTCTGCTCTGCATGGAGGGCTGCCAGTTAGCCCCACTTCTTGCATTTCAGTGACGTCAGTGCTGGGCCCCATTTCTATGGAGCTCCTGGTGTTTTTCAACCCCAACTGCAGGTCTACTGAGGGGCACATACTCTGGGGTAGGTCTCCTTGGTCACCTGATTTCTGATTTCACTTGGGAAGCCTCTCTTCCTCGTCACACCATTGGCCGTCTTCCTTCAGATCCTCCAGTGTTAATGGTTCTAAAGGTATTTCCCTCAAATGGCTACCTTCCTGGGAAATCAAGTAGCCCTGCCTTCATGGTGTGTCTGATTTCCTATGGCATTTCTGCCCTCAGGAACAGCCAAGTCCATAGTGTTTATTATCCAGTAGAAACCATGACTCATGTGGTACTGCTTTAGAGAACTGGCACTCAAAGAACATAGTCCAACAAAAGGAGGATTTTCCCTTCTCCTTTTTTTTTTCTTTTTATTTTTGTACTTACTTCCCTTGAATATTCAGAAGAGGACACATGAAACTGTATTCAGGAAATTCCCTTTCCCTCCCTTCATGAGTTTCCCGTGGAAGTCCCAGAGAATTTGCCTGACAACAGAACACCCCCATCCCACCGTCCACCCCCCAGGGCGGAGAAAGGAAAGCAACTGAGCTGGTAGAGGTAAGACCCTTCTCAGTAGATAGAGGATGAGAAAGGCTGGGTGCATTTCTGCCTGAGTAAGATTTCCTCACCAGTAGGAGGATCATGATGGAGTAAGATCAGCTGCACCGAAAGGTATCAAAAGCCTTTTAAACTTTAAACAAGTTGATAGTTATGACATATGGATTAAAGTCTCATAACCAAACTTATTTCCATCTGTAATCATTACAATGGCTGCCATTCATTGAGTGCTTGCCCTGTGCCAGGCATTTTACCAAGGATTTTAATATATTTATCTCTAAACTGCAAACCAAATCTGTAGCATAGTTGGTGCCAACCTCACTTTACAAAAGAAGAGATTGAAATGCAGAGCCATGAGTTGAAATAATTATGACTCTAAAGCATGTACCCTTGTCATTAACAGTGGCGTTAGTGTAGTCGCTCACAGCAGTTGAACAAATACTTTGATCGGTCCTCGTGCTAACTTCATGCAGGCAGCATTTTTAATCTTCCCATAAACCCAGTGAGGTAGTAGTGTTGTCTGTGGATGAGAGTCAGAAAGATGTAGGTACCCTGTTGGATGCCTAGTACTCATCAGAGTCACAACATGAACCCAGGTCTATTGGATACCAGATGTGTTCTCTTAATCACTGATCCATTCTCCCATGATGCCGGTTTTGTAATATTATATACTAGGTTTTACATTGTGGTATTATGGATATAGTAGCTTCTTATTTTGCAATTTCTAGGATAACTCTGTGTGGACAGAGGAGGGTATTTCTAAGAGTTGAGAAAGAGTTAACATGACAGGACCTGCTAAGATATTGTTTGAAGCAGTGCAGGTCAGTTTGTGAGTGCTGGGGTAGACCAGCATAGTCCATGGCAATCATTTTGAAATAGAGAAATCTGGGGTTCATGAGATGAGTCAAGAGAATAACAAACAACAACTGACCCTGTGAAACAGAAACCAAGGAACAAATTATAATACACAGGTCCTTTGGGTTGATATTTACCAGCTAGCCCATTCCTTTAAGAGCAAACCAGTAAGGGGTGCCTGAGTGGCTTAGTCAGTTAAGTGTCTGACTCTTCATTTCGGCTCAGGTCTTGATCCCAGGGTTGTGAGTTCAAGCCCCACATTGGGCTCCATGCCCACATAAGAAAAAAAAACATAATCCAGTAATAGTCATCTTTCCTCGGGAAGTCTCTGTATAGTTTGGGTCATTCCCTTTATAATTGGCTCTTATTAAGACAGGACTTAATCAAGCACTCATGTGTATTCTTGATAGCTCTCAACATGCCAATAAAATTGGAGTGGGAAGTGAGAGGAATATACTGCATCTGGTTAAAAATATGACTTGAGATCGTTTTTTAAATATTATTTATTTTTATCTAAATGTTTTTAAAATCCAGTATAGTTACCATACAGTGTTATATTAGTTTTAGGTATACAATATGATTCAACAATTCTATACATTATTCAGTGTTCATCATGATAATTGTGTTCTCTCTGTATATATGTATATTATACACACACACACACACACACACACCCTACATCTTCTTTATTCATTTATCTATTGATGGACACTTGGGTTGCTCTCATAATTTGTCTATTATAAATAATTCTGCCGTGCAAATACCTTTTTGAATTAGTGTTTTCATATTCTTTGGATAAATACCCAATAGTCGAATGTGGTAGTTTTATGGAAGACAAGTCCTGACATTGACATTAGCCTACACATGCTGAAATGAATAAAATATGGAGATGTTTTTATAAAACAGTACAAATGTTGGCTTGACTAGTCAGTTGTCTCATGAGAGAATTGGCAAAAACAGAAAGGGAAGCAGCTCTCCGAAGACCACAGATAAACTCTTCCGCAGACTTTGGGTATTTCCTAAGATGTATGTTTCTAAACAAAATTTCAATTCCGTTAGGAGAAAACCACTCACTTTTAGCAGATTAAGATAACTTTTAATGTTTAAAAATTATGTTTTGGTTGGGTGATTTCTACCATGATTTCATGAAGTTTTTTTGTTTTTTTTTTTCCCCTTTCCAGTTTTAGGGGAGGGCCAATTGAGGGGAGTGTGCTTTGGGGATCAAGGAACATTATCCTAAATCATACACTTAAAATGTTGTCCTGTCTACCAGCCTGTCATTCACATTCTTAACCTGCTTCTCCTACTGTTGAACTTTTACCCTGAAGAAGTTGAGACTCAGAGACACAAGTGTATAAAAGAGCATTTAATAGGACCAGATTCTGAGCCTTCCTTTCCCTAAGCCAATTTCTAATGTAAATCCTGCCTATTCCAGGCTTTTGGTATCATTTTTCTTGAATTCCTATCTCATTGAAGCCTTGTGCCAAGCACTCAGAATAAATAGACCACGAAGTAATCGAGAAGCTCACAGGCAGTTTTTTCCTTGAAAAGTGGCTCCCAGTGCAAATTGGTGCAGCCACTGTGGAAAACAGCATGGAGGGTCCTCCAAAAGTTAAAAATAGAACTACCTTATGATCCAACAATTGCACTACTAGGTATTTATCCAAAGGATACAAAAACTCTAATTCAAATGGATACATGCACCCTGATGTTTATAGCAGCATTATCTACAATAGCCAAATTATGGAAGCAACCAAGTGCCCAATGACTGATGAATGGATAAAGATGTGAGATACACACACACACACACACACACACTGAAGTATTACTTAGCCATCCAAAACAATGACCTCTTGCCATTTGCAACGACATGGATGGAGCTAGAGAGTATTACGCTAAGTGAAATATGCCAATCAGAAAAGACAAATACCATATGATTTCTTCATATGTGGAATTTAAGAAACAGAACACATGAGCAAAGGGGGAAAAAAAAAAGAGGCAATCCAAGAAACAGACTCTTAACTATAGAGAACAAACTGGTGGTCACCAGAGGAGAGATGGGTAGGGGGATGGGTGAAGTAGGTGATGGGGATTAAGGAGGGCACTTTTGATGAGCACCAGGTATTGTATGGAAATGTTGAATCAGTATATTGTACACTGAAAACTAATATTACACTGTATGTTAACTAACTGGAACTTAAAAACTTTAAAAAAAGTAAATTGGCTCTGGGACCACACTGCACTGACACTGTGGCTGCTTGTGAAAAATTCAGATTACTAGGTCCCTATGGAAGCCTATGGAATCCAAACCTTGGCACCTAGACAGGGAAGGGGAGAGCCTAGAGCCTTCCTAGAGCCACTGAGGGGAACAAGAACATGAACAGAACTGATGGTAACATGATGAGATGAAGGCAGCAGTCATGTGGAAAGAGTTGGGAAGAGAACGTGAGGAAGAGCTGGCCTTGACTCCTTACTGATAATTAGAAGGCAGCAAGCAACAGTTTCCTGCTGGCCTTTGATGCCAACTGAAGTAGAACATACCTGTATGTCATTGCAATGTGTGGTTTATCCTGGTTAACTACATTTGGTTTGGAATCTACTGGGCTTATTACTTGCTAAATATCGTTGGCTATCCAAAAACATGTAATGTTTAGTATCAGAGGATGAAATTAAGTGTTAGCTCTCTAGGCTAAGCCTAGCACTTTAAATTGATGCATTTATAGGTAGTATAAAATGGTGCTGTCCATACAGTCAGGATGATTGTGGCTCCTACGCTCAAATTACATAGTCCATGAATACATATTGACTTCCATTTCTCCTTTTGCAAGATTATATAACTATTGTACTTTTAATTAGGAGGGTGATGATGCTGATACCAAGAAATTCAGTGCAATGAACTTTTTATTATTAGAGATAAAAATTAATCCTCAATTCCTTTGGCCTTTTAATTGTTTAACTGTGGAATCAGTCAAATGTGGAGGCTGAAGAAGCACCAAGGGATAATGTAATTGCAACTCTTCAAACAATTGTATCTGTCTGGAGAATGAAGATTGATGATCTAGAAAATAGATCTCATTGTTTCAGTAGTAGAATTATGGGCTTTGCCAGTGGCTATTAAGAGAGGTTCTCTGGGAAACTTTTTACCAAAAGGAAAAAAAAAAAAAGATACTTGTGAGATGAAGGAAATTTAATTCAAACACTTTTCATTAAGCAAGGCCAGAAACTCCAATTCCCAAGTTCATAGTTGACGAGAGGCCCCAGAGCACTAATTATCCATTTTTCAAGTTTCCTGATAGAAAGCTCTTCAATTAGATATAGACAAGGGGGAAATTATGGTAAAAGGAAGGGTATTTTGTCCTTTCTGAAGAGCACTAGGAAAATAGAGACTATATAACAATGTTATGTTAAGAGATAATTATATTAAATGAGTTAAGCACTTTGAATTATCTTAAAAGATGTTAAATTACTTTTAGTATTGCATTTCATTTAAAGGGCTTAAAATTTTAATTCAGAAAATCAGCTTGGATTCAGTGTTCATTTGTGTTCCCTAAACTCTCAGAGATGATAGGTTGCCGTGGGCAGCCTCAGACATCTCCTGGGGAAATTGGTCATTCTGTGGATAAACTAGGTTGTGTTTTTTGTTCAAAGTGCCAATGAACATTTGAAATGTGATTCAGTGTACTTGTCATGCTGTTAGGAAGATTGATTAGTTGTCTCACTTGTTGAGTCTATATGGTCATACATATATGGGGTGGATAGGGATGTAGATGATGGACTTGGTAGGAGGCTATGAGCAATCACGGATTAATAGAAATAAGAGGAAATACCTCCCTCAGTGTTCAACAACATAATGGTAGCCCATGAATATTTTATTTTACCATTTTAAAGTGGAGGAAGCTTAGAAGGTGAGTTGAAGTGACCTCAATCTCTGGCTTTATTTATAATGTAGTGTTTCTTGTTATTTGCTGCTAAGCAGAGAGTGAAGATGTAACTGTTTACCTCAACAGGGTAAATGGAAGCAGTTCTACAACCATGGTCCACCAACCAGCTGAACTCTGAGTATGTATCTGTCCAGGAATTATTTCTAATCTGAGCACAGAGATGATACCGAACATGCATTTACAATGAAACAGTCACTGGCATTTTGCATGATTTTGTGCTGTTAATGGAGAACTCTGCTAGCGGTCAGTGAATGTAGATGCCAGGTTTCAGAAACCCAGGGCTAGAGAAACAGATTAGAGGTGCTCATTATTAGTACTGGAAGGTTTTAAGGTTCATCTTTTAGCAATGTGAAAAACTATTTCTTATATCTATAGCGTTTCTTATTTTAAAGTTAAAAAGGAGGCAGTGTCATATGAGAATGGCACTAAAAGATGATGAAGTTGGGGAATTGGGGAGAATTGAAAGCAGGTTAAAAAAACTTGGGCCTTGGGGCGCCTGGATGGCTCAGTGGGTTAAAGCCTCTGCTTTCGGTTCAGGTCGTGATCCCAGGGTCCTGGGATCAAGCCCCGCATCGGGCTCTCTGCTCGGCAGGGAGCCTGCTTCCCCCTCTCTCTCTCTGCCTGCCTCTCTGCCTACTTGTAATCTTTCTCTCTCTGTCAAATAAAATAAAAAAAAAAAAAAAAAAAAAAAAAAAAAAAACCTTGGGCCTTAACATGGTTTGTTCAGGATGTTCAAAATAAAGTAACCACAATTTAAAAACAGATGAACATTAATGTTCTGTAACGGTAATAAATGTGGTTTCTTTGTAAACCATTTCAAAACTAAAGACATGAGAAGAGAAACTAAACTCCCAACAGTTGTCCCTGCCTCCCCCCCCAGGCTTCTCTCCCACTCATAGAAAACCTAACCACACTGGTGCTTCCCATCTTAATTCTAGGCATGGCTGTGGAGGACATTTTTTTTTTTTAAAAAAACAAGAATAGGATGCTTTTGTACCTACAATTCGGAAGGTACTTCAGTCCCACTTAATTATTTGTCATTATCTGTCTGCATTATAAGTCATTAAAAGACATTCAAAAAGAGAAAATGAGAGAGAAGGAAGCTGAGATTCTGTATATGGGTTACTTCTCCACCAATAAGATGCTGTTTACGCCTTTAGGGATGACTTTCCCTTCCTGGTCAGGGTCTCTTAGCCTGCAGTAGATGAGCTCTGGTCTCAGCTGTGAACTTCAGAGAACCCAGGTATTGATTCTACCTCATGGGGGCAGTGGAGTTAATAATAATAATAATTATAATAATTATAATGGTAGTGGAGTTAATAATAATAGGATTGGGGACCTCTATCCAGTTGAGGGAGGGCTAATGTTTTCTTCTTGGGTTAAGAAGGAATAAAAACTCAGTGAAATGATCACAAACCCAAGGGCTAAGAAGATTATACATCTGTGCCATAATCAGTCCAAAGTCTAGTAAATAGGTTTGTTCAGAGATAGAGTTTAACCACAGCGAGTAGGCAAAAAGCCATTAAAATGTGGTAAATGAACAAATAAATGATTCTGGAATTTGGAATTGGAACCTAAGGGGTGGGAAGTAAGATATCAAAGAGAAAACTTCTTAAAACAAAAGGTGGTTAGCTTGTAGTTACAACAAGAGCAGTAGGAAATGTCAAGAAACCCAGAGAAGGACACACAGATGCAACACGTCATGATGGTCATGCATGTAGAAATGGGGAGCAGGGATATCATCACATGGAAGAGGGCAGGAATTCAAAAATTATGTTCAGAAACTGCTTAAAGGGAAGAGTAGGGTCACAGAAGGTGGAAGAGGGTGGGGAAGTGACCACTATAGTAAGTCAGGTCCTGCTGATGCAGAAGATATGTGTCAAAAGAACTATTTCTGCTGTCATCGAAGTATGAAAAGTCACAGGAGCCTTGGCATAGTATCTTCCTTTGTTGGACCCCGTGACAGGCATACATATCCTTCCATAGCATCGCAAGTGAAAGGTGGCGAGTTGAGGACAGAGGATGAGTAGTATTGTTCTGTCTGGCCAAATAGCATCTTACAACAATTCCTTTACAGTGCTGTTTTTAATGGCTCCAAAGTGAATATGAATATGCCATGGGTAATTTAATAATTTTTATTATTTGACATTTATGCTATAGTAAGTTTTTATATTATAAATTATGCTACAGCAAATAACCCTGTAGGCCAATCTTTGTCCTTTTTTGTTTCCTTTGAAAAACTGATGTAAATTGAGTACACAGCCTTAAAAATTGCTTATTTTACACTGTTGATACTGCTTGCCAGACTTTATTCCACAGAATTTGTACCAATGGGGACGCCTGGGTGGCCCAGTCGTTAAGCACTTGCCTTCGGCTCAGGCTCAGGTCATGATCCCAGGGTCTTGGGATGGAGCCCTGCATCGGGCTTCTCCCTCTCTCACTCCCCCCTGCTTGTATTCCCTCCCTCGCTCCCTCTCTGTCAAATAAATAAATCTTTTTAAAAAATTTGTACCAATGTACACTATCATCAACAGTGAAACAGCAACCGTTTCCCACATTCAAGGGTGAGACTCCTAGCACATCATCAGTTTTATAAACCTCTGAATTATATTTTTCTAATAATGCAGATGATGTCAATTAAGTCATATGAACTCTTTTTACTGGTACTCACTGTGATCAAAGGTATGTAATTTTAAAATACCTGGTGGAAGTTAGAGCTGTATTCTATAGTGATCAAAGAATATTTAAGCTATACAGAGTGATCATACTCATTATTTTACTAGCACAGTGTTCTAACCTATTTCTGTAACTGCAGTCTAAAATATTTCTTTTTATCCTTCTAATTGGATAACTCCTAGAAAGGAAACTAATAATTCTTCTTTTCTCTAAAACTAGAAAATTCAACTAGAGAAATTCAGGATATAAGGTCCCTGAACAGCTCAGTGATATTACTGTATTTTAGTTTTAAAAGAACACCCAAAACAGAATCCATATTTGAAATATATTACGGTAGTTAAGAAAGTATGAAACACTGTTCACACACATTATTTGATGTGGAAAAATATATATTAAAAAAGTAGAAAATGTCCTCCTGTTATTGATCTCAATAAATGCATTTATTTTTAAAACAGGTTTAGGAGAAAATTGTCATAACTCACAGTGAGTCTAGTCAGAATCAAATAAAAAACCCAGCTGTTTGAATCAAGATCATTTATTTTAAGTTACACATTATTTTAAATGGCTACATGGGTAGTATAAAGAGCAAGAAACTAGAGATCAAGAATTAAAGTCTTAAACTGAACTCTGCCACTTTCTAGATGTGCGCATTTGGGAAATAAAATCTGAGTCTCAGTTTATCTATTTATTTTAAAAAAACCTCTCATTGCCTGTTGTCTCTCAAAGAGTTGTTAACAAATATTGAGATAAATGGATGTGAAAATTTGCGAACTGCTATGTACTTGTAACACTGCCTACTACTTTTAATAATTATAACCATATATATTTTTCTCCAGACCTTTAGATCTTAGATTTTAATATTTAATACTTTAATGTGAAAAGTAGGGTGGGGGATGGATAAAAGAAGAAAATTGATAAAAGATGGATCTTTCAAATAAAATTTATTTTGAAATATAACATAGCTCAGAGCAGTTCATAAGTCATAAGTATTTGCTTTAATGAATTATAATTAATACACTAAAGTAGCTACTACCGAGGTTAAGAGATAGAACATTACAGCTGCCCAGAAAGTCTCCTTGTGCCCCATTTTAAGCTAATGACTATGGCCCTCCTTCCCAAAGATAACCAACATCCCAACTGCAAGTATTATACTTCAGTTTTACCAGTTTTTGAATTTTATAAATGAAGTCATATAATATGTATTTTTTGCATCAAATTTCTTTTGAGATGTTCCATATAGCTGTACTTGAGACATCTGTATTACCAAATAATATTCCACATTTTCAAATATACCATAATTTATCTACTGAAAAACATTTGAGTTGTTTCCAGTTTGAAGCCATTATAAATACTACCATGAATAAATACAAATATCCAATATATTATATACCTCCTATAGATATCTCCACACGTATATACACATACATACACACACACATCCTAGGTGTAGAATTACTTGATCAAAAGTTACACATATGTTCAATAATGAGATTTCTTCAAAAGTTTTTCCAAATTGGAAAATTCATAATTTGTGAGAGTTCTGGTTTTTCCATATCTTCACCAACATTTGGTACTGTTACATTGTTTTGATGTTAGTCACTCTCCTGGGTATATAGTGGCCTCTTCTTTTGGTTTTAATTTGTATTTCCCTGATTGTTAATGAGATTGAGAACCTTTTAATAATTTCATAAAAATTTGATCATCTCCTTTTGTGTCTTTTGCCCATTTTCTATTGGTTTGTCTGGGTTTTTAAATGATTTGTAGAAGTTGTTTATTCTGAAGATGAGTCCTTTGTCATATTCATGACTTGAAAATATCTCACACTCTGTGGGTTGGCTTTTTAATTTCTTAGTGGTGTTATAATAAGTAGAAGACCTTAATTTCACACACTTCAGTTTGTTAATTTCTTCTTTTGTGGTTAAGACTTTTTCTTTCTATTTAAGTTATCCTTGCTTACCACAAGGACATGAATGTATTTTCTTTTACAATGTTACAGAAATTTTGTTTTGCCTTTCACATCTAGAGCTACAGTTTATCTAGGATTAAGTTTTATTTTTTTAAAAAAAGGAGTAAGTTTTATGTGTGGTGTGAAGGGGTTTTGGGAATCAGGATTTGTTTGTTTGGTTTTTTTCCCCCACGTGCACGTACAATGGATGCAGAATTATTTATTTTAAAAATCTTTTCCTGACTGTTCTGCTACCATAAATGCAGTGTCCATATTTGTATTGGATTATCTTAACTATTTATTTCATTGATGTATTTGTTCAGCTTTACGCCAATACCATACTGTTTGAATTTCTATGACTTTATAATAAGTCTTGATCTGCACTTGAGCTCTTCTCCTCACCTTCTTTTTCTCCAAGTTTGTCTTGTCTATTCTTTGCCCTTTGTATTTCTGTATAAATTTTAGAGTAATATCTACTAAAAAAAAGAAAACTTTTGAAGTTTTTATAGGAATTGCATAAAATCTATAGGTCAATTTACAATATTGAGTTTCTCCAGTCTACAAGTGTTGTATGTCCATGTTATTTTGGTTTTCATTTTAGTAATGTTTTATGATTTTCTATACAGAAGTTTTACATATGATTCTTGAAATTTATTCCTGGGTATTTGATGTTTTATGCTGTTGTACATTGTTCAGTTTTTAAAATCTATTTTTCCAACTCTTTTATAGATGTTGAATTGATATTATTGACTTTTTATTTAACAACATTGATAAATTGCCTTTATTTGATTATTTATCTGAAATCCTTGAGATTTTCGTACATACACAAATCACATCATCAGCCAATAATTACAGCTTCATTTTTTTCTTCCCAGTCTTACAACATTTTTTTCTTTTCCTTGTCTTATTGCCTTAGCTAGAACCTTCAATATAGTATTGATTAGAAGTACAAAGTACATTTTTGACTCCTTGCCAATCTCAGAGAGAATTTTTTCAATATTTAAACTTTAATTACTATATCTACTTTAGGAACTTTGTAGATAATCTTTTTCTTTTTTTCCCACCTTTACTGAGGTGTACAGGTATTTGGCAAATAAAAATTGTGTATATTTAAGGTATATAATGTGATGGTTTGTTATACATGTATATTGTGAAATGATGACCATAATTATTAACACATCCATCACTTCACATAGTTACTTTTTTTGTTGTAGTGGTAGGGGATGAGAACAAAACATATAATATAGTATTATTAACTAGCATTATTTTAGATCCCCAAAACATATTCATCTTGTAACTAAAAGTTTATAGCCTTTGACAAATATCTCCCTATTTCCCCATATCACCTTCTCTCAATTACCACTCTATCCTCTGATTCTATCAGTTCAAGTTTTTTAGATACTACATACAAATTAGGTCATATAGTGTTTGTCTTTCTCTGCTGTATTTCACTTAACATTAATTTCTCAAGGTCTATCCATGTTGTCACAGGTGGTAGGATTTCCTCCCTTGTATAGATGAATGAAATTCCATATGTCACATTTTCTTTATCCATTCATCCATTGGCAGACACTTAAGGTTGTTTCCATAGCTTGGTTATTGTGAAAAATGTGGCAGTGAACATAATACAATTATCTCTTTGAGATATTAATTTCATTTCCTTTGGATATATCCCCAGCAGTGAGATTGCTGAATCAAAGTTTTATTTTTAATTTTCTGAGGAACCTCCATACTGTTTTCCATAATAGTTGTACCAATTTACATCCCCGCCAACAGTGTATGAAAGTTCCCCTTTCTTACACCCTTGCCACCACTTGTTATCTTTTGTCTTTTTGATAATAGCCATCCCAACAGGTGTGAGGCAATACCTCACTGTGGTTTTGATAGGCAGTTGACTAATTATTAGTGATGTTGAATTCCTTTTCATCTACCTATTGGCCATTTTTATGTTTGCTTTGGAAACATGTCTATTCAGCTCCCTTACTCATTTTTATTTTTTTAATAATTTTTTATTTTTATTTCTTTTTTTTTAGTGCTAGAAATATTCGTTTTAGTCCATGTGTAACAAACTCAAAATTACCTTTAGCAAATTATGCAACTAGCAATTATATTTAGCTAAGAAACACAATAGAAAAGCTTCTAAAATAGACTCTATTAAATATTTAAATGGGTCCAGCTATCCACAAAAAATATTCTTTTTTTCACTCCTCACCTCCAGTCTGTCAATATTTTTCTCATGCACAAATACTGAAATTCTAATGCATTATTTCTGAATCAATAGCCTGTACAGTATTTATAGTTCAATAATCCTAATTATTTGAAAAAATAGCCTTATTCATTTTTAAATCAGGTCTGGTTTTTTTGTTTTTGTTTTTGTTTTTTGCTATTGAGTTCTATGAATTCCTTATATATTTTGGATAGTTACCCCTTATCAGATACATGGTTTGCAAATATTTTCTCCCAATCCATAGGTTGTGTTTTTACTTTGTTGTTCATTTCCTTTGCTGTGTAGGAGATTTTTAGTTTGATAGAGTACCACTTGTTTATTTTTGCTTTTGGTGTCACTTAGAGAATCACTGCCAAGACCAAAGTCAAGGAGCTCTTTCTCTGTGTTTTCTTCTAGGAGTTTTGTAGTTCCAGGTCTTACATTTAAGTCTTTAAGCCATTTTGAATAGATTTTTGTATATGGTGTAAGATGGCATCCAATTTCATTCTTTTGCATGTGAACATTCAGTTTTCTTAGTACTGTTTATTGAAGATGACCCTTTTCCTGTTGTGTACCCTTGACACCTTGACATATACTTGACTGTATATGTGTGGGTCTATTTCTGTGCTCTCTGTTTTGTTTCATTGATCGAGTTGTCTGTTTTTATACAGGTACCATACTATTTTGATTAAAGATAACTTCTTTCAAATTAAGGAAATTTCATTTTATTAACAGCTTATTAAGGTGTTTTTTTTTAATGGATGTTTTATTTTTTTAAATACTTTTTCTGCATGTATTGATATGGTTGCATGCTTTTTCTCCTTCTGTTATAGTAGTAAGAATTAGGTTTATTTTAGAATCCTTAAGCATCTTTGCATTCCTAGAATAAGCACAGCTTCTTTATCAAAAGTAAATGGAATAAATCTAAAATTATTCCAAAGTAAAAAGCTTGTTTTAAAAAAAGAAAAGAAATGAGAACAGAAGTAGAGCCATTGCTTATCAGCCAGGATTATCTGTAGTCAAAATTCACTTTAAACAAAATTAAGGAAAAATAAAGAGAAATCAGTAATCGGGTATATATTTGCAGGGTAGCCAAAGCAGTAATAAGAAACATATACAGTCAAAACTATTAAGACTTAGAAGTTCAAAATCAATCAATAAGCCACGTTTAGGAAAGCTGGATGCATAAGGGAATGTAGGAACAAATTTTGTTTCCACAAACACAAGAAGATACTTCTAATCTGACAAACTCAGTAAGACTGAGTTTCTTATTCTCCGTCAGCAACAGTGAGAAACTCTGTCCTAACTTGACCCTGGCTCATAGACATCCTTGGATTGGTTTCTTGCTTTTCTTCAAACTCAGGACAAAGTTTCAGATAAGCATTCTGAGCTTCTAGCAAACTTTTAAGCCGTCTTCAGTTTACTTCTTATTAGCAGTTGTTGGCTGTTGCTACTGCTATTGTTTTAGCAAACAGAAGAACAACAGAATGGCTTAAGGAGATTCTTATTCTCTAGACTCTTAGGCAGAGTTCTCGTTTCAGGTTGAGTCATCTCCCACACGCAAAGATTTCCACTCAGTTATGCATTCACAAGTGCTATTCAGGAATGTTTAACCAATAGGTGTTTAAATTGGTCCTATAATGGCCCATTAATGCCCATGGGTATAAACATAAAGAAGTTTTTATTGGACATATTTGAAGACAAAACATTTTGCTGTCTTGCTTTGAATCATTTATTTCACTGTCCTTCTCTCTCTTTGTCCCTCTCTCTTCCTTTCTCCTTTTCTGTCCCTCCCTTCTTCACTCTATCCCTTCTTTCTTTCCTTTACTTCCCCTTTCTGTATATTAAACTACTAGCAGATAGGTGAGCATCTATTAACTCTAACAAAGTACTGGGAATACAAGGAAGTGGAAAGCACATTACCTAACCATAAGGAATTTATTGTCTAGTTGGGGAGGGCATAGCGTAAGTTCAAATTAATAAATACCCACAATATTGTCAAAGCTCAAAATTAAGTGGAAATGTGTAGACAACAAGTCCTAGTTCAATGTAAAGAAAAATTTGTGTGGAAGTTGGAAGTGGGAAGAGTTCCTAAAAATAAAACAAAACAAAACAAAAAACCCGTAACATGGGCAGCTGCCTTCGGCTAGGGTCATGATCCTGGGGTCCTGGAATCAGCCCTCGGTCAGGCTCCCTGCTCAGGGGGCAGTCTGCTTCCACCTCTCCCTCAGCCCCTCCCACCCCTTGCTCATGCTCTCTTTCTCTCAATAAATAAAATCTTTTTACTGAGAGAAACTGAGACATGTAGACTTTGTTTTAGGTATCTATGTATCTAGCTAAGAATCTATTTCTAGTCATAGGCACAGGAGTATAGGCAAGAGGAGGAGCGCAGCACAGGTGTGAAGACACAGAGCGACTGAAGCAGATATTTTTTGTATCTCATGGATCTAACACTGGAAAAGAATCTGCTGATGAGTGAAGGAATGTGTGTGTGTGTGTGTGTGTGTGTATCTATTTAAAAAAAAAACCACTAACATGACTTAATCTGACTTTAACTATGAAGCTGCTGATTTTGGTTTCCTTTTTTGTTCATGGCTTCTTGACAAAAAAACAAACACACACCCAAACTATCCTTACGGTAGGATATTAATTCTGAACTCCTTCTAGGTTCGTTCTAATGGTACATATCTACTTAGATGATTGCAGAATGCAACAACTGAGTGTACTTTACTGGAGGGAATACATCTTGAACTAAAATTTCAAAAAAATAAAGCAATTTTTAAAAATCTCATATTGCATTTAGAAGGTCCTGTGAACTGAAGTGAAAAAATGAATCTCGTTGGGTCAGTCCATCTGGGTTTTGTTTTACTAGAAGAGAGGTTTAACTGATAAAGTAAGCACTCCCCGTTTACAGTAAGAGGCCTGGCTCAGCTCTTTCCCCGTTCAACTTTTATCCAAGTCACATGTAGAAAATTAGTAGATTTTCTGTTCAAATGAAAATGTTCATTTGCTTTTCTAATTTACCATTGTGACACTGGAACTCTGATTGAAAGCATTTTAACTTTTATAGTAAACAGTAAAAAAGCCTCATAAAGCTCTCACAAAACTTCAGGAGTTAAGATATATTCCTTATGACTGTCTACATTGTGATATTTGTGTTGCCAATTATTTTATCTAGAATCATTCCCTTAACTCCATTTCCTGTTTTTTCTTGAGAGTACTTTGCAGAGGACATATTTTTAATAGGCTATAATCATCACATGGGCAACAGGGATCTTGGCAAGTAGCTATTAACAGTATAGACAGAAACTTGGAGTGTGATGGTTTTAGACTTCCTGAGCTTCTTGATGCTATTTTAATGCACTAAGAGTATAAACTAAATTTAGATCCTGCTGACTGTTACCAGAGTGAAGTGCGTGCCTCTTTTGCAGACAATGCTAGATTTAGTCACTGTGTATTTCTGTCAAGCTGGGAGTGCAGTTTACAGCTCTCATCCCTTCTCAGCATTTAGAAACTATATGTATGTATTTAATAATTGCTTGGAATTGCACCTGTTTGTTTAAATGTTGTTGTTCCTAAAGCAGGTACTGACATTGTATTGTTTTTCTTTTGGTCACTGCGTTTTATTTTGGTAAATCTGGCATTATACATAAATTTATGATTTCTGACAGGAAGTCTGTGTTACAGGTTTTCTAGTCCATGGTTCTCTAGTCTCTAGTCCACGGTTTCTCAGCCTGGGGACTCAGGCATTCTGGATCAGACAATTCTTTGTTATGGGTGGGGAGCAGCTATCCTGTACACTATAGGATGTTTGGCAGCACCTTGGACTCTGTGCATTAGAGGCTAACAGCCCGTCCCTCTAGCCCAGTCATTACAACCAGAAATGTCGACAGATATTTGAATGCTGCCTGTGGAGCCAAATCACCTCCAGTTGAGGACAACTAGTCTGATCTGCCCACTGCTCACCATCTCCTTCGTTCAGGCTCCAGTCCAGACTACTGTCATCTCTCAGCAAACCACTGTAAGAGTTTTCTGCTGGATTGTGCCGCACGTGCCCTAGCTGTTCTCCAGTTCATACTCCACATTGTAGCCAGAGCGTTTTCCCAAACCCAGATCTCATCACATTACTCCCAGTGACCTAGGACAAAGACAGAACTCTTAAAAATAGCCTCCCAGTGTTCACCTGGGAGTACCTCTTGGCTTTCTCTCATCCCAATTTTTCTTGCCAGTTGAGGGTTTTCTGTGTGCCCTTCCTCCCCCTGCCCTTACCTTGCTCTACTCCTCTCCGTCCACCTGGCCAGCTTGCACGCACTCTTGGGTTCTGGCTCTGGTTGAGCCTCATGCTGGGAGGTTATTCTTATCTGATGACTAAGGACCAAGTCAGACTGACCTGTTATAGTTAATTCTAGGCCAGTTGGACTAAAGCCAATAATCTGAAAGCCAGTTTACCAAAGGGCCAAATTACTAAACTTAGTCACCAAAATAATAGATTTTAACAAACCGTTTTATTTTGTTATTTATAGTTTAGTTTCACATGGATTGAGTTTAGAGGGCTATAAAGAATCAGTATTTGCATATTTTCATTGCATATAAAGAATCAGTATTTGCAGACTCTCTCCCCATCCCCATGAACCCTGTCCCTCAGTTCAGGTTCGCCTCTCTGGGACTAGCAGACCAGCCCACCCAATGTGCTGTGTCTCCATCTTTCCTTAAGTAGGCAGTTGGAGTCAGAATCAAATTTAACATTTCTTAAAATGCAGTTATAATAATAATACATTAAAAATGGAAATCTTCAAAATCTCTGGAAGTATCCCAAATAATCTGTATTGCTTCAAAATTTGTAGGAAACAAAATTTGGTAAAATTAATAAGTTCACCTATTTGTCATTTGGGATTATAATGAACAGTTCCTAAAATTTCCAAAAATGGGCAAGATCAATATTGACTTTAAAAGGATTAAATAGGTATCAGTATGAGGTGAATATTTCCAATAGGAAATTTGGGTTATATTTATAAGGATATATCCATAATAAGACCAAAGTAACTCATTTCCCTTTAACTTTTGACAAAGTTAATATTCCTTGAAAGGGTTTTAAGGAGCACCTGGGTGGCTCAGCCAGTTGAGCATTGGACTGGATTTCAGCTCAGGTCATCTCCTGAGTGTGGAATGGAGCCCTGTGTTAGGTTCCGGCTCAGCGTGGAGTCGGCTTGTCCCTCTCCCTCCCCTTGCATTCCTCCCCCACTCTTATCCACACACTCTCTCTCTCTAAGATAAATAAATAAAATCCTTTACACAAAGAGTTTTAAGATCAATGTATTTGTTGACTGTAATTAAGAAGAATATGTCATGATTGCCCAGTTGCAATTCTACATTTATTTGAGGATTACTCCAGTAATAACCTATGTGTCTCACTTAGTTATAGTCTCCACGAGAGCAGGAACTATTTTTGCTAGTAATTATTCACAGGGCATATCATGGTATAAATGTCCATTTAAGTGTTGTCGAATAGATAAATTATGTTAAAAATGCAGTATTAGCCACCTAATATGTAACATTGACATTGTCAGTAGTTGCTAGCCTTAAAAAAGCTGTTGGTAATTCTGGACCTAATTCTGTAAAAACATTAAAAATATAGAACAGACTTTGATATAGCATTTATTGGAACACTATGTTTTTTCTAAGACCAAGACCTTTTGCTTAATCTTTTGGTAGCACAATAAACATTTCACTTTTCAGATAGAAGTCTATATGGTTGTATAAAAAGCAAGTTTGTAAATTTTATTTACTACCATATTCAAATGAAATAGTATGGTTCTATACCAAGTTTAAGTAATATACTATAAGAGTGTTTTAAAATTAATATTATAAAACAATATCTACAAGTTAAACTAGAACATGAGTTTTACCTCTGGATTATAAAGATTCCTGTTAATTATAAGCAGTGTTGTTAATATGGTTAGGATTGGCCTTGATCTAAGGTTAGTCAGAGTAGACTGTCCAATCCCTACAAAGGGGATAGAGAAGAGGGAAGACAATGGTGAAAGGATGGTGAAAGGACAAAGGCAGCAGGGGAGCTTGAAGGAAAAATTGCCTTTTCAATTCTATTCAGGGTTTTTTTTTTTTTTTTTAAATTTCTGTTATTCCAAACACATTTTCCCAAATTCCCTCTGTATTTGACCTACATATAGAACATAAATGCCACTTATTTGAATCATTTAATGACCATTTTATGATACACAATCCACAATTTTTCTAATATTTCAGGTAGATTTTATAATTTATATTTAATAATTCTAAGAGATCCTCAAAAAGTTTAAAGTATACTGTTTGCTTCTCTTGTTTATGGTGGCTTCTTTGTGTATTTTATAATTTCTGATTGTTAGCTCATGTTTTACTGGGCTTTCTCTGAGGAAATTCTGCAAGACTTGGATTGAAGGTGTGCCCTTTCAGAAAAAAATTCGTTTAGCTTCTTCTAGGTGCTCTGGGTTGGAACCAGCCCTGGCACATATCAGTTATGTTTCTTCTTTTAGGGTTTCCTGGACCAGATATGTAAAGAATATCTAGGTCCCCAGCCATGGAAGGATAGGACTATGGTTATAAACTCTCAGAAAGTCACCCTCTCTCCCCTGTTTCTGGGTCAAAACAGACAATTTTCCTTGCAGTCCCCTTTGCTAGTGAGCAGACTTTTGCAGGGTTGCTCTTCAAAGGACTTGGCTTTGAGTTTCATTTTCAACTTCCCACCTTGCAGAGGAGCACAGCTTTGATTTCTGCTTCTATTCAGTGGTTAGAACCAAAGACACCAGAGTACCCATGCTAGCAAATGCGCTTGGGGCAGCCATGGCAATAGTATACCATCTTACAAAACTGGCTTTCCATTTTTGACCTTCGAAAACTTTCCTTGGTTTCCTTCTAAATCTTCTATGCATCTAAAAGCACTCTTAAAATAATTTATCCATTTTGCAAGAGGAGAGTTTTTTTTTTTTTTTTTAAGAATATTTGGTCGATTTATTTTATTGACGGAAATAGAATGCAACAATGATTCTATATTTAAGAAGATACTTCTTTTGGGGCACCTGGGTGGCTCAGTCTTTAAGCATCTGCTTTGGACTCAGGTCATGATCCCAGAATCCTGGGATTGAGCCTTGCACCAGGCTCCCTGCTCAGCAGCAGGAAGCCTGCTTCTCCCTCTCCTACTCCCACTGCTTGTATTCCCTCTCTCGTTGTATCTCTCTCTGTCAAATAAATAAATAAAATCTTAAAAAAAAAAAAGAGAGAGAGAGATACTTCTTTTAAGGAAACAATTTGCCTTCCTTCTCTCCTTTCCTTTTTTCTTCCTCCCTCCTTTCCTTTCTTCCTTCTTCCTTCTCTTACATCTATCTATATAAGATAATACATCATTTAAATAAAACTGCAGAGCTACTCTTGAAAGGAAAAGGAAATTTATAGTTATATAACTTCCTTTATTATGCAAATGATACTCAATTGACAGGAGACAGCAAAGCTATTTTTTCCCTAAACTTTATAGCAGCTGGAAGTAAATACAGCCAACATTTATTGATCACCTAGTACATACCTGTGTAGATACAAACAGATTGAAGTACAATGCCTTTAAGACTACCAGAAGGAGGGGCGCCTGGGTGGCTCAGATGGTTAATCATTTGCCTTTGGCTCAGGTCGTGAGTCCCAGGATCCTGGGATAGAGCCCTGCTTGGCAGGGAGCCTACTTCTTCCTCTTTCAACTGCTCCCCCTGCTTGTACTCTCTTGCTCTCTCTGTCAAATAAATAAAATTAAAAAAAAAAAAAAACCACCAGAAGGAAAATTGGGGGACAGCATAGATACTATAGAGTTATGTGTAGCCCTCAAATTTAGTAATTTTCACTTTAATACAACCTTCACTTGTGCAATGCCTAGAGGTCCCTGACCTTTATGAACCAGACTTTCATGTGCTGAATAGGTTTTTTAATATGGGTAATCCAGGAGGATTTGAGCTATCACCTGAGGAAGTTGCTCATATGGGTGCAAGTTCTGGCAAAGAGTGGTTAGTCCTTGAGGAATGACGATTCCAGGAAGCAGACCCACTCACCCTACTTCAAAATGAACATTTCTCTCTTCAGCCTTCAAATGTTTGACCTTAGAACATGTTTTCAGGAACTTCTTAACTACATATTAAGAATACATTAAATATGTTCCTACATAGGACTCTTGAATCATCCATGGTGCAAACCAGTCAGAGAAAGTTAAGAGAAATAGTATAATCTGAATTTAAGAAGCTGAACTTAAAAAGTCTTGGCAAAAGTATATCATATCAGGTGCGAGCGAGGAAGAGCGTGGGAAAAGGAAAGGATACTTGAAGTCTGTTGGTGTGTTCAGGAAACGTTAAGTAACTTTAAGTAACTATCTCAAGTATACATAGTTTACATATTTGAAGGCACTTTTTTTTTTTAAAAAATTGATAGTGATAGTTAACATTCAATGAACATTTGCATATGTCCGACATTTTATACATGCTTTACATATACTAGCATTTAATTCTGTCAACAACTCTTTGCGGTGAGGACTATTATCCTCCCATTTTACAGATGGTCAGATATTTTAAGTAACTTTCCGGAAACTATAGGGTTATAAGTGGGCAAGATAGGACTCAGTTCCAGGGGTTCTGACCCCTGAACCAACCCTCTTTAGCTACATGTTCTGTTGCTCACAGTGAAGGCTGATTTATCTTGAAGGAGTTAATCAAAAGTTTTATTCTTGAGAAATTCAACAAATGAGGAAAGATTATTTTCTCCCCTCTTACCCAATGTATGATAAAAATTGGCTTATTATTATTTACTTTATTTGAATAAGTATTGTTCTTCTCCAAGAAACATGTATGATTGAGTGGATGTCTTTTCAGTGGTATGTTGGACAGATTTGCAAGAGCTAATCATTAAATTTTCAGGAATTTTGCAGGCCAGTCATTACATATCGTATTGTTAAAAATTAAATCCTATAAATGTATGTTAAATAAATTATATTTAAAACAAAGGTGTTAAATATTCAAAACCCATCGCTTCCTAATTATTGAACTACATTTTACTATTATCTATGCTCTTGAGGTTTTTTTATGTCAACTGTATATATATATATATATATATATATATATATATATATATGGAAATACTGTGTGGTGGTGTGCTACTGAGCTCTACATTCAATAATGCCTATCGCTTTGGTATCTTGAAATCAGAATCATACTTATACTATGATTTGGTAAACACTACAAATCAGGGCTTTTCCCCAGGGAGTTGGCTGTTTAACATTTACCACAGCACCCCCTTCATTCCTTCTTGAAAGCATTTTGCCTTAAGTTGATTCTCAGGAGGGCTCTTTATTATACAGAGAGTTCAGAATGTATAGCAGAGACCTCTGGTGTCTGAATTACATAAGTGCTACAATATTTAAGAGAGGGAATTTAGAAATGTTCATCAGTTCCTCGTTAATACACTTAATTATCTCAGAAAATTGATAATCCATCTTAGTTTGAATAACCAAACTCAAGTTTGGTTTGAATAACCAAACCAAAGTTTGAAATCCTATCTTTCATGATCCTCAGTGAACCAACACTTTTTGACTTAAGAAATTCAAGTTTATACACTCCAGAGTAAAACTGTGTCCTAAAGTAGGTGCTACTCTAATGTATGGGAACAAGTCAAGATACCTGGATTCTGCTCCTGTCTCAACTACAGAACAGCAGGTACCCTAGACTTGGTGCTTTTGCCTCTCTGACTTGAAAATCACCTTAGCACTTTCTTAGATATTTTGATGACAGGTCCCACCCAAATCCATTCTATGACAATCCCTGGAGGTAGAATCCACGTGGTGGTATCCTTTGAAATATTCTTGGGATGGTCCTAACACTCAACTGATTTGAAAACTACGGGTCAGTTTATTTACAAGGAGGATGAACCGTCTGTGGTTAAGGGTTCCAGTTGCCGGACCCAAACTGTTTTCAAATCCCCACTCTTCAACCACCTAGCTGTATAACCTTCAGTTTCCCGACGTGTAATATTAGAATAATAGTACTACCTTAGTTAAGGGATGGGACTCCTGGGTGGCTCAGTCAGTTGAGTGTCTTGCCTTCTGCTCAGGTCATGATCCCAGACTCCTGGGATCATGTCTCACGTTGGGCTTCATTGCTCAGTGGTGAGCCTGCTTCTCCTTCTGCTTGCTTCTCCCATGCTGTGCTCTCTCTCTGGCAAATAAATTTTAAAAAATCTTTAAAAAACAGGGGCACTTGGGTGGATCAGTGGGATAAAGCCTCTGCCTTCGGCTCAGGTCATGATCCCAGAGTCCTGGGATAGAGACCCGCATCTGGCTATCCGCTTCAGCGGGAACCTGCTTCCCTCTCTCTCTCTCAGGAAGGATCTGGCACTGAAGCATTTGTTGTATTAGTATTATTACTACTGAGGACACTCTCTTAGTCGTACTACCTGTCGTCTCCATGCTAACATAGAACCATTTATGTACTTGAAGGCCACATCTTAATGTCCCTTTTATTATACTTTTTGTCTTTCCTACTATTTTCTAGCCTTTAATCATATTGATATTTCTCTTCTCAACTGTCCCCAATTTTTTATTTTCCTTTAATTTAGAAAAGCCCAAAGTAAAGTGCTTCGGATGGTTTAGAGCCATAGCTGAACGACATCTGCATTGTCATTGTAATAGATCTTTTGAATTAAAGCATTTGCATTGACTGAGACTGATATTTTCTTTACATTATAAATAAAAAACCTTTTTTCTTGTATATGAGGCGGCAACAATCATTTTTGTAGATTCTGTTCCCAGTAGGAACACAACAAATACAGAAGAAGCAAAATCTGTTGGGGACAGGAACTGTGTGATAAAGATAAACAAGTAGCAAAAAATACTTCAATCAAATCTTTAAAAGCAAAACAAAGGGGAAAATGCTTTCTCATCCATTCAGTTTGAGGAGGATAGATGTCTAATTAAACGAAGAATAGAGGAAAAAGTCCTCATGTACTTTAGGCACAAAATTTATTGGGAGAAATGGCCAGGAAGCACTTTGATAAAGGAGAATGTGAGAACCATGGCAAACCAGGAGACTGCTAGTTACAATAGTTTATCTGAGTGCCTGTTTTCCAACACCTCTGACAGAGAATAGGAAAGATGTGAAATAAGCAGATATTATGAGCATCACCAGAAACTATTTGAAAGTTGAAAATTGGAAAAGAAAAGAGAGATCACAAGTAGCCAGAGCAGCAGGCAGAGAGAGAGGGGGGGGGGAGGGGGGGGGAGAAGCAGGCTCCCTGCTGAGCAGAGAGCCCAATGCAGGGCTCGATCCCAGGACCCTGAGATCATTACCTGAGCTGAAGGCAGAGGCTTAACCCACTGAGCCACCCAGGTGCCCCAGTACTGTGGTCTTTAGTAACCCTTCTAGAATTTTATATTTAGAAGGTTATAAAAATTAACTTACTAAATGCCACTATGCCATTAAATATTAATGATATAGTATAGTAACTAGGGCTCCAAAACGTCCCCTGGAAACATGCTTTGTATTCTGCCTTAATTACAAAATGGAGTTGCCTAAGGCTAAAAGTTGTAGTTCATGTTCAGCACATGGTTACTGCAGAATACTAGTCTTAGAATTCTTCCTGATTAATTGTTGCACTTCTAGACTGTTATAACATCATTGGTTATTATATAGATATTTCTCTAAATCTTTCACTGAAATCATAACATGATGACTGCTGAATGTTAATGGAGGTACCTAAGATTGAATTGGGAAAGAAACAGCAAATCATTATCTCTGAAACTCAAATTTTTCCCCTCCTGGGGGACATAGAGATAAAAAAAAGAGAGAAAGAGATCTTTCCAATTATATTATGCAATTATATCCTAAATATGTTCAACTGATGTAACAAAAAACAATACAGATCTTATGTAAGTTTCTCATTAAAGTACACATAACATATAGATTGCGGGGTATTCTAATTAATATGGATAAATGTGATCACCTCCAAGGAAACCAGTATAGATGAACCTAGGCAGAAAAACACAAAAACAAAAACCAATAAGCATTTTTATCAGATATTGGAGCGCCCTCATAAATTGTATATATTAGCTCTTTTGGTGAGAGAAGTATGTGAGCAAGGAACTTAATGGTAAGAATTGAAAAACATTGTTTTTTGTTTTGTTTTTGTTTTTTAGATTCTGTGCTAATGGAGAGCAAACCTTAAAATCCCTTTGGGTTTCATCTCTCAGAGTTAGATGTACCTAAACATTTTGTTTGCAGAATATCCTTGCACTTCAGAATTGTCCAACTTGTTCAATTTTTATGGTCTCGTCCATCTTCCTCCAAATATATGCAATAAGCAAACTAAAAACAGCACATTTCTCCCAGCTGGCGATCACTCTCAGGGGATTAACAGTTGCAAAGCATTGTGCTACCCTAAGCAAACTAAGCCTCAGAGGACAAGCTGGCTTTACATTAAAATGAGAATATAGACTGAGTGCCATTTAGGTAGGTAGGTAGAGTTTTGTTTTGTTTTGTTTTGTTTTTTAATGAAAAGAACAAAATGATAGCATTTCCAATTTAACCCTATTGAAAATCTTAACACATCTGAGCATCTATCTTAAGAAAATCTGCATGGCATTATTGGAAGATCTGCTCTCCAGTGCAGGAAGGGAACAGGTGCTCTGTCTGTAGCCTCATTGATAACATAACAGTTCTTTTGATGTGTCCAGTTGTGCAGGGATCTGATGTGTCTGAACCATGTTAGTTATGTGTCATGAGGTCATCATGGAATTTTTCTGATGACAATGATAAGAAATAGTTTGATTTGGGCCATGTGATAAAAGGTTTTTGGGAGTCATATCTTTTCAGCCTATAAATTATTTCCTTTATATAATTTAAACACTTGGGTAAAAATGATAGTGCTACCATAGTGGTTAAAAAGATTTAGCGCCTTGAGAGAAATCATGCATATGAGCCTATTTGTGGCCTGGATTCCCCTCATCCCCTCCCTGCAGGTTCTCCAGGCTCATCAGTATGGATGCCCGTATTACAGGTGAAGAGGTGAACTCACTGAGGGGCTGTGGGAATTGATGGCTGAATTTCCCTATAAATATTGTATTATCATCATCCTCATTCCCTCTTACCGTGTTTATTTCACACCACTTACTGTACACTTGCACCGTGACAGTGATCAATGCGAGCCCCCTGTGTGTGTCCAGTCTGCACGCTTGCCCAGGTCCTTGCCAGTTGTAGCAGAGGATCATTGGGATCCAAAGGACACTTGAGAATTTAGCTTGTTCTCCAGATTTACCCACTGTAAGGTTTTTAAGTAAGATTATCTAATTTCACTAATCCTGCCTCCAGATTTTTATAAATTTTATATATTTTCTTTTAAAGAGCCAAGTCCCTCCCACTGCCATTTTTAAAAAATTTATTTATTTGACAGAGAGAGAGAGAAGCAGCAAAGGGAGAGAGAGAACCAACTCCCTGCTGAGCAGGGAGCTGGTGCTATGTGGAACTCCATCCTATGACCCTGGGATCATGAGCTAAGCCGAAGGTAGACGCTTAACCCTTAACCAACTGAGCCACCCAGGTGCCCCCACTGCCTTTTTTTTTTTTAAGATTTTATTTATTTATTTGACAGATAGAGATCACAAGTAGGCAGAGAGGCAGGCAGAGAGAGAGAGGAGGAAGCAGGTTCCCTGCTGAGCAGAGAGCCCAATGTGGAGCTCGATCCCAGGACCCTGGAATCATGACCGGAGCCGAAGGCAGAGGCTTTAACCCACTGAGCCACCCAGGTGCCCCGCCCCCCTGCCATTTTTAAGATGGATTTTTTTTTCAGTTTAGTACAAAAAATTGTAAGGGTACAGAAGAAAAATAAAGTAAAATTTCTTCTAAACCTGCAAAAAATGTTAACATATTTTGGAGTATTTTCTTCTAAACATGGTTCTGTAGATATGTACATATTTAAACATTCATAGGTAAGGAACATGTCTTTCTTACACATATGACTTTTACTGTATAACCAGAATTACATATTTTCCCCCACTTGTTACATTGTGAACATTTTCCTATGTCAATTAATATATTTTATAATATTTCATGATATTGACACACCCATTCCTCTGCTGTTGAGCATTTAGGATGTTTCTTTGTGTTTGCAATTATACATAATGTAATGAACATCTTCACTGATGCAGCTTAAATTCTTACTATTTGTCTTTTCTGTCCATTTTGGATTCTCAAATTCAGAACTCATATAACTCCCTAAATGTTTAATTTATTCAAATACATGGCAGCCTAGTTAATAGTAATGATCTTTCATCTACAGAGAGCTGTACTTGCAGATAATTGAAAAGCTGATTAGGCTACATTTTTTTCCTCAACATAATCGCACCAGAAATAATAGTAATCAATGCCTTCAAGTGGACTTAAGTAAAAACTAAGCACTAAGTATTAAAAATGAATGTTACTAAAAATTTTTACATATATTTGAGAAACTACAAGAATTTCTGAATTAATACATATGATGTGCTGGAACTTAATATTAAGCATGAGAGAAAAATAATAGTATAACTCAAAACAAAATGATTACTCACCAATATTTTCATTTTCCCCTGAAGGAAAACAAAAAAGGAAAAACTAGTATTTCCTCTGAATTAAAAAAAAAATCAAAGAAAAACAGGAGGACCACTTGTTTTGTTTTGTTTTTTGAAACACATTTACTTTAAAATGATTTATACTTTTCAGTGGTACCTGGGGGCTCAGGCAGTTGGGTGTCCAACTCTTGATCTCGGCTCACGTCTTGATGTCCAGGTCATGGGTTCAAAGCCCGCAGTGGGCTCCACACTGAGCATGAAGCCTACTTAAAAAAATGATTTAGATTTTTCAATTCCCCCCAAAATATGAAACATTTTACATTCCCTGGAAATCACTAGAAAAAAAAACTTGAGTTCAACCCAGCTGTCAGTTCACTGGTTTTTATAAGAAGGGAGCTTGGAAGGAGCACTGGATTGGAAGATTTGTGACCTTGAGCAATCGGTTTATACTCTTAGTCTCAGTGTCTACCTCTGTTTAATAGCTGTATGAGAACTTAATGTAAATTACCTAAAAGAGTGCCTGACGCATAACTGACTCTCAATAAATGCTAGCTCCTTTTTCTCCTGTTTTTTTTTTTTTTTTAAGATTTTATTTATTTATTTGACAGAATGAGAGAGATCACAAGTAGGCAGAGAGTCAGGCAGAGGAGGATAGGGAAGCAGGCTCCCTGCTGAGCAGAGAGCCTGATGCAATGCAGGGCTTGATCCCAAGACCCTGAGATCATGACCTGAGCTGAAGGCAGAGGCTTAACCCACTGAGCCACCCAGGCGCCCCTTTTCTCCTGTTTTTAAATGATAATGCAGAGTATTTAAAGAGATAGATTTTTAAAATAATTTCTTTCCTTGGATGAAAGTCATCAACTAAAACTATACTAGTAGGTGAATGATTGCCATTTTGCTATAAAATTATAAACCTATAGAAAATTTGAGAGACAATAATACATCAAACAGAAATGAAAGGTTAAAGCTCCAAAATTAAGCCATCCTGATGTCCCCAGGGGTACCCGGTTTCTTTATGTATAGTTAATTGGTCAAAAATAATTAAAACAATGGCTTAAATTTACGTAACAATTTATAGTATCACATATCATCATTTAGTTGGTTTGATCCTCACACAGACAACATCATAGAAGTTCATGGAAGGTGAGTGATTGGCCCAAGGCCAAACTAAATTAATACTAAAGACAAAAATAATGTTATTTCTACTCATAGTTTTATTAACCATTAAGTAAAGAGAGAAAAGGAAAATCAAAACTAAAATGACAGATTATCTAAAAGTTAATGGAAGGGAAAACTTATCAAAACTGTTCTTAGTTCTTAAAAGGTTTTTAGTGTTAAAAAACAAAAATTGAAAATAAATGACCCATGTATGTATCTTAGAAACTAGGAAAATTACTCAAAATTAATCAAGTTAGGAAGCAGACCTTAATAAAGACAAAAGCAAGTCTGAAATAAATCAACAGCTAGCATTTTGGGGAGGGAAATCTACTTGACTAGACAAATGCATGACTGATTAAGGAAAAATTAATGGCAGTACAAGTATAAAAATCTGAGTTTAACTTTCCAAACATGGCTTCCCATACTGCTTTTCAGACTTAGAGGAGAGAGTGGTTCTCTGCTCTCCAGTCTTTTTATGAAGTTAGCAGATACTTAATATCAAGCACCTGGTAAAGATGCTATATTTGTTTGCTAGGGCAAACAAATGTAACAATGCAGCACTGACTGAGCAGCTCAAACAAGAAAATTTTATTGTCTCACACTTAAGGAAGCTAGAATTCTGAATTCTCGGTGTTGGCTTCTGTTGGTGTTCCTTCTGAGGGCTGTGAGGGAAGGATCTGTTCCCAGCCTCTCTTGGTTTGTAGATGGCTGTCTTCTCCCTGTGTGCCTCCATATCATCTTCCCTCTGTACCTATCTGTATCCAGATTTCTTGGATTTATAAAGACACCAGTCATATCAGATTAGGGCCCAGTCTGATGGGCCCACAGTAGCTCAATCCACTCTATAAATACCCTACCTCCAAATAAGGTCAGACTCTGAGATACTGGGGGTTCATATCCTCAACATACGAAGTTGCGGGGGACATAATTCAAACCATCACAGATGCCCTTTGTCTTTGATTAGTTTGTCATTTGCTTTCATGAGGTTTTCCTAATAAAACTTTGGAAGAGCCCACACCATTTTATGAAAGCTTTTGGAGCTGGAATGGGCCATAGAAAGCTATTCTATGAATACCTTTATTCCATTACAGAGTAAACAGGCTTAGAGATATTGGGTGACTTTCCAGTCAATTACAACTAGCTTTCTAGTGTGACCTCTTCCAAGTTCTTCACACCCCCGGAGGGCTACATGGAGACTCCAGTTGGTACTGGGCTGGCGTTGGAGTCTCTGACTTGGCGATGTGGTGCTCCTCCTGTGTACTTGTTCTTCCTAGGATCATGCCTTCCTATTAAGCACGATTGCTTTGAGACCAGTCAGATGAGAGCCTCCACCATTGCCTCTGGAGGCTTCTCCGCCTTTACAGGTCCGTTGGAATATTTATGCAGTTGGGTGTTTGGGTTTGTAAAATTTCCCATGGGGATAAGCAGAGTTGTTCTTGTATCGTTTTAACCATCTGGGCACTATCAAGGGTTTATTGTAATTGATTTGGAATCAAAGGCAGATTTTTTAAGGAATATATTATCACCACTAACATTGAGGATTCCTTCAGTCAAGCCATTCTTATTAAATTGTTATTTACTTGAAGGTGAAATTTTCAGTTGTTCTCCAACCAAAAATACTGATTCAATAGATCTCAGGTAGTCCGAGACACCTACATTTTTAGCAGAGTGATTCTTTAGGTAATTTTCATGCCACATTTTGAACAACAACAAAGAAACCTGCTCTAAATCAACACATTGCTCATCAATTTTCAAAAGTTACTACTAGGAATGATTGTTTTATTTTCCAATAACATCATATTTTACCTAATCTAAGAATTTTGTGGGTTTTTTTTTTTAATGTAAGTCACATCATTACGTCATGTATCACTAAGAAAGAAAAAAAGTCAATAAACTATGACACAGAACCTTAAGGAGAGTTGCTCTGGACTTTTTGTGAATTATTCATACCAGCAACTCGTCGCTTTGAAATTTTTGTTCAGAGGTATCTGGCAATTTCTTTTACCTTAAGTCACATTACCAGGCCTGTGATAAGCAAAACTTTCCCATGTACCATAACTTTTTCCACTTGAGGTTACCTTTCTTATATCCTCTAGTGCAATAGAATATTACTTTTCAAGGAAATCTGAAATTGCTGTCATTCCTCCAATAATGAACATCTGCTTCACTAATAAGTAACAAAGACATACTTCACACCTATTTATGTGCCATCTTTGTATGCACCACGTTGTATGTTTAAAGCCAAATCATACTGTGGCTCTTAAAAAAAAAAAGTATAGGTTTAAAAAATAGAGAAATGGCAGTTAAACTCCACACATGATATCACTCAAAAATTCTATCACTCAGCTGAAGAGACCTTAACAGCTGTGACCAAGTCCATGCACACTCTGACATCGACCACATGCTTGTGAGGGCTGCCTTATGTGTATACTTATCATAAGATGTGATTAATTAAAGACACATCTCCATTCAAAACTGGGAAAATGTGGTGGGCTGGGGGAGAGAACTCAGAATCCACGTAATATGGTAATACAGCAGTTTACAATGGAAACTGTCCTCGTGCTGGATGCTAGGGTAACATAATGAGCTAGAGCAGCAGTTCTCAAAATGCAGTCCTGGGACTAACAGCATCAACATCAGCATCACCTGGGAATTTGTTGTAAATTCTCAGGTTCCACCCTAGAGAGTCTGAATCAGAAACTCTGGGAATTGGGCCCAGCAGTCTGTTCTAACAAGCCTTCCAGGGACCTCTGATGCACGCCCAAGTGTGCGAACCAGGTTAGAATGAATGGGAAGTCAAAGGGAAGGAGGCCTTCCTCCACATTTATAAAGAAATACTTATTGATATAAATACACACACATACACCTCTTACTAGAACTTGATTTACTCACTGTAAGAATTTATATGTGCAGTCCTTCAGATGACTACATTCAAATAGAAATATTTGAGAGGCACTGGGTGGCTCAGTTGGTTAAGCATCTACCTTCAGCTCAGGTCATGATTCCAGGGTCCTGGGATCGAGCCCCATTTCTGGCTCCCTGCTCCGCAGGAAGCCTGCTTCTCCCTCTCCCTCTGCCTGCCACTCCTTCCCTCTTGTTCTCTGTCTCTCTGTCTGGCAAATAAATAAAATCTTTAAAAAAATAAGTAGATATATTTGATATACAAAAAGCCTACATCTTATAATGGCCAAAAAAATCCTTGGTATATTTTATAATTATTATCCTTAGCTATCCCTTCCCTTTGTTCTCTTTGCTCCAAACTGTCCTATCTTCATAGTCGTTTCCCATCTTCTGTGTATCACATAGATTCAGAAGAATCTGCAGTACCAGTATAATTCAAAATTTTCCCTTTTACACTTTTGTCAGACCCCCCTCCCTCTCCTTTTCCTGTTTTTAACTTTTCACCCTTAAAAATAATAATAGCTAATCCTATGAAAGTTGAATCCCCAAATTAAGGGGTAGGGAAATACGTTTGAACAAACACCTCTAAAACGTCACTGCTCAAGTATTTGGTCTGAGGAAAGTATAGTTTAACTGCTGTCCTCTGTCATTATAATACATAAATGGTAATATGTGCAATAGGATAACTGAAAAACAGTTGCTAGAATATGTAATATTTGAATGTGTCACTTCATTTTCTATTTTAACAAATATGGTCTCAAAAATCACATTCAAGTTATTGGCTTTAGTGTTATCTGAAGTACTTTGAATTCTTCTTCTGGTTTGAGATAATAGATTTTTCTCTTTTTCAATTGTTAATACACATCTAGTAGAAAAATGAAAAGAACCGAGATGTTCCTTTGTTAAATGTTCATTGCAATATCCTTATTGGTTTAAAACTGCAAGGCTTAGTCTCTCAGGAGAAACTGATTTCAGAAATAATTACCTTTGTATTGGAGTCAAACAAGTAATCCATTGAGAAGCTGAAATCACATTGGAGGCTCAAGCTCGTATCATCAAATAATAAATATATTTGCATGCCATGATCCTTGATGAGTGATATAATTTTATTTTTTTTTAAAGATTTTATTTATTTGATAGGGAGAGACAGTGAGAAAGGGAACACAGACAGGAGGAGTGGGAAAGTCAGAAGCAGGCTTCCCGCCGAGCAGGGAGCCTGACGTGGGGCTTGATTCCAGGACTCTGGGATCATGACCGGAGCTGAAGGCAGACGCTTAACTACTGAGCCACCCAGGCGCCCCTAATTTTAATAATCAGTCTTCCCTAAAACATGCATATTATACAGAGTTTATTTTGGAGCAGAATTTCTTTTAAGTTTGTAGTGAAATGTGTTTTAAATTCTTAGAGAAAAACGAGGACAGTTAACATTTTTTAAACATGATTTTATAAGCTTATTTGCATAAGTTTACATTTTGTTTCTTTGTGAATTCAGTAGAAAATATTACTGGAATTTTAAAGAAACAGCATAATCAATTCAGAATTTACATCTCCAACCCCAGTGAAGTAACCTAGTTTTCCATCATTTTTTTTGGCTCTGTCGGCCGAGGAGGCAGCATCTACTGACAGTCACTCTACTGTTTGTTAGTTTCCACCGAGGTGCACAGTGAGTAAGCGAGTGAGCAGAGTCTGTCCAGAGCTCCAGCAGGCAGAGGGTACAAGGAAGAGTTTGTGAAAGCTCACACTATCTGTAACAAAACGGGTGGCAGGTCCACGTACTTCTCAGTTCTTCATACCTTTATTATACAGAAATTACAGACTGGCTAAATTGACTATTGCTGAGAAACATGCTTCTCGGTAAGTAACATAACTTGGAAGCAGTAGAATTGTTCTCAAGTGATAGGGAAAAAAATATATATATATATATGGATATGGAGGTATACGGGGCTTTGGCTGCAATTTTCCAGGTTTGTAAAGATTTCATACAGTGCTGGGCAACACCATGATTAGTATTATTTGTCCTACGAGGATTTTAGTTGATGAGCTGTGGTTACTTAGAAAGATCTTGGACATGTATGTGTAAATTAAAGAGGCAAGATGACTAGCATAACTGTACTTTTTTCCCTTCCATTAAGATAAGCATAACATTTCAGGGGTTAATCAGTAGTTGTTATAGATAACAGAGTTTGTGCGATCTAAATGTTAATATGACTTCTGGTTTAAAAATATGTTGGACTTCTATATGTTGTAAAATGCTATGATATGTCCTCTAAAAAAGAGCTGTTTCTGCATGATTATTTTATTAATGTTTAAAATATATGGAAATGCCTAGATTCTCAGTTTTAAAATTAGTTTCAAGTAGAAGAACATTGAAAAAGTGAAGTGGTAAGCATATTTTGATAATATTCACAATTATATCTTATACATTACAAAATATTTTTGAAGATGGAATTTGCATGCATTAGTCTTAACAGAAGTCTGGCAAAACCTTTCACAGAAGATCTGATATAGGAAGTTTTCTCACTTTATAGGAGAACATAATTTAATTAGAATTTCATTAGAAGCTACATAAACATTTTTAAAATGCTTCATAGATAAAATGCTTCATTTATTGTCAAGTTAATATTGTGAAGCACTGGCTGAATTTTATGTCTTGGATTATTTATTTGGAAAACAAACACTTTCCAACTAAAATATGTCAGTAAGTGCACAATGCATTAAGGAATTTTCCAGTTAATAAAGGCTAAACAAACATCTGAAACTTCTAGGAAATTAAGCAAAAACATTTTTATTGCAATGGTTATACTTTGACCAGTTGTACACATTACTTCCCATGTGAGAACAATTTTAGCCTTTATTTGGAGTTATTCATTATGTCACTATTTAGGGATGTTTGATAACCCATTTGGGACATAGTAAACATAACTGTGTTGGTAGTTTAAGAGATAAATTATATTTGTACTTCATTGTCAGTGTGTTTAAATAATTTAAATATTAGGTCAGTCTCCACAGAGAAAGGCTAAAATTGATGGTGTATTTTAGAAGTCATTTTTTCCTGTAATTTCAAGCCTATTTATTATTCTACTTGGTAACAGTATACTGTTAGGAAGAAAATACTGGTCTAGGAATCAGGTGACCCAAGCTTGGGTCCTAACTCCTCAACACTCCTAAACATTGGGTTAGCTCTTCTATAAATCGATTAGATTATTTCTTAGAGTTTTATTTTATTTTTGCTATTCTACTTCTGCCCTCTTTATTTTTATTGTCCTGTCATATTGGTGGTGGCATATAGGTGTATAAAACAAACAGAAAATTTTAAACAAGGGTTTTTATTTTATTTTAATTCCAGTTAGTTAACATATAGTGTTATATTAGTTTCAGGTGTACAACATAGTGATTCAGCAATTCTGTATATAACCCAGTGCTCATCACAAGTGCACTCCTTAATCCCCATGGCCTATTTCATTCATCTCTCCCTCCCTTTGGCAACCATCAACTTGTTCTCTATATTAATAATCTGTTTCTTGGTTTATATCTCTCTCCTTCTCTCTTTTTTTCCTTTGCTTATTTGTTTTGTTTCTTAAATTCCACATATGAGTGAAATCATATGGTATTTGCCTTTCTCTGACTTATTTTGCTTAGCATTATCCTCTCTGGCCCCATTCATGTTGTTGCACATGGCAAGATTTCATTCTTTTTCATTGCTGAATAATATTCCACTGTAAGTATATATCACATCTTCTTTATCCATTAGTTTATCGATGTACACTTGGGCTGTTTACATAATTTAGCCATTGCAAATAATGCTGCAGTAAACACAGGGGTGCATGCATCCCTTTGAATTATTATTTTTGTATTCGTTGGGTAAATACCAGGTAGTGCAATTACTAGATTCTGTTTTTATGTTTTGAGGAACTGCCATAGTGTTTTCCACAGTGGCTGGCATTCCCACCAACAGTGCAAGAGGATCCCTTTATATCCACATCCTCACCAATACTTGTCGTTTCTTGTATTTTTTTATTTTAGGAGAGCCATTTTTTCATATAAGGGCTCCCTTCATATTATAAGTTTCAATACCATTGATGGGGAATGAGTGATAGAAACAACTGACTCCAGTGGCCCTGACCTCTAGAAAGTACACCTATGCTTGTGTGATGTAGCCACCATTTTATTTATCATTTACCAAGGTAGTATATATGCAAATGTGCATATATACAAATGCATATTTTTCACAACCTTCAAAGTCAGAAAATCTTTGCCAATACCCATCTTGAAGACATTTATTACAAAAATGATCCTTTAATCAAAATCATCTAAACAATGGCTTCTCACGTGTAAAACCACTCCCCCCCAAAAAAGGTTTCACGCCAAATCCATTACCTCTCTATTTACCCAGGATTTCTCCATCTGATTGGAAACAAAAAGTTTACAGACTTGATCCTTTCATCTTTTCACTGAGATATTTCACTGTGGCTGAAGTGGCAAAGCATGAGTTCCCATGCAGGAGTTTGAATTCTTCTACTTGTTCTTCCACCTCTGAGCGGTTTTAGGAAAATTGCCCATCCTCTCTAAACTTAATTTCCTCTGTAAATGTGGATACAAACGTTCATCTTACAGGACTGGTGTAAGGATCGAATAGGTGATATTTATAAATGTCAGCTGTGGTACTTGAGCCTAAAATGGTGACCAATAAATGGTAGACAATTACCGTTGTTGTCTTATTAAATTATCAACTGTTGAGTTCTCTTAGAATTCACCCTACTTTCTAGGATTGCTGAAACTGTATGGGTTTTATGAAGTTATTCACTCCAGTGTTCCAACAGGATGAGTGAATTATTTTCCTGTGTGAATTTAGAGTCAACCAGCTAAATTACAGTCATGAGCTATAATTACTTCAATGGTTAAGACCATTTTGGCCTCTGGGAATGAAAAGTTATATTTTACAGTGCATGTGAAAGAAGTATTTGTGAATTCATCTCTGTCTTCTATTCATACCTGGGTTAAAATGAGCCAGGGCGTCGAGCTGTTTCTTTGGAACGGTACATAAACTTACTTGTTCTTGGCCATGTAGCAGTTGGGAATGTACAAACAGGCCTCAAAGGACCCAAAGAGCAAATTCTTCATGGGCAGGAAACCCAATATTTACACAATAATCAATAGGGTGAGGGTCACTAAGGTGGCTTATGACTAAGATTTCTTGTTCGTCATGAATGGGAGCTGGCATTTTGAAGTCCTTCGTGTTAATGCGTTCAACGAGACTAGTCTGAAGCGGGTTGTACCACAGGCATTTCAGCACCAGAGGCTCTCTGTTCTTCCTCCTCCCCTGCCCCTCTAGGGAGTGCCCACACAGTCTTCTTCTTTCCCTCTCAAATTGGTTTTCCCATCTTCTATTCATACCAAAATGTAAAAGGCTTATAGTGCCTCACCAACATTTTCTACGTATTTGCATTTTAACATACTGAAAAACTTGAAGCTAAAAATTTAAGTCCTAACCCCATACAATTTTAAGTAGTAGCCAGTGGATTGGAAGGTGTTGGAATAATAAAGAAAAACAGAGAGATATGTCCTCTAGATTTTACATTCTCATTGCCCTCTAAGGGGCAGAAATTCATTGTAGAAGGCAAAAAAAATTTTAACTCTTCCTATGTATAGAGCATGGATGTACATATACTATATAGACAGATACATGGTATAGTGGTGTTATTAAAACTTTGTGGGAGGAGTGAGTAAGAAAAAAACTTCAAGAAGGGGAAAGATAATATAAAAAGAAAGTTGAGAAATGCCACTGTAGATGAGAATTTTAAAGGACTCTGTTAAGCCTGTAGAGTACAAATTCCACTGAATTGTTGGTGAATGTTTGCAGTATGAAGTAACTTATGTCCAACTTGGTACTTACATTAAGAACCAGTATTTATGGTGCTCGCTTCGGCAGCACATATACTAAAATTGGAACGATACAGAGAAGATTAGCATGGCCCCTGCGCAAGGATGACACGCAAAGAACCAGTATTTATGTTCTAAGAAGTCAAATATGCTCACTTGTACCTTTTTAATTATAAGAGTAAATAAAGAAGAAAGACTTGAGAACAGAAGTACTTGAATTTGAATTCTACCTTCTCTCTCTCTTTTTTTTTTTTTTAAAGATTTTGTTTATTTATTTGACAGGCAGAGATCACAGAGAAGCAGGCAGAGAGAGAGGAAAGGAAGCAGGCTCCCTGCTGAGCAGAGAGCCCAATGCAGGGCTTGATCACAGGACCCTGAGATCATGACCTGAGGCTTTAACCCACTGAGCCACCCAGGCACCCCTCTACCTTTCTCTCTTGTTTTGTGACTCTTAGCAGATTGCTTACCCTCTTTAAGCCTCAGTTCTTTTGTCTTTAGTTTATTTTTGGATCATAATTGTGGAAATCTAGTATCATAAGTATTAATCAAAATAAGGTACAATAAAACCCTCTGCACATTGCCTAGTATATGATAAACGCATGCCAATTACTATAATTCTATGTGTTGTACAGTTTTGTGTCACTTACTATCTTAAAATTCTTATAGAAAAAAGATTTAAATGTGGGAGATAAGAGTTTTATTACCCATGAAATACAGAAGTCTCTCTAGGAAATATATTAATATTAGCCATGAAAGGAGAGATAGATTTCTTGTTTTCCTTTAAACCAGTGATGACACCTATTGACCTAAGTCAAAAACAGATAAAATCTATGGGGTGCCTGGCTAGCTCAGTTGAAAGAACATGTGACTCTCGATCTTGGGGTCATAGGTTTGAGCTACACGTTGGGTATAGAGATTAATAAAAAATTGAATAAATAAGCTTAAATTTGTTCAAAAAAACAGATAAAATTTAAATTAACCTTTTTTTAAAAATCAGTCAATCCTCTGCTAAATTAAACTTTTTTTTAAATTTTCTTTTCAGCGTAACAGAATTCATTGTTTTTGCACCACACCCAGTGCTCCATGCAATCTGTGCCCTCCTTAATACCCACCACCTGGCTCCCCCAACCTCCCACCCCCCACCCCTTCAAAACCCTCACGTTGTTTTTCAGAGTCCATAGTCTCTCATGGTTCACCTCCCCTTCCAATTTCCCTCAACTCCCTTCTCCTCTCCATCTCTCTGTGTCCTCCATGTTATTTGTTATGCTCCACAAATAAGTGAAACCATATGATAATTTACTCTCTCTGCTTGATTTATTTCACTCAGCATAATCTCTTCCAGTCCCGTCCATGTTGATACAAAAGTTGGGTATTCATTCTTTCTGATAGAGGCATAACACTCCATAGTGTATACGGACCACATCTTCCTTATCCATTCGTCCATTGAAGGGCATCTTGGTTCTTTCCACAGTTTGGCGACCGTGGCCATTGCTGCTATAAACATTGGGGTACAGATGGCCCTTCTTTTCACTCCATCTGTATCTTTGGGGTAAATACCCAGTAGTGCAATTGCAGGGTCATAGGGAAGCTCTATTTTTAATTTCTTAAGGAATCTCCACACTGTTCTCCAAAGTGGCTGCACCAGCATGCATTCCCACCAACAGTGTAAGAGGGTTCCCCTTTCTCCACATCCTCTCCAACACACATTGTTTTCTGTCTTGCTAATTTTGGCCATTCTAACTGGTGTAAGGTGGTATCTCAGCATGGTTTTCATTTGAATCTCCCTGATGGCTAGTGATGATGAAAATTTTTTTCATGTGTCTGATAGCCATTTGAATGTCTTCATTGGAGAAGTGTCTGTTCATATCTTCTGCCCATTTTTTGATATGATTATCTGTTTTGTGTGTGTTGAGTTTGAGAAGTTCTTTATAGATCCTGGATATCAACCTTTTGTCTGTACTGTCATTTGCAAATATCTTCTCCCATTCCGTGGGTTGCCTCTTTGTTTTGTTGACTGTTTCCTTTGCTGTGCAGAAGCTTTTGATCTTGATGAAGTCCCAAAAGTTCATTTTCACTTTTGTTTCCTCTGCCTTTGGAGACATATCTTGAAAGAAGTTGCTGTGGCTGATATCGAAGAGGTTACTGCCTATGTTCTCCTCTAGGATTCTGATGGATTCCTGTCTCACGTTGAGGTCTTTTATCCATTTCGAGTTTATCTTTGTGTACGGTGTAAGAGAATGGTCGAGTTTCATTCTTCTACATATAGCTGTCCAATTTTCTCAGCACCATTTATTGAAGAGACTGTCTTTTTTCCACTGTATATTTTTTCCTGCTTTGTTGAAGATTATTTGACCATAGAGTTGAGGGTCCATATCTGGGCTCTCTACTCTGTTCCACTGGTCTATGTGTCTGTTTTTATGCCAGCACCATGCTGTCTTGGTGATCACAGCTTTGTAGTAAAGCTTTTTTTTTTTTTTTAATATCTATAGTTGCTAATGTAGTCTGTTAAATGTAGAATGATTAGTTTTTCTGGCAGTTTTGTTGAAATATGTTTCTTTAAATACTATTCAGCTATGGGGTCATTGTTTTATTGCCCTTAGTACAGTGAGAACTGAGTATCCTTTGGAACTGAGGTATGTTTGTAACATCACTTTTGCCTGGAATGTCATCATTTCCTGTCTCTACACAGATAATATTTGCTTTTACATATTCACCAACATGTACGGAATTGTAGGCTAGAGAAGTGAATTGAAAGGAAGTAGTGAGAATCAGCCAGTATTTCAAATTTGAGAAATTCCATATTGATACAGCTCTTGAGAATTCATGTAGAATTAGGTGAATTTCAGTATTGATACAACTTTGTGGAAGATTGTATTTGTGTTCTTGAAAAAGGTGTTCATAAATCTCTCTCTCTCCCTACCCCTCCACAAATGATTGTTCTGCTTTTGTGATAACTATTAAAACTCTAACCCACTGACCTATTCCCTGGTTATTTTGATTTCTTTTACTTTGTGAGATTAATACTCTTCAGATGAAAATCCAATGGAGAAAGAAGCGTCAGTGTAATCACTTCTCGGCCTTTTGGCTAAGATCAAGTGAAGCGTCAGTGTAAGGGGATTGCAATGTGGCAAAACAGAATAAATGAAGAACTCCAAGATTCATGGGATCTCTCCTTGCCTTTTCAGCTTATCTTCTTTTGAAGTAATTTATCTTGTCAGCGATGTTTCTATTTTTCTGTGATAGAAGTCCCTTAATAACAAATAGCCATGGAGTAGTGTTCTCCATTCCAGACTCTGGCTTTGTAATTATTGGCTTTGACAGCAGACAAGAGGAGTTTGAGGAGCAGAATTAAGAGAATGCTATAGATAGGCAATACATGTATCCAGCAGAAATAGTCCTCAAATAGTGGAATTCAGAAAGCACTAAGGATACAGCTATTTAAGTCTCTTCCTAGCTATCCTGGGAGCTGAGAGAACACAATTTCACAAGGTAGACAGATATCACATTTCAAAAGCAGATGAGAAATCAAAGAACCTCATTTGGAATAAAATATATTGGCTCAGATTCTGTTTCCATATGCTTCAAAAATCATATTCCAAGAGGATTTTGGAAGAAGTTTTGACTTTAAAAAGTCATTAGGCTGCAAAGTTGGGTTAAGAATCCATACATACTAAATGAGACCATGGAAGTTCAGGGGCACACTAGGTTTTCTCTTAACCCCCACAGGATCGCCTCATGTCTACTCTCTGTCATTCCAGTGCAAGAAACTAAGAACTTTCAAGACAGTAGGTGACAAATGTTTCAGCAGAAATGGCGAGAATTTTAAGACAGCTCCTTTGAGGACTGAGAGGTGAAACAGTTTCCCCAAACCTGAAAATCGAAAAGTCTCATCCCTAAGAGATTAGAATAATCTTCACAGACTTCAGATCAGCATGATGAGGAATTAATATGGTACTTTTCATCCTCCCTATCTCACTTAAAACTGCCAAAGTGCCTTAACCAAAATGTCTCCTCTAGGAAAATTGGAATTAGAACCCAAACCACTACTTCTTTGCATTCATTCACCGTGTTTCCCTCTATTCCAGGCAGGGTGGGTAAGAGCTCTAGCCCTTGTCCCAGGTTGCTATCTACCTATACTGGGAGGTCATGTAATTTCCCCTATTCCATCCCTTAATTCTGTTTGCATCTCTAAGTCACCAAATACAAGATCTTCTTGTGTAGTCTACTTCAAAAACCTGTGACCTTTTTCTGTTAAAAATATTTTTGCCTCCTCTCACTCATGTGCATTTCTCTGAAGCTTTCTCCAGAAATCTTTCAAAATAATTTAGAGATGCATCTGCAATTACTTTTCATTACTTTTGAAAGAATAAAGTGGCCTTGACTGATGTGTGGAAGTCACTAGCCCGTCTGCATTTGCTCAACATGCCTGGATATTATTGAAACAAGAGAACGCTTGCCACTGCTGGTCATAAATTGTCTTTGTCTTTTTCTTCTTTACCACTATCTTGAGAGCCTTATAGGGCACTTTCATGTAGTAGGTGGAAATAAAGATGGGTTGGTTTGATAATTAACTTATGCCTGAAATAATTAGTTTTAAGTCTCATCCAAAGTAAGAAGGCCCTGACTGTTCTTTGGTGGATCAAATGGTTTGATTGAAAGCTAATCAGCTGGGTTTTACATAGAGAATTTAATGAAGGACCAGTTTGCTGAGGTGTGGTAAGGTGGAAGGGAGCCAGCCATACAGGTCAAGGATCCTGTTGGCCAACCATAAACGGTCCCATTCTTAAAGGAGAAGAGGGAGGCAGTTCATGAAGGTGTCTTAAGTTTGGTGAGAGCTGAAATCGGAGGCTGAAAGGGAGACTACTCAACAGAATGTGTTACCCTAAAAAGATGCCATCACCGGATGTAGGCCAGGAGGGAGACTGAAAGAAATACTCCAGCTTCTCCCTTCTTCCCATACAGAATGGGCAAAGAGGATCAGGAGCAGAGAACAACCAGAACACATCATCTCTTGAACTGTTCTCAGAACAATCTTTCCCATCCAGTATTTAATTCGAACAATAATGGATGAAAGCGTTCCTTTAGGAAAAGTGAATTGAGGGAAATTGGGGTGGGGGGGTGGAAGTGAGACAAACCATGAGAGACTGTGGACTCTGAGAAACAAACTGAGGGTTTTAGAGGGGAGGGTGGTGGGGGGATGGGTTAACCCAGTGATAGGTATGAAGGAGGGCATGTATTGCATGGGTAACTGGGTGTGGTGCATAAACAATGAATCTTGGAACACTGAAAAAATAAAATAAAATTATTTTTTTTAAAGTGTTCCTTTAGTTCCTTTTTTAAAAAATATTTTTAAAGTGTTCCTTTAGTTCTTTTTTTTAATATTCTAGACATTGATTGGCTTTTAAATATTTATTTGACTTGGAATCCCTAATGCAGATGTTAATTGTTGAACTGTGTAGCGATAATGCACAGGGTCTAGTAAGGGATTGGGATCTGCTTGCTTCTAAAAGAAATGGTTCCAACTTGTCATGCTTCTGCATTTTTGACCATGTTTTTCTATAGTCTGCTGGTATCCTATGACGTCAGCTGGTCTGTGTCACAGATGTCCATGCCTACAGTAACTCTAGCTCCTAGTTCTGAGTTCAACTATTTTCATTTCTCTGTTCATTTAGGAAAGACATAACCATCATTGTAGTCATTTATGCAACACATCTTTATTGAGCATCTATTCTGCTCAGTAAAGGCCCTAAATATATTGATGTGAGCAAAACAGAAAAACCTCTTGTCCTTAAGGAGTTTATGTCCAAGTTTTTTTCTATGCTAAATCTTTGAGACCTCAGGAACTTTCTTAAGAATCTTTAGGGGCACCTGAGTGATGCAGTTGGTTGAGCACCAGACTCTTGGTTTCGGCTCAGATCGTGGTGTCAGGGTCATGGGATCAAGCCCCAGTCAGGCTCTGCACCCAGCACAGTCTGCTTTGGACTCTCTCTCCGTCTCCCTCTGCCCCTACTCCCTCCACAAATTCTCTCTCTCAAGTAGGTAAATAAATCTTAAAAAAAAAAAAAAAAAAAAAAAAAAAAAAAAGAACCTTTAATCTTCTGATGCTTTTTTGAGGGGTAGAGGTGGGGGTGTGAAGAGGCACATTTTCTGGTGCTTAGCTGAATTCTGAACTGTCAAGGTTACCATATAAATATGTGAGGTGTTTATCATACTCTAGTGTTCTTATTGTCAATCATTCAAAAATTATTCCTGAGTATTTACTATATGCTTGTATATGTAGCGATTGAGAAGTTAATAAAATATCTCAGTGTTCAGGGACTGGTCATCTAGTTGGGAAGTAGATATGCAAATAACTACAATGGCTGAGTGTCAAGGGTAGTGGGTTTAGCAAATGATTCCATTGTTTTGGATGAGGATGACTATGAGAGTTACAGTAATAGCCATTAACTGCCCAATTTCCTGGCTGCTCAGGCGAGCAACTTAAAGCCTCACTGTTAGCTATGTGTTGCTTTTATTTAACAGGAGTCCCATAAGTACTTACTTGGAAAAGTAGCATTTCCCAGAATCTACTGGCACAAACTGTTCAGCTCTTTCAAACACACATGAAAGAGTTTTAAGCTCAGTATTAACACTGGAGATAAACCACATGATTCTCAATTAGGGGATTCTTTAGAAACTATGGTTTTAGAGATCCTTGAACATGTACTTTATACCAGTAGTGTAGACCTGGACTCTGGAAAAATACTCACCAAAACTATGAAAAATGAAACCACATTATCATGAAAAAGTTGTCCTAATAGTGGTTGGCATTATTTATATATCTGAACAGCTGTAACTGTGGACTCTGTAACTACTCACAGCCCTTGCCATATTTCCAAATCTCTGCCTTATAACACTCTGTCCGGGCCAGAGTTGGCTGATCCCTGACATGTTGAAAAGGATGCTCAACGACCCTAGTTTTAATCTAACGAAGACTGAAATTTTCTCTGGCAATACAGTTTGGGCATGCCCAATGAGGCTGTATCTTTCTAAACAATAGAAACACTCCTATGGAATATATATTTTTTTTATTTCTTCCCGACTCTCTTTTCCCTAATTTTTTTCTGAGAAGAGGTGTCCCTCATAAAGAAAAGGGAAACTAATATAGCTACTTCCCATGAGGAAGATAATCTTCGGTTCTCCAGTGTTCATAGGGATAGCTCCTACTTTAACCCCAGCCCATACATGTGGTATTGTGATGTAGGCTGAACACTCAGGACCTAGGAGGCCTCTACAGAGCAATATTCGGATCCTCCTTTACCAACTTACAGGTCATATTTGGAGTTCTGTAAAAAACTAAGTCTCAAAGACAATTATCATATGATCTCTCTAATATGAGGAATTTGAGAGGTGGAGTGGGGGGTTTGGGGGGTCGGGAAGGAGAAAATGAAACAAGATGGGATCAAGAGGGAGACAAATCATCAGAGACTCTCAATCTTACAAAACAAACTGAGGGTTGCTGTGGGGTGGGGGAGATGGAGAGGGTGGTCGGGTGATGGACATTGGGGAGGGTATGTGCTATGGTGAGTGCTGTGAAGTGTGCAAGCCTGATGATTCACAGACCTGTACCCCTGGGGCAAATAATACATTATATGTTAATAAAAATAATTTTTTAAAAAAACTTAGTCTCAGAGACTGTCTTACAAGAATTGGGGCTTTGTGTTTTTATTTATTTATTTATTGTGGTAAAAGAGGTTAAGGGTTTTTTTATTTTGGCTTTTTTTTAAGATTTTATTTTTATTTATTTGACAGAGGGAGATCACAAGTAGGCAGAGAGGCAGGCAGAGAGAGCAGGGGAAGCAGGCTTCCCACTGAGCAGAGAGCCCAATATGGGGCTCAATCCCAGGACCCTGGGATCCTGACCTGAACTGAAGGCCGAGGCTTAACCCACTGAGCCACCCAGGTGCCCCGAGGTTAAGAGGTTTATGTGCTGTATAGTACAGTGTGTCCATGAGACTGGAAAAAGTATAAACTTATTTTTATACTTATGTTAGCTGTATTTTATAATACAATGTTTGTTGCACTTTTCTTCAGCCTCCAGATATATTCTAGCTGAAGTAATTCAAAATGCAAAGCAATATGTCCAATTATTAATCTAGAAAAGGGCAACAAATATCTCCTTTTCCCCATTTTTCCAGGCTGTTTGGACACTGTTAGCATATTTGCTCAGTAACTGTTTTTTGTTCCAGACTAACCACTAAATGCATTGCTTTGCACTTAGAAGTTCTAAGTGTGAAAACACATTATGGAACATATTGTTTCAAAATGTACCTTACATACTTTAAAAATAAATTTATCTTTACAAATGCCCCATCATTATATTGTACTCCTGAAGTTAATATAATGTTGCATGTCAATTACATCTCAATAAGAAAAATAGTTTATCCTATGTTAGTTACCTAACTCTGCAGACAACTTGTATAATTTGACACTTTTGTCAGATTTTCTTCAAATGGTAAAACATCTTGGAAGCAGAAATGCACTCTGAAGATATTAAAGTCTTTCACCTATATTATTCAGCTAAATTAATGTATGTCTTTGTGGTTTCCTCCCTGAGTAATGTCAATGACAAAAGGGAATCAATAGGCATTGTTTCCAAATGTTTGATACTGATGATAACTATTATGCTGCTTTTTTTGCTTAATCAATTCTTACCTTGTATCAGGGTATGACTGTATCAATTGTCTAGTAGATTTAATGCCACTTAGCTGTCTAGCAAGACAGGGAAAGGGTTAGCTATCAGTCAGCCAGGTCTTGTGCTGTGACACATTGATTCAAAGAAAATTGATAATGTTATATAGATAACCACAAAAGACTTTTGTGTCTTGGTTTCTCACCATCTCACCTTACTGATTGGCTTTTCTTCTACTTCCGATAAAGGCAATAAATTACCCACTGTATATGGAATAAATGTGAGTTACTGATACAGCGAAACAACTGAAAAAGGCATAGTGCCACTTCAAAATGACAGTTTGTTATGGGATTCCTTTTTCAACAACAAACCCCACAGCCTGTGCACCAAGCCCAAGCATGAAGGATATTACGTTATCCTTTCAACATTTAGCAGTATCTATTACTTGGGCTCGTATTTATCTTCCAGCATGCCTTATCTTGAATAATGTATGTCACCTTCTCTCACATATGCTCATTTTTTCTGTTTGTCCCTGAATATAGAAACCCTATTTATCAAGCAAAAATTCTCCTAGACCGGTGTCCTAAACATGGGGCGTCGGTATAATGGAGCTAAATGGGAATCACAATCTATTTCTTTCTCATACTTCAAACATTCTCCTTTCTTCAAAAACATATTACAGGGGCACCTGGGTGGCTCAGTTGGTTAAGCATCTGCCTTCGGCTCAGGTCATGATCCCAGGGTCCTGGGATCGAGCCCCACATTGGGCTCTTTTCCAATTGAGATCTCTCATTCTACTTTCTTAGTCTTGTAATGTCTTCAGAGGAACTTTGTTACTTTGAATAAAGTCTATATATTACAGACATGACAATACATACAGATCTTCTTTGTTTCAAAAAGAAAACAAATAATGAAATCATATGGCTGGTAATGGTTATGTGTATGAATTACTGGTTCATGCATTTGTTTAACAATATGTGATTGTTGCCGCCTACGTACCAGGTTCCGTGCCAAGCACTGGGTCTCCAGTGGTGATATTTTTTGTTTCTGCTAGTCTGTCAAATTTTAAAGGAAGGATACTAGTATTGGGAAATACAAGTAATATTATGATCAGAATTATGCTTTAAAATTTTACTTTGTACTGATTTTATTTTATTAAGCCAAACTTTAAAATTTTAAAACTAAAACATAATGTGAGAGAACCTAATATAGAAAGATACGTAATGAAAAGTAAAATCTTTCTTTCCTCTCCCCCAAACCCCTAACCTTCGTTCCTCCAAACAAACTTTGCTAATGGATTTTGTGCTTTGTTTCAGAGTAAAACAAAACAAAAATCTAAAACAAAACACACACAAACATACATACATATATATGTTTGCAGGCACACAAATGGTATTATATGATATATTCTGTACCTTAATATTTTCATTTAGTATTTTGTTGCATATATCTTATAACTTTGCCATAGAAGGACTTACATATTTATCTCATTCTTATTTAAAAGACATTTAAAAAAATTCTTAAATACAATTGAATGCATAGAAAATGTGTAATATAATATCAACAACATTTGTTTTTCTGAGTGAGTTATCCTACTTCCTAGGAATATCTTGGTATTTATTTTTTATAAACAAGTAAGTATCCTAGAATACAATCACCAGAACTGGGAAATTTAACACAGATGTATTTCTACATCTTCTCTTCAGATACGATTCAGGTTTTAGCAGTTGTCCTAATAGTTAAAGAATCTATTTTTAGTAAAGTGATCTATTTCAAAATCTTTCATTTCATTTAAATACCATGTCTATGTAGTCTCCCATACTTGGAATAGTTTGCCAGTGGTTTTGTTGTTTTGTTTTGTTTTGTTTAATTTTCATGATCTTGACTCTTGAAAATTATAGACCAATTTGGATTTTTTAAATGTTTCATCTAATTTTAGGTTACGAATTTCGGACAGGAATAATATGGAATCAATGCTCTGTTCCTCTGATTGAATTCTGCCAGGTCTCAGGTGATGTTAATTTCTCCTATTAGTGATGATGTTCACTTTAATTTCTTTGTAATATTGATGTTGTCCCAGCTTTTCTACCACAGAGTTACTCTTTTCCTTCCCTTTTACAACTAGTAAGCATCTTGTAGGGAGGTACTTTGAAACCATAAAAATATCACATTCCTCATCAGATTCTCCATTTGTTTGTTTCTATCCATATACATCATGGTTCCCATTTTATTTATTCAGTTATAATCCTTTATCATCATCATTTATTTTGATGTGTAGAGTGTCCCAGATTAGGCTGCAAGGGCTCTTTCAAGCTGGATCCTGTGTCCTTATGACTCAGGAGATCCACAATTTTTTGATACCTCCTTGCTCTGTGGCATAGTAAGATATTTCAGGTTTATCTTGTACTTCCCTTACTGCAGTCCTGATTTCAGCCTTTTCTCCTGGAGTCCCAGTTTCTTCGGTGGATGATATTTAGAAACCAAGATCTGGGTGATAGATGTGCTCACTGCCTTTGGGGATATTGTTGGTATCAAGTCCTCAAGTGGACAGAGCATACATATGGTGGTACATGCACACACAGACAAATGTATACATATGTACATTCAAATATATTTTTGTATCTCCCTTTCACTATTTTTAACTCACTTCTCCACAGTGAGAAACTGGTTGTCAAGATTTTTTTTTTAAGATTTACTTATTTATTTGAGAGAGAGAGGGGAGCAGGAAAGAGAGTCTCAAACAGACTCCATGCTGAGCTCAGAGCCCCACTCAGGCTCGATCTCATGACCCTAAGACCACCACCCAAGCCAAAACCGAGTGGGACGCTCAACCAACTGCGCCACCCAGACTCTCCAATTATTTTTTAATATATCTACTTGGTTTATCTGTTCCTTTGTGACAAATCTCCCATTGCCACTATCATTTTTTCCCCATACACATGCTTTCTTTACCCTACCTAGGCTGTGATACACCACAGGACTGCCAGCAACCTCACCCACAGTCAGCCCCTCCATGTGGAAGTACTCTACATCCCACCCATTTCCCAAGAGCCCATTTGCAGGATGAGCCCTATGCCTCAGTGTGGAAGCCCTCCTTACCCTCCTCAGGCTGCCACACTAGGCTCTGGACTGTTCCAATGTAGGGATACCTTTGTTACCCTCCTGGAGCTCTGATTCCCCATACTGGATAGTCCTCTGCCAGTCCTTACCTGTTCTGTTCTGACATCCTCTTCTGAATCACCAAGTTTCCTCCTCATCACTCATGCAGACTATACCTTGTTCTACCTGAATTACTTAGAAAAAAAAAATTATTCAGGAAGATGAAGAGTGAATTTTTAAAAAATCTTTATCTGTCAGTATTTTAATTTGAATAACTATAGAGCAAAAATAAAACTATGATCACTAATGGTTCTAATTAAGAGCATAGCTTAGACCATTTCTCTTTCCTGAGTCTCTCTCGGCCTCACCTCCCTGCCCACCCCCAGCACCCCCACACACAGCAGCGGTGATTACCGATGCTGTTAGCTCTTGGTTTAGCTCTTTAATGTAGGTAGTCCTTAACTAATGAGATTTATATGAATACTCGGTAGACCTAAACATCCTATTCTGGTTTCCTCCATCCCTGGGATCATCTCAGTAATATACCTACCTTTTTCTGTGTCTGGTATAGCTGCTATTGAAGGAAACCTTACTTCAATACCACAATCACTAAAGCAGGAGATTATGGCTCTGTGATCACCTTTTTGCTAATTTGGACCTCAGTGATCTTGAAGTCTTAAGACTTAGCTACATGGTATGCAGACCAGGGAGCCAGGGGGCTCTAGACAGCTCTGAGTAGCTCCAGGCTGGGAGCCTCACATTGGACATGGCTTGAATTGGCTTTAAGATTAAAAGAGCTTTAGGGACCTGGATAGACATTTCTTCAAAGAAGTTATACCAAGCCAACAGGTACATGAACAGATTCTCAACATGACTACTCATTAGGGAAATATAAATTAAAACCACAGTGAGATGTCCCCCCACACGTGTTAAAATGGCCATATCAAAAAGACAAGAGATATATGCTGACACAGATGAGGAGAAAAGTGAACCCTTGTACATTGTTGCTGGGATTGTAAATTGGTGCACCCACAACGGAAAACAGTATGGAAGAGCCTCAAAAAATTAAAAATAGAACTACCATATGATCCAGCAACTTCACTTTTAATACATCCAAAGGAAATAATACATACTCCAAAAGATGTCTGCACCCTATCCCCATGTTTATAGCAACATCATTTACAGCAGCCAAAGGGTAGAAACAACCTAAGAGGTCAAAAGGTACAAAACTTCAGTTATAATGATAGAACCAGGGCTGTAATGTATGACATGACGACCAGAGCTAACATTGCTACATGATGTACAGGAAAGTTAGGAGAGTAAATCGTATGAGTTCTCATCACAAGGAGAAATTTTTCTTTTTTTCTTTTCTTTCTTTTTCTTTTTTTGTATCTCTATTTTGTATCTATATCTGTATATCTATTTTTGTATCTATATAAGGAGAAACTTTTCCTTTTTTCTTTCCTTTTTTTTTTTTTGTATCTATATAAGAAGTGAGATGTTAGTTGAACCTACTGTGGTAATCATTGCACAATATATGTAAATCAAGCCATCATGCTGTACCGTTTAAACTTATTCAGTGATGTATGTCAACTGTCTCTCAGTGAAACTGGGGAAAAAATAAGGTAACAGCATCTACAAATGGTAATATACTTGAGGGTTCTTTAAAATAAATGCATTTTGTTGAGAAAAATATACATAAAGTCACCTGGGACGAAACCAATAAATGCAGATTCTAAGAACCGAGAAAACAGAAAGATGTTTCACACATGCACACAGAAAGAAGGGAAAGAAAAGAAAAGTCCTTTGGGGCTCAGGGAACTTGAGGGTTTGAGACTATTAGAGGGACAACTTCAGCCATGGTGCAGTGTCCTGGGCTCTTTTGTGCTAACTGGGAAACGTGGGCAGTTTTTTCTGGGGGCTGTTCTGGACGATAATAGAAATTCACAGCTGCTTGGTGTTCTATTCACGTATAGATAAAATGTAACATGGGAATTTGAACTTCTGGGTGCAAGGATGAGTTTGTGTCAGCCTGACCTGGAGAATGGGCAGTCTGTTTCTGTCTGAAAGTCAAAGTTATGACATCTTATACTGGCAACTGAAAAAAAAAAATGTTTGTATGAAATTTTAATCCCTTAAAGTTTTCTGCTTCTTGATTACAACTTTGCTTCTTATCTATGGTTATATGTTAAAATAGTATATTCATTCGTGTAACCCCTCTTTGAAATCTTCTCCCCAAAGGAAGACATTCCTGGCCATTCTAAAATAAATAAACAAATAAATAAATAAGTCTTTAAAAACCATGATAATAAATTAACTCAATAGCATTTGCCTCCTAACCATGCTACTGTAATCTGTTTAAGTGTGGCACCTGGACGAGAAGCATATTTTGTAATGTATTCACTTCACAAATTGGAGATTGTGATTTTCTTTTGGCCCAGTAGCATATATCTCATTATACTTACAGTGCCAAGCCCATAAGTTCCAGGGTCTTCGGGTGTCACAGGGAGCAAGTCAAGGAGGTTTATTACTGGGTCCTCGGCTGAGGACTCAGACCATAAGCCATTTATTTATCCTTCCATTTCTTCAGTGAGTATTTACTGAGCACTTCTTGTGTTCAACACACAGAGTGTGTACCAGATCACAGACTTGAATTATAACATCAGGTTTACATGTTTAAAGGATCACTCTAGGGGCACCTGGGTGGCTCAGTGGGTTAAGCCTTTGCCTTTGGCTTAGGTCATGGTCTCAGGGTTCTGGGATAGAGCCCTCCATTGGGCTCTCTGCTCAGCTGGGAGCCTGCTTTCCTCTCTCTCTCTCTCAGTCTCTCTCTCTTCCTCTCTTCCTGCCTCTCTGCCTACTTGTGATCTCTGTCAAATAAATAAATAAAATCTTAAAAAAATAAATAAAATAGAGATCACTCTAGTAGCATTGTGGAAGATGGAATATGGTGGGGCGGGGGGCAAAGGCAGGGGAGCAGGACAGAAAACTTGCAGTGTTCAGGGGCAAGCGGCTGAGGTGAGGTGCAGGCAATGGGACAGAGCAGATGGAATAGATTAGACCTAACATGATTTGTAAACCCCAAGGGTTAGGATTCCCTTTAATGATCAGATGAAACCTATGGTTCCCTCTACAGAGAGAAAAGGCACATGGGTGAGCATGTCTATAAGTATAGTTTCACAAGGCCTTCTCGGTCTCCTTTAGGAAAGAGGGGCACAGGCCTGATCCTAGAGGTCTTCAGGGACACCTGTCCATGAGCCCTGAGCTATTAGACTTCAAGAAGGGACAGCACATGTCAAGCTGGGCTGATGAGGAGGCTCTGTAGAACCTGAGCTAGGACTTACATGAAGGAGGAGGGTTTCAACAGGTTGGGGTGGGGAAGCCTCTTCAGATGGCATAAGCAGTTCCCAGGCTTTTGGCACTGCGTGGATCTTCATGAATTGTTTGGGGAGCCATAAAGCTTGAGTCTCACGAGTAACAGTATACTACTCAGGGACTATCTTAAAACTCCTCCTCTTATTCAATGGTGCATGTGAAGCTGTTAGGGTTTTGCCTGATACTAGACCACAGTCAGTATTAGTTCTTGTATTATTAAGTACGTCAGAATCCAAAAAAGACTATGATATGTGTTACTGTTTCCCCAGATGGATAGAGGGTTTTTTGATAGTGAAGGCTTTCCTCTATCAGCAGTCCAAGAATTAGGAATGAAAACCAGGTAAGAAAGAGCCCTGAAAATTTTAACATTTCCCAGCCATGCTGTCAGAGTTTCTCCTTTGTAAGATTGGGTGTCATGACACATGTCTCCTAAAAGTGACCAAAGTTGTCCAGCTGCTGTGCTGAGCCACAGTGAAGTCAGATGGTTTTCTCATTTGCTTTGTAAATCTAATGACATGGTAAAGTGGCATGCGGCCATACGTATTTTAACGTTTTTCACCAACTTCTCTACCATTAAAACTCTGACACCTCATTCCCTAACAGGAATTACACACAAGGATCACACAAACTCCAGTGAAGCCATCCCCTTGCCAATAAATAATAATGAGAAATTATAGTTCATTCTTTACAGTTTTTAAATAGTTCATAACAAACTTTAAAAAAATCATGCGGTTCATGTAAAATGTAACAGAATATACAAAAATGGGACTTTAAGTCAGGAAGTTTGGACAGTGAGATCCTATGTTACCATTTCAAACACACTTTGATAGGAAAGATGTTAAAAGGGATGATTTTTAGGAAAATAGGGGGAGGTATAGGGTGTGATGAAGTCCAGGAATCGCGAGCAGATTTGTTTGATCACATGATGGGGTTAGACTTTCTTCATGTTTTATTTTAGTCTCCTGTCCCAATCCTATCACCCATAATCCAAGAAATGTTAGGAATATAAAGTTGCCAAATTATCTTTGGAGATTTTGACATCTTGATTTGAATTTTCACAATGAGAGTGAATCTTTGATCAAATTGTTTAGAATAGAAAATTCTCTGTAAGTGAGTTCGTTTTTTTTGTTTTGTTTTGTTTTTTTAAGATTTTCTTTATTTGACAGACAGAGATCACAAGTAGGCAGAGAGGCAGGCAGAGAGAGGAGGAAGCAGGCTCCCTGCTGACAGAGAGCCCGACTCAGGGCTTGAATCCAGGACCCTGGGATCATGACCTGAGCCAAAGGCAGAGGCTTTAACCCACTGAGCTACCCAGGTGCCCCTGAAAGTGAGTTTAAAAAGACTTGTGACTTACAGGACATAGGATAAAAGACAGTTTTCCTGTTACATCTATTTTTGGTAAATATTGGCCTTGATAACATAGAATGAGGGCTGGCTTCACACAGTGGCTACATGTATGCATTGTGTGGTCCGACTCTGATCTATGTGATCTTGGAATGATTTGACCTCACTGGTAGGATTGTCCTGAGATTTAAATGAGAGAATGGGGTATAGATAGGTATTGGCCCAAGACCTAGAGGGAGCAGTCACTCAGTAAAAGTTAACATCTAATCAGTACCTTCATCAAACGCTGATGGCACTAACAAATGGAACTTTGTGGTATTTAGGACAGTGATGATAGAATGGATTATATCTGCTTTCCTATAGTTAGAAGCAGGACTGGAGGCAAACTTCAGGATTTGAGCTTTCATATAATTTTCACAACACTAGCAGCTCCAAATGTACCTGAGCTTAAGTGTCATCAAGGGAAAAATATTGGGGGGTTTGTTTTACCTCTAAGTATAGAATCTAATAAAAGAGTCAGATTAAGTAAGTGTCTTAAAAACAGTGCTCAGGATTTTAAATGTTCTACTTATAAATATGGCTATTATTGAGTATCTTCTGTGAACTAACATTGTGCTATGAGATTTTTTATTTTTAACATAGAGTAAAATGGACTTTTTTTGTTCTAGAAATTTTAATATATATGTAGATTTATGTAAGTACAATCACAATCATAGTTCAGTTTCATCACTCTAAAAATCTCTTTTGTGCTGAACCCTTCTAGTCTCACCCTCTGTGTGTCCCTAACCCTTGGTGACCAGTGAGCTGTTCTCCATCGCTGTAGTTTGCCTTCTCCAGACTTTTATATGAGTAGAATCATATAGTACCTAGCTTTTTGAAATTGGCCTCTTTCACTCTCTCAGTGCATAAGGTCTTTGAGATTTATTCTTGTCATCCCATGCATAAATAATTCATTCCTTTTTCGTGCTGTGTGGTATTCCATTTGGTAACCATTTGAATTTGGTAAGTGGTAATTTTTCAAATATTAGTAGCCATGTTGGAGTCTGAAACCATACCAGTGAGCTTTTCATACTGTGTTATAAGAAATGCATGATCTCTCTATACTTTGAATGGATCTTTTTTTTTTTAAAGATTTTATTTATTTATTTGACAGAAAGAGATCACAAGTAGACAGAGAGGCAGGCAGAGAGAGAGGAAGGGAAGCAGGCTCCATGCTGAGCAGAGAGCCCGATGCGGGGCTCGATCCCAAGACCCTGATATCATGACCTGAGCCGAAGGCAGAGACGTAACCCACTGAGCCACCCAGGCGACCCACTTTGAATGGATCTTATAACTACTCATGATTCTGTAAGATCCTACATTAGTCACTTGAAAAATATTGGTTTGCTGATATAAGCAAATCTTTCAAATACTGATACATTTCCTTATAAAATATCCAAAATCACATTTATTAATGTTAATATCAATCTCATCAGACAAGTCTTGCAAAGCTGGCAAGCTCACAGTGGTGAATATTAGTTTTCCAGAATATTAATTTTTACCTGAAATTTTGAATTTTATTATTGACCAAAAAAATTTGTCAATTTCCTTTTGACAATTCACTTCTGCTTTTTTTTGTTAAGTCTGCCAAATTGTCAAGTCTGAAACTATAGTTTGTCTGCCAGTCACTCTCTTAAATAAAAATGGTGTTCCATGGAAAAAAGTGGCTATTTCAATTCACAGCTTAATCACACAGAGGTTGTGTTGTGTTTTGTTTTGTTTTTTGAGACAGTCATGATACTATTGTATACAGAAAATATGCTTTATGTGTACTTTGAATATTGTCACAGAGAATATTCAAAAGATGTTTATGGAAGGGTTGACTTCATGAAATTAAACACTTTTACTGCTTTTTAAAAGACAGTCTTAAGATTAAAAAATTTTTGAACTGTGCATCATAGTGGTGAAGACAAGAACTGCTGGTGTAGTGTGGTGCCAATGCCTTTACTCCTCTAAGCCATCGGCAGATTTATCCACTATTGTTCTTGCACCATCAGTGCAAAGGTCAACGAGGTGAAAAAAGCACACACAAAAATGTTTGAGGATTATGAAAATAGTTTTGACTTCATAGACCCCCTGAGGGATATCTCCTGACCCTGAGGGGTCTCCAGACCACACTCGGAGAACTGCCTGATAGATTGTGATGCATATTGATTCAAAGATGAATAAGATCATTATGGAATACAGGTCCAATGAGAAGGGAGGAAAAGTGAAGGATTGGGATGTTAAGGCATGAGAAGATAGAGGTGAAGGGGAGGAACATCACTGACCCTTAGGAGTGAGGATGTGTCTTACGCCCTAAAGATCTTCAAAACAGAATCCCACTTACTCTCTTACAACATTTACTATTACAAATGGCTGAAGGTAGAAAACCAGATCAAATAATTTCTTGATGTTCCTCTAAGTTCTAATACTATGATTTTGTAGTCCCAAAGGATTTGCGGCTTATAATATCTCTAAGTATCATTGTCTTTGTTTCAAACATTTTTTTCAGACTGGTTTTCAGTATCTCTGAAAACACACTTTCATTCTAAATCAGTCTTCAGTTTTATGTGGTTTCATAGAGCCGTGCAAGATGCTGTTTTCAGTAACTTGTAGGTTGGAATCAACTCAGATTCTTTGTCAGAGCTGCTAAGGGAGCTACATGCAGCTCACACACATGGCAAGGATGAATGAGGACAGGTAGTCATTGATGGCTTAGGCCTTCTTCCCACCTACATGGAAAGCATCTCAGGACCTGAGAGCCTCTGATCACTGTTCTAGACTGTGGCTTCTGAAATGGAAGGGCTTGACCTTCCTTTGGCTCACCAACTGTGAGGGTTGGACAAGCTTTGCCCTGGTTGGTAATATTTCTCTATAAGGATAAGCAGGTTATAAATTGATTTTTGACTCCTCTCAACCTTTATATCTGAGGATTATATTATAGAATTAAAAGTATCAGAAATAAATTCTGAATGTTTAGAAACCATGGGAGTTCAATTGTGCTGTATGTATGTGTAACATAATACCTTTAGGGGATAAAATCTAAATTATAGTTATACGATGATAATTTCCAAGAGTCCATTTCTACTTTAAGAAAAGACATTTTGTCCCTCAAAGTTCTAAACTATGTTACATTTGCAAATAAAGTTTATCTTTCGTTTAAAAAAAAATAACTCCTGGAAATCAAGGTCTCAGGAATGGAACTTAAATATTTAGAGAATTATGTTCTCTTCTAGTTGTTTTTCCTCTAGAGAATATAACTAACTCATGGGGAAGATTGAAGAAGGGCAATTAGAAGTGAATGAGGTGAGAGGCACCTGGACGTTTCAGTTGGTTGAGCGACTGACTCTTGATTTTGGCTCAGGTCATGATCTCAGGATCACGGGGTCGAGCCCTGCCTCCAGCTCCCCACACAGCAGGGAATCTGTCTAGGATTCTCTCCCTCCTCCTCCTCCCCTTTTGCCTCTCCCTTCACTCTCTCTCTCTCTCTCTCTTTCTCTCAAATAAATAAATCTTTAAAAAAGAAGTAAGTGAGGTGATATTGAAGTGGCAATAGCAAGGCCCATTTAAAAAGATTAGGACGTCATTTCTTCAAGCTGGAAACCCAAAGGAATATGATTGAAAACTATAAAATGTTTTAGCATATGTATAGTACTGAACATACTTGTTCATCAGATCCCTGAGAAGGATCACAAAGGAAATCTTTGGAGATCTAAAGAGGCAGATAATATATAATAAGGAAAAAGAATCACTTTCCCAAGCAGTAGCCACATTATAAAAATCATTGTAATAGTAGGTGGTTGAGATCTCTTAAAAAAAAAAAAATCAAAGAGGATTTAAGAAAATTCATGTTTAGTAAAGCTGTAATAAAAATATAATGATAAGGGGCGCCTGGGTGGCTCAGTCGTTAAGCATTTGCTTTCTGCTCAGGTCGGATCCAGCCCCGCATCCGGTTCCCTGCTCAGCGGGGAAGCCTGCTTCTCCCTCTCCCACTCCCTCTGCTTGTATTCCCTCTATGGCTATCTCTCTCTCTGTCAAATAAATAAATAAAATATTTTAAAAAATATATATATAATAGCAAGGTTTCCTTTAACTTCTATCTTTTGATGGGTAAAGTGCATTCATAACTTTTAAACTAGAAATTAGAGAACTTTGAACTAGATAATCTATGAGTTTGACCTAAGGTCATGGCTATCATATCACTGTGTTCAAAAAAAATAAAAATAAAAATTTAAATTCAAATCAAGCTAACATTATTTTATATTTTTTCCTCTTTCTGTTTTTCATAGTTTACAAATTATAACACTAAATAGAACCTCGTGAGTTCACTCGGTCTGTTCCACTGCTCACCTGGAGCTGTTTCAGAGACGTGGTTGTCTACTCTGCCATCCATCATCTCCTTAGCAATATATTCTCCCGCTTAGCGATTTGCTGATCTTTATTTTCAAACTGAACCTAAATATCTCTCATTGTAATATCCCCCAACTTTTTATTCTGATCAATCTCAAACCATTATCAAACTGCAAAAATAGTACAAGAAACATCCATATACCCCCTCACCTAACTTTGCTAAATATTAACTTTTCCCTCCAAGTATTAAGTCTCTTAAGTATACAGAATATGGATTTATGTTTCCTATATTTATGCTCATACATTAATATCACTAATATGCATCTATGTATATATATTCTCATGCCAAACCATTTGAGAATTATTATGGACATCAAGACTCTTCATCTCTAAATGCTTCAGCATGGATATTCTAAAAACCAGAACGTTCTCTGCAAAATATCCGGGAGTACTGACAGAGGAATCTTGATAGAGTAGTATTAAGTGACAGTCTACTTGTATTTCCCTGGTTGTCCCAATAACATTATTTTTATCATTTCCTTCTTTTTTCACTAGAGGATCCAATCCAGGATTATATGTTGTGTTATTCATCCTATTTTTTTAGTTTCCTGTAAATTAAACAGGTCTCCAGCTTTTTTTTTTATGGTGCTGCTGTTCTATATAATGTTGGTATTACTGGAAGGGCTGGTCTAGTTGTGCAGAATATCCTCCATTTGGATGTTTTTCATTGTTTCCTCATGATTAGATTTATATTAAGCATTTTTGGCAGGATATCTACAAGGTAATGCTGTGTCCTCAGGAGACATAGAATGTCAGTGTGTATCCATTACTGGTGATGTTAGGGTAAAAGGAATAACTGCATGATTTTTCCATTGTCAAGCAACTTCCCCCCTTTTTAACTCAAATATAATCTGTACAGTGATACTTTGAGATTGTATGAATTGCCAGTTCCCCACTTTTTTTTTTTTTAAAGATTTTATTCGTTTATTTGACAGACAGATTGCAAGCAGGCGGAGAGGCAGGCAGAGAGAGAGAGAGGGAAGCAGGCTCCCTGCTGAGCAGAGAGCCTGATGCGGGGCTCGATCCCAGGACACTGGGATCATGACCTGAGCCGAAGGCAGAGGCTTTAACCCACTGAGCCACCCAGGAGCCCCCTCACTTTTTTTTTAACCTAGTGGTTTTAGTACCCATTGATGACTGTTACCTGCTCTTGTTATTGCTATGCATGTGTAAATTCTGGTTTTCCATTTTATCATTACTTTTAAATTTATTTGATTTGCTTTGCTCTTTCTTCTTCCTCTCCCCTTAAGAAAAGATATTTTTAGAGTCACTATGTTCTTATGAATATACTTTTTCAATTCATTATTAGTATAATCTACTTTTTTCATTACCCATCACTGTTCGCATTGTACCAAATTTTACCAGTGGGGGCCCTTCTGAGCTGGTGTCTGTTCCTTTTTGATGTGTCCCCATCAGTTTGAGCACAGTCTCTATGGCACAACTAGATACTTCAGGGTTAACTTAGACTTTCCTGTTCAGAGAAGCCTCTGGACATTGCTTTTGGAATCAGGCCTAGTTCTAAAACTTGGACCTGGACACGAGGTTTGCTCATTGCTATTGGAGCGTCATTGGTTCTAGGCCCTTTCAAAGGATACTAGCGCAAACACACACGTACACATACATACACCCATATGTGTAGAGCACTGTTGTAGCTCTATGGTATAGTACTGCTATGCTACTACCATCAACTTTATTCTAACACCTCAGGGTCCTTCCTTCCCTACCCCTGTTCCATACTTCCATTTCCCTTCTCCCAAAGCTTGTACCCACAGTGGCAATATATTTACTTATTTCCTCAGTCCTGCAGCACACAGAAAATAGTTTTATATCTGCTACACCAATACTGTGACCAACAGCAAACTTAGAGTGTCAAATTAAAGATTTCCTACAATTCTTTTTTTTTTTTTAATAGTGGACACACTATGTTACATTAGTTTCTCCTACAATTCTTTTTGTCCTCAGAATATATGTCTCTCTAGATATAGTCAGATGGTCAGAATATTTTTAAAACAGCTTATATGTGAATTAATTCTCTTTTTATTCTTAACAGCTTCATATAGGTTTACATTTACTTGGCTTGTAATATCGATTTAAGAATTTATTTTCCGGTATTGTTGAATTAATCTACTTTTGAATATGTAAGAAGTGCTGTTTTAAAATGCTAAGAAAACTAAACATTAAAAAACTGTATGCAAAATTTGGTGCTGAAGTCATCATCATATGGAAGATCTGTTTAGAAACTAAGAGAGGGAAAGCATAAATGTTTTTCTTTCTTGTACTAATAATTTACATTTTTATTACTGTTCCAAGTTCAGGATCAAGAGAAGTTTTTGCAAGGATACCAGTGCTGCATGGCGGTATAGAGCAGACCTTAACAAATTATCTCTGGAATTGGATTGCCTGAGGGCAAACCCTGGTCCCTACCCCACCCCACACTTAACTGATTACAACCAGGTCAAGCTCACTATGCTTTTGCTGTCTTGTCCTCTTCATTTGCGAAATGAGGTTACTGTGAAGTTTAGTAGAAAGCACTTAGTTCAGGGCCTGATGAGTAGCAAGTGCAAAGTAAGTATTACCTGTGATTTTTGGAGGCACTGGTAGTGATGCTGAGGTTAAATTTGAAACAGTAATCCAGATATCCAGAGTTCCTAACACTAACTTTAACGGCTTATTTTCTTGGTGACTGGATTTTTTTGGTGGGTTTTGTTGGGGGTTTTTTTGTAATTTTTTCTTTCTCTCAGTACTTTCGAGACACAAGGCAAAGTTATGGCTTAGCTAAAAGTTCTGGCATTGAGAATGACCTTGTCCTTGTTTTGAAGCATCTGAAAAATAAAAATAAAAATTCCTCCTGTGAAACATGGGTCAGTTGCTGCTGTTGGTGCCGGGGCAGGCTGTCTGTTGGGATGCCGAGCATTACAGCCGCTGTAACCACCAAAGCATCTGTCAGAGATCTCGGGGCTGAAAACTAGGTAGGAAAGTCTGTATTATATCTAATAATAACTTTGAAAATTTTCCTGAAATGCTTGCTGGCAACTCCCAGGCTTGACAGGCACAGCATACTATAACTTTATAAGCAAGTATGTTGTTGCTACTCTTGCTGGTGAGTGCTGTGGCACGAGCCAAAATAATAGCTAGAAATCATTTGCTATGACTTCTTTATGTTTTTACTTGCAGTACTCGTGGGTTACTGCCACGAGTAGCTAGATATATTTATATAGATGTCCTATATTTTTAATCTACAAACAGCTTCTTACAAACTATAGGTTCATATAAACTATTGATTCTATGAATGTAGAGTTCCGATCAGAGAAAAATGATACCTGACATTATTACTCTTTCATTGCACATGGGGGCTGCTTTCAAGATGCAAAATTATGATGTGTTTGCGTTCACTTGGAGGGTTTGTGAATATGTGATGAACGTGAAAAGCACTGACTTCTGTCTGTGTGCACGAGGGTCCCCGGAGAATGGGACCGAAGAGTCAAAGGATGCCCCATAAATGTTCAAGGAACTGGGAAGAGGTTGCAGACAGAAAGAGTCAAATGTTTGGATTAACCATTGGGAAAGAAAAGACTGAGTGGTGAGACGATGATTCTCTCAAGATAGGGCATTACTGTGAAGTTTGCATTTCAGGGTCCCTCACTTGTATGGGCCCTTCTAAGGCCCTGGGAGGAGCCTGAACTGTGTGTCCAGGTGTTTGTAATATCTGCTAAGTTAGATATTTTAACCACAATTGGTTGGAACCTCTGTTTCCTTCCACTAAAACTTCCCCTCCATCTCTCTTTTCCTCATGTTGAGTGGAATTAGAAGTAGCTGAATGCATGGAAAACAAAGGGTTGGAGATATATTTACTTTGAGTATAGCTGGCTCTGTGTAGGGTCTGCAGTTGCTTCTGTGCATAATTAAGTTACTGCCTGCTATCCCCGCAAAAGAATGGCTTCTAGGTCCTTTCACACATACTTGGCCGATTCACCCAGCGGGGCCGAAGCTATGTTGGGTTATTAATGTGTTCTGCAGGACAGCCATGAAAGTATGTAGGCAGCGGAGGAGAAATAATGATTGAAATGTACAGAACCAAAAGCTAATCTCTGTAAAATTTCCTTCCATCACCAGACATTTAAACTTGTAACTGGATGATTGAGTTCTAATTGATCCTTAGTCACAATGTAAGTTCTCTCCTATCAAAGCTATACTAGAAAACATAATTGGTGTGTACGATTATAAATAGTCATACATTTTTCCCTCTTTTGAGGGGAATTGCTTAAGATAGGATTTATCAAAATTTCTGAGTAAGGTACAAAGCATAGTAGTGCTACAGATGAGAGAGTACCTGTTAAGTCACATGCTTTTATGCATTTCTGACTATCAAAAATAAGAAGAAAATCTGGCCAGCCACACGAAAGGGAGGATGATATCATCTTTCCAATTCCTCCATAGAATAATATCACAAAATCATTATCATATGAAAAGGTGACCAATGAGTACACAACCAAAAAATGTAGGAATAATTGAATAAAAACATTATTTTTCATATTTTGCAATTTTTTTAGCCTTTTTACACTTGTAATTTGCATTGGTATTTTTTATCAACTAAATAAATGTTCACTTTCTTGTTTAGTGTTATATTTGTAATTTCATATTCGTTTTCTAAAAGAGAGCCCCTCCCAATTGTTTAGATTTCAGGTCCCACAAAACCTGGATCTGCCCCCATTCTCTCCTAACATATAATGTGTGTGTAGTCTTGTAGACAGTCACTCATTCATATGCTTGAGGCAATCAGTAATGAGTTAGGATATGGTAAAGATTATATTGTATGCATTTAACCTGACAGATCCTGTCATAAGACAGCAGTTTTTGCTCGAAGATATAGAAGTTCAGATGCTGGCTGTAGGACGTGATACTTCATCTGTAGTCTGTGAGTCCTGAGAGTGTTCTGGTTGAGAATCTCTCATGACTCGAGACAGAATCAGTTTAAATAGTGCACAGAACAATTTCCCACTACAAGCAATCAGGCTCCTCGGAAAAAATGTCTGTTTCTAAGATGGGGGCAGGAAATGTACAAGAGCTTGGAATACACCAGAAAGTAAGGAGGCTATCAAAAACTACTGGAGTCATGTCAGAAAGACACAGGAACCCATTTGAAGGAATAAAAAGAAACTGCAATTTATTGAAGTACATCAAATATGTTAAAACCTGTGAGTACATAATACCAAAAAGTAAAACCCAAAAACTTCCTTTTTCCTAGGATATGAGGGCATAAACTCATTCTAAAAATGGGTTGATAAAGGGAAAGTAACAAAAGATATATCCTCCCTTTTCTGACAAACTGTAATTCAGGTTAATCAAAGAGTTGGTAAGAAAAACGTCTGCTTTGTAAAAAAAAAAAAAAAAATTCAAGCCAGTAATTGCAGAAGGATTGACAAAACTAAGCCATCATTATTTTTGCAACTTCTTTTGAAGTAATCTAAGAAATGATCATCAATGGCTGCCCAGACCATTTGTTGAGGAATCTCTAGGAGAGATGAGTTAAGGTAGGAACATCAACACCCATTAATTCCAAAAAAAAAAAAAAAAAAGGGGGAGCGAGAGAGAGCAAGACAATACGCAGCAGGTACACAATTCTGTCTATAAAATATACTTGCCAAAGAGTAGAACATAAATTTGTTCAAACCCTTATGTTTAACTATATAAATTAGTTATAGAAAGAAAGGAAAAGGAACATGTTATCTGGTACCATGGAATCCAGGCAACAAAATCCAAAAGTTAAGACATTCTATAAGATAGATGACTGAATTTCTTCCACAAATAAATGATGTGAGAAAAAAAAAAGGAAGAGGAGAGATAGTAAGACCATTAAACAATTAAGCTAATGAATAGATTAAGATCAATTAATGTTTAAGAGACATTTTGTCCAAGCGTAATATGTGGACTTTGGTTCTTGATTTGAGCAAAGCAGCCTTTGTAAAAGGCTTTGAGGCAATCAAGGAAAACTGAATATATAATGTTAAGGAATCACTGATAATTTTAAAGTGTAATAACGGTGGTGTTGTAATGTTTTAAAGTGAGCTTAGTGTCTATTAGGAATAACAAATAAAATGATAAAATATCTGAGATTTGTTTAAAATATTCTGGCTGGGGGAAAAATGTGGCTAGGGAGAAAAAATTGGGGAGTATAAATGAAATAAGGTTGGCTATATTTTGATAATGAGTAAGTCTGGATAATGAAGACATGGAGATTTATTATATTATTGTAACTACTGAAGATTTTCTTAACAGGTAGGCAGAAAGCATGTAGAAAATAAAAGCAGGAAGTACATACTGAGAGATAGTATGTCTATATCCTCACTATTATTTGTTTTTGAAAATGAAATAAATTCACTAATAGAAATATCCAATCATGACATTTGTAAGATATTGAATATGAATGTAGGGGTACCTGGGTCGCTCAGTCAGTTAAGCATCTGACTTTTTTTTGCTTTTGGCTCAGTTCATGATCTCATGGGTCCTGGGATCAAGCCCCACATTGGGCTCCACGCTTAGTAGGGAGTTTGCTTGAGGATTCTTTCCCTCCACCCCTCCCCCTACTCATGCACACTCTCCCACTCTATAATAAATAAATCTTTAAAAAAATATATGCGTGTTGTAGGTAATGGTGTGCTGGTAAATGACTATCTGAAGAAGAAAACCCTGATGTGTAGTATTTGCCAGCTGGCATGATCTAGATATTCCCACCATGGCAGATTTCAAGCTCCTGGTGTGACCTCACCAAATGTGGCGTTGGGGAGAGGTGTGCCCCCCTAGTTCTCACAAGTCCGTGTGGCCAGCCCTAGGCCGCGACGGAGAAACCTGACAGAGTGGTGTTAGTTTCCGCAGATTCTTAGTCGGACCCCAATTCTAACATGCACTCAATCCTTGATCAGCTTACTTAGTTTTTCTGAGCCTAACTTACCCCTCTGTAAAATGGAGATAGTAATTCCTTCTACATGAAGATATAAGGCTTAAATGAGATCATACATGTAATGAACCTAGTCTGGTTCTGGTCACACCGTGAGTGATCCTTCATGCTAATATCCTTTCTTCTCTCCAAGTTAAAATAGAAAAAAGAACACTGGCTTTGGGATGGTCTCAAAGTTTCAAAGGAAAGGAATGAAGCTGATCATCTTTTTAGAGGGCTTCCTGCCCAGAATTTCTATAATTACTTAAAATTACAGGTTTTAGGGGCTGTCACAAACCTGCCAGAAGCTCACCAAGCTCTAATTTGGTTGGATATTAATAGGTAGGCTGGGAAGTTAATGTGATATGATTGTGGCTAGAATAGAACCATCTGTTAAAGGTAGTGGTTTCTGTCCAATGTGATCTGGTACGGCAAATACACAGTTAGAATTAAGTGTTATCTTAGAGTTGACATTGTAAAAAAAAAAAAGAGAGAGAGAGAGAAAGAAAACCTATAACTTACTTAATATTTTCCTAGGGAATGTTAAAACTCAGCCAAGATGTCTCCGGCATGAATACGTCCTAAGGGTTATGTTGGCAAATTGGAAATGCTTCCATTCACAATTTTGATTGCTTGAGCAGTTTTTAATAATAGTAGCATTGTATTTTCCAAATTCTTTATTTTAAGTTGGATGATTAACCATGGTATCAGTTAATGAAAGAAGGGTTTTTTTCTGTTTGTTTTCTGAACAGTTTACTTTTTCTGTATAGGAATCTAAGATTAAGGTCATCACTGATTAATCAATAACGATGCAGTTTTCAGAATTACTGAATTATATGCATACGTAAAAGTAACTTTTAAGTTCATTAAAATCAAGGCTAGAGAAAATGGAAATTATAAGTCAAGCCCATATTTAGAATCTGGAGACAAGACACTAATACTAGAGGCATTTGAAATTTGATTTACGTGTGTGGGTTGATATGTTCCTACCGGGAACACAACTTGGGGATGTATTTTCTCTTCTCAGGAAGAGTTGCATGACTCAACTCTACATATTTTGGATTTCTGAGCAAATACTTAATGAGATAAGAAGCAGTATACTATATCATCCATCTGAAGTTGACCCAATCTCCTTTGATCTTTAAAAGAATAGTTTTCCTTCAGAAAATCAAAACATTTGCCCCTTGGAAATTGAACTTCCTATTTTCTTAAAGCAAGGTTATTTATTACAAACTTAATTCAAAGGGTCATAATAAGAATGCTTTAAGAAATGAAGTGGAACAAAATAAGTTAAAAATAGTGTGTCACAAATAGGATCAATAGTATTTTGTAAAACTAATGTTTTAGTTGTGTGTGTGTGTGTGTGTATATATATATATATATATACACACTATATATATATATATATATATACACACACACATACATACATTCTCAAGTATGAGGTAAAATTTATCTCCCACTGAGTCATGTTTAAAAAATTGAAAATTTAAAGTATTTTATTTTTTTAACATTTTTAAAGATTTTTATTTATTTTTTTTATTTGAGAGAGAGAATGCAGGAGAGGAGGTAGCAGGAGGGACAGAGGGAGAAGGAGAGGCAAACTCCAGAATGAGCAGGGAGTCCAACGCAGGCTCAACCCCAGGATCCCGGGAGCATGACCTGAGTCGAAGGCAGATGCTTAACTGACTGAGCCACCCAGGCATCCCTAAAGTGTTTTAAAATACACAATTAAAAAAAGTCCCTGAAGATAAAATAACTCTCCCTTTTGTGGTATATATCAAAATGATATCTAGATTAAGAAATCTCCTTGAAACCTTGTTTTGGGTAGAAGCATCCTGGATTTTGAGAGGATTTTAAGTTTTCCTAGGCCTCACAGGGGACAGCAGAGAGAGGGGAATTGTACTCTGGAGGGGACATGGTTGTGGAGATGTACCTTCTGTCTGTCTGAATTTCTGTGCTTTCTTAACTTCTTACCCATCATGTGCCTCCCACATAAAGTAGTATGTGCTTACCATTACTGTTAGTAGTAACGATACTACAGTTATTAGTCATTACTGTTAGTAGTGATCACAGCTAAAGTTTACCCTAATATACTATTTGGCCACATTTGTTCATATGTTTATGTATTTATTCATATACTATCTCCCACAAAAGATTTATTGCTGCTTATGATGTGAATAAGGAAGAAAATAATGGCTGAATTACAAATAAAAATGAAGAACCATAATATATATATAAATATACACATTTAAAAAACCTTTCATACACACATAGCATATATATACACATATGCCCTTACTCTGACATGAATAGCGTAAGGGTTATGTTTTTAAATTCGAAATGTTTCCATTCACAATTTTGATTGTTTAAGCAGTTCTTAATAATAGTAACATTGCACTTTTCAAATTCTTTGGAAATATAAAGATAAGTAAGATTAGGGGGAAAATACAAATAATCAAGCATTAAGTTCCTTCATAGTTCTTTCTTTGAGGCTCATTCTTGCATCTCAGCTCCTCAGTAGGCAAAGTAAAGGGGAATATATATCAGTTCCATAATTCTTACTATTAAGGAAGAGAGACACCCTCAGGAAAAGCAGAGATTTCCTTGTCTACATGAGAAATATGACTATAAGGCATTTCTCACATGAAGTTTCATGTGGGAGACAATCAGTATCTGAAACTCGAAAATATCCATACCATCACTCCTGAGGAAACTGTGGTAATGGATTTTATTTCTGTTCTTTCTGTTACTTCTTCTCTCCCATGAAGCCTGAAGGCTTTCTGACAAAACCCAGTGAAAATAAAACTGTAAGGAGACAGAAAATTATCATCCAGCAAGGTAATCTTTTGCCTGTTCTAAACTATTACCTAGAACATGCAGAAGAAATTGTTTAATCAGTCATCCCCCAAATATCACCTACCTCAACCAGATTTTTAACTACTCTGGATGACAGGGGGTCTAAGATTACATCCCCTGGCTGGGGCCTAGATGGATGGGCACTCAGGATTGTTGGTGGGAAACAATTCCATCTGCTTTAGAAAAAGTTATGATTAGAAGATCAGGTCAGTATTCTTTGGTGGCAATTGGCAACTTTACCAATGTTCATATCTGATGAGTCACTGCACCTCCTCGTCAAGATGGGCTGTTCTGTGAGAGATGTTTCCAAGTCTTGAATCCATAGTATCATTCCAGAGCAGATTCAAAATGTGTGGAGATAATTTTTACTGTACTTTGTTTTCTCTCTGTAGCACTGCTAATCACCAGCTTTTGTTCAGTCTAGTAGTACTGTTCTTATTTTGTCAGGCTTCATGTATGTCCGGGGTCCTGTTAGTTTTCGAACGAAAATCGACAAGCTATTTACAAGTGAACGGGAAAGACAGAGCACCTGGTGTTTGGGGCACCGAACAGAATCATTAGAATATTGGGGTATTTATGAGTTATCTACTTTGTGGAAGAAACACTTCCACAATTTGAAACTTCACAGGAAACACTATCCAGAGAAGAAGTGGGCCTCAGAATTAGTATAACAAAGGAGCATCTGGACAGTTCTGAGACGAAGCACTGTAAGAAGCCTGTGATTAAACACAGGTGATAGGATAGAGGGCGAGATATACTGAGGCCTCAGACTAGGGTGCAGCAGCGGAATGGCAAATACCTAGAAGAGAGGGGCAAAGGAAGGTATAGAGAAATGATCACATAAATTTTACTCCTAATTTACCCTGACAAATGAGAGGTGGGAGAGCAAGGAAGAGAAGATGAAAGAGAAGATCCTTGGGCTGCCTCTAGTAAACCAAAGGAGATTTCGTCTTGAGGAAAGCATAAAAACAACTGCAACTCTATTGTAAAATATGATTGCATATGAAAACCCATTTAGAATGAAATAGAAGTTGGGGGGCCTGTGTGGTAGCTGACTAAATGTCCAGCTCTTGATTTCAGCTCAGGTGGTGATCTCAGGGTTGTGGGATCGAGTTCTGGGTTGGGTTCCGTGCTCAGCATGGAGTCTGCCTCAGTTTTTCTGTCCCTTTCCCTCTGCCCCTCCCTGAACCTCCCCACCGCTGTGCATGTGTGCTCACGTGCTCTCTCTAAAATAAATAGATAAATCTTTTTTAAAAAGGGGGAAAGAAATAGAAGTTGTCTAATTTGGGGGACTGGTTAAGAAACAACTGTTTTTTGAGAAATAAACTTTCTTACTGTGTTTTGTAATCATCAGGGTTTTTAGTTGCTAGTCGCAAAACTAACTGGCTGTCTGCTGCAGAAATTTGTTGAAAAGGCTCTGGGGAGCCCAGAATCACCAAGAAGCCTGCTGAACCAGGTTTAGGACACTGGGAGAAGCTAGAAACAGAGCTTAGATTCGTGGCATGGAATCCATCACGTGATAAGAGCAGAGCAGCTGGTGCCAATAAGCTCTGGGCGTCACAGCTGGGTCCCACCACTGGACACGATGCTTGTCCTGCCTGCTCCTGGAGATTGTGCTACTGTCTCCAAATGGGCTTCTCCCCATTCCTGTCTTCTGACATCACTAGTTCAAGATTTGGAGGTGGAGGTTGCAGACGGAAGATGAGATATTTCTGACGGGCTAAGGCTGTTATATGTTCTGACTTTGTCTGTCTGGGCTGCTATAACAGAAATACCACAGGCTGGGTGGCTTATAAACAACAGAAATTTCTTTCTCACAGTTGTGGAGCCTGAAAGTCTGAGATCAAGGTGCAAGCATGTAGGGTTCTGGTGAGAAGCCTTTTCTGGGTTGCGGACTGCTATCTTCTTACTATAACCTCGCAGGGTAGAGAGCAGAGAGAGGAAGCAAGGCTCTCCTGTGACCCTTAAAAGGGCTTGATTCCATTCATGAGGATTCTACTCTCAGGAACTCATTGAATTCTAATTACTTCTCAGTGCCTTACCTGTTAATACCATCACTTTGAAGGATAGGGTTTTGGAGGTTCATAAATATTCAGTCCGTAACAGGTTCTTACAGTGAGGTGTGGACTTCTCCTCCCACCAAAACTAGAAAGATACAAATCCTCAGGGAGACATAAGGCTCAGATTCTGTGTACCTCCTGTCCCCCCAAACAGGCAACTGCCCACTAAAACTTTTGTTCAAAGCTCCATATATGCTTGAGTTTGGATGGTTTTTAAAGCTAAAATTTCAGGGCACCCTAGAAAGAGCTACCTAATGAGTCTTAATTTTCAGTTCCGGTTCATTTATTTATTTATTTTAACATTTTATTTATTTATTTGAGAGAGAGAGTGGAGGGAAGGGGCAGAGAGAATCCCAAGTAGACTCCACACTGAGCACAGAACCTGACACAGGGCTCAATCCCAGGACCCTGAGATCCAGACCTGAGCCAAAATCAAGAGTTGGACACTCAACTGACTGAACCACCTAGAGGTCCCATCCAGTTCCATTTTAAAAGATGAAATTCAGAACCATTGTGTTTGGAGATCTCGTTAAGCCTTGTGCATCACAACTTTTTGGTGTTGAGTGTCAACATTTTAAGTTTTGAAATCAAATTTATTCTGTTGTTGGTGCTTATATTTTAAACAGAATAATTGCAAACAAATTAAATGTTTCGGATTTTACCATGTATGCCCTCTGAAGTCTCTCAGAGAAGCCCCAACAATGACGGGAGTCTTCTTGCAGGTACCAGCCACATAGGCATGTCCCTCTCTTCACCAGGAGCTTTGCCAGCCACCAGACCCTTGCTACAGCTTCTGTTCTTCCCAAGGGCAGGCCAGTCTTCTTTCTGTCTCTTGTTAGTTGAAAATGCCAGTTGCAGAGAATCATGCCAGACCACACACCAGTGTGGCAGTTGTACAAGTGGGAAAATAGAAAGATTACCCCACTAGTTGTGATTAAAAATTCTTATTCTTATAGATGTAGCTTAAAATGAAGGTTCTGAAAAATGCAGAACAAGAACACAAATAACTTCTGTAAGATTCTAAAATATAGAGTTGGAACCAAAATAACTTTTATAACCATTCCTGGGAGGATGCCCTCCCAAGTCATTCTAGCCCACACTTAGAAAATAAGGTTTATTTTTAATTTTGGTACCTTTCTGAGTTATTCTAGGAAGATTTTCTTAGGGATTTTCCAGTGTCATCAGATGCCACAAAGTATATGTTGCAAAAAGCTAGATTTCTTCTGCATATCCTTGAAGATAAATCCAGGAGACTCCATGAGCTTACTGTTTACACCAGCCCAGGCTGGGCTGTAAGATGTCAGAGTGATGTTGCATCTGGTAGGGATGATCCTGAACAAGTTCAGGAAAGGGGCTGTTGTATCACATTTTTATTAATAGTTGCACATCTTGAGATCTGATTCATTCCTACTCGTGGGTCTTTGAGCCCTTACTAATTTGCGTAAGTGCTCAGAACCATGAGAATATTTCTTTTCATTTTATTTTAGCATATTTTGTATTAAAAGAAAAGAAGCACATAGATTTTTGATAAGCAAATGTTGGCTCAACTGATGAAGTGTAACCAGTAACTAGAAAGTTACCTGTTAGTGTAACAGTGGAGAAGATAAAAATACCAGTAATTCAGTAGTTGCAGTCTTTCTCACGTATAATTTCATAGTTTCTTTAAGATTGAGAGAAGCTAAACTCTCATCATTTTGTCAGATTGAAAGTAACATTTATTGTGAACCAAGTCTTACTAACATTTTCTTCAGTGGCCTTAAAGAAGGTCATAGTTTTCATTTTATTTCGAAAGTGATTCTTAGATGGCCAGGTCCCCTGAAAAATTGAGGTGGAGAGTGTGAATTGGAAGTGATCCATTGTCTCCGAAACACAGTCCCAAAGGGGAAACTGAGAAGCAAAACTTTACATGAAGCCCTTCTCCTTTCCCTAGACTGGCTATACTCCATTCCTCTTCCTTGGAAGAAAGTAAAGGAAGGAAGGTGAGGAGAGAGGGAACTGGCGGTAGTGTGGTGGGACCTGTGCCACTGGCTTGGGTGAGCCAACTGTGCGTACCTCTTTCCAAACTCACATTAAGTAATCTGTTGATACCTTAAAATAAGCCACGTTGGAAGTATTTATAGCATAGAAATCGGGGGTGCTACAAATCAGGAGCTCCCTTTCCCCACCCCAGAGACTAGGTTGCTAAGATTTATTAGCATTCCACTGATGATCTACTGTTGAAAGGAACCTTGTATATCACAACCTTACCATCATTATCACCTCCTGATTAAGACTCAGTATAGGTAAAATTTCTAAAGACCTTGACTATAATCTGCTTTATTCAAACCTTTGTGTAGTAAAGATGCATAGAATTGGAATAATATGCTATTTAAGTTACTTATGATGCATTTGCTTCCTATATAATTTTACCTTCTTAGATTTCTCAGTGTATTAGTTTTCTTTTCACACTCCCCTTTTCCTTTTTTTAAAATTCCATTCTCTGCGATCATTTCTTGATTACTCTAGTCTTCTCAGTGTAGACTCTGACATTTTATGAAGAATATCCATGTGCATGCTGCCTGATTAGTATGATCTAAGACACTGAACGGTATTATAGACTCATTTCAGCAAACACTAATTGAATATATCATTTGCCTAAGACATCATGCCACAGAAAATACGGCACTGTACCTAGTCTCAAGCAACATAAAATCTAGGGAGAAAACCAGACATGTACACAACTAGGAATGATGTAGAGTCTAATGTGGAAGACAGTATTGGAAGAAGCGAGGAACAATGCAAGCTGGACCACAGAGACTGGAGGTTATTTCTGACTGCAGAAATTAGAGAAGGCTTCATGAAAATGGAGCCATCCCGACTAGGTCTTCCAGAATTGGTATGCATATTAAAGTTCAACTCTATTTATAGTTTTTTATGAATAGATGACTATAAAGTTCCCATTAAAGTAGTCTGAGTTAACTCATTGCTTACTGATCTGCCAGAATTAGTTTATCATGATAGACATTGGAAAAACTTAACCAAAGTAAGATTTTAGCATCATAAATGTATGGAATTGCTGCTAGATTCAGCAGATGCCAGTGCAGAAGATGCATTCTGCTCACCTTTGTGCACTCCATCGTTTATACTGAGAGCACTGTTTATAGGCGGTCATTAATAAAAGCTTCCAAGTAATGAAGACCAATTATGGTTCAGGCACTTTTACATATATGATATCATCAAAGATGAGAACTAGAAAATAAGGAAATCTATTTTATTCATGCTATTGCCGTAGGGACAACACCCCAGATCCAGAGAACAGAACGAGTCTTTACAGAGTGGTTTTACTTTTCGTCTTTTACAGGAAGGGACAGACAAGTTACAGGTAGGAGGATTTATAGTTGGCATTTTGCAACCAGGGAAAACCTCAGTTGGTTGGGTGAAAAAGAAATGTTTATTTCTGTGTCTAGCTAGTTTTAAGGGGAAAACAGTTCTAATCTTTGCTAATTACACATGAGACACAGAACAAAAATCTGACTAGTCAGTATCTAAACCTTACAGTTACCCTGAAATATAGTCCTATCAGCACTTTTTCTTAATTTCTTATTTAAAAAATCAGGATCTGGGGCACCTGGGTGGCTCAGGGGATTAAAGCCTCTGCCTTCGGCTCAGGTCATGATCCCAGGGTCCTGGGATCTATCCCTGCATCGGGCTTTCTGCTCAGCGGGGAGCCTGCTTCCCTCTCTGTCTCTGCCTGCCTCTCTGCCTACTTGTGATCTCTCTCTCTCTCTCTCTCTCTGTCAAATAAATGGATGGAATCTTAAAAAAAAAAATAAATAAATAATCAGGATTTAACAGAAATTGAGAGATTTGCCAAGGCCACATAGTAAATAACAGAACTGGATTTTTATCTCATATCTTCCTGGCTCCAATATCTTTTATTATGTCATAATGTGTCACATTGTACTAAGTGAATGTTTAATGATAACTTTTAATGTTAGTGAAACTTTCATTTATTTTCTTTGTGTATATTTTCATACACACTACTAGTTTGAAGAGAATTGCCTTTAATGAACCAGATCTAATATTTAGAATTGGCAGAAATCTGTTTGTAGACTGTTTTACTTTGTTTTTTAAAAAACTTTATTTATTTATTTGAGAGAGAGAGAAAAAAAACATGCAGGAGACGACAGGGCAGGGCAGAGGGAGATGAAGAAGCAGACTCTCTGCTGAGTGGGGTGCCTGACACGGGGCTCAATCCCAGGACCCTGAAATCATGACCTGAGCCAAAGGCAGACACTTAACGGACTGAGCCACGCAGGCACCCCTGCAGGATGGTTTATAATAAGAATGTGCCTCCTTCCCTATAAATAAATCCACTTCTCAAGTGAACAAGTAGAGAAAAAATTGGAATTCTATCCTAGTGTCTTAATAGTGTTTGTTCATTATGGTATCGTTGTTGCCCTTTCACCTGTGTTCTGTGGAGCTGTATAGGTTTGCAGGAGATACTTTGAGATCCTCCCAGGGGTTCTTGCCTGGTTTAGGGGACAGGACAGAAATCAGGCAGAACTTGGTTACTCAGCTTCTGCCAGAACTTTTGGATATGTATTTTGAACATCAAAGTAGAAAAAGGGTCACTAAAGAAAGTAGAAAAAAGTGAAAACCATTGATCTAATAGAATAAATCATTCCTATGGAACAAATGCTGAATACATTTTGTGCCCAGAAGCCTGCGAGTCCCTGAATTTATTGGCTTTGCCGGCTTTGTGGGGACCCTTGCTGTGCTTTTGATATCCACAGCAATGCAACGTTAAGATGCACCTGAAAAGTTCATCCACGCAGCAGGGGAATCTAACCTGGCTGGTCTGAATCATTTGGCATCTATTCCACACTCAAATTATTGTGGTAATTATAGGTGTGAGGTGATAATTTGTGGTTGAGTTTTGTTCTGGGGCCCTGGTTATCCAGTTTTGTTTTTTTTTAATTATGTTTTACTTTTATAATATTGTGTTAGTAAACAGACCAGGTGCTATTTCACAATAGTTGTGTAATACATTCTCTGAGCACTGAAGCAAAAATTAAGCACAAAACAAAACCCACTAACCTTCTGGCTGAGCTCCCTTCCTAAGGATGGTAATTGTGTATGCTGTAAGGGGAAGAATGAGCAGGTTAAAATTAGGCTCTGGGGGCCACTGAAGGCAAGATATGTATGAGTGCTTTGTCATTGCTGGGCCTGGGAATGTGGACTCTTTAGAGGCAAGAAAGCCAAGTCCAGTGCCTTCCTGCTTCTCCTTGGTCTCTCATTGAGGGATATCCTGGCTTTGTCCCACCCCATGCATCATTTGCAGAAAGCTTGGGCAGTCAGAGAAGATACTATGGTTATTTTTTATTCTCTGTATCTCCCAGTTTTAGGGGAAGAGTGCTGTGGTCAGAAGATAGCAAAATTAAAAACAGGAAAACAAATCAGAGGCTCCTAGGTGACTCAGTTGGTTAAGCATCTTCCTTCTGCTCAGGTCATGATCTCAGGATCCTGGGATCTAACCCCAAGTTGGGCTCCATGTTCAGGGGGGCATCTGATTCTCCCTCTCCCTGTGCCCCTCCCCCTGCTTGTGTTCTGTCTCTCAGTCTCTCAAATAAATAAATAAATAAGATCTTAAAAAAAAAAAAGATGGTGTCAAATCAGCGAGAAGACACTAGAAAATAATAGAAAATGAAATATAAGAACTATGAACTGTGTTTGCCCACTGGAAAGCAAAACAGGTGAATTATCTGTGAGTCAGAATTTCTAAAGAAAGACATTATGGAGGTATTGAGTCTTATGAAACTGTTTTCAAAGCAGTTATGGATGTGAATAGAAAGGGGATGGAGTGACGTTCAGGGCAGGGGAACTGAGAGTGCACCAGCTTGGAGGGCACCTGTGCCTCGGGGTGCCTGAGAAGGTCTGCTGAGTGAGAAGTAGGCAAAGATACAGAGGCTCACATCTGTAAAGCTAAATTTTACATTTTGCTTTTAAAATTGAAATTATCAGTAAACTGGTGATGAGTCTATGCCAAGGGTTAGAAATTCCTTTGGTGGTTCTTTTTTTTTTTTTTTTTAAAGATTTTATTTATTTATTTGGCAGAGAGAGAGAAGGAGATCTCAAGTAGGTAGAGAGGCAGGCAGAGAGAGATGGGGAAGCAGGCTCCCTGCTGAACAGAGAGCCTGATGTGGGGCTCAATTCCAGGACCCTGAGATCATGACCTGAGCCGAAGGCAGAGGCTTAACCAACTGAGCCACCCAGGGACCCCTCTTTGGTGGTTCTTGATAAGTGTCTCTGAAATATACTGAGCATGGAAGTGGTCACTTTCTCAGGCTGAAATTAGCAGATCTGAGTACTATTCAATGAGTGGAAGGAAGAAAAGAGAGAAATGGAGTATGACTAAAAATTTCCTACCATAGCCAGTACTAACACTCCTCCCCTTTTAGGGGGACCAAGTTCTCAAGATTCTTAAGGATCGGTTCTCTTAAAGGGTAGTTCTCAGAGTGAAGTCCCCAAGTTAGCAGTGTTAGCATCACCCAGGAACTTGTTCGATCCTAGGCCTAGTAAATCAGAGACTGAGGCAGGACCAATAACCTCTGTTTTCATAAGCCCTCATCTCAGTCTATTTGGGCTGCTAAAACAGAAATACCATAATCTGGGTGGCTTACAAACAACAGAAATTTATTTCTCTCAGTTTTAGAGGCTGGGAAGTCCCAGGTCACTGGAACTGATGTCTGGTGGGGACCCACTTCCTCATAGACTTACCTCACAGCAGGGACTTGGGAGCTCTGTGAGGTCTCATTAATAAGGGTACAAATCCCATCCATGAGGGCTCCACCCTCATGACCTAATCACCTCCCCAAAGCCCCATCTCCTAATACCATCACCTGAGGGGCTAGGATTTCAAAATATGAATGTTTGGGGGACACAGCATTCCATCTATATAGCAACCCACAGATGATTCTCATGCATACCAAAATCTGAAAAACCACTGCCTGGAAGTATTTGTTTTCAATATAAAAGTGCTTCAGAAAGTAGAAAGTTGATCAGCTTCTCTCCTAAACTCCTTTCCTCTATGTTTTACACGAGTCTGATTTAATCTGGTAGGACAAAGTCCCAGCCAGGTGTCAAGACTTTGACACATAAGAGTCTCTCTTTGAAAAAGGGAAGTGTAGCTAAGTTCTGGACCTCCCAGGCAGTGGCTGTAAGTGAGACTGCATACAGGCACAGCATCCATCCCTGCCCTTGAGGCACAAACCCAGGAATGATTTTTTTTTTTTTTCCAGTCAGTTCTTAATCTGAGACTCAGAAATATTCTTCCTGACGGAGCTTCAGAAACCCGAATCATTCATTCTGTCAGGGTGGGGGAAAAAAAAAATTCTAGTGATGCTGAACTTTAATCCTAAGAGAATTTAACAAAAATTTATTAAATACATTGTAATAACCAACAGTTGCAACTTTGGAGGTAAAATAAATGTGGTGTCTGTCACCGAACAGACACCAAACTGAAAGGGGAAACATGGAAGCATGAGGGCAGTGGGCACTGGATGGGAAAAGAGCTAAGAAGTGGTTTTTTGTCAAGAGGAAGGAGTGTGAGAATCGTGGCAAGGGACCAGAGTCAGATGAGAGAATACAAGCCCAGGGTGATGCAGAAGAGTTACTATCCATAAGGAGGGACATCTTCTACTTAGAGCCATGGCCAGGGATTTGTTTTTTGTTTTATTTTGTTTTGTTTTGAGCATCATAAGAAAAATGGATTGATTAATATATGACTCATAGAAAATAGAGCTAAGAATAGCCATAAAACCTAGTGCCATAAATAATCAGGAAACATAGATGTCCTTGTACTGCTAATAGCAGACATTTGGAATTCTCATTATGTGCTAAGCACTCTACTAAGTACTCATATGATTCTCACAACAACCTTGTTAAAATGATTCTATTATTACTCTCTCTGCTTGGCTGATGAGGAAACTGAGGCTTGGGGGAGGAGATTTACATAGCTCATAAGTGCCTCCGGGATCAGGACCCAGACAGTCTTATGCCAAAATCTGAGCTTTGCACCCCTCTAATATAAATAATCATGAAAATATATCAGCCCCTCAAGTTCCCTGGGCTCCAAGATAGTTTGATGCTATTCTGTTTGCTTTTATTCTTTTAAAATAATTGCCTTGCTGTTATTTTCTGATTATAAAGGTAATGTATGATCATTGCACCCAACTCAAAAAAATGCAAAAAGTATATAAAGTAGAGATCATTCTCAGTCCCATCAGCCAGAGATAACCACTGTTAACATAAGCTATACTTTATTCTATGGTTATCACACTTGGTGCCTCAGAACTGTCTGGTGTACCCTTAAAGAGGCAATCAGCCCTGACTCAGACACTCTGATTCACTAGGTCCGAGTGGGGCCAAGGCTTACGCATTTTTAATAAGTACCTGTCCTCTGATACTATATGCAGTTCAAACCCAGTTTCTAAAAATGCTGTTCTGTACCTTAGATTTCCAAATACTCCAATGGAGAACATCTTCTTTTGGTTTATCTCTCGATTCTTGAGTACCTTAATAATTCTCATCAATACTATCAGACAGGAAGGTGTCTGAGAGAGAAGTTGATTCTCACCCATTACCACGCCTTGCAATCACCTGGAGGACTTAAATGTTAAAACAGAGACTACAGAGTTTTGATTTAACAGGCCTGGGATGGGACCTCTATTGATCAGGGTACTCCAGAGAAGAGGAACCAATGATATATATATATATATATATATATATATATATATATAGAGAGAGAGAGAGAGAGAGAGAGAGAGAAAGAGATTTATAATAGGAATTGGCTCACATGATTATGGAGGCTGAGAAGAGCCATGATCTGCGGCCAGCAAGCTGGAGAACTAGGAAGGCCAGTGATATGAGTCAGTCCAAGCCTGAAGACCTGAGAACCAGGAGCTCTGATGTCCAAGGGCAAAAGATGGACATGCCAGCTCAAGGAGAGAGAATTCACTCTTCTATCTTTTGTTCTATGTGGGTCCTCAACAGATTGGATTATGCCTCCCATGTCGGTGAGGGTACATCTGCTTTACTAAGTCTACTGATTCAAATGCTGATCTTTCCCAGAAACTCTCTCACAAATACACCCAGAAATAATCTTTTACCAGCTAACTGGGCTAAGAAACCATCACAGGGCACAATAATTTGCATTTCTAATATGTTGGTGGGTGATGCCAGTGCAACCGGTACAGGGACCAGAATTTGAGAACTACTATTACAGTAGACTATTAAGTCTTCCAAATGAGATTACCTGGTAGAAACTGTTCTTGTCTTTGAAAATTCCTTGAAATTCAAAGGTAAGAGTGTGACCTTGATGCAATTATTTAGAAACAAATTCAGTGACAGAGAGTAGCATGGATAATATCACTGCTCCATCAGGAACTCCATATGTAAAAACTCTATTCAGCTGTTTCTGTGTCTCTATGACAACAGTAAAAGTGTAACAAGAAAAGAATAGCTACTGATGTTGTCAGCAAAAAAAAAAAAAAAAAAAAAAAAAAAAAATCTTTAATGTCCAAATGGTTGTTGGTGGCAACGGAAGGGGCAGTAAGACAAGGTCAGTTACATCCAATAATAGGCATAACACCTATCACAGAAGTCTAACGTGCAACATTTCTTAAGTAGGACAAATACCAGAAGAGGATGTTGATGCTACTGGCAGTTTTAATGAATTAAACATGATGCACTATTTTAAAATTCAGCGGAAAACTGCCATTTACCCTCCATGGTACAAGGTATTCTATGAAAAGTGAAGTGCGGGGTGAGTAAATATAGGATGTTACCAATATAATGGATCTTCAGCACACTTCTCCTTGTTCCCCTGTCCCTGACAGAAGACAACCAGGCTTTAGAAAAGAAGGTTGGCCTCTGGAAATCTTGAACTTGATACCTCACTACCATCCATCCATGCTTCCAAACCAGAAACCAATCCCTAAAATGTAACTCTTATATTTAATTGGCTTTTGCTTTAACCCCTTGATGTTGGGGTAATAGAACTATATAGCTACATTTGGTATTCAACATTGTCTTAGTCTGTTTGGGCTGCTATCACAGAATTCCATAGATTGGGTACATTTTTTTTTTAAGATTCTATTTATTTATTTGACAGACAGAGATCACAAGTAGACAGAGAGGCAGGCAGAGAGAGGGAGATGGAAGCAGGCTCCCTGCTGAGCAGAGAGCCCGATGCAGGGCTCGATCCCAGGACCCTGGGATCATGACCTGAGCTGAAGGCAGAGGCTTTAACCCACTGAGCCACCCAGGCGCCCCATAGACTGGGTACCTTATAACAAATTTATTTCTCATAGTTCTGGGGGCTGGGAAGTCCAAGATCAAGGCACCAACAGATTTGGTTTCTGGTGAGAGCCTTGCTTCCTAGACAGCTCTCTTTTGGTATAACCTCACAGGGTGGAAAGAGCAAGGCATCTCTCTGGGGTCCATTTATAAGGGCACTAATCCTATTCATGAAGGCTCCATCCTCATGACCTAATCAGGTCCCTAAGGTCTCACATTCTAATAACCTTACTTTGGTATCAACATATGCATTCTGGAGAGGAAGGGACATAAACACTGAGTCCATTGCAAACATTTATGTTGTCACCAGAAATACAGAAAACCCACTACCAGACAATGCAGTTTACCCTAGAATTTTGAATGCTAAAATTAGAATTTTTTTTTTTTACCATGACTAAGTGGTCATGGTAAAGTCATTCAGAGGAATTTATTCATTCATTATTCAGTCAACAAATACCTATTGAGACTTTCCCACATTCCAAGCATTGTTGTAAATTCAAACCATAGAACTGTGAAAATTCTTTATATAGACAGAGAGACAAAGTCTTGACCCTTCAAGGAGCTTACACTGTAGTGGTGGTGAGCTTTCTTATTTTATGTCTCCTAGAACCTTGTTGTGTAAAGGAGCAACAGTGTGGATGTCACATGATTGTGGAAATGCAGATCTCAGGCTCCATCCCGGGTCCCCTGACACAGAATCTGTATTTTATTTTACAAAATCCCCACGTGATTTGTACCCACATTACGTTTTGAGAATCGTTGCTCTAAAAAACAGAGCCCAAGGTAAAGATTAAAGATCTGACTTTATTTGAGAGTGTGAATGCAGGACAGTATGAACACAGGAAAAAGGGTTCACCAGGCAAGGGAAGCCTCAAGAGCAATGAGATAGGGCACTGGCGACCTTGTCAGAATGAATGTGGTCCAGCAGCTCAGCGGGCAGGGGTGTTTGCTAGGCCTGGGGTACTGCCTCTACAGACACTGGGTGGGGGGTGGGGAGAGTCCCATCTGGCTCCCTCCAGACTCCTGCTTTCTGCTGACTGAGGTTCACACCAGTGGGAGGGGCCGCTCCTACACTTCTGAGTTACAGTATCCAAATCAGAAAGTGCAGGGGTGGGTGTAGACCGAGACAGAGCAAAAGAAGGGAGCAGTTAAGGGCTTCCATGGAGACATGCGAAGTTCATGTGTCAAAAGAATATATATGGAAAAGTCCATCCGGTAAGTCAGTAGAAGTGACTAGAAATGGCATTTATTTGTCAGTCACCGGAAACACAGACCCCTCTGCCAGACAAGGTAATTCACCCTAGAATTTTGAATGTTAAATTTTGTCATCATAACTAGGAGTTTTTAAAGTCTTTTTGAACTAGTCAGTCAGTCACCGATTTGTGACCTAGTGTTCCTTTGAGGGCACGCAGGATTTCCATATACCTATTATTCTATTAGCTCCTCCCATCCCTAGCTTCCTAGCGCTCTTCTTCACATTTACTAATACACATGGTGCTTTTGTCAATGCTCGTGAGTCTCAAGTCTTCAGGCCCCTCTCTCCTCACCCAGTATACCGGTGCACCCCACACACCTCTGCCTTAACGTCATCATGCCCATATCCTCATCCTTGGACAAGCCAGAAATGAAAATAGAACCAAACAGTCTGGTTTCTACCTAAATCTAGGTAAGCAAATTGTAAGAGATACCAAAGGAGAAACCACAGATCCCAGAGTGAGGCAGAGCCAAGACCCAGCAAACACCATCGCACCTTCTTTCCCAGAGCTATGCCTTCCCAGACTATTCGCTGTATGAGAAATTCTCATTCAAATCACCCAGATTTCACTCTGTCTAGAGTCTATGGAAATTAGGAAAATGTGGCCAATATCTAAACGTCAAAAATAGTTATCCCCAAGTGATGGAAATACAGATTTTCATTTTTATCAGATCCTGTGCTTTTCAAAATTTCTATAATAAAGCTATACTGCTTTTATAATGAGAAAGAAACTCTTCAATAATTATTTTTAAAATGGTACGTTTTGTCAAGGATTTTTTTTTAAACACAGAATAAAGAAAACTGGGATGACATGTCAGTCATTAAATTTTAACTCATTTGCCTATGTTATAGACACTCCATAGATCTACCTAAAACTCCAGTCTAGAATTTAGAAAACTCTAGATTTCCACAGCTCCCAAAACATAAAGGAGATAATCTTTTTCTCAGGGAAAAAGAGAAGAAATATTTGAAGAATCAGAAAGCAGAAATTGTGCTTTCTGAAGGCAGTACTGTACTGCCGAATGTTTAATAAGGCATTTTAAAGAATGTTTGTGACTCCCAGGTGCTGGGGAAATCCAGACACTACAGTAATGAGAGGGGCCTCTAAAATATGAGCGTGTGATATTGGTCAGCCCTAAACTTAAGACACCCTCCAAGGAGGTGCTCAGTGTTACATCCTCTTAACCTTTTTAATTTTTCTATGAACAAGGAGAGCTCTTTTCAAACTCTCCTTCAAATTCTAATCTCAATTTCCATGCTGCAGAAGTAGCAAAAACATGTTTCCTACCAGTAATCATTTGATCAACTCTGATCAGTACATCAGAGGTAATTGTGTATAAATTTTAACAGATGTGGCTATTTTAACTAATATGGTTAGTGGATTCCTACAAATGCATTGCCTGCCAACTACTACTTATACTTCTCAAGCTATTACAAAATAATAATAACCTCTAATCAGATTTACAAAACAATGGATTCTTGTTTTCCAAAAGTGGTTTACAAATCAGTTCAGAATTCATTGGTCCTGAGAAACCCTCCTCGCCTAGATAGTAATGGTCTGAACTAGTCAGAATAGTCAGAAGATTTCATAGGTTTCAGGCTAAATTACCTGTGTTGAAAGAAGGAAAGCTGTCTTTTTTATTTGCTGCCCTGATTTACTAGGACAGTGGAGGCCTCAGGCCTCTAATACCACTGATGTTTGAAGTAGGACCAGTTAACTCACTTGGGAACACCGTACTTACTGACATGAGTTAATAATGGCCATTTGGACTCCCTGTAATTATTAAGCTCTTTTGATAATGTATGAAAATAAATGCATCTTAAGGGGTAAGGATTCCTGACCATTCACTTTTCACATTGAACCAAATCACCCAATAAATATGCATATAGTTCCTGCCTGTACACACATTTTACAAGCAATGGGGTCCGTTGTCACCCTCTTTGTTAAACAGTGGTGTGTGATACTTACTTTGGTGACCCAACATGAATGACTGCTGTTAGGTTCCACCTTCATGACCCATAAATACACCATGTCTTGGTCTCTCTCTAAAAAAACAAAAAACAAAACAAAAATAAAAACACCCAAAAAAGCCTACTTACTAACAATTGATTATTCTAGTGAAATTTTCAGGGTGTTTCTTGTTTAGAAAACAGCTCCTCAGGTGGTAGATGACTTGGGTTGTTTTAAAAACCAGAGAATATGACACAGATGAAATAGCACAGGAAGCACTATGTCTTGATGTCCTATTTTATTTTATTTTTTTTTTTAAGATTTTGTTTATTTATTTGACAGACAGAGATCAGAGGTAGGCAGAGAGGCAGGCAGAGAAAGACGGAGAAGCAGGCTCCCTGCCTAGCAGAGAGCTCGATGTGGGCTCAATCCCAGGACCCTGAGATCATGACCTGAGCCAAAGGCAGAGGCTTAACCCAATGAGCCACCCAGGAGCTCTTGATGTCCTATTTTAATCAGAAAATGTTTCTGGTCAGGCTAGAATGGTAGGTAGTATGTAGTGGAACTAAAAAATACACATGTTAAAAAAAAATCATTACCTATCATTTAACATGTCAAAATACATCGCTACGTGCATTTTTAAAAATCACACTTTGTATTTTAAATGTACTTCTATTAAGTACTCAAAATCCTTGATATGTGGAAAAGGACTTTCTTATATTAAAGATAGAAGATATACCATTTCAACAGATGCGTAATCAGAAACAAAATAACATCACATGAGTACTTCTTAAAATATGCAATGTGGAAAACAAATCACTTCACAAACTGCATACCTTGTATGAAAAGAAAATACGATTCGCTTGTGTTACTGAATATAAAATGTTTTTGAATTCACTTAAAAGGTGTATGTAGGCATAGTGACATTTTACAGTTTTAAATATTATAGTACTTTTTGGAAATATAGTTTGAGAAATTCCCTCCAGAAACCACTTTGACAAAGATAGTATTTATAAGCAGGCAAGAAAGTTTCCTCCAAAACAAACTTACTGTTTTCCTTTGCAACAAATTAAAATCTGTATAGAATAAGCCCTATAATATAGTTATGAATACTTACAATATGCAAAAATATTGATTTTGGAAAAGCCTTTCCAGATATTAAGGCCTACTGGTATATCATTTGCATTTGAATTTATATGATGAGCAGAATTTAATAAAGCTTACTAACATAAATATTTTTAAATTGTGGGAAGGGTTGATGGAAGTTCCAAGTTCCAACTGCAGTTTTCTCTTGCCAGCTAACTCCGAAGTTCTAGATAATATGACCATTCTTTTAATGGGATACAGTTATTTTTATTATTATTTCTTTTCAGTTCCATCCCTTCTTGAGATCACTCCTTTTTTTCTAATCATCATTAGCCCTTTCTTAAGAATCCACTTTTGAAAATATATTTTCATCATCTTCTATAGTCCATCCTATACTTTTAGGGTTTGGGGCCTTTTTTTTTTTTTTTTAACTTTTTCACCATTCTTCCAATTGGCTTTTAAATTTATAGAGGGCAGAGTCTCTGTGAGCTCACTCTGATATCTCCCACAGTGCTAATCCTTAGAGAAGGCCTTCATTAAAAGTGTTCTAAATGGATTCAGCTTTAAAACTCATCACAGATTACCACAGAGACATTTTCTGAAAGGAGACCTGCATTCAACTTCTGATAAATATCAGTGTCTACCATAGCCTTTTTTTTTTCTTCCCCTAAAAAGAGGTTCATTATATTTTGTGTGGAAAGGGAACGTGGAGGAACTACCAAACTAGGAAGAATTAAACTTCATCACAGCTCCATTGGTGACTAACCCTGTGAGCTTTTCTAAGTAACCAAATGCTGTCAACCTGCCTTTATTAAGGGACAGCTGGAGGTACTATTGACTTGGCTTACTTCATAGAATTGCTGCTACAGTCACATGAAGTCATTCTTGTATGAGGTAGCACTCTCAGTTCTGTAAATTACCATAAAGTTCACATAAACTGAATGTTATAATATTGTTGTTTGAAGGTCCTTGGCCATTGCATGGTTGTTGGGGTTGAAAATAATTTCTTTTGAAAAATTGAGATCCTAGAAACCCTATTTTAAAAGATCTAAGCTATACCAATGCCTGTACTCAGAACTAGACCCCAATATAACCAAACTATTATTTGGGGGCTGCCTTGGAAGACTGTAGCAACACCAGCTAACATATACTGAGTGTGTGTACTTTGCTAAGCACTAGGCCCACTCTCTCATTTAACCCTCAATACTTTCCTATACAGGCCGGCAGTGTTGCGATCCTCGCTTCGTAGGTGAGAAAATTGGGGCTTATACAGGGTAAAGACTCTAAGGCCCTACAGATCAAAAGGGGCAGAGCCAGACTTGAACACACATTTGCCTTACTCCAGCACCAATGCTCATTTCTTCTGTTCTGCCCTGGCATTACTATTAGTTAAAGCCCCATTGGTTTTCTAGCGATCCAAACCTATGAGGAACAAAGTTAAATAGTAAGAATCAGATTGTTTAATCTCAAGTTGGTTCGAAGATGCTGTGGAATCACACTGATCTTTTGAGGTAGTTAAGGAAAATTTTAGCATCTTTGAACATGAAGAGTTTTTAAAATACTGATCAAGGAAAACTAAATATCAGGATACATTTCTTTAATGAGTTATTAAAGAAAGTTTAATGAGTTAAAACACGTTTGTTAGCAATGCATGAATTTTCCAAATAGGTAATTTATGTTATAATGTCAAGATTTCGTTCTCTAATGCAACATCTGAACCATGATGACTTCCACTTAAAAAAAAAAAAAAACTAATATTCTAGCTGCAAAATCATTCTAGTTTTTCAGAGTCTCATTTGTTGGCAATACGTATAACGTTTTCTCTTGAAAAATCACAGAGTGGTTACCATTAGAGAAGATTAAAAAAAAGATAATTTATAACTAGATGGACTAGTAGAGAAACAAACTCTGACATAATATTCAAAGTGGTTCCAGTTTGGCTGTCTTAGTGATTGTAGACTGTAATTATTGTAAATTTTTTTTTAAAAAGGAAAGCCTGCATGTTGTATTTTTGGTTAATAAAACTCTGAATCTATAATCATTTAGTGCCTTAAAGGACAGCTCACGAAAACAGATCCCAATTACACATTTTATTAGTGGGCAGTTTTAAGTATTGCATAAATATCTTCTCAGGGTATTTTCTAATGAAGTCTCACACAGCTTATAGAATAAAATTACCATTTCTAGAGTAAGTCTAAACAATACACCGGTGGTCAATAATCCTGCATATCCTAATACACCACACTTGTTATATTCCTTTTTTCTTTTTTGTAGAACCTACTATAGAGAGACCTTCAATTTCTTTTGATGTTACAGATTTTTCATACATCGCCTATCATTGAAATGAGAATTGTAGGTTAGTCACTAAGTAGTAAAAGTGCAGTCATTTTGATCCTGCACTTGAAATCTCTTTCTGGTTGACTCTTTGGATATTGTCAAAGTAAAAGTTTCAGCAGATCATAGTTTTAAATGGAGAAATAGATAATAAAAAAGCAAATCATCCTAATGGCATATTTGAGGGAAAAATGTTTAAACACTTGAACCTTTCCTTTTGATCATGAATTTTAATGTAACAATATCACCGGCTCTGTTGGTTTTAAGGGACCTTGTAGCTATTGATCCCAAGGATATTTGTAATCGGTGTATTATAATTAATACAGAATTTCAAGTAACTCAGGAACATGCACATGTATCATAGCTGTGTCCTAATTTCAAGTGGCAAATGTGAGTTTGAAAGTAAAAGATTCTTCAAATAACTTGGGCTCAGGTAAAATTAGTTTTTTATATCAGGTTCTATTTTTTACTTACCAGAGCTATAAAAAAAAGTAGAATCAGCAACACAAAACTGCAAAATTATTATACATGCTTAGATTTAGAAACTTTATATACTGGGCGCCTGGGTGGCTCAGTTGTTACACGTCTACCTTCAGCTCAGGTCATGATCTTGGGATCCTGGGATCAAACCCCACATTGGGCTCCCTGCTTGGCGGGAAGCCTGCTTCCCCCTCTCCCACTCCCTCTGCTTGTGTTCCCTCTCTCACCGTGTCTCTGTCAAATAAATAACTAAAATCTTAAAAAAAAAAAAAAAGAAAGGAACTTTATATACTAGTTATTGTTATGTTAAAAGTCAGAAAAATTGTTTATTCCATACCTGCTATCTAGTTTCATAAAGCATAAAAATGATAATCCTAGATTATAACCAAGAATTTTATACATGAAATGAATATTTTATTATTGCTTTGGGATATTTTCCGAATATACTTAGTGAACTTCAAAATCCCTTATTCTTGCTTCACCCAGCCCAAAACACTTACTCCTCCTCCCTTAGCATAAAGCTATCAAATGAGCTGGCAGCATCCCCAAATCTAAAAGTAGTTTCTAGTTGTTGCTGAAGAAATATACCCAGAGTCTCTAATGCTTTCAAAGGACTGTAAGAATGTGCAGTTTTGTCTTGTATATTTAAACAAAATGGTGCTGACTGGGATACAAAATGGGTTATATGCCTTCATTCATCCAAGAGTGGAATGGCCTATGCATTTATAATGCCTCTTTAATCTTGTCTTTTTTTTTTTTCTACCCACATATATTCACAAAACTTTTGAGAAACTTGGCTGCACCTCATCATTTCCTTCTCCAGTGGGAGTTTAATGTTGCTATTAGTAGGGAAGGTGGGAGTTGGAAACATTTTTTCCTAAATAGAATGTGGGTCTTTCCGTGAGAGTAATATAATTCTGGGAACTTTTGTTAGGTACTCACCATGTGCTGATTTCTGTGATGGAGGAAGAAAAATAAATATATAGGATTGGTTCTTGCCTTTAAGGATCTCACAGTGTAGTAGTCAGGATTGCTGTGTGAACAAGCAGCATTATATAGAACAAGAAATGCAAGACAATTACTTTAATTTTGTTATGCAATTTAAATGGCTATGCTCTTCTGTAGATCCAATAAAAGGAGTTACATTATTCTTTTAATATAAAGGAGTATACCTCCTCAAAGATGTGAGAGATAAAATATTTGATCCAAAAAATATAGAAATGAATACATGATAACTTTCCCGGACTTACATATTTAGATAAACGTTTTCTCATTTGGAGTAGCCACCTTAGAAAGCTATGCAGTACTCTCTTTTCATTAGAATATTATTAGATTTCCTCTGGTTGACTTGCTCGCAGAAATAATTTAATATTGTCAAACTTGTCAGTGTCCAATTTGCATTTATAGATTTTCAGTCAAAATGCTAACCCCCCTTATTTAATTGCATATTAAAATGGTATTTTAAAGAAATGCCATATAGTTTTTGAGGGGTATCTTTAGTTCCCAATATACTGGAGTTAGCTTATTTTATTAGAATTCAAATTGGATTTGTTATTCTACAACTCTTTTATTTGTAAACATTCACTAGCAATAATGGCTGGGCCTTACAGCAAGGCAGACCTCTAAATGTAGTCGGAGCTAGGAGAGTGACACAAATGAAGATAGGTTCCATTTGGAGTTGTTTTCACTTAGGTTTACTAATGAACCAACAAATAACACAACATATGTGAGATCAAGATTCTGGTTAGCGCTCACATCTCCTAATGCCTTTCTTGTTCCTCGGGCATATTCAAAGTGGTCAGTGTCATCCATGCATCATGAGCAATCCACCTGGAGAAAGCAGCCCAGAACCAGTGGCTTCATCTCATAGCCTCTTAGGCAGGGGGAAGGGTGATTATCTGTCACCATAGCAGGAATTTCTTCCCGAATCACCATTGTTTACTCTCTGTAATGTCATCAAACCTGGCTACCCCGGTCTTCTGAATGGTATTTGAACTTCCAAGAGACTGCTTTGCTCTCCCACATCTATTCTATAGAATCCCTTGGTTGATCTAATCACTATCACCACTGGTATATTTGTTTGTAGTTTAAGAAATGCCCATGAACTGGTGTTGTCATTTAAAGTATTTACTGAGTACTCACTCTGGGGCAAACACTATACTGACATGTAATGCCATAACATTTAAAGAATGTAGAATCTCCTTTAATATAAGAGTTTTTTTAACAGACATAAAGTTTAGGGAGAAAATAGTTCCATATAAAATGATGAAAAGTATTTTTGTTTTTAAATTATTTGGGAGAAATATTAAGTAAGGAAACGTGAAGAGAGTTTCTCTAAGTTTTGCCCATTAATTTAGCTGTGACAGAAATTTTGGCAGTTAGTTGAAATGAAACATTTGGCTGTTCTTTCTTTGATATGACAATATGTGATATAAGTTTATGAGATATTCTCCCTTTGTTTCTGTTAATTCTCATTGTCAAATACTTTCCATCTACATGAGTTTGGCACTAAATTGTATAATACCTCAGGTTTTTGAATCAGAAAGTCTGGGTGAATCTCAGCTTTGAAACTCAAACAGCTTAGTTTTGAGCAAGTCCCTTAGCCTTCCTAGAAGTTCAGTTTCTAAATCCATACAGTGGGTATTTGAACCAAAAACAAGTGTACCAGTAATTAGATCACTTAAGAGATTCTGTAGAATATAGAAGTATAACACCATGGCAGTCTGTTGGAAAAGTCAAACACCATCTGTTACTCAAAAAGTTCTAAATACCTATTCATTCCTGCAGAGGTGTTCTGGTATCTGTTAAAGCACATACACACACACACACAATATTTACTGATACAATTATTAGAATGTTCATTTACTCATTTATTTTCCTACCTTTTGTCAAATAGTATGCTTCCTTATATATGGATTAAACAATGATTCCTCACATATTTTGGAATTCTTTACAATAAGTGTCCTCAGGAATCATTTTCTTCTTCACACTGTATATATCTAAAACATTTAATATAAAAATCCATTGCTTATAGCAAACTGTCCCCCTAGCTAATAAAAGGAATGAGCACAAAATGCTTTTTTTAAAAAATAGTTTCCAAGTGTTATATGTAACTGATGAATCATTAAATTCTACCCCTGAAACTAATAATACAGTGTATGTTAAGATAATAAAAATAAATAATGAAATTTCCAAACCAGAAGAATTTTAGTAAACTCTTCTGAGAAGGATAAGCACTAATTCTAAGGCTAATGTTTCAAAGTGCCAAACAACTAGGTATTAGAAGATGTCAGAGTTTGTTGTTATGCAAAGTCTTAATTACAAGGAATTTATTGTAATGGTTGTTATAACTTTATGGCTTTTTCAAAATCCACATTTAAAAACTATAATAATGTATATGATTCATGTTTTTGATGCATCATGTGCACATTCCCACACACCACCACTCATATAGGTTTTGTTTTTTAATAAATACGTACTAGAATATTGCAGGGTTTCTATCTTACAAATGGACTTAATTTTTTGACATATTCAGATATATCACATGATTTATATATCAAGGATAGGCCTGCACATGTTTTGGACACTTAAAACCAAAGTACATTTGAACCATTCCATAATGGAAACAAGGAAAAATCTGTGGTGAGCTCCATGACATAAGATTGATTGGCTTCATTCATAGGAAAAGCCAATCCATACCTGACCTAAGCTAGTATCTCTCATCACAGGGAAGAAGGAGGCAGACTAAACAGCACATGAACTAAATCTCCAGAAAGAGCCATGGCAGAAGGGGCAGTTGAGTCATGTCAGGCATATCAAGAAAACAAACTCACTTTTATGGATTTTAGGTTTGACTATGTTTTTAAGATGTCTTCCTTGAAACAGTCTCAAGATTTACTAATATTTTTTTTGAGTTCTCAAAACTTTGCATTTATAGACTGTCTTTAATCCTGAAGAACCTAAGATAGAGCCACTATACTAACCACAAACTGGTTTGCAACAGGGTACACGGCAGTTACCGTGGCAACTATGTTATAAATCTTTCTTTTCACTAAGTTGGAAGTTTTTCAAGATTCTTTCTTTGGACTGACATTTTCAATGCTTGAACTCTGGTGAAGATTATTTTTACTTCTCCATATTGTGAAAAGTTGAATTAGTCTTTTCAAAGAGTTTTGTGTGTATTGAATTTTTTGTATCAGGACACTTCAACTTAGATCTTGAAGTTCAAACCAAGAAAGAAAAAGGCCTATGAAGCAAAAATATTATCCATTTTTCCCCTAACTATAAGACTTGAACATCATATATGCTTCATATCTATCTCATAAAATATTCCAGTGTTCTCAACCTACATTAAAATGCAAAATAAAATGGTATTAGGATATAACTTCTATCAACAGGACTTATGAATGATTGACACAAAGATATCTATGCATGGGTTGTGTGAGAAGCTCAGATGGAGTGACCAGATGAAAGATGGATGGAAAGAACCCAGAAGACTGATGGAAGCTTAATTTCAAGGGTAGAGATACCAACTTTTGGGAGAAAACTATGAAGGATACAGATCAGCTTTACATTTGCAGTCACTGACATCATATTAAGCTGTGTGCATATTCAAACATAGGTGCTAAGGCAGTTCATCTTATTTGTAAAACACAGTCAAAACAATATATACATCTTGGCTACTACTGAATTGTGGTAAAGTGTTGCTGTGCCTTGTAAGATGGTGCACTAAACCCACAATAAAAATATAAACACCAGATTTGTTCTGTTAAAAACAGAAGAGCCAACAAAGAATAAGAGCCAAGGGAAATGGGGTCTTTCTAAAGAGATGGATTGTGTAGCTGGAAGTGGGGTGCTGTCATAACAAATAAATAATAGCTTTGGAGAAGGGAGTGGATAGAGGCTGGAAGAATATTGAGGAGTATAATAGAAAAATCCTAGATTGCCTTGAATAAACTCTTAGAAATATGGTCATTAAAGATACTGGTGGTGGGAGTTTAGTAGGAAATGAGGAACACATTATTAGGAAATGGAAGAATGGAGACCTTTGTTACATAGTGGCAAAGTTGAGTGGAATTGTCTCTTTCAGTTATGTAGAAACCAGAACTTGGGAAAGATGAGCTGGGATATGGAGGTAAGGAGGTTTTCAAGCAAAGTGTTAAAGATGTGGCCAGCTTCTTGCTACTTAAAGTAAAATGCAAGAGGAGAGATATAAATTGAGGGAAGAAAAGGAAACAGGGCATGAAAATTTGGGAAGTTCTTGACCTATTCAGATGACAAAAGATGCTAAAACTAAGACACCTCTGAAAGAACAGAACAGAACAAGAAAGAAAAGGGGGGGTGGGCAGGAGTGGCTATAAAACTTTTTGCTGAAACATTTCAAAGATCAGATGATCACTGTTCAGTCATAAAAATTTAAGACTGTGCCTCATAGCTTTTCACCATTCAATTAGAGAACTTCAAGGAATCTGTGTTGCCCTCACCCATCTCAACAGGAGCCAAAGACAGAGAAGGAATTATCTCAGAAAAACCTGTGGATATGTCTTATAGAGAGCACTGTTGTATCATCCATAAGAGACACAAAATTTGGGGGACGCCTGGGTGGCTCAGTTGGCTAAGTGTCTGCCTTCAGCTTGGGTCACCGTCTCAGGGTCCTGGGATCAAGCCCCCTGTCAGGCCCCGCGTGGCTTGCAGAGAGCTCTGCTTCCGGCCCTGCATTCAGCAGGGAGTCTGCTTCTCTCTCTCCCTCTCCTTCTTCCCCTCCCCTGCTCATGTTGGCTCTTTCTCTCTCTCAAATAAATATAATCTTAAAAAAAAAAAAAAAGACAAAATTTTTAAGAAAATTTTATCAACAGAAACACTACCACTTAGAAATGAAAGGAACAAAAAGAGTGAAAAGTGAAAGGACACTGATGGACCCCAAAATTCTGTTTACTGGAAGTAGGCTACCAAAATGATTTGGCTGCAAACATATGCTACTGTTTGCAAAAAAAAAAAAAAAAAAGAGGAATTCTGAGGGGGCAGAACTGAGATCCTCTGGATAGGAGTTCAGCCTATTCAACACCTTAATGTCAGCCTTGTCAGACTCTCAGCAAAGAACCTAGTGAAACCCACTCAGACTTCTGACCTATAGAATGTTGCAATATTATGGGTGCTGGGCTAAGCCAGTTAGTTCATTTGGTAACTTGTAATGCAGCGATAGAAATCTAATACAGATATTAATAACTAGAGCCAATAAAAGATTCTAAAGAGTGGAGTTTATGCAATTTAAAAGAGAATAAAGTGGTTCCATTAGGTTTCCATATAAATTCACTTCTAAACTCTTACAAATGTTTGCTCTGAAAACAGTTGTTCAAATGCTATATGTTCTGTATGCTTTCTATTAAGTTACAAACACATAAATTTCTGACTCTGGGAACTCCCTGGTTATTTTCTACTTCAAATTTGTCAATGTGCACTTAGCGAAGTAGATTTTAAGCCTCCCCTTCAGAGACTTAGCTGTTCACCAGTCACTGTGGAATCTCTTACCTTTCTTGTGCACCCACTGATATCATTTCTTGAATTGTTTACTCTGTATAGAAACTTCATTTAGCAACCTGAACCTGAAGTATTACTACAAAGTAAAAGTCCAGTTGGGAAAATTTTGTTTTCATCGCACAAGAACGTAACTTTAATCTCCAAATGAAGGTAAATGGTATGGCCTACGTATGGCCTAATGACGAGATCACCACTCCAAAACATACCAACTTGATTCATCTTGTTTTCCTTAATAGCAGCAAAAGAAGGTATAGGGAGATAGGAGAGGGATTTTCATAGCGTGCCAAGAATCTGCTAAATTGTTGGAGAAAAATAAAAGAGGCCAAGGTGGGAAGATGAAAATTCTATTTCGTAGGAAAAATTTATGTTCCATATATTGTTTTTAATTTTGAGGAAGGAAATGAGCAATTTTGAGTTCTCACTTTAAGGGATAATGCATTGGTCAGGGGTCAACTGCAGGGAACAGGTTCATTTTAGCTAATTCCATAAGAAAGGGGTTTATTAGAACATATTAAATGACTTCCAGAATATTTGGGATAGTTGAAAATCACCTAGCTTGACGTTCTGGATATGACTCTCGGCCTATCACAGAACATGGCTTTGACAAGGAGCAGCTGTTACTGTCACAATGGAGAAGTTTCACCACCTTGTTCCTCTGCTGCTCTCCAAGGCATCACAACAGAAGCCTGAGGCCCTGAGTCTCTTTGCATGTGACCTAATTAAGCATTCATAGTTGGTGGAAGCAAAATCCTGTCTAGAACCCTAGCAACAAGAGCATTCAGGAAATGTAGTTTTTAAGATTTTTCTTTGGAAAGAAATAATAGGATAAGGTTGGTATAGCTGTGAAACAACCACAGAATCCCCCCTGAGGGCTTAATATTTAAATCAAGAAAGCCTAGGAAAGCCATTTCCCAGAGGAAACCAAATTCTGTGTTTTGGATGTAGTAATGAAAAGATCAGATACTTAAAGTATCATTTTTCCTTTGAATCCTTCTACGTTCAGGTTTTAGTAAAATATTTTAAATCATCGTTTTCATTTTTGACAATGTGAAGTGTCAATACTAAACGAAGATGAAAATCAGGTTATTATTTTTCACTGGCATTTATTTTATGCTTCATGAAATATACTTTATCATGTTATAGATCTCCAAAGTCTGCTAGTCATTTCTAACATATAAGAAGAGTTCGCCTACATCACCTGAGACAGTAGCTTTGTTTCATGGTTTGTATAAGATACTGTTGTCCTGAAATGAGAATCCTACTTAACAAGCTTTTTTTTTTTTTTTTTTTTTTTTTTGGGCATTATGCCTCCTCTTTATCTGAACTAGCTTCAAAAATGCTATCGTCAAAAATAACATCAGCTTACAATGGGCTTACAGCAGTGATGGTGGTTTTAGTAACTGAGTCAACCTTAGGCCAAGTGCCATAAGCTGGCTCAAGTCATATTTTAGCGTATTATTTTCTGTGACTTAGGTTCAGAACACTGGGGCTTAGATATAGGCAGACACAAAGAAGACTAGAAACCAGTAGTGGTGAATAATGTCTTCCCTGCTGTAACATACGCAAAAAAGTAGGTATTATATAGTGTTTGTGGTTGAGTTAACAATGACTTAATGAGTGTAGCTGCCATTTAGAGCACTGGACACTTTACAACAGCTTTGAGTATTATAATTCACAACTGAAACCTGACAGAATTAACTACTGCTTATTCTAGTATTTATTTAGATTTATTTGTGTGACTGCCAAATTAAGTTGAAATTAGAGCTGCTTAATAACAATAACAAATTAATTCCAACAAACTGCTAACATATTATCAGTAGGCTAAGGGCTCAGAGGAAAGCAAGACGCAAGTAACTGGAATGGCAGGGTGAAATGTTTCTCGTTGATGCCCATTTCCGGTAACTGATCTTATTATCTTTTGGTCTTTTCGTTCCTTTTGCCTGCTTTTCCTTTTCAAATTTGGAGGAACTCTGCCTGGTTGTTTTACTCCCACCCTTTCCTTTGCCATCATTACTTATGGTCCTGGAGGTAGATATTGTAGTTTGGAGAAGGTAACTACTACACGTGTGCATTTTTAACTTACTGGCAGCAGACGGGTTATGAAGGAAGATAGGTGTAAGTAAGGGGACCGTTCATCCCCATTTGCTTGGGACTGTCCCAGGCCGTGCCTATTAATAGAATCCCCTTTCATTCTCAAAACTGTTCTCCTTTTTAGATAGCAAATTACACGATCACCCTAGTTATACCTAAGATGGGCTAAAGGATGGTATAGAGAAGTGTAGGAACTCTTAGAAAACATGTTCATGGTAGTTGAAATTTGGGTAGAACCAGTTAATCTTAATATCTTGTTAAAAATAGCAAGGACAGACTTGCCTTTTCTCATATTGGGGTGTCTGTGCCTCTTCAGAACTTTGTTATCTTTTGGGAGTGCTTTCAAATGTTCCTATTTAGATGCATGAAAATTGAATTACCTAGATTCTTGTAGAATTTTAATAAGTGAGAGGGTATTTTCCATTCGGTAATCTAAAAAATATTCCTAATAAAAATTCTCATGGAATTATAGTTCAGAAATATAAATGGATGTTTAATAAAATGTATTCATGATGGATTTGTAAAAAAAATTTTCAGGGATACTATTGTTGTTGGTAATTTGGGTAAAGAGAAAGTATTTAAATGGAAAATATTTGAAATGTTCAGCAAACAGAATGAAATTAATAGAGTGGTATCTTTTTCAGATACTCTAATATTCTTTTTCATATATAATTTCTGAAGGTGATTTTCTGTTATGTTTCTATGTTTATTATATTTTAAAGAAAATATTTCTTGCCCCAAACCAGGTTTTCATTCCCATTGATAGCAAGTAATTCATTTTTATCATAATTGAAAACAATATTAATATTTTAGAGACATTTAAATGAATCCAGACAAGTTATTTCCTTTGTCTTCCCTTCTAACAATAATTTTTTATGGTAGGTTGAATAAATAAAACTCACTGCAAAGACCTCGGTTTTAGAATTCCCAAGTAGATTGTAATAGATAGTTTTCCCATATGAAAATTCAGTGTTCACTTATAATATGCTAAATATAAGGTTGTAGGGATTTTTGGGAAGCCTTTAGAGCCTGCTATCAATTAAAAAAGACACCAAGGAGTAAAATACCTAATGATCAGAGCTGCCAAAAACCCTCCATGAGCACTTTAGACATACAACTTGCAATTAGAGCAAACACATTTTCAGTTTCATATTTTGTTACCTTGTTAATAATTAACATAATGCAACAACTCCATCTGGACCATGAAATAAAAGAATGTAATTCCAAAGGAGTTTTTATAGTACATTTCTTTTTTCTGTAAGAAACATTATACAAAGATCTTATAGTGTATTTTTGTTCGGTATTCTTTTTCCCAATTACTAAATATTACCACTTATGGGTGGGGAAGTTCGCCATGGGTTTCTGCTACTGTAAAGATAACATGGGGTTAATCACAATGTCATGCTTTCATTCTCCATCTTTTAACGAGGTGTACTTATTGCCAAAGGAAAGCATTCTAAGAAAAGAGTAGAGTCCGTGTTATGATTGTAATGACTGAATTTGTGTTTTAGCCATCCAACATACTGAGACTATTAAATTACAGTGGTCAGTGCTACACTTATGAGTTAATAAAAATGGCAGTTATTTAAGGAAGCAGCTCCCCACCCCCCCGCAATAGACATTATGTTTGCCTGTATGAATACAGGAAAAAGGTGTGGAGTGCTCTTAAACTGCATTGCTGCTAGGAGATCTAAATTTTCTAGACCATGAAAAGGGAAGAAAGAACAGAGAAAAAGACCAAAATCTGTCAAGTCTCAGATCTGTCTCCTTTTTAAGCCAATTCATACCTTTATTCTTCAAAAATGGCATATATATGTATACGTATATATATATATATATACTTACCTATATGTATTTTTTAAATTTTGAGAAAGATATTGTTCCTGCCCACTTTGTAATCACAAGACACCTAGTCACAGTGCCGCTAATGCCACGACGTTTTCTGTTGGGCAGGCTCTGGGTCTTGTTTTCCACTAAGAAAAAAGAAAATAAGCTTATACTTAGAGTCACTGGAGCAGAAGAGACCTAAGGGTCCAAGTGGCCTTATAGAATGGACACTGGAGGGAGACCTGAGATTCAGCCTGTAACTCTGACCCTTGATAAACTACTGAAAGGCTCTTCCTGTGCCTCAGTCTACCTATTAATGAAGTCAACCCACATATTCCACGATAACCAATTTATGAGGACATGAAAGAGGTAGTAGACAATATTTATCTTAGGAACCTCCAAGGAGAACCCATTCTTAGTGTTAAGTACGCAGAGTAAAATATAAGCCAAAGCAAAAAGAAAAGGGCCAGTTGATTTACTTTTCACCCTAAAGCCCCACCAGGTGCTAAGGCACCATCTGGGGAGAACTGTCTTGAGATGCAGTTAGCCCTTTGTAGGGATGATTATTATGATTATTATGATTATTATGACAAGTCTTCTAAGAAAGTATATAGGCAAAGAAGTATTCGCCCAGCCAACCCCCTGCCTCCCACTGGGTTCTGACTCTGTGCTTGCGAGTCCTATTCACAAGGCATGTACTATTTATTAATAAGCGTGTAAAATTCTCAGAAGGGAAACAAAAAGGAAATGTAAAAGAGAGAAATAAAGCTGCTATTTATGATGCACTACCATAGTCTGGATGGTATAATAATTATGATAATAAAAATAACAAAACAGTCACAGGTAAAATAAGGGCAGGTAAAGTCTCAGATGCCAGCCTTGGGCTGAAACCCCATGCATACATTGTCTCATATAATCCCGTGAAACAAATTTTAACATAATCCCTATTTTACAGTGAGAAATCCGAGACACCGATAGGTTCCCTCACTTGCCCAAGGTCTACTGAGGTTGTGGAAAATGAAGTCAAACCCCACGAGGCTGTCTCTAGGATCTGCTCTCTCTCTCCCACAATTCTGATAATGCTGACAGGGGCATCATCTGTTGATGGAGATCATGGTGGCAGGAGGAGCTTAGGTGACCACTCTAGGGTCACACACAGACCCTACACAACAGCAAGGATGTTAACCCTGCCCTTTCTAAATATGTGCTTTCCTCTATACTGTGCTACATTTTTCCTTGTTTATAATTTTTGTCCTTGTGGTGACAGCTTAATGAGTGTTAAATAAAATATCTAATTATAATTAGCTACCTCACAAAAGGAAAATAAGCAGGACTAGCCATAAGTATTCACATCATAGTAACATCCTTTTCTTCATATTGGTTAGTTGCGTAGCTTTCCATAAGAATCAGTTCCTGTTACCAAAGTGGACTGGTTTCACAATTTTAAACCTGCTTGTATTCCAGTAACTAGCTAACGGTGTCTTCATAACATTCTTCCTTTTTTATTTGTGGAGCTAGTCTGGTAAGGTAAAGCTTGGTTAATTATTTCTAAATTCTCGGACCTGACAGTAAAACACCCTTCACGTATCAGATCCAGTGTTGATGGATATATACAAATAGGAAATAGATATAGAATCTGGGCTTTGACTAGGGTAGGAGAGAACTGCCTTTTCTCTTCCCCCTCTTTGGGGAGCACAAAATTGCTGTGAATTAAAGAAATGCCAGTACACCTTCCCACTTCAGAAATAAATGTATGTTCCCTCTTTCTTCAACCTCCTTTTGTTCTTTCCTTTGCTGCTCTCCTTTCCCTATGCAATGTGTGTGTTTCCGGGCAGCTCTGCCTGGTTTGGATTTGGTAGGAGAATGAACAGGAACCTGGACCATTCAGGGCAGAAATCAAGCCAGTTAGTTAGATCTGAGTTAAGCCCCCTCTTCATTTTATGCATGCCATTGAACAACTAGAGGGTAAATTATGATTTTTACTTCCTCCTGGGCATTAAGTCTGAGAGGAAAACTATAAAGTAAAAAGAAAATTCAAAATTGAAGTTGACACACCTTTCTTAATTGTTCCCAAGTTGCCTGAGTATGATTATTTTCAGAGCTTCTTTATTCCTGTAAATATATGGGGTACCAGTCAACATATGGAATTGCTCTAGATGATAGAAATCTGCCTGAAAACTAAGACAAAAATATGAAGAGTATCAGAGAGTCTGGAGGTATTGGATTGGATGGGAAGATCTGAAAGCCTAAGGTAAGATGAAGACAGAGTCTCTGTAATGCAGGGGTTTTCAAGAGTTCCTATCAATTTGTGAAATTTTCCTTCCATGTATAGCCCTCAAGCTCAGTCCTACTGGATCATCACATTTTGCTTTTCAGATTCACTACCATTGATGGTGAGTCAGGAACATCAGCCACGTATAGAAAGGACAATGCCTTATAACATTTCAAGATGGAAAAGAAAAGATTTTCAGTCACTAGGCAGGCTGACCTCAGGGCTGTCAAGCAAATTATACCAGCCCAGAGTGTCTGCTCAGAGAATCACTGTGGCATAGCAGGTGATGAATGAGTGGTTTTCATGGCCTCAGGCTCCTTCCCGAGAGAAGAGACTAGGTTGGAAGATGATTTTAGCAACTGTGGTAGGTAAGTCTGACAGAACTCAAATACCACCTCCTACCTGTCTGCTTGCATGAGGAATGATGGCAGGACTGGGTCTTGACTTGTGGGATGTTGCATATAAAGATGAGAAAAATCATCTTCCTCATTCATTCCTCCTCTTTGAAATGACAATCTGCCCAAGCAGAAGAGGATTTCTTTATATCGCAAGTTTTGCTGATCCTGAGAAAAGAGCCTGCAAAATGCTGGCCTTTCCAATAGAGGTTAGAAACCGCCATTGACAAAATGGCTCTCAGTTTTTCACCTCAACTCAGTGTGTCAAGTCTTTTTATATTCAAGTACCATCAACTCCTGAAGGAATATGAAAGACCACTTTATCTTCTGAGAAAAACTAAACATAGTGCAAGTTTGTTTTACTTCATAGATTTAGAAATGGAATTTATTATTAGAAGAAACCAAAAGTTGAATATTCATTAGCATCCTAGATCCTCTTTTGAGTAGAAGACTTGAAAGAAGCCTGGGTTTGGAGGGAATTTTTTTTTTAATCTTTTCTTTTTCTGTTCTTTTGAGGCTGATGTTAAGCTCTGCCATCTGGAGGACCTGTGCATCTTAAACCTCTTTTAGGTTTGAAACCTAAAAACCTTTTAGGTTTAAAAAAGCTTCAGCTCTTTCGGGAAATTGTTTTTGCTTATGTTATCTGAACTGCAGAAATTGGTTTCCATCTCGCATAGTCTCTGCATTATTAAAATAGAGCTTGTTGTGCAGAGTTTTATGGACTCTTCAGGGCCTTTACATATTAATGTTATATACTAAGAACTATTAAAGCATTCCAAATAAAGCATATTTACCAGTTAAATGTTCGTTTTATTTGTGAATAAATGAATGAAAAGGACAAGTTAGTTATCTCTGTGGTCATGTAGGGGGAAAAAAAAACTGTAACCTAATACAAATTTATTCTGCTCATATCTGGCAACTTAAATCACATAATTCCAAGAGACACTAGAATTTATTAGTCTCTTTTTGATTCTTATCTTTAAATAGCAAAAACAAACAAAAACAATTTCAACCTACTACTAATTATTGATGTATGAAATACGTATGGGAAATTCTTCATTCAAGACAGGTTGTTTTTTTTTTTTCCTTCTGTCAACAAGAAGAATTTGGTAGCACTTAGTTTGTCTTCAGCTGATACCTACTTACAGATTTTGAAATTTTTGAAAATATCTAACTGAATGCTAACCGGTAAAGTCAAGCAGGTTGAAGGGGCAAATAGAGAAGAAGGTGAGAATAAAATCAAATAATGCATCATTTTGAAACTATCTAGCCCACTCTTCCTCTCAATCAGAAAAAAAAAAAAAAGTGTTCTCATCAAATAGTCACTTAAATATTCAGTATCAAAACACTGTTCAACCAAGTTAGCAAACCCCAGAGTTGGGCCTTGGGGTCTCTCTTTTCAAACAGATGAAGTAGCATCTGGGACAATGCTAAGAGCCCTAGTTTAAAGTCAGTCCACAGCTTCTGTTCCCACTCTGCCACTCATTAGATGGGTGACCTTGGGTAAGTCCTTTAACTTCTCCAGGCCTTTTTCCCTCATTGGTAGTAATAGAGGCTTGGAGTGGATTCATTCAACAGATATTTACTGAGCTCCTGATAAATAGCATGTTTCAGTGAGACAGAAAATAATAATAATAAAAAGCAGCCCCTGTCTTCAAGGAGCTGAGAGTTCAATAGGAGACACACCTATAAAAACTAATGCATGCAATAAAGCAGTTTGACACTATTACAGAAATTTACAAATACAAATATAACATACATTTAGGTATACAAATATAACATACATTTGGGAGGGTACCCAAAGAGGAGTGGTCAGTCCTATTTGGGTTCAGATGAGGGAAGACTATTGACTTAGACTTCAAAGAGAAGATGTTTGAACTGAGTTTGAATATCATTCTCTAGATGAGTAGGGGATGGAGGTCTAAGAACACAGGCCCGTGGGAGCAAGTCAGTATAAAGCCTCAGGATCTAACAGATGTCCTGTACAGCTGGAATATAAGGATGAGATGAAATATGCAAAGGATGCTGGAGCAAATGGAAAAGGCTTTATCTGACATAAGGATTCTGAATTTTGTGAGAAGCCATGACACAAGTAATTCCAAGTAGAACTCAGGAACTATTCACGTATGTGTTCTAGAAAGATCACCCTAACAAGGTATGGCAAAGGCTTGGAGAGAGCAAAGATTAGAGGTGAGGGAGCCAGTCAGGAAACCATCTAGAGGCACACAGGAGAGATGGTGAAAGTGTCAGCAGGAGCTATGGAGTCAAGGGCAAGAACTGTAAGACCTGAGGAAAGTGATTCATCTTAAATCACTGAGTGGATGAGGAGTAAGGAAGGAGGTAGATGCTTTTGTTTCCCATGAGTCAGTTATTCCAAGACAGCTAGATCAAAACCTCTCAAAGGAAAGACTTTCATAAGCACACTTGATGATAAAATATTTTTAGAGATTTTATATAAAATGACGTATTGCTCTAAATTCTTGCTTTTAGACTATTGGAATATTGTGTTTTTAAAGAGAATTCTGTATAGTTAGCTCCCAGTGAGTCGGGTGTTATTCTTTGTTCAGAGGATATACCTCAGACAAGTAAAGAGCTACTGTAAAGTCACCCGGAATCATGCGGTATGTTGTGAAGAGGCAAAAACAATCCAGTTGCGGTTACATTCAGAAATTCTATGAGGTAGCTTAATGTAAATACCCAGGAGACTCCAAGAGCCAAAAACAACAGAGCCTATAAGCAATATCTATAGCTAACCTGAAGTCAGAACTCATGCTTAAGATTCTTCTTATCTGTCCCCACTCACCTTTTTGACTCTGAGTGTGTTTGTCATTTATTCTACCACGAACACTATCTTTACATGATTCCAGTGTTTTCTACAGATTTCTTGCAAGTGTCTCTTCTTGATACCCTTCCATCTACTCCAGCCCACTGTGAGCTGGCTTACCACCCAGAACATATCAATAAGATGGCTCTTGCGAAGGCTGCCGTGTCTTCCTAATCTCCAGCTCCACTGGATATGTCTCACCCTCATCTGTTTGACCTTTATGCCATGTTTATGAAACTCTCCCTATGACATCATGATCACTCTTATTTTCCCTCACCCCTGTCCATGCTGCCACTGTCAGGCCCACGGCCTCTGCGCTCTCCCTGGGTCATTTCATCTACACATATGGCTTCTATATGTAGATGGTATTCATTCTCTGGCCTGAGTCAAGCCCCTACGTTCCAAAAATGAAAATTTAACTTCCTATTGGACATCTTCACCTGGTTGTCCCTCAGGTAACTCAAATTTAACACATCCCAAACTGAATTCCTTCTCTTCCCAATGGTTGCCTGTTCTGATTACAGTCCCTTACCTTCTCCGGACTAGATCCCCTATTGTTCTGTAGGCACATGCAACTTTTCATAATTCCCTTTTATACATACCTCCCATTCCAAACATGCTAGACTAGCTTTATTCCCCCAGATGTATTGTATGCATTAAAAACTCTGAGTTTTTGCACATGCTTAGAAGGCCTTCTTGATACACATATAAACACACATATAATTATTTACTTCACCTGGCTATACTTTATGAACTTTCAAGCCACTGTTAAGTTTTCTCCAGAAAACTTTTCTGACACAGATCTCTGTTGTCAAATGCCCATTTTTGTGGTTTTGTGGTGGCTTGTACTCTATTAGAGTAGTTCTCAATGACGGAAGGGTGAGGGGAAGACATAGAAGGTGGAAGGGTGATTTTACCTCTGGGGGATATTTGACAAGTGCTATTTGACATTCCAAAGTGTTTGGAGACACTTTCAGTTATAACAAAGGGTTAGGGTGCTACTGACCTCCAGTACGTAGAGGCCAGGACGCTGCTAAACATCCAACAAGGCACAGATCTCCACACAAAGATAATCCAGTACAAAATGTCATTAGTGCTGAATTTGAAAAACCCTATTTTTTTGTAACATATAATGTATTATTTATTTCAGAGATACAGGTTGTGATTCATCAGTCTTACACAATTCCCAGCGCTCACCATAGCACATACCCTCCCCAATCCTTCCCACTCCTTTCCCCTCCAGCAATCCTCAGTTTGTTTCCTGAGATTAAGAGTCTTTTATGGTTTGTCTCCATCCCTGGTTTCACCTTGTTTCATTTTTCTCTCCCTCCCACTATGATCTTCTGTCTTGTTTCTCAAATTCCTCATATCAGTGAGAGCATGTGATAATTGTCTTCCTCTGATTGACTTATTTCGCTTAGCATAATACCCTCAAGTTCCATCCGTGTCACTGCAAATGGCAAGATTTCAGGGGTTTTGATGACTGCATAGTATTCTGTTGTATATATATACAACATCTTCTTTATGCATTCATCTCTTGATCTCTTTATGGCCATCAAGAGATGAATGGCTCTTTCCATACTTTGGCTATTGTGGACATTGCTGTTATAAACATTGGGGTGCATGTGCCCCTTCGGATCACTACATTTGTATCTTTGGGGTAAATACCCAGTAGCACAATTGCTGGGTTGTACGGTACCTGTATTTTCAACTTTTTGAGGAACCTCCATACTGTTTTCCAGAGCGGCTGCACCAGCTTGCATTCCCACCAACAGTGTAGGAGGGTTCCCCTTTCTCCGCATCCTCATCAACACCTGTTGTTTCCTGACTTGTTAATTTTAGCTGTTCTGACTGGTGTGATGTGGTATTCTCTTCCAATTGCATATTTATTTTTTTGTTTCTCCTACTGAATTACAAGCTTTTGGAGAACAGGAGCTGTGTCTTATTCAACATTGTATATGCAGGAAGTAACAGATTGTTTGGCAAATAGTAGATGCTCAGTACATATGAATGCATAAGTAGGTGGGTAGGGTGATGGGTGGTCTGAATGGCTTCCCATTCTAGCCCAGAGAGAAAAATCTATAGTTATATGTGGGTTCAGAACAATAAGTTTGAGGTTTCACTCCTGAAGTTGCCCTGATGCCATTTGTACCATTTGAGGTGCTAACCATGGAAAGAGATGAGAGGACTCAAGCTATGGATGCACGTTACTGTTTTGTTGCATACTTAAATATATGTCATTTTATTTATTTAAGTATTATCTCATATCACTTGTTGAGTGAAATAAAATAATATGTGTTCATACCCATTTCTAGTAATCAACATAGGTCTTGGTACCTATGATAAACAGGACATTTTAGCATGCTGTGATGGGAAAACACAGTTTGGCTTAAATTCCAGTTCAGTTTGTTTTTTTTTTAAGATACTATTTATGTATCTGTCAGAGAGAGAGTGTGTGAGCACAAGCAGGGGAGAACAAGTAGTGGGGAGTGGCAGAAAGAGGGAGAGAGAGAAGCAGACTCCCGGCTGAGCAGGGAGCCCGATGTGGGACTTGATTCCAGGACCCTGAGATCATGACCTGAGCCAAAGGCAGACGCTTTAGCAACTGAACCACCCAGGAGCCCAGTCCCGGTTCAGTTTTAATATTGAGCTTTGTAATCCTATGCATGAGTTTTAGTGTCATTGATCATTAATTTCTCAAATTTGTTTTGTCTTGATGATGACGTGAACTAAAGCATATAAAGCACTTGGTACGCAGTGCTCTCAACAAATCTTACTTCCTTCTGCCTCTTCTCCAAACTACCTATTAGGAGTTGCATTTGACTCTGAAACAGAGCCCTGATAATAATGGCTTAAACAGATAGTTTATTTTTTCCCACACAAAATAAGTCTGGAGGTCTGTAATCCGGGGTTTGCCTGATGCCTCCACAAAGTCATTAAGGAATGCACTGCTAAAGTATGGCCCGGATATTCCAAATGCCTGCTAGAGCACCAGTAGCCATTTCTGTGTGCCAAGCAGCAGATTTGAGGACAGAGTAAAGATGGGGATGATCTCTTTTAAGGAACCTTCCAAAATGCATTCTGATAGAGTGAGTATGCTTGTAATATGTCAGTCTTTAAGACCTAGCATCTTGAATATAAAAGATAGAAATAGAGTATTTAAGAATTCATTTTGCCATTCTATACCTAAAATTATTTTACAGCCTATAAGTCCTGTGTGTGTGTGTGTGTGTGTGTGTGTGTGTGTATGAATGAATATATTCCCAAATAAATTTACTATAGTTTAGTACAGAATTACAGAAATGGATCTTATGTAGCAAGAAGCACACCCAATGTTTTCCAACAAACAGAAACAGGAATCCTTAGAGATCAGGATTAACATCACTAGTGACAAGTCATATTGCTATCATTTATCCCTTGGTATACAGTGATGAAAAGGGCACTTCACTTTACTTAGATATTCTTAAACAAACTCCAGTTCAAGTATGAAAAAAAAAAAATGGACAACACCAAACTGAAGGACATTCACGAAATACCTCCTCAAACTTCTCAAGGCCATGATAACAAAGGAACAGCTGAGAAACGGTCACAGACTAAAAGGGATCAAGTAAGCTTGAGATGTAAATGTAATGTGGTAGTCTGGGACTGGATCCTGTACAGAGAAAGGAAATTAGTAAAACAAGGAAACAAACCAAAAACAAACTAACAAACCCCCCAAACCTGAAACCTAGTGAATCTGAATATATTCTGGATTTAGTTGATCTTACTGTGCCAATATTGGTTTCTTCATTTTCATAAATATACTCTGGTAATAAGATGTTAATTAGAGGGAACTGAGTGAGGAGTATATGGAACTCTCTTATCATCTTTGTAATTATTCTGTAAATTTGCAATTATTCCAAAACAAAGTTTATTTTAAAAATATGAATTACTGGTGCACATTGAAAGCCTGTCACGTTCATTTGTATAGGACATTACCTACAGTAGCTGCATTCGAGTAGTCTCCGTGCATGTGGGGACTTCATCTAGATTCTTTGCTTTTGTTTCCCCCAGTATCTAAAGAAGTACCTGACATAGACTAGGCACTCAGAACATGTTTATTAAGTGGTGAGTGAATGCATGGATGGTTCTTTCTGACAACAAATTTATGTGTTAACATAAGGATAACATTAGGGAAGAAAATGCATACCAGAAAAACCACTGATCTGTTTCTGAGTTATTGTGTTTTTTCAGTGTATTATTTTGTAAGTTATTTGAACATTCTGACCAGCCTTCCATGTCATAGTCCTGGAGAATCAGCATACTTTTTCTGTATAATGTTTTTCTAATGCAACATTTTTTGAGGAGTAGGCCCTAGAAAAGTTGGTAACTGTCAGGCACTTTATTAGAAAAAATAGGGGTTTGTAGCAGTGATTCTAATTCAGCGAAACTGAATACTTTTTATAATCCTATCAGATCAATAAATCGGGAATTAGAAAGCTACATAATACTGATTTTCTATAAATTAGTAATTTTCTCTCTATTAGTATTTTTTTTAAAAAGGATTTTACTTATTTGGCAGAGAGAGGTCACAAGTAGGCGGAGAGTCAGGCAGAGAGAGGGGGAAGCAGGCTCCCTGCCGAACAGAGAGCCCAATGCGGGGCTCCATCCCAGGACCCTGAGATCATGACCTGAGTCGAAGGCAGAGGCTTAACCCACTGAGCCACCCAGGTGCCCCTCTCTCTATTAGTATTAAAAAGATCTAATGGGAAAGGCATTTGATTAAAGTCCCAGCTTACCACTTTACCACCTGTGTGATTATAAAGAACTTCTTTATAAAGAACTATAAAGAAGTTCTTTAATCTCCCTAAACTGAGATAGTAATACCTCACAAGGTATATGTACGATCCTCTATTAGTGAAAATACATGATAGACTATTGTAACAAGAGCCCAAGAGCACAGTGGATTTCACACAACAGAGGCTTGTTTCCGTCTCACCTAACAATCCAGAAATGTTATAACAACTCTTTCCGAGGCCAGGCTCCTCCATTTTCTTGTTTAGCCACCTCTGGTCTGCATTCCCTTTTTTGCACGCTCAGCTTACCACCACATCCACATTCCAGGCCAGCAGAGGGAAGAAAGCTAGAGGAAACACACCTTGTCGTGTAAGGGAATGACCCGGAAGTTATCACTTCAACTCGCAGCTCATTGGCCAGAACTTAGTCATGTGGCCCCAGCTAGCTGCAAGAGAAGTTGAGAAATGCTTTCTTTATCTGGGAAGCATTTGCTAAACTAATATTCCTGGTATCCTGGCGATTGGCAAGAAAACTAGTAGAGCCTGCCCTAAGCACCTGGAATAGTGCTTCACATGGAATTAATGTTCATCTAGAATCAAATCATTTGGAAGGCGATTAGTGTGAAAGGAGCCGGTAAGTGGAAATATTTTATCAATTATGCTTTGCATTACTCAGATTTTGGGACAGATCTTCCTAGAAAGCTATGTTTTCATTTGAAAACTTGTCTGTTTCTTGTAAATTAAAACACAACTCCCAAGAAATAAGGTTTATATCATCCTAAGGAAAAGAAGCTGCAGAAGTAATATTTCAATGTCTGCTTGTTTTTATGTGTAGTGACTTCTAGCTGAGGAAACCCTGGTAGATTAATTTAGAAGTAGCTGTGCTCTGGTGAAAAAGGAAAGATACAAAGTGAACTATGTTACTTATTTTCAATGTAGAGATTCTTTCATTTGCTCAGTTGTAAATTTGTTAATCAGAATTTTCCCACTATTTTCATAGATTCAGTTTCAAGCGTTTGGCAATAATTTATACTTACAAACACGGGACCGCATCTTTGGAACTTCTCTCGTTTTTCTATTGGTTTGGTTTGATTGTTTTCCTGAGGATATTTATTATAATCTGCTAAACTTGGACAGTTTTCTTCTAGGCAAAGCAGTTTATACTGAGTCCCCTTCATGCTAAGCTTGCCTAGGACATTCTTACATTCCCTGGGTCCTAACTGCAGATTGTCAGCGGCTCATGTGATCTGTCAGACCACACTGTCATCCAGCTGGCAGCTGGACAGGGCTCAGGTGGCCCTGCTTTTTGGTGATATTGTTAACATGAGCGGTGAACACAATACTGGCTGTATTAGCTGGCTTGGGCTACCATAGCAAAATACCACAGACATAGACCAGGTCACTTAAACAACAAATACTTATTTCTCACAGTTCCAGAGACTGGGAAGTCCAATATCAATGTTCCTGACAATTCAGTTTCTGGTGAGAACTTTCTTCCTGGTTTGCAAGTAGCTGCCTTCTCTCTGTGTCCTCACATGGCAGAGAGAGAGTACTCTGGTATCTCTTCTGTCCTCTTGTAAGGGCATCAGCCCTATTGAATTAGGGCCCCACGCTTATGACCCCATTTAACTGCCACTGGAACTATCAGACCCTATCTCTAATCCATATTTACATTGGGAGTTAGGGCTTCAACATATGAATTTTGTGAGAATAAAAACATTCAGTCCTTAGCAGTGACCTCCCTTTCATTTATCATAGCACCCACAAAGGGTGAATTTTTTTTTTTCTGATTACCCTGTGCCATCCTGGACAACCTCCCTAAAATTTCTTGCAGTAGAAGATCACTCTGGGTTTCCTAAATTCTCTTTCTCTAAGGAGGTACCTGGTCTAATGTCATTGTTTAGCCCCACAAAATGCCTTGGGAATTACGAAATGTGAAGATATTACAATATAACAAAGTGATATTTATAAAGCACTCTATAGTTTTCTTGCTTACATTATCTCTTTAATCCTCATGGCAACTCCAAAGGATGATTGGGATATGTTATTGGCTCTATTTTATATATTAGAAAATTGAAGTTTGGAGAAGTTCAGTAATTTCCCTAAGGTCTCAGGGCTAATAATTGATTGACACTGAGACTCCATGCCAGATCTTACAATTTCTAATTCACAGCAGACTGTATATGAGCTGGAATTTGGCTCTGGAGTCACTAAAGTCTGGCTTCGATCCAAGTTCTGTCACTTATTAACAGTAACTGGGCAGGTTACTTAACTCACTAAAATTTCTCAATCTTCTCTATGACATGAAAAGAATAGAGTCCACCTCATAGGGTACTAATGAAAATCAAATTACGTAGTGCATAGCAATTAGTTAGCATACACCTAGTACTCAGAAAGATGTTCAGAATTTTGGTTATTATTTGAGTACACGTCAAATCCTATTCCATTGAATTTAACTGTGAAACCAAATTTATACATTTTATTGGACTGGATAAAATACTATTCAAATTACATACACTATTGGCTGACCTCAAAACACTTTACAAGTTTTTAAGTGTTATAAAATTCATAAAATGAGATACTAGCACCTTAATTGTCACCTGAATAACTGTCTCTGTATGTGTCTATTTATTCTTGCCTGCTCAAGCAGCAGATTAAAACAGTTAACAAGTAGCAGGTATTCAAACTCTACTTGAAGCACGTATTTTTTTATCTGGCTTTGGTTTGAGGTTATTTAGTGCTCGTTAATAAAGTAAACTGAATTTGGAATTGTTGTTTTTCATTTCACACCAGTAAGCCAATAAAATGTTAATAATTGTGATCAAAGGAACATTAAAGAAGCAAAGATTTAACTGCTTGAAATTTGGTATACAGAAAAGTCCAATTACGTGCAGCTGTTCTCCACATTATGCTGGTTTTAATCTTTACCAAAATACATATTCTTATATTAGTCTCATTCTAAAAGCCAAGATACATGATAATTGTCACATAGGTTATGTCAATCATAATGACTGCGAGCAACTCTCCTAATATGCCCAGATTTGTTGGGTCATCTAATGTGTATGTCAGGATAAATCAATAATACATACCTTAATTTGTTTTGCACACTAGTCCTGATTCTCATATGGAGTGGTTAATTAGAGAATTTCATACATTTCTACATTTAATATGTTTATGTTTATGTGGATATACAAGTAAGGGAATGTTCTTATTCACATAATTAGTTCTAGTTAAAGTTTCATGCAGGAGGTCAAAAAAGCTTTTCTCAGATAGGAGAAACTACACCAAACCTGGAGTTAACATACTTTGGAGCAAAGGCTATTAGCAATGTAAATGTCATTACCTCTGATTTGTGATCAGCTGAACAAATAGTGAAGGTCCAATGTGACTTTCAGGCTTCAGGAACACAGTCTAGTGACTTTGAAAGGTAAAAGCAGTGCTTCCCACCAGGTACATGTGTTAGAAAATTCTCAACTGTCTTGATTGAGAATTAATAATACTAATGACTTGAGTTGATCCTAAGTAGTTCTCAACATCTGGGCAGAGCAATTATGAATATATAGATAAGTAAGGTATATGGTATCATAAAATCATTTTCTTTCTATGCCTTATAGACAGTCTCAGTGTGACTACTCAGATGGGCAGACACCCACGCACACCCTGCAATGGTTTTGATTTGAGAAGGCAAGATAACTATACCTACCATAACAGTTGGCTTTGTTTATAATTGTCATAGTTTTACGATTTGGTTTAAGTTGTGGTATGTACTGAGAAGGGGAGTTACACTTCACCTTGCATATATAACTCATTTACTGTCTTTGTTGTGTGTTTGTTTTGTTTTCCCAATAGATTCTGGAGAGCAGGGACCATGTCTCAGTCAGGATAAACACAGGGCCTGGCTCATGATAGATCCTTAAGAGAAATACTTGAATGAATGAATAAGTGGATTTGAGCTAAAGAGTGAGTCTATAGTACTTAAATGTGCAACACATAAATACAAACATGTATGAAGAATCTATTGCTGTGTAATGAACACATGCACCAACACACATATGTACACACACACACACACACATATCCCATATTCAGAGTACTGTCACTAGTTAAGGAAAGTAATGTCTGAGGTGTCGAGCCAGCAGTAACATCACATAAATATGTAATTAAATAATTAGTAATTGCCAAAGCAGAAAAATGTAATAATTTCTTAATATGAAAAATGGACATAAGTTAGTTTATAAACATTATGAGAATTAAGTATACCAGCCCAAGAAAACTTACAGAAATTCAAGAACACTAACATTTGTTCATGGCCACGAGTTGTTTGGTGTGTGTGTATGTTTTTGTTGTTGTTTTGGGGGTTTTTTGTTTTTGGTTTCTAACAAAGGCAGTCAGTATAGGCCACGAAGCAACTATTTTATTCATCATTTCTTTACGGTGGGCATAACAAGTATTCATATTAGTAATTTACTAAAAATACTGAAATGTAATTATCTTTTGTTAAAAAGCAATTATAGTTTTTTCCTAATAAGAAGTTATACAACTTACAAGGTTTTTTTTTTTTTAAAGATTTTATTTATTTATTTGACAGACAGAAATCACAAGTAGGCAGAGAAGCAGACAGAGAGAGAGAGAGAGAGAGAGAGGAGGAAGAAGGTTCTCCGCTGAGCAGAGAGCCCGACGCAGGGCTCGATCCCAGGACCCTGGGATCATGACCTGAGCCGAAGGCAGAGGCTTTAACCCACTGAGCCACCCAGGTGCCCCACAAGGTTTTAATAAACCCTTACATTAACCTGACTTTTTTCCCTCAAGATCAGTAATTATAAAAGAGCACAGGTCTAGTTGCTACATTTTCTATTAGAAATATACTGACATATACAGGCAAGTTTTCTGGTTAAAGTAGATACCAGCTCTAGATGATTAGAGAATTATAATAAATGGTCTTAGAGATAGAAAGGATTTATATTTATGGATAATTTTGGCACTTTTTGTTAGAGAAACTTTATGTTTCACCATGAGATTTTATGTCTGATGTGTAACCAACTTTATATTATCTACTCTAGTTAAAACTAGAAGTTGCTTAAAATGGAAAAAAAGGAAATTATTCCAAGATCTCATCTGAGGAGGCAGCTTTGGCTTATTTCCCCACTAATATTGGCCTTAAAAAACAAGATCCCTCCAGTCCAGCTGGACTTAGGATAGCCTGCTTTTTGTCTCATGGAGTGTTCCGAAGGTCTCAAAGAATGTCTTAGTTTTTACTCTAGAAGCCCAATGGTATAGGACTTCTCCTCCATATCATAATTGCATATTTGCAGGTAATGATTACTCCCTACTGCCTCAATATATTTTTATATACAGTTTTCTCCTGGGTTCTTTATTCTCATATGAAGAATGCTTAACGCCATCTGTTAAGATCTTCCTCAAACTCTCTCCCCTAGCAAAAGGACCTGACTTTAACACAACACGCTTAATTATTAATACCTCATTCAGAAAGGCAAACATACTAGTGCAGCAGAGATTACCAGAACAAGACAGTCCGTTGAATTTACTCTATATTTGTTGAACTGCCTGAGTTTTTTAAATCCATCATGAATATGGAATTAGAACTGGGCTCTAAACACCTCTTACCCCTTGCCCTCTTCCCTGAATTATAACTTTGTTAATATCAGCATCTCTTTGCCACAAATTTTTTCCAATTTTATTATAGAATATATGAGTCATTGTGTTTGAATTTGGTGATGGTTAAATAAATGTTTGTCTAGAACACAAAATGAATTGTGTTCATACATGTATATAGACATTTACAACATAATGGACACAGTGGTATGGAATGCAGCTGTTATATAGGAACACGGTGAAGGAATACTTCACCCAGTCTGAGTGGGTCAGAGAGAGACTTTCTCTCAGAGATTGCGTAGAAGGAGGCAGATCAAGTGGGAGAGGAGAGAAAAGGGTCAGTAGGAGAAAATCACAAAGGTGAGAAAGAACATGGCATGTACAGGGAACTATAAACAGAAGTGTGTTGCTAATATAATGTTTGAGGCAGGGATGGTGAGAAATGAAGCTCATGGAGTAGTTAGGGGTCTCATCTTGGAGGACCATGTAAGCCATATTAGTATAAACTTGATGGTGAAGGCAAAGCTCCCAATGCTCTCATTCGTGCCGGGTTCCCAACATTGTACATTGATCTGACACACAGGCCCTGGTCCTTAGCAGATATTATTTGGGTGGATGAAATGAAATAGAATGAAAAAAAGGATTTAAGCAGAAGATGTGTGTGAATCAAATTGGATTTTTTGATAAATTGTTTTAGCAGCAGCCTGAGAGATGGATCCAAGAAGAATAAAAGTGGAGTAAAGAAGACCAATGATGATGGGAAATGATGAGGATCTGAAGTAGGGCAGCGGGATTCACAGATTCACAGGGATGAATCTGAGATGTATCAGAAGATTAAACCTGTAGGACCTGGTGTTTTTGTGGCTCTCTGGCTGTGAGAAGAAAATGAGTGGTAGGAGGCATGCGTTATGGTAGTTGCCATCATTTAATCTAAAGAACATAAGGGGAAGAGTTGTTTAGAGGAAGAATCAAGTTCAAGTGTTCCTGAAGACTTTAGAATTTAAATATCTTTCAACTTTTGTTTTAAAAATGAACCCATGGAGAAATTCTAACAGGTTTTCAATGAAAATCTTCTACAGCTTCAAATTTTCAAATATCCTGTGGGTATTATATTAGCATTAAAAATTTTTGATAACACCAAAACATTTTGCTATGATTAATTACCACATATTCTTCACACAAAAATTTTGGGTAGAGAGAGACATGTATTAATAGTTTATTCTTTCCTCCTTTTAGCTTTCCCGTTCTCCCACCCTCTTCCTCTGAGTTGAGCATTCTACAGGGAAGAGGGGCTGGAATCAGCTCCCACATGGAGCTTCACTCAGAGTGGCCTTCGAAAGCTTCTCCACTTCGCACAGGAAAGGAGCAATGCTTCGAGGCCAAGGAAAACTCCAAATAAACAGTATTTCTACTTCTGTTTCTCAATCTGGTTTTAACATTTGGTGAGGGGCTGAAAACAAATCCAACAGAACAAAGGGCCCCCCTTCATTTGAACCTGGTATTCAAATAATGTTAAATTTAATTTATATTCAGATGGTTAAAAATATTATTAAAATATGTAATTCTTGTACACTGAAGATTTATAAGAAATATGGTTAATGTTCTTTCTTTCTCACTCTTTGGCACTGCTCTCTTCCTGTTCTAAATATATCTTTTATTATCTCAGGATATTCTTTTAGAATGAGTAACTCCATTCTCACATTTCGGAGTAAAATCTTTCAGCCCAAATGAGTTTGGTTTTAGACATGATTATGGGGGATCCAGTTGGCAACTGAATACACAGAACTGAGGCTTGGGGCAGAGGCTGGGGCTCTGAGTAGTAGTCCTTAGCAGAGACAGTGCCCTGACGGGTCATCTGTGGAGAAGGTGTAGAGGACCACCAGCAGAAAACCAGTGGTGAAACCAGAACATCAACATACACATAAGAGTAAGAACAGGCTTTACAGCGACAGAGCAACTTGATCGGATAGGCCAGAGAAGGGCCTGGAGAGACCTATCTCAGGAAGCAGGGCTAAAGAGAAGTTCCAGAAGGAAGGAGGCAGAGAACAAGGGAGCAGGAAGCAAACCCACTTCTCTGGCTCCTGAACCTGCCACCTCCACGGTCTTCCCTCTCACCCAGTTCCCCTGAACTATGAGGGAAGGTGGAAGTCTACCAGATTTTCTCTACTTAGGTTAAGGTTTAATGCCGCATGAAGAGTAGAATTTTCTCTGTGTGCAAGTATGACATTAGATTAGCTTCCTTTAACATTGCTTCTATCTAGTTTGTTTATGGGCTTTGTGGCTTCTAATGGTCTTTTCCTGTAAGGAGCTACAATTAATTTGACTATAATGCGAGTGTTTCAATAGTCATTATTTTCGTGGTTACCCAGCCGATTTTACCGTTGTTTACTCGTTGTTTACTCGGGGATATTTTTTTGTTCACTGTGCTCCTTGTTCAGAATGTAACAGATAAGTACCTTGCTCAGAGCCAAAGAGAAATAGTTTAGATTCTGCTTCCATGGACTCTCTACTTTGTTGTTTGCAACAAAGTGAACTCCTAACAATTTTAAGAAGGATAAACAGAAAAGTCTGTTTTATTTTTCAGTGTTCGAAGTAAGGACAATGCTGCCTGTCTGATTCATATCGGTTCTGGTCTCTATTTTATCCACAGATGATGAGGCTCTGTTGCCCCCTGAACAGATAGTGGCTTAGACATGTTTCCCCCACTGTGAAATGCATTTTACATGCAAACCCTTAATCTTCAGAGGCATTCTCATTGTGTTAATTTTTATTTGCCCGTTTCTCCTGGGGCAGGGTGTGTTACCGATCTTAAATATCATTACAATAAAGTGATCTTAAGAGTCATTCCTTTTGGTTCATAGGGATCCAGGTCTGTATAAGGATAAAATAAGATGGATCTAATAATGCTATAGTTTTTATTAAGCACATGTCAAAATTCATTATAAACCTTCTTTCTGTGGCATTTTGGTGAGTTTGCTTTGATTTTGTTTCTTTTATTTATGAAAAAACTAAGGTATAAAGAAATAGAATTTTATCGAAAGCCACATAGGCAATAGATGTGAATAACCTTGGTAATGTTGCCGCAACAACTTGGCTTTTTCCTCTATGCTTGCTTAAAATATTGATAGAGCCCCTGAAAGCTTTCTCATCCATTTTTCTTTTTTTCCTTACATAGTATTGATTTCTGGTTTTTTTCACCTTAAAAATTCACACAGCACAATTGCTAAGAAGTTCAGAAGTAACTTTCTTAAATTTGGCTTTTCACCTAAATTTTCCATTTTTTTAAAAGACCTAACTGTACTACATATGATATGGCTAATAAATAATGCAGACGATGTTCATCAATATTGAGCAGAATGATATTACTTTTGAAAAGTTTGTTTTCAAAAAACTGAACCCATCCTTTGGGTTTTTTGCTTGTTTGTTTTTTGTTTTTGTTTTTGCTTTTTTCTAATAGCTGCTAACTTCATAAAGGATTGTTAGCATATCAGTTGATGTTTAGTCTGAAAAAATAAAAAATAAAATTGCACTTATCCTTTTATCTGAAACTAAGTACTATTTCTTAAAATTTTCTTCTGGTATAATTAATAACCCACGTGAAATTCCTGGAGATTGAGAAAAGACTACAACTCAGGTGTATGGATAAAGATTAATTTCTATCATTGATGTACTATAGAATGCATGTGTAAAGTCTGAGAAGATATGTTCAGGAAGGATGTGTATTAGCCATTCGCTAAGTAACTTTCTTCATCTTTAAAGGATCAGCGTTTTTTGGTTAACATCAAATATTTGAGAGCAAAATCTTGACATACTGACTAACTCTGAATCCTTGCTGTAATATTTGAGACACCCCCAAATCCAACATAACTGGAAATTCTGAAACATTGTCATTTATTGAATAATCCTGGTAACTTATATGATAGCAAAGTATTTTAAACAAATGATGATCTTTACAGAGGAATTATAAATGCAAGCCTCATTTAAGAATTCCCTTTCTCCTGGTTGTTGCTCATCCACCCTTCCTCCTGATGGTGGCAGGGCACAGTGGGAAGAGGAGACCCCCAAAGTCTTAACACGTAGGCCCCCACTCTCAGCCTCAATGTGTGGTATCCAAAGATGAAAATCAAAAGCTGTGACTTGCTCAGAAACCAAATTCCCCTTCAAGCTTTCACCTCCCCGTGTGTTCCTTTTCTGCGATTGATCCCTCCATCTGCCCAGGCTGGGAGCTTCACTTTAGTCCACTGGAGGTTAGCTTCATATCCCACCAGTGATCACATCCTACTGATTCTACCTCTTTCCTCAGTCTTCTCACTATAACCTGACCCGCAAGCAATTCATGCTAAAACTGTCCCTTCCCTGAGTTGCTGTAATGCCTGCTACTTGGACTTCTTTGCACCATCTGCCCTGCCCTTCCCTGCCCCCTCTCCTCCAGCAGCAACTCTGGTATATACACATAATCCATATTTCAACCATTGATGTCCTCATATAGAAGTCTCATCACGTCATGTCCCTGTTTCCAATCTGCCTTTGACTCCCCACCACATTTAGGTCAAACCTGAACACATTACCATGACTTCTAAGACCTGGGTTGGTCTTGTTCCAGTTTATCTCTCCAGGAACATTTCTCACCCCAGAAACATACTTTAGTCACTGCTGAAATTCTTTCAGTTCAGGACACGATGCTTGCTCTGGCTATAGGCTTCACCTGATGTGTAACCCCCTCTACTTAAAACAAACATGGAACCAGCTCTTCTTCATCTCCTACTTCATTCCTACCTTTTGTCCAGGTAAATCCTACTCTGGGTTTTCAGTTTAGACCTGACTTTCTCAAGGAAACCTTACTGGACACCTGGTGAAGAGTTACATTCCCTCAGCATAGCTAGTAATTCTCTGTCATCACATTTATCATGCTGTGTTTTAAGTGCATTTATTTTTAAGCAGACCTGTCACATGAGGGCAGGGACTGAGGGTTTCTTGTCCATTGTTCTATACATAGTACCTCTATGGCTTCTAATCAGCCCTCATTACATGTTAGATAATGGATTTCATAGATCATAGGTCTATAGATCATAGATCATAGATCATAGATGGGTTTGATACCAAGTCATCAGTAAAAGCGGAGTGAGGAAAATAGAAATCAAAGCAAATATGGAGCCATAGCAAAGGGATCCAAAGACCCAGAAAGCTGAGAAGGAACAGCATCAGGAGGTGGGAAAACAGTCAGGCATGTGTTGTCTTTTCCCATGATACGCGAGCCCTGAGACAAGGATAAAAATTGATGCCCATATATATCTATTATAAACTATTGTAGTTTAAAATCAAGCTATTCAGCTGCTCAGTAAAGTATATTTCATATACTTTGACAAATACATATTCATAAAAACCTGAGAAGGCTACGTATTATTTTAGAATTCCCAGACACATCCAAAGTTCTTTGCCAGAACATGGAAGCCCCAGCATGACTTCTATCCCACCTTCTTTTTTTTTTTTTTTTCCCACCCCAGCCCTGTCCTATACTACAGGCGTATGGACACCCAGTCCTGGCTGGCAAGCTCCACTTACATTCCCTAAAAACAGCCATACTGGTCCCACATGTGTATTACCTACCTCGAGGGAGAGAGATCTGGAAAAGAGACCTATGTAGGCCATGGAAGTAGTTCTAGGGCCATTTAGGAATGAACATATGAAATTCCAGAGACCCAGAATGTGGCTTAGAATGTGGGGGAGGAGAGCCTAGACTCCATGAGGACCAATCCCCTTGGCCTGCAGCCTGGGAAGAGGTCTGGTCAGAGAGAGTTGTGTCTAATGGTGATCTTGCAAGCAATCGACCTGGATATATGCTGGAGCTTCTACTCCTAGAATACTACAAATGTATAACTGTGAGGGTGTAGCATTATCTAGGACAGTCTAGTATTGTATTTTTTAAAAATCCATTCAAGTATATACCTTGAAGTTTGTAGATACATCTTTGCAAACTAACCTCTTGTTTCTACTTCAAGACCGTGTGAGTCTCTGTTCTGTTGTATTCTGGGAAGCAGCCTAAAAACACAGTCTTTCAAGGCAAAATAGGCTCTGAGTTGTGAGTTGGTGTAAGTTCTGAGTTGCCCATTTTCCGGCTGTGGAGCCCTGGGCCAAGTGCTTCATCTAATGAGTGGAGTTAATAAAATCTTCCTCTAGAGTTGTAGCAAAAGTGCATGAGGTTGAAGTCTTTAAAAGGCTCAGCTCAAGTAAATGCTCAACAGATCATAGTGCTGTCATCATCATCATAATCACTGTCATTATTTTTAGAGCTGTTATTCCTTATTGTCTGTAACTATTGCAATGACCTTGGACAAGTCATGTAACCTCTAAGAACCTCAATTTCTTCATCCATAAAATGAGGTCTTTGGAGCAGAGGATAACTTAAGATTCTGTCCAGTTAAGAGCAGGAACTTTTTGGAGTTCTTTCTTTTTCAGTTTCCATTCAACCTGAACTTGACCCCCAGACTACACTGTAAATCGTTAATGGAAGTTACTACTATGCATATAATGTCACTAAGTGTTCTAGTTTAAGCAAACCTGATATTGAAAGTCTAAATCTTTTGTAAAAACTGAAGAACTCTGGATTGAATATGCAGTTTATGAAACAGAAAGATTCGTGGGAGAGTTTTTTTGCTCACTGGTTCTTCTAGTACATTAAAAGCTAAATATGATTTACAAAAAAGATATTCACTTTGCCTACAACTTTTCAGAAACATGCACAGAGATCTTTAATCTCTGTGAATCATAGAATCCTTTGAGAATTGACTAAATCTGATTCCTCTTTCCCCAAAATGAACATGGTTGCAAATACTGCACTGAATTCTTGGATGGGAGAGTCCGTAGATCTTAATATAAGAATCCAAAACAAAACATAAAGGCAAAACAAAAATAAAGCCAGTGAAAATGGGATGCGCTGAGGATTTTGGAGGCATTTCTAAACACAGACCTCCAAACACCCGACCTTTTCAGTTTCAGAGTAAAAAAGAGAGAATTAACATTTATTGAAGCCATACTCTCTGCCAGCCACCGCACCAAGCACTTTCTGTGTGTTATGATGCTCTTCCCCTTGCAACCCTAAAAAGGGCAGGTATTTCTGATGAGAAAACTGGTTGAGAGAGTAATTCCCCCAAGTGACATCACGAGTTAATCAATAGTAGAAGCAAAATTTGAACTGGAGTCGGACTCTAATGTTACCACACCATGAGAAAATGCCCTAAATTCCTTCACATCTCTCCTCCAGCTCCCAAATATTTACCAAGGAATAATGGCAGAAATTGAGAGATGCGTCTTCCTGAATGAACTTCTTGCAAAGGAACACCCTAAGCCCGCTTTGTGCTGACAGCTGATCCTTCCCCTCACTCCTGCCCTGGGCCATCTCCCCAGAGCTGGACTGCCCTGCAGGAGGGCTGTGCTGCTCGTGGCATGGGACGGGCGGGGCAGGCAGAGAGCTGAGGGAGGAGGGATTCTCGGTGCTGGATGTGATTCAAACGTTCTGATCCCCTACGTGCCCCAGTAAGGATTTCAGCTGACATCTGTGTAAAATAGTTGTCAGCTGAGGAGCCGAGCAGTGGCCTGTCAAACTCAGAATGTCCCATTTGCCAGGTCTCACATGAGAAAAGTGAAGACAAGTCCCACTGGGAAAAGAAGACCTGCTTTCCAAAAGATTTATTACCTAAGGGTCAAGTTGCATAACATGTGTTCTGCCCAGTAGACACGACTCCTTCTTGATTCATTCATATTTCTCAGGGTGGCTAATTAATCTCCTTAAGAAGGAGGGACTAGATGGAGGGGAATAAATGAAGGACCTTATTGGAATTCTGTCTTGGTTCGGTAAGCTAATATTGAACTTCCTTCATAAACAGCCTGACCAAATACTGTGCAGAAATCACTGAGGTTTATACACTTTTAGACCTTATATATGAAGGTGAGGCCTGTATCCCCATGTTCTAACCTGTCAAAATAGAACGTTCTTGGTGAGTTGGGAATAACAATCACAAATCCATTTTTGGTTTCAAGTCATTTTAAGATAGTCTGTCTTATCACCTCAGACTTCACAGTGTGTCCTAGAAAAGCATACTGTTTTCACAGTGATATTAAAGGCACAGTGAGATTTGTATTTGATTTAGATTATCCTCATGATTTCCCACATGATATAGAGCTGCTTCATGAAGTCACATGCTGCTAAGCATTTCAGACCTTTATGTGGCATAAAGAGAAAAACAACTGCTTGAAAATGCTTAGGAGTGAAATGTGCGTATTTAGAAGTAGCTGACATTTGATATGTAATTTTTCTTATATGCTATGTATGATGCAAGACATTCTCTACCCAGTGTGAAGACGATGCCATCTTTTTCTGTCAGGAAGGCAGCATAACATAGTGGTTAAAGTATGGACTCTGGAACCAGACGATATGGCTTTGCACGCCAGCCCTGCCACTTACCTGCTTTGTGATCTTGAGCAAAATACTTAAGTTTAGTGTGCCCTGTTTTCTCATCTACAGAACGCAGGTAGTAGTGAGTTCCTCTCTTACTGTGTTAACTGGCAGGATTAGGTGAATTAATATAGGCATAAAGTGCTTAGAATATTGTCGACATGTCATAAATGTAATGCATTAGCCATTATTATATAAATGTGTGAAGATGATCAGTAAACTCTACAGTAGGTGTTAGAGGGTTTAGAGAATAAATTGGTTTATCCTTAGTTTAGGCTAAGGCTTCACCTGAGTTTATTTGTATCTCTGTATTGAGAAAGTGCTAAGTAGGACGTTTTCCATCCCTCTGTTCTCTCATATTGTCTGCATGTTACTCAGTGATCCCGTAATACCCGTGGCAAAGGATCCTCACATACCTGCAGACAGAAGTGTACACCATGTATCTGGTTGATTGAATAAATACCATGTCTCACATATCATACTCCTGCCAAATGTATGTCAGCCCTACTGTGATAATGATAGGTCTTTATTTGAAAAAATGTTCCTGACTTCATAACAGCATCATATATAATCAGTGAATACTCATGGGAAAGAAAAGAATAATAATATGAAGGAGCCCTTCAAATCCTTTGATGTGTAAGAAGTGTCTTCATATTTGAAAAGGCTGGGGAAGGAAAGTCACTCATTCCTTCAAAATCTGTACCAAGTGCCTCTCAGAATCCTAACTCTGTTCTAGAAGTGGGAAATGAGGCACCTAGAATATAGCTGTTGCTGTCATGGAGATCATATTGTAGTGACAGGAGACAGTAAACAGGTAAAAAAAAAAAAACTAGATAATTTTAGGGACAAAGAAGTAGATGGAGTAGATAAAAACAGAAGCACGTAATAGAGAAAACACGTTGTTAAAGACCTCAGCTGAGACACCTTTGAATTTAGGGATGAGAGTTCCACTCTGACGGAACAGCAAAGACAAAAGCCTTGAGATAAGAATGAATTTAACATATTCAAGAAGGAAAAGAAGCTTGGGTCTTGGAAGGGGGAGAGGTTGGCAAGTGGAGGTGATACAAAGTGTGGTTTTGGAAGTAAGCAGGGGCTTAATCATGTGATAAATGTAGGCCATGGGAAGGAATGGAATTTATTCAGGGTGCGATGGGAAGCCATTATTGTGTTATGGGAGTAACACAATGAGATTTGTTTTTAAACAGTTTGGCTGCTATGTGGAGGCCAGGTGTAGGCGAACATAAATGTTCCCAGAAAGATCCATTCAGAGCGATTAGCTGTAGTCCAGATAGACATCGGTGGCTTGGACTAAAAAGTGGCAGTGACATGGAGAGACGTAGAAAGATTTGCAATGTGTACTGGGAGTACAGACAGGACTTGCTAGTAGTCTGAGTGTAGGTGGTGAGCAAAAGGAGAAACCAAGGAATCACATATCTTAAGGTCTTACTTAAGTCCTTCCTTCCCAGTGAAATATCTCCAGTCGTTCTAACTCACTTGTCTTCCATTTTGGTGGAGCATTTGTTTTTTTGAGCTGGTAACACCTGTAAGACACAGTTCTAAGTGCTTAGGATATATTAGTAAAGAAAACAAAGATCCCTGTCCTTTTGAGGCTATATTCTCACCTCTGTACATCTCTCTCTGGGTCTATAATTCACACTCTATTTTATGTGTCTTTGTATTAGTCTCTAAGTGTTTCAGATTTACTATTTTTGCTCTCCGGATAGTCACCTTCTCAAGGACCAAGGACCCCCATTTTCAGTTTATCATAATGTCTAGCTCAATACTGGGGGGAACAAAAGTAATAGTGAAAATAAGCCTTTTTCATTGATGATTTCTTGTTTATAGGCTTGTCTGCTTTAAGTAAATTTGTGAAAATCCAAAATTGCAATTCAGATAATTGGAAAGGCAATCATTTTTCCATTAAAAAGGGATTATTTACTCACTGAAGAGTTACTTTAAAATAACAGACTCCCCTAATGAATGTAATTAAAAGTTTGTTAACGGGCCATTATGTATTTGTCAGGGGATGTGGGTAAAGGAACTGAAGCTGGAGTATCAGGGGCCACACAGTCAATTTAAAATTAATCCAAAATGAAGACAAAGGAGCTAAATATTAGAATTGTAACTAAAAAAGAAAATAATTTCTGATTTCTGGAAACTTAAACAAATCAACAACTTTATAGAAGACTTTCATTTTCTAAATTTATAATCAGCAATTATAAATTCATTCTTGAACCAGAGCACATTCATCCTGGCAAGGAAAAGTAATCATCTGAATACACAAGAAAATTGGCTTCTGGCTATAGCTCTTGGAGTATGTCTTAAAATATGAAGAAAAAAAAATTCCTGGTTTGATGTTTCATAAGGAAGTTTGAGCATTTCATAAACACTCATAGAATATCGACTCCTTTTCATGACCCCTTTTAGTAACACTGGCACTGAGATGTTAGTGTAATGTTTTAGCCATGACACCTGTCCTATGGGTTAATTACGCTTTTGAGCACCATCTCGGGAAGCCAGTGAATGTTTATGACTTTATTTATGCAGAACCTGTTTCTGAGTTCTAGAATAATTTTAAACCCAAGGTTTAAAGAAAATGCCCCATTTATAAGGGGCCTTTTAAAACTTGTTTCTGTAATTCTTATCATGTTGAAGACCCTCATAATTATCAATGGGGAAGAAAGCCTCTCACCAGGTAGCACACAGCAGCACAGTTCATGTAAGAGTGTAGATGCTGTTTCCTTTACCTCATTCATTCATTCATTCAGTACATTTGTTGAGTGCCCTCTCTGGGTGAGACACCAAGCAAAAGCAGCGAATCATGTCTGATCTCTAACCCAGAAGATCTAATAGCTTCCTAGGGGAAAAAGACACATACACAATAGAATGTCTTAAATACTGTAAAAGAGATATTAGTGAAATGTATTGCAGGTTCAAAGGAGAGCAAGATACTTTTTTGTTTTGGAAATAGAAAGGCTTCCTGGAAGAAATGGCATTTAAAATGCCACTTAAAGCTAGAATATGAGAGGTGACAGAAAGGCAAGAGCATTGAGGAAGCATAAGCAAAGCGATAGAACTAAAAAAAAAAAGTTGTATGTATAAGAACCAAGCAGTGCTTTGTGTGGTGAAAAGAATTGCCTGTGAAGCCAGAGACAGAAAGAAAACCATTTTGTCCTCATCCCTGAGAAATAGTTCAGTTGAGCATATCTTAGAAAGTTTCAGTTAGGGGCGCCTGGGTGGCTCAGTGGGTTAAAGCCTCTGCCTTCGGCTCAGGTCATGATCCCAGGGTCCTGGGATCGAGCCCCACATCGGGCTCTCTGCTCCATGGAAAGCCTGCTTTCTCCTCTCTGCCTGCCTCTCTGCCTACTTGTGATCTCTGTCTGTCAAATAAATAAATAAAATCTTTAAAAAAAAAAAAAAAGAAAGTTTCAGTTAAGTTTAAGGATGGTGATGGCTGCTGAACCAGTGTTGGAATTGTATTCTATGGCGATGGTTTTGGTGACGGTAATAATAATGCTTATCATTTGCTAAATCCTTCAGCCTTCTATGCACTTTAGTAAGAATTTCCATGTGTTAGTTCCTTCAGGTCTCCTCATGAGATTTGATTAGTTTTTATTCCTACTTGTCAGCTGAGAAAACGGGCTTAACAAGTCAATTAATTCACTTAATGTTGCCCAGCTGGTAAGTAGCAGAGTAGCGATTTGAACAGGTGCACAGCATTGGGTTTCAGAGCCTGTAACTCACTAAGGGGAGCAATGGAAGACATTTGAACAGGAAAATGATTGATTCAAGCTATCCTTCTCAGGAACTCATTTAACCACAGGGGGATTACAGTGATTAAAGAATTATGCTAGTGAACAGCTAATGAGGACCTGAATGGAGGTAACAATAACGGGTGTGAAAAAGGATAGGAGGTGAAAGGTGTCATAAAGGTAACTAACTTGATTCAGGGCAAGGAAGAGGGAAAAGTCAAATAGAGAGTCAAGTTGTAGTCTGTATAACCAAAACTCGTGGTGCCAGGCAGCTAAATAAAGACCACCAGAGGAAGTATGTCTCTTCTAGGCATTAGGGGAGCTGGGATGATCTAGTTCAATTTTGTATAAGTTCAAGTTGAGATGCCAGTGGGATAATACAGGTGAGAGGAGTCCAGGAGATGTTTAGAAATACAAAAGTTGAGCTTGGAAAAGAGGTGTTTAGACATGGGATCACATTCTATGATACAGAGATCAAGGAGAACTGATAAAGAACTTCAAAACCATAGTTTTATTAACATGGAGAAATCAGAAGCCAGATTTATTAATTGAAGGGAGAGTAAAAAAAAGTGAAAAAGGAATATAGGCTATGCTAAAAGGAATTAAAGGAAAAGACAGAGAAATTGGTAGACTAAGAAGCTGACAAAAATCAGGGAAATTTTCCTTGTTTTCCTGAAGAATGAAATGATTGAAGAACGATGGTAACTTACGGAGTAAGACCTTGGAATTGGTAGGCTGCATTAACTCAAAGGCACACAAGGTTAGCCAGGTGAGGGATGCCTAGTGCCTCTTTCATTCATTCAGTCTATTGCCACCCCTCTAGACCACCACTTAAATGCCACCCCTCTGCTAGGCCTTTAGCTCTTCCATCGTTTCCCCCATAGAAGCTTAAATGTTCCTTATCACATTCTCCTACCACTCTTGGTACATACCTGCACCATGGACCAGTGGTTCTCAACCATTAGTGTGTTTCTAATCACTTGGAGGGCTGGTTAAAACACAGATTTCTAGGTCCCACTCCTGGGGTTTATAATTCTGCAGGCCTCAGATGGAGCTTGGGAATTCGCTTTGCTAACAAGTTCTCAGGTGATGCTGATGCTTCTGGTCTAGGGACCACACTTCGTGTATTACTGAACTAAACAAAGGGCCTATGGGAGATACAAGTAAAAGCTGTGAGAGTTTGAGGATGGTCTAGTATGCCAGGCCTGGGAATGTTCTGGAAAATACTCCAGGAATCAGGCATGATTTAAAGGCAGACAAAAAAGAATAGAATAATCTGCCTAGCTGAATCCCTACTGAACACCGAGTTTTCTTAGGAGGGCTCTAGATTTTTAAATTTAGGTATAGTTTTTTTTTAAATAAGATAAAAAATAGGGGTGCCTGGGTGACTCAGTGGGTTAAAGTCTCTGCCTTCAGCTCAAGTCATGATCCCAGGGTCCTGGGATCAAGACCCGCATCGGGCTCTCTGCTCCGCGGGGAGCATGCTTCTCTTCCTCTCTCTCTGCCTGCCTTTCTGCCTACTTGTGATCTCTGTCTGTCAAATGAATAAATAAAAATCTTTAAAAACATAAAATAAAATAAGATAAAAAATAAAAGTGAAAACCACAGCAGTGACTATAAGTTTTTTGTTTTTGTTTTTGTTTTTGTTTTAGAGGGGAGGGGCAGAGAGAGAGAGACTCTTAAGCAGGTTCCACACCCAGCATGGAGTCCTATGTGGGGCTTGATCTCACGACCCTAAGACCATAACCTGAGGAGAAATCAAGAGTCTGATGCTTAACCAACTGAGCCACACAAGTTTATTTTAATCATGAACAACATGTTATATGAGCAAGAAGTGTGTAACTGCTGTTTGCGGCGGGGGGGGGGGGGGGGGGGATAAGTATGGAGGGTGCTGTGTCCCATTTAGAATGCTACTTTGTTATTATTCATGACAACTGAGATAGCGGGGCTTGGAGTTATGAACTCATTCTAAGAGCTGGTATTGTAATTACCATTTTGATTGCTGCATCTAATTATTCTCTTAGGTTTACCTGTCCCTGATAGTTACCATGCAAATCTGACATAAGCAGATAGATCTCTGAATTTGGGTGGGTACAATTTGCTCTGTATGTCACTGAAGTGTTGGCTGTGGTTGGCGAATGTTGTTAAGTTGCACAACCAAAGGTGCAAAATCCTTCCCGACATTTAAAACATCCGTCATTTCAAGTTTCTTTCATTCAGTCAAAATTCTCACCAAGCTAACTCATCAATATCAATGGCAGTCAGCCTAGCATAAGCAAAACACCATTCAGTCATAGCCATATGTGTCACATGGATCTATCAGAAACCTTCATGATCAGATGCCACTGGACAAAGTGTGAGATTAGACATATGACTGCATAATGTATCATTTCAGTTCCAAGCCTACACAACTGCTAATTTCACTATGATAATTCACCCACGTAACTGAAATTAGGCTTCTGGCACTGAAAAGCATAAACATCCCTCTTAATGTTATTAACATCAAATTGTTACCTGCTTTAGTCTTTTTTAAATTATATGCTGTGAATCTTTACTTAAACCTTAAAAATGCACAGGAAAGGAAGGAAATTCTTCAGACCTAATGGCATGCAAATAAATTATTTCAGACTAAGAGAACATAGACAAAGTTCGTATTTTGAGAACACAGTCCTTTTTGAAATAAAAAGCAGTTTTAAAATAAAAATTTAGTTGCCCACTTAGAAAAGAAAAAATAATCCCTTTAAGTCTCAGTGATACCCCAAAATTCCAAATTGTTTTAACAAGTAAGTGTTTTGAGCGAATTGCATTGTCTTGTTGGAAAGGAGAGGTGGGTGGCTGATGATTTGATTTCATTTTTGCCATGGTCGAGTAGTAGTTTCTGAGTAGCTGAAGCTACTCAGAAAAATTACATGAAAGAAAGTAATTGTCAGTCTTTTAGGATATATTTGGTCCGGTGTCGTCAGAAGGTAGTCTGCCCTCTCCCTGGAATCAAGTTGCAAACACTATCCTCAATAGTAATTAGAGCTAAGCGGCAATTACAGGACGTATGATTTGTTCAGACGCAGTGCCCGTCGGCTGTCTCCTAGCACCACATTTCACAGAAACATCAGGTTGAAATGATGGAATTATTTATCTCTCGATGTCATACTTCGCACAGAGCTTGAATGCAGAAGTGAACGTGGACTGTAATCTTAAAAACGAAGGTAAGCATTGCTGGCTGATCAGCATTTACACCTCAGGGAACTTTTTCATGAAGTATGTGACAAAAATGTCAAACAGTTAAAATCAATTTCAGAGAAAAGTAGCAGAATTAGAGCAAATAGCATTGGCTAATTTCACAACTTCCCTGCCCAATATCATCCTGGTTTTCCTAATTTGTTTTTATTTAAATTGTAATATTGGTTCATTTTGCTAAATATAATAAAGATGTGACTGATTGCCCACATTTCCTTTATCTTTTTCCTTTTGAGGTTTGTCTCAGAATAACTAGTTGGTAAAAATGAAATTCGTGTTTAATCCAAGGATTTAGAACCGTCTCTCACTTTTCTCTTTGCGAAGTATATTTAAGCTGATGATTATACCTATTTAAGAATTCACAATCAAACTGACAGAATAGTGGCTGGTAGCCTGTCACAAAATTAGGTGACATGGGTCATTTGCACTCTTGTCACATGGTTTTTCTGATAAGCATGTTTTAAGTTTTTAATGTTTCATCTAGTTTAAGTCAAAATTCAATGGCTTTAATGTTTATTTAGACCCTTGGGCATAGAAATCTCTCTGGAAACTAGGTAAGTTTAGCTCCTCAAGTGGGAGTATTGTTTGTTTTGAGGATAGATGTAGTTTGTATGTATACAATAGATGATGGTGAAATTCTCATTTCTGTTTTAATGTTATCACTTTAGTTTCCCCACGTAAAATTCCTTTTTTTTTCAGTTTTGTCATTTTTAAACATGAATAAATATTACTGTTAGGAAAGAACTTAAGAAGTCTTGGCACTAGGTAGATGTTTTTATCTCATAGTCCCCAGTAGGGTTTCAGGTGGTTCGGAAAATAGTAAAAGAGCATCGTCATCTTTTTGTCTACCTCACAGGTGAATCAGAAGTGTAAACACTGAGGATTCAGTAGACTCTTGCAAAAAATGAGTAGATTAAAGCCCATGAGCCTTAATTTTTCCAAGGTGCTAGAGACACTGTGATATGAGGCTTCTTAGCAGACACTGGTGCTCAGTGTAGTTATCACAATCAGGCTCATACCTGATTCTGGAAGAAAATTTTTTTCTAGCCCTGAGCTCATTGTTGGCTTCATTCTGTTTTCGCTTTGTCATGGAATCATTTCTCCCTGAGCACCATTTTCTTCATCAGAAAAATGTGGGATGATTCATCATAAGCCATGTAACATGTTAGAAGTCTACTTAATGTGTGTTAAAGCACCTTGTGTTCCCCAACAAGAAGCTATGTATTTGTATAACCCAGGACACTGTTGATGAATTTTATAAAAATATACCACTGAGGGGTGCCTGGGTGGCTCAGTCGGTTAAGCGTCTGCCTTCTGCTCAGGTCATGATCCCAGGAGCCTGGGATCTAGCCCTGCACTGGGCTCCCTGCTCAGCGGGAAGCCTGTTTCTCCCTCTCCCCCTGCCTTACCCCCTGCTTGTGCGCACGCTCTCTCTCTCTCTCTCTGTCTAATAAATAAATATAAATCTTTATACACACACACACACACACACACACACACACACACCACTGAATTCTGTGGTGAATTTCTTAACTTGCTCTGCTCTGTTGTGAGTATGGCAGATATTATCATGTGAGTGTATATAAGAACAGTCTTCAGTGGTTGCAACTGACATGACTACTTGAGACATAACTAGAGATGTGACCTTCATCTAATTATTTTATCTCGTCACAGGGACAAACTTGTCCTGATATTAGTAAAATCTGTCTATTTGTCTTTTGATTTATGGAAGCAACTATTGAAAACACAATGAATGCTGTGAAAGAAGGCAAATGACAGTCTGAGTACTTTCTAGTTCCTCGGCAATATTATGGAAAGAGACAGAGACAAAGAGACAAGAGAGACAGGTCCGTATGCAGAGGTGGAAAGAGAGCGAAACAGAGACCTGAGAGAGACTAGAGGGATGAGAGAAGTAGAAAAGATACACAGGTGAGAGGCGGGGATGGTAGAGAGACTGTGAGAGATAACAGAGACACAGAGAAAGAGGTGTCAGAGGATAAAAGACAGACACATAAGTCAATCAACGTTCGAAAATAGAGATTGTACAATTTTGGAACTTTGGGTTCTTTCTTGTATTTTCTTTAACTGGCAACATGCTTTGTCAAATTAAATACATTGAGCCCAGGTCTGATGCTTTTCCATTTGTGTCCTTTAAAGCAAAGGGAGCTTAAAAGGCTATTTGAAGTTCAGAAGAGACTAAGAGTCAAAACAAATGTTTTTCTGAAAAAAACTATTTCCATTCCTTTCTTGCCTTATAAAGCAAATCATTGACAAGGAAAATGATGAGTACTATGATTAAATTCTCTACGATTAAATTCCATATGGCACCTTATTAAAAAATCATTATGTCTTTGACTTTTGGTGTTCACTGGGGACGTGAGATGGAGTCATTTGAGAAGCCAAAAAGAAATTCCATAGAAGAAAAACTGGTACAAAGTCAAGATAATGGTACAAAAATAAACATTGATACACAAGGACAGGAGCGATCATTTATGATGAATCACTTCCAATGCAGAAAATCCTTGGGCATTCTCTGGAGGGCCTTATCTGATGCTGTTTTGCATATCACTAGCGCCCCCAGAAGCCACCTGAATGACTGAAGCAGGGAGCCTCAGTTTCTAGGATCAGGACAACAACAAGAGTTCCAAGAAGCTGGGTCAGGGGTCACCATTCCCTTCAATACCCACTAAAGACCCTTGGGAGTGTAAGCATCCCCTAGGTCACAAGACCCCATGTTTCTCAGCATAAGGATGATATGACACTGCCTCCCATTTGCCCAGCTCCTTTGAGGAGATTATATTCCTCCTTAACCAAGTTGTTCCTGCTTACATCGTTTTTGTTCTGCTCTACTTCATCCTATTTTGACAATCCTAGATCTAATCCTAGAGTTTGACAATACAATTAAAGATAAAAGGGGAAAAAATCATTTTAGGAGTGAGGTGTTAGGAAATTCCAAATAAGGAATTGGTGTTAATTCTAGTCTCCTCTCTTAAAGTCAGACAAACGTAGCTGCTCTTCCCTCCCTCCTCAAATCCCCCTCACCTTTTGCCCAAGTGAACCTCACTATCTCCCCAGTATTTACAATCTCTGCTCACCCCATTCCTAGCACGTCCACATTAGTCACCCCATGCCAGGTTTCCACAGGGATGAAATGGCAGCTTTCATGGTGCCTGGATGCCAAGTGGGAGCCATCTCTGTGGTTTCTGGATGAAAATGGCTTCTTGACTGTTGGAGCACCAAGAGTGGCCTTGTCTATGATGGTCGCCAGTATTATAATCTACTAGAATTTGTCCTGAATTCTCTATAGTGCACTGTAATATGGAAGCCACGGAATATGTATGCAAAAAGGGAAAAGTGTATAATAGCACAGTTGTTGGTGTCCTGTTTATTCCCGAACTGTGCTTTCTAGAAGCCTATTACTATTTTTTTTTTAAACATGGGCAACAGCTTTTGAATAGCTTTGAAATGTTAGTTAATATTTAAGCTAAGGAAATGTCTTCTCTACCAAGGTGGGAGTAGAGAACACCAGCAGAGCAAATATTAACTCTATTTCTTTAAACTGAGCAAGCTTCTGGAGGAAAAAAATATCTTTTTAAAGGACCATTAAGTAAACCACTATTCCTTTTCCCCAGTTTGGTTCTTAAATGCAAATAGCTAAGTCACCGAATATAAGAACTGAAATTCTCTGAAGCCAGAGTCTAAAACATTTTGTATCCTGGAGCTAGAATTTATAGCAGCATCTGGATGTGTTGACCTCCCGAGTTGCTGTATGCAGCCCGTTCAGCCTGGCCCTTTCGAGAGCTGCAAAAGAGAGGCCTAAAGACAGACTCAGAGGCCTCCATGGTCTTGCTGCTTTGATCTGCTCCAATGGAAGGTCAGTTGCTATAGCTTGGGAAAAATGTGTCTTTTCAGATGGCATTTTTGTTTCAATAACTGATAGTACTTAAGTATAAAAACCACCAACATATATATGTGTGCCTCCTGCCATGAAGCTATATGAATTAGTTATGTTGACATAAACAGTATGGTTGAAAGCATAGTTTTAATGGGGTTTGTTTTTCTCTTTTTTAAGTCATTGGGAATACTAAAAGAATTCTGTAAAATGAGGTATTGCAATTGATCTGTAAAATGAGGTATTGCAATTGTTCTTTAAAATAGAGATGTTGGCTCTTAACTTCACTGGCTTTTCTCTTTAATTTAAATCTCTTTCATTCATTATTCATATTAATAAAACATTAAGGGGTACCTAGGTGGCTCAGTTGGTTAAGCATCTGCCTTCCGTTCAGGTCATGATCCCAGGGCTCTGGGTTGGAGCCCTGTCAGGCTCCCTGCTCAGCGGGGACTCTGTTTCTCCTTCTCACACTCCCCTTGTGTGTGTTCTCTCTCTCATTCTCATTCTCTCTCACTCTCTGTCAAATAAATAAATAAAATCTTTAAAAACATAATAATAAAAACATAAAACATTAAGATTAAAATCTCACTGAAAAGGGAATACTCCTAAATTTCAGTCAAAACATAAAAAAAGGGGCACCTGTGTGGCTCAGTGGGTTAAGGCCTCTGCCTTCGGCTCAGGTCATGATCCCCAGGGTCCTGGGATCGAGCCCCGAATCGGGCTCTCTGCTCAGCAGGGAGCCTGCTTCCCTTCCTCTCTCTATGCCTGCCTCTCTGCCTACTTGTGATCTCTCTCTGTCAAATAAATAAATAAAATCTTTAAAAAAAAAAAAACATAAAAAGAAAACAGACCAAATATAAATCTATTTAAATTTTTAAAGAAGACCAAGACTTCAGTATATGATTCCTAAACATCTTTGATTGTATAGACGTCAATATTCAAAACAATGTCTCTGGGCAATGTCTACCATCAGTCAGGCATCATGTTGGATTAAGTTCTCTTAATCATTTATCTCATGCAAAACAAAGGGTGGATTCCTCTAAAATTTTATGAACTATAATTCCTCTAGAAGTATTCAACAGTTTGAGAAACACAGTGGTTGCTTTTCCTAGAAAAGTCTGCCTTATTTGGGAGGTTTCTAAAATAAACCATGAGTCCATGCGGCCATGAGGTCCTTCACATGCTGGGAAGGGAGTGAAAAAATTTCCTCTGATACAGACTTCAGACTCCATGAAAGCATCTTGATGCCATAGACAGGAGTCACTGGGCAAATGTAGCACAGGAGCATCTCCCTACGTCTTTTTGCCAGAAAGTTTCATCAGGCTACTGTGACCTCCCAATCTATTCTTGACCTCAGACAATTTTAGTAAAGCCCTGTCTGGAGATAATTTTGGCTTCTCTAAAGACTTGGTAATTTAGGCACTAAGCACATGACATTCCCTTTTGATAAGTCAGGTATATTAAAAACTATTTCAAAAAATGACAAAGCACTTGTCAGAATCCTGTTTTCCCTTCTTTAGTTTTCTTCCTTGCATGGTCATGCTTAATAAAATCAGGTTACAAATGGAAAAAACTATAACAAAGCAAAAATGTAATTTCAGCTGCAAAGAAGACTTGGTCCTCAAGACTTTTTTTGAGAACCACTTATTTCTTTACTTAGATTCTGAAATTTTCAGATTTTTCAATTGTTTCCAAAAGGATGACCACTAATGAAGTATGTTACGTGTTTAGTCAAACTGTATTTTGTACCACGGAGTAAAAAACAAAACAAAACAAAACAACTTACCCTTTTTTTCAGGATTTAAACATAAGAAAGTCCATACATAAGCAAAATATTCAGGTATAAATGAATCATCACTTGGCTCTAAGTATTCTATTGCCACACATTCAAAAAGCCATCCATTGCGTTCTAGTGAAAGATTCATCGTTTTGTGTAAAAAGCTGGCATATCACTACTAAACCCAACAGACACTGTAGCTTAAAATCTATCACGATGTGGCTTCTCTGCTGTTTTTTGCAGCAGCATTTCATTATTGCCCATAAACTTCAGTGTGGTACTCAGAAGGATTTATTTTTAAATGCAACATTCTGCCAGGATGCTGCTGTTGGAGCTCTTTGGGGGAAACCCTGAGGTGTCCCAAGGGACATTCAGGAGCAGAACTGCCAATTGTGAAGATTTTATAGACTCAGAGTTCTAGATGCACATTTTTCTCTTTGGCATCAGTAGATCCTGTGTCAGTCTCTTCCATCCACTTAGGAAATTCAGCAAGGAAGCATCAGCATTAAAGGGAACTTTTATTTTCTCACAAATCATTTTGAGCAAAATCAAGCTGGCAGTGGGGAAAAAACATGATATTCATCCTAAAAGTACTTGACAGTGTTTGAAGATGTTTTTCTTATTGGAAAATTTTGCCTGTATTTGCCAACAATAGTTTACTAAAATTATTATCATTGAACACATTTTAAAAGTTTCTGTTGGAGAATACACACAGAAATGTGCACACAAGTATACAGTGGATGAATGTACACAAGCATAAAAGACCTGTGTAACTGGCACCAAGATCAAGCAGAAAAATTTCCAGCACCCTCTCATGCCCCCTTTCAGTCACTCGCCGCACCCTTCCTGCAAGGAGAGCCTATCCTAACAGTATGCATTCGTTTTGGATGATTTCGTACTTTGTGTAAATTGGTATCATACAGCACGTTCATATGCTCCCGTATTTTAGTTCTTTTTCTCAGCATTACACTTGCAAGGTCTATTTGTTGTAGCATCTAATTACAAATCATTTGTTCTCATTGCTGTATTCCATAATGTGAATGTTTTATTGCATGAAGAACCAACATTATTTATTTCTACTGTTGATGGGTTAATTAGCTAATTTCTAGTTTGCAGCTGTTATAAATAGTATTGCTATAAGCATTCTAGTACATATCCTTTCTGTTGGGTAAATATCTAGAGGTGGAAGTTGCTGAGTCATAGGGCATATATATGTTCAGTTTTAGTAGATATGCTAAATGGTTTTTCAAGGTAATTGTAACAACTGATAGTGATTTGAAGGGGCACATGTACCCCAGTGTTTATATCAGCAATGTCTGTAATTGCCAGATTATGGAAAGTGTCCAGATGTCCATCGACAGATGAATGGATGAAGAAGGTATGGTATATATATGTACATCTATATAGGTATACCATATATAGATAGGTATATCATCTAAATACACACACACACACACACACACACACACACACACACACACACACAGGAATATTACTCAGCCATCAAAAAGAATGAAATCTTGCCATTTGCAAGCAAAATCAGTCAGTCAGAGAAAGACAAATATCATATGATTTCGCTCATGTGGAATTTAAGAAAAAAAAAACAAATGAAGATAGGGGAAGGGAAGGAAAAATAAAATAAGAGAAAAACAGAGAGGGAGGCAAACCATAAGAGACTCTTAACTATAGGGAACAAACAGAGGGTTGCTAGAGGGGAGGTGAGTGAGGGGATGGGGTAAGTGGGTGATGGGCAGTAAGGAGGCCACTTGAAGTAATGAGCACTAGGTATTGTATGCAAGTGATGAATCACTGAATTCTACTTCTGAGACGAATAATACAATATATGTTAATTAAATTGTATTTAAATAAAATTTTTTTAGGGGCACCTGGGTGGCTCAGTGGGTTGGGCCTCTGCCTTCGGCTTGGGTCAATATCTAGGGGTCCTGGGATCAAGTCCCACATTGGGCTCTCTGCTTGGCAGGGAGCCTATTCCCCCCTCTCTCTGCCTGTCACTCTGCCTACTTGGGATCTCTCTCTCTCTGTCGAATAAATAAATAAAAATCTTTAAAAAAATGAATTTAAAAAAAAAAAACCCACACAATTGTTGTAACAGTAATTGTAACAATTGACACTTGCCAGAGGAGTGATTGGTGGGGGGGATGGGTTAAATAGGTGACAAGGATTAAAGAGTATACTTGTTGTGATGAGTACTAGGTGATGTATGGAAGTGATGAATCACCGCATTGTAAACCTGAAACTAGCATTATGTTGTGTACTAACTAATTGGAATTTAAATAAAAACTAAAAACAAAACAAAACAAAAAACTGGGAAAAAAAAGTTCTAGTTGCTCCATATCCTTATTAACAATCTCAATCTTTCTTCATAGGAGCCATTCTTATGGGTATGTAGTGATAACTCATTGCAGTTTTAACTTGCATATCCCTTTTTTTTTTTTTTAATTGCTAAACTGTATTACTAATGAAGCTAAGTACTGGCCATTTTAGTATATATTTTTGTGAAGTGGCTAATCTTCTCCCCATTTTTTTTCCATCATGTTTTCATTTTCTTATTGATATTAAGGAGTTCTGTATTCTAGGTTAAAGTTCTTTGTCAAAGTATATATTTTAATTTCCCACTCTATGGATTGCCTTTTCATTCCTTTGATATGTTATATTCCCAAAGCTTTATTCTTTCTATATTGCCAGTTTTTTTTATGATTAACATCTTTCTTTTAAAGATTTTATTATTTAAGACAGAGAGAGAGCGAATGGGGGAGGGGCAGAAGAAGAAAGAAAATCTTCAGCAGACTCTACTGAATGCATTGCCTGTCCGCTGGGCTCCATCTCACAACTCTGATATCATGGCCAGAGCTGAAATCAAGAGCGAGACGCTTAACCAACTGAGCCACCCAGGCGCCCTTATGTTTAATATCTTTTGTTTCCTATTTAAAAAATCTTTGCTGGGCATCTGGGTGACTCAGTCAGTTGAGCATCTGACTATTGATTTTGGCTCAGGGCATGCTCTCATGGGTTGTGGGATTGAGCCTCACTTAGGGCTCCGGATTCATCAGGGAGTCAGCTTGGGATTCTGTCCCACTGCCGCCCCCACTCCCTCCACCCCCTGGTTGTGCGCGCTCTCTCTCTCTCAAATGAATAACTAAGTCTCAAAAAAAGAAAAGAAAAGAAAAGAAATCTTTGCTTACTCCAAGGTCATTTAGATATTTTGCTTTTCTCTTTCTTGTTTTACCTTCTAAACCACATATGCTTAAGAATATCTTGAATCCTTAAAGTTTTGAATTTTAATACATTCAATTTTCTCCATGTTTTTTGCTTTTGCATTTCCCTCCACCATTCTCCCATATCTACCTCTCAAAATACCAACCATTCCCCAAGGCTTATCTTAAGAGATAGCTCATCTATGAAAATATTTATGAACCCAACTCCTAACCAGATGCAATTTCTTTCTTGAAACTCTTTAGCATTTTGTTGATAATTTATGATCCCTTACATATCCTGTCTTTTGCAAGTATTAATGAACTTAAGTATTTATGCCCTGCTGGGATAGGGCGTAGTGTGAGAGGAGTAGGAATGGTTCATAACTACAGTAACCAAAACTTATTGAATACTTGCTAGGTGTCAGGTTCGGGATTAAGCATTTTGCATAGAAAAATCTCAGTTAGTACTCCTACCTGTCCTATGCTGTAGCTACTCTTATTTTTCCCAACTTATAAAAAAGAAGATAGAGGTATAAAGAAATAAAATCATTTGTCCAAGTGTTACAGGATTTCTTTCTCCTTCAGTGCCCATCGTTCTCGATGATCCCACTTCCAAGAATGAAGAGGTAGATCAGACAGAGTGGTGGGCAGCAAAGGAAGGTGTATTGAACAATAGCAAAGTGATACCACAGAGCACCTGAAGAGGGAGGGAACCTGAGACGGTTGCCGCCAGATTTTCTAAGTCTAGTGGATTCTATGGGCTCCTTTGCAGGCTCTTTTAATCTGATTAACCCTCTAGGTGCCTGTCATCCAATCAGGTTTTTGTCATCTATCCATTATGTGGGAAAGGGTGGAGGGCTCCTTCCAGGGTGATGTCAAGTCCTCCTAAGGTTGGTTTCCTCTTATGGTGGGGGTCCCTTGTCCCTGCCTGCCTTTCTTCCAACTATCCTTCATCACAAATTTGCACAACAAGAAAATGTAGACCTGAAAATCATTAGCTTACTCCTGAATTGGTACAGTTCATGTGTGTAGAACAGCATTGCCTGAAGGACATGCCAAGCATCCTAATTGTTCCAGAAGCTCTATGGAAACAAACAAACAACAACAACAAAAAAGTATTGTTTCATGCTCAAGAAATGGAAAGTAGAAATTATATCTGCCTAGACATGCACAGTGCCTGTTAGTATATTATAAGCTCCAAGATGTCTTGCAAAAAAGAGCCACTTTAAACTTGGTTAAAGCCAGCATTTTCTAAATGTATTTGAGGACAGAATCTTTTTCACTTAACAACTTTACAAATAACCTACTTTGTGGAATGATGGCTGGACTTTAGAGCTAGATAACCCAGGCCCTACCACATACTAGATGATCTCAATCTCCTTTAGGCTCACCTTTCTCATCTGTAAAATGGGGATGATAATATAAACCTCACAGAATTGTATTATAATTTAATAAAATAAGGGACACAAATTACTTAGTTATACCTCACATAAAGTAAAATCTCATTAAATAGTAATAGTTCTTATCTTCTCTTAAAAAGTAAAATAAATTTTGTCTGATTCAATTTATAATGAGTATATATGGGTATACATGTAAGAATATGTATATATTCTTATCTGTGGGTATACTTCTATACACGCATATGTAATGTGCTTAGAGTTAGTGCCAGGCACGTAGTATGAACTATAAAAATGTTATCTTTATTATTTATTATTATTATGTGGCCTTTTCAGAAACAAAACCCTTTATCAGTCACATCTCCAACTCACATAGCCACCTGCTTGTGACACACATGGTCTCTTGATAAATTTGTTTTCCTCACATGTTAGACTGATGAAAGTAGGGAAATGATGAGTGAGGGGAAGAGGAGATGCTGGGTGGTGCTGGTGGTGATTGTGGAGGTTAAGAAGGAAAGTCACTCAGGGTAAGAGGCAACAAAGCTGGGAATGCAGTGAAAAGGGAAAACTGAGTTTGGTAGGACTTCTGAAGTGTCACTCATTTTAATTTCTTCAGTGACATCTCTGGGAATTCTATAATTGGCATTGCCTCCACCTGATAGACTTTTATATGTTAAGCTTTTTTATTTCAGTATACACTAGGGCAGACATACGTAATACTGGCATAAGGAAAAAACCATTTCTCTCGGATATAGCATAGATTTGATCTCATTCTATAAATGCTTCTCCATACAGTTTTTCTATGACTTTGGCATTTCCTCCTTCTAACACTGAGTTGTTTTGTCTGCTCATGTTATGATACATAGAGAAGAGCCACTAGGAAACCTCAGAGCTATCACCTAAATCTTCAAGATTATATCTCTAAAGGTCAAAGACTAAGGCAATAATTTCACGTCTCACCAAGCCCTCAAATGGGGTTTTATTGTGATGGATTACAACATAATCCATTGACATAATAAAGCACCTATTATGTTACAGAGGCAGTTGGCTGAATAATTGTTTCATGATCATAGTGGTGAGCTGTCTCTCTCATTAGTTTCATAGTTACAGATAAATACACCTTGGATTTTACAATGAAAATGAAATTTGGGGAGAGAGTTAATTGCATTCTTATGGGAAAGTATATGAACATGTGCAATTTCCATGTGAGAGTGGTGACTGTTAGATCTTTGGGGTAGGCATGCCTGCTCATGTGTATTTCATTTTAGGTCAGGGAGTTTGATCTATCTATACAGCAAGTGGTATAAACATCTGGCTCAGTCAGCTGAGCATCCCACTCGTGATTTTGGCTCAGGTTATGATCTCAGGGTCCTGGGATCAAACCCCAAGTTCCAGCTCCACGCTCAGCAGAAAGTCTGCTCAAGATTCTCTCTCTCCCTCTCTCCTCCCAACCCCTGCTTTCTCTCTGTCTTCAAATAAATAAAATCTTTAAAATTATTAAAAATCTTGATTATCAAGTAAGGGAGCTCTATTATGACCTGACTCATTAGGATATATACAAGATTGTATCCTTTGCTTTGAAATAGAACTACATATAGGAGATGTCTTACATAATGTTGCCGAATAGTTCATACGAAGACCAAGGATGGTCCTGTCCCATGAGCATAGCAATGTAAAAGATACATTGTATCATGCTTTTATATTTTCAACTCTTTCTTTTCTCTCAGCAAGTTTGAAAGATACTAAGCATTTTCTTGCAGGGTACAATGTATTCTGGACAAATTTCTGCTTGTACTTCCTACCAACTTTTGGGCATCCCAAGGTGAGGAGAAATGTTTCCCAGCAGCAGGAGTAGCAGCAAAATCTGAAATAAGGTGACAAGAGGCATTAAAGCTTAACCTACTTTGGGGTGAGGGGGGGAGCACTTTATCGCCATTCATGTCTCATTTGCACAAACTTCCTTTGAAGCAATGAGTTTGGGTGAAATGACATGAAAAAGCAGGTTTTAAAAAGTGAAACAGCAAGGTTGAGGTGAGGGGAATTGATGAAAGCAGTTTATATTTATTCAGGAGCTCTACCAGTACTTTAAAACAATCTGTGTTTAACATGGCAAATTGTCTGTCATTAAAATGCTAATGAATGGTAAACAGCTGCTAAGTTTTTATGCTAATGAATGGTGGCAGCTAAGTAGTTCTCAAGCCTTGTCTTTATTAGCATAGATATTTGATTGGGTAAAGGGGATCATTGTGCATTCTGACCTTTGTTGATGGAGCAATCTGTTTGTCAAGTTCCATGTTGCAGTATGTTTGATTTGAGTTTGTTAGTACAAAATGAGTCTTGCCAGGCGTTCCAGTACCTTGTACTATGTGGGCTTAAAGAAAGAATTTTGCTTTTGGTCGGGGGAGACCCATGATGGCAAAAGAATTTGTCCATCAGGCTGCTTTAAGTAGAATAATTTTGTATACTTTTTGGACTTTAGACTTCTGACAATTATAGTAATTGTGAGTTGTAAAAGGCCATCGATTTAAAATTAGAATATCTTTTTTTCAATTTAGCTAAGATTTCACAGGAAAGCTTTTAAAATAAAGATTTTAATAAGTGCTTCCGCAACATCGAAATACTGACTTAATGTAAAATCTTGGATCTCCAAGCTCTGAAGTTAGCAATGAATGTAACATTACCTAATTAGAAGAAAAATGTGTAATTAAATACAGGGTGGTTATGTGAATGCCAGGCTGAGATCAGAGTATTTACTCTGGCATCAGAAAAAAACATTACTGTTTAATCTATACTTTCAGTTGATTCTATTTTTGCTAAGTCCTCCTCCATATTCCCTAATGGATGGATGGGGCTGACCTAAAGACTTGCCATTACAGATAAATGTTTTAGATGCCTTTTTCTTTTTTTTTTTTTTTTCTGTTTTGAGGATCAATGTAAATGAGGCATGAGAGTCCATTAAACACTATTACTAATAATGTTCTGGAATGATTTGAAATATAATGCAGTTTATTAAAGAAATCCATTATTCAAAAAATATATCATCGAAAGAGAAATTTTAATTACTCTGGAAAACTGTGTGAGAACAGTGGAGGAAATTTTAATAGTTGGACCATTTTCCCATACTGTTTATTTCTCCTTGAAGTCAGTGGGAGATTTTCGGCATATAATTATTTGTGGTCCTATATAGACATGCTGGGAAAATTGGAACCCTCGTACACTGCTTGGTACTATAAAATGTTTCGGCCATTTTGTAAAACAGTCTGAAAATTCTCAAAAGGTTAAACTATATGATTACCATACAACCCAACAGTCCCCAATTCTACTCTTGGGTATATCCCTAAGGGAACTGAAACTATATCTCCACACGAAAATTTACAGACAAATGTTCATAACAGCATTATCCAAAATAACACCAGCATGGTAACAACCCAAATGCCCATCAACTGATGAATGAATAAGGAAAAGTGTTTACATCTACAATGGAATATTATTCAGCCTTAAAAAGGAATGAAATTCTCATACATGCTATAACATGGATGAGCCTTGAAAGCTTTATGCCAAGTGAAAAAAACCTGTCATGAAAGAACCCATATTGTTCGACTTCATTTATTTATTTATTTATTTTAAGGATTTTATTTATTTATTTGCCAGAGAGAGCACAAGTAGGCAGAGTAGGAGGCAGAGGGAGAGGGAGAAGCAGACTCCTCACTGAGCAGGGAGCCTGATGTGGGGTTGGGTCCCAGGACCCTGGATCATGACCTGGGCCGAAGGCAGATGTTTAACTGACTGAACCACCCAGGCGCCCCTCTTTGACTTCATTTAAATGAAATTTCCATAATAGGGGCACTTGGGTGACTCATTCAGTTGAGCGGCCAACTCTTGGTTTCAGCTCAGGTCATGATCTCATGGTAGTGAGAGAGAGCCCTATGTCAGGCTCCACACCTAGCCCAGAATCTGCTTCAGATTCCCTCTCTCCCTCTCCCTCACCCCTCAGCCCCTGCTCCTGTACAGACACATGCTTTCTCTCAAGTAAATAAATAAAATCTTTAAAAACAACTTTAAAAAAAATGAAATGTCCATTATAGACAAACCCAGAAACAAAGTAGATTAGCGGTTGCCAGGAGGTGGGGGTGTTGAGAGGAAATAGGGAATGACTGTTAATGGGCGTGGAATTTCTTTTAGGGATTGTGAAAATGCTCTGAATTGATTGTGGTAACGTGCACAACTCTGTGGATATGCTAAAAACCGTGGAATTGTACACTTTAAGTGGTAGAATTGTCTGGTACATGAATTATATCTCAGTAAAGTTATTACATTTAAAAAGGCGGGGGGGCACACCAGAGCCTGTCTCCCAGAGGGCCATCTGTACCAGCAGCTACTTACTTGCAGTAGACGGAGGCTTCAGAAGAAGATGCTTGCTGCCAAGGAGGAGTGCTTTAAATCTCCCATACATGGGTTAGCCCAGATTCCTAAAGAGATGACAGCTAATATGATTGTTAAAAAGGGGTAATTGATACCCTAATACAAATTTCATTAGAATTCAAGTTGGAGACAAGTATTTGAGTTTCTGTCCTAACTTCTCCCTGTCCCCCAGTACCCTGCCCCACCTGAGCAGTAATCACTCCCTTTAGCAGTAATCACTCCTTCAAGCTACTCCCAACTACCCAATGTCTAGACTACTTATTTCCCGCAAAGTAAGGGCAACTTTCAGTTTGTTTTTTTTTTTTTTAGAGATAAAATTGTTTGAGTCATAATTTTCTTGGGAGCAGGCAGTGACTGTGAGTCCAAGGTTTTTTCCCCTTGTAAAAACCCTATAATTATCTCTGATTTGCATAAAACATGCCTACCAGCCATTCAATAACTCTGAATAGTAAAGAGCATCTGGCTGCAAGAGGCCCCTCCCCTGGGCTCTCCTACATTTTTGGCCAGTCTGAGACAATGGTTGAACAACAGGATGATCTCATTCTGCCCCACCTGCCAGCAGGATCCGTGTACTACGCACCCCCTGCCGGGTCTGAGCAGCCCCTGGCCTTGCCATCGGGAAGTATTCTGCATCACTGTCTTACATCATGAGCAAGAAGACCCTTTTTAACCGAATTTTCTCCTCCAGTGCTTTTGGCTTACTTTCAGCATAACTCCCTCGCTCTCAGGTCCTGTTTTTGCAGCTCAGCAGTCCTGTTTTTTGCAGGGTAGGTTGGGGAGGGAGATGGATATGAGCAAAAGATTGAATTCCTTTTTGTTTTGTCCTTGGCAGGCAGTACATGCCACACTACTCCACTTCCTGCTCTCGTGCGCACACCTACCCTGATGATGCAGCCTTCACTGGATATCAAACCATTTATGTCTTTTCCAGTGGACAGTAGTTCTGCTGTTGGGCTCTTTCCAAATTTTAACACAGTGAGTAAATGCACTTTTCTTTTATTTGTGTCCTCCCCAATCCCTTTCATTACAGTTGTGAATAGGTAGTAGATGTAGCCTGTTTCCAAAGTGTGTAATTTTAGACCTTATTTTGGTTACGCCGATCAGCTGTATTATGGAAGACAATCCTCCCATGGGAGTTGGTCCAAACAAGAGCAAGCATATTTATTTTACAAATATTTCCCCAAGTGACTTTTCAGCTTTGTCTTTGAGCAATTTTGTAGACTTCAGTGGCTTGAGAACCCATATTATATCTGGGGTGCTGTTCAAATGCTCAATTTAGAGATAGCAAGCCACACTGATTTTGTTTTCCCTACTTCTGGAAAAAAAGCATATTCTTTGACTACCTGGATACACTTTTATTTGGGACGTATTTTAGGTCTTATACAAACAGAATTTTTATTGGGAAGGTATTGTGGGTTATACGAATGTGACTCTCTTATTTAAAAAAAAAAAAAACTCATTTTACATCTACGTATCAATTGTGCGATATTTTGACATTCCCTTGAAAACGTACAATAAATATTGGTGCCTCACCTATAATTGCCAATGTTCTTCATTCGGGTCAGCTGAAAGACATTTGGAGGCATGCCAGGTGGAGCATGACACTTTTCACCAATAGAATTCAGTATAAAATCAGTCCACAGCCAAACGCTAAGCTTGTAGGAAGAGAAACGGTTAAACAGCTCAGGTGATTGTATGAATTATTTGTTTAGTCAATAAATGCAGTCAGTTGGGGCATGATGGTCTACAGGAGTGATACAGCATTATAGAAGCTGCCGTCATCAAGCAAAAGAATTGCATTATCCACACCACCAGACAGTGGGCTCTGAAGCACTGCCAAATGTTCCCTTTTGCCAACTTATCTTCTGTACGAAGTGAAACAGAAAGAGGATTTTTCCTCAAGGGCTGTAAATAGAATCTGCTGACAGGCCTTCTGTCATGGCTTAGTGTTGCAAGGTAATTAGGGGGTAGGGGGTCAGCCAACTTTTTAAGGAGCCCTGACTTTGACTTAATGAATAAACAGTTGAATGTCTTTGTCTTTTCTGGGTTTTTCAAAGACAAGTCAAACAGAAAAAAAGAAAGAAAAAAAAAAAAGAAAGAAAGGCATAAACAGGTGAGCACCGTTTCTAGAGCAGCGGAGCAGCTCAGTGAGAGAAGTCATGCCCGCCCTGATCACGTGAATCCATCAGGCGTGACCACCCAAAACTCATCGTGCCATTTCAGAAAACTTGAACTCAAGTGTGCCTGTTTTATCCTCTACCGAAATGTGGGTGATACATTCCAAACGCAACTGAATTAAGCTATTTGTCTTCAAACACTTACTAGGTGTTTGTATTTTGATTAATGTGTATTTGGGAGACAGCATTTTTAGCCACAGCCGGGGCCTGGGGGCCTGGCCACTGTCGGGAAGCAGCACTGATGATGTGGGAGGCATGAATGGCTCCTGCTGCAGTTCATTGTTTTTAACACAAATAATAATACATGGATGCTTATTTCAAAGATTCGAATAAAACATTAACATTCAAAGCAAAATGTGTGAGTCACCATTACCTGCCCCTGTGTACTTGTTTATTCCCTTCATTAGCAGAAAGTACCCCATATCCATGCCTCTCTCCCCCTTCTAGAAGTATGTTATGTGCATACTTAACAGGAACCTGATCACTGTTGTCTTTTTAAGCTTCGATGGGATGATCTGCACTATTCTCTAAGTTACTTTTTTCTTTTTTTTCTAAGTTACTTTTTTCAACTATCAAGATGTCATATATATATACATATATATATATATGTATATATATCTGTTTTTAAGAGCTTTAAGAAATGGAAAGAGTGTCTCATAATTTTTTTTAGGTAAAAATACAGTTTCATAATGGTTTGCTAATGTTGTATAGCTGATAGATACACTAACTGGCCTATTTGTTTATAGTAACTATATGAAATATTTGAGAAAACCCAAAGAATAATTCTAATAAAAATTAATTTTTTTCTTCTTGGAAGAAAATAAACTTGTAATTTTTACATGAAAATACTCTTGGTTAAGGAGAAGAATATAGCAAAGAACTACATGAAATAATCATTTTACTCTCTATATTACATTAGATTATATTATATCCAAGCCATTTGGTGAAGGGAGAACACATCTCGTAGTATACTAAAAATTAAATCATTGCAAGTAGGACCCTCTATCATCTGGTAAATAAATGAATTTTTAGGATCATTGGGTTACCTATGATTTTGCACTGAGTTACCATTTGGATTACTCTAAACCTTTTCCTATAGACTTTTCTATCCCAGTGTCTAAATCGTCTAGTAGATTTCCTAGGACAATTTCATTAAAGTCATTGTCCACATTTTTCTAGAAAAACATTTTTATATCACTAATAATAATTATACTAGATCATTATAGATTTGTGATGTTTTATATCCCTGAAAGAACACAAGTCTTAGAACATTTTAGTAGACCATGTCATTTCTCCTGTCTAGAGGAGGAGAGAGAGTTAGTAAAGAAAGAACTGAGACTTGAATTAGAATCTCCTACCTTAAGGGGCACCTGGCTGACTCAGGCAGTTGAGCTTCTACTGTTGATCTCAGGTTTGTAAGTTCGAGCCCCCTCCCGTTGGGTAGAGATTACTTAAAAATAAAATCTTTTTAAAAAAAAAATCTCCTAACTTTCAAACTCATGTTCTGTGTCATCCATGCCTTTGGTTCTTTTGGTCCATGTTACCTACCACATCACTCAGTATGAACAAAGCTCAATGAGAAATCTTTTGTGTTCTTTTCTGGAAGCATGGTAGGCAATTTTCAGCAGAATCGTTAAGTAGAAAGGGAAAGAATTTTTTGAATATGTAAAATGGAGCACTACAAACAGTATCTTTGAGGCAGAATATATTTTAAAAAGTTAAAATTTCTTGTTAGCAAATTTTAAAGGTATTCTCTATTCAAGAGTCCACTTATTCTTTGAAAAGCAAGGTGAATGTCATTATAATCACTTTACTTTTAACCAAGAATAATATTAGCAAATATATGAAATAAGAAGTATTTTAACTCATAATTATTATCAGAAGACTAGAAACACTATATTCCAATACCATATCTGACAGTTTGGGAATTTTGAGGTTTTGTTTTAAGTGGATTTTTAAAATACCTATAAAGTAAAAGTTTCCTCCTGTTTTTGTAGTGGAGTATGATAACGTTACATGAGAATTATAGCAAGACTGAAAAATAGGATTCTGTCATATTCCAAAACAGAATACATGCTTGTTCTATACTAAATTATACACAATGAAGAGATAAGCTTCACATTCTTCATTCAGTGGCTGTCTTGTCTTCTACTCCACAACTGACAGAATCTCTCTCACTGATTATATGTGAACCATAAGCATATAATTCAAGACACTGTCCAAGCAGACTTCCAAAGAGGGAAGTCTGGAGTTTAGGGAAGATGGAGTTTGGGTCACTGAGAATTTATGGTGGGCTCTAGGTCAAAGATGGGTATCTGAAGAACGGTGATGTGAACTCTGCCCTCCAGCAGTTTTATCTTACCAAGGGGCTGTTTTGAGACGATTACAGGTAAAAGACTCTGCAAACCAAAACCTAAGTTTTTAAAGATCTCAACTTCTGTATCCACAGCCCAATAGGGCTTCTTCACCTGACTACCCACTAAGGCTCCCTCACTCCCACCATGGCCGCCCACCTTCAACTCTTTGTCGTTCAGAGCCCAACTTAGGTATCACCTCCCGCACATAAAGTTTTCTGTGACTTTCAAGTCTGAATCAAGTGCCAGGTCTCTGTATTTCCACAGTACTCCCAGATTCCTCTGTGATGGCAGTTGTCACACCATAATCCCGTCACCTGATTACTGTATTCGCTAGAATGCCAGACCCTGGAGAGCAGGGCCTGTAGCTTGTTCGTCTTCCTATGCCTGGTGGCCCAGGACCTCAATAAAACCTTTCTGGTGGGAAGGAGAAACGGAGGGAGGAAAGAGCCCCAGTTTTTTGTTTTCAATGTACATGTTCTGCCACCGAGCAAAGGAAATACCAACATTTCTGAGCCCTTTCTAAGCACAAGGCGATAAGCCCAAGTGTTCACTTTTTTTTTATTTTCCTGAGAACTGTCATCTTTTTTTCACCTGTGGGCAATACTTATTTACAACCTTTTCTGCAGCTATAGTTCCGGCTTTCTCTGTGTGGATGGTGTGGAAGCTTTGCAAATATCTCTTACATTTCTTATCTTCGGTCCTATTCTTAAGTGCGGTTAGTTTAAAGGGAAAGTTACTCATTCCTGGATTTTATTGAAAACATACGCACTGGGGTGCCTGGGTGGCTCAGTGGGTTAAGCCGCTGCCTTCAGCTCAGGTCATGATCTCAGGGTCCTGGGATCGAGTCCCACATTGGGCTCTCTGCTCGGCAGGGAGCCTGCTTCCCTCTCTCTCTCTCTGCCTGCCTCTCTGTCTACTTGTGATCTCTCTCTGTCAAATAAATAAATAAAATCTTTAAAAAAAAAAAAGAAAATATATGCACTGAAGAGTACTGGGTTTGAGGAAGAGGATAAACAAAATAAACAAACGAAAATACTCTGGTGCCCAAGAAACTTAAAAGAAATTGAATAAAAGACTGGAAAAGGCAAGATAACAAAACCCAAGAAATATAGGCAAAGTGAAAATAGTAACTGAATTTATAGTGTTAAGGAAAAGCCAGAAAGAATGATTTTTTGGTAACCCAGTAGAGCTATTTTCACCATTTTATTTTTCACTTTATTTAGATTCACCAAATGCCTCATAGTCATCCTTTAATTACTGTACATAATGTTTTGGTAGGTACCAGATTATACACAATTGTTTCTCCTATTAGAATTAGAATTTCTCATATCCTTTAATATGGTTCCAATCTTTATCTTCATTCAATGCAGATAATACTTGGTGTTTAATATTTGGTGTTTAACAACCACAGTAGTACTTGGTGCTTAGTTAACTGTACGAAGAGACAGCTTCAGAATTGAAATAAATTGCATACTTAGCAGGGTGGATAGCATCAGCTTAGTATGATAAAATAAGGCCATGGGCGCCTGGGTGACTCATTCGGTTAAGTGTCTGCCTTTGGCTCAGGTCATGAGCTCAGCGTCTGGAAATCAAGTCCCGCATCTGGCTCTCTACTCAGAGGGGAGTCTGCTTCTCCTTCTCCCTCTGCCTGTGCTCCCCCTGCTTGTGCTCTCTCTCTCTCTCTCTAATGATTAAATAAAATCTTTAAAAATAAAATAAAGTAAGTCCCTTTAGAAGATATATCTACATACATACTGTTATGGACCAAATATTTGTGTCCTCTTTCCCAGATTCATATTTTAGAGCCCTAACACCTGCAGATAGTATTCAGAGATGGGGTCTTTGAGAGGTGTTTAGGGTTAGATGAGGTCATGAGGGTGAGGCCCTCCTAATGGGATTAGTGCACTTAGAAGGAGAGACCACAGAGAGCTTTCTGTGTCTCCATCATGTGCAGATATAGCAAGAACGCAGCCATCTGCAAGCCAGGAAGAGAGCTCTCATCAGAATCTGATGATACTGGGACGCAGATCTCAGCTGCCACAATCATGATCAAATCTATGTCTGCTGTTGAAACCACCCAGTCTATGGTATCTTGTTACGGCAGCCCGAACAGACTAAGACCGTTATCCAACCTATATATTGTATGTGACAATAAGTAGGTCAAGTTTCTTTTTAACAGCCACATATGGGGAACATGCACAGATGTATTTGCGTGACCCTCTGGAGCTATAGATATGATCCAGAGTCGCCTTGAGACCACAGTCACCTATCAATTTCTCCGCTAATCAGCAGATACTTCCCCTGCTTACTATTTCAGATGTCTTCCTGAGTCCTGCCTTATTTATGCAACTGCTCCGGACACGATAGAGGTCACTGCTGCTTTATTGTAAGAGGCTCAGCAATCTTGGTTCTGTGAAAAATAATCTGATTTTTACTACATCCCTTGAAATTAATTTCTCCTGACACATAAACAAATATGTGGAACAGAATAAAGATTATTTCTGAGTATAAAATCCAAAATCACTATATGACTCTGAATCATCCATGACAATCTGTGAAATGATCTGTATGTCTACTATTTTTCATTCTAAACTCTTTGAGATTCTGGATTATTCATAGTTTGACAATTTCAATGAATATTTAAAATGTTTCCTGTACCAAAAATAATAATATAGTTATAATATATTTATCAAGGAGGTACAAAATAAAGAAATTGAGAATCAAAATCATATTTACTTCACTAGTAACTCATACCATGTGTCTCATGAGAGGTCACTGTAAGGAAACCTGAAGTGAGCCAAAACGTTTAACTTTTTAATCTGTCTTTAATACCTTTGCTACCTAATGAAGTCTTTATTTAAACATGTGGATACATACTTCCCTTTTACTTGATTTTTTTTAAATTTGATTTAAATAAAATACTTTACTTCTGCTAATGCACCTAATTGTGAATTTTTGCTATTTGAGGCTTCTTTTTTACTCTTGTAATGATTTGCTGTCATTAAGAAGTTATATGTTCCTTGTTTCCTAGGATATTAATATGTCCAGCTACTTGAAATGATACATTTATCCAAAAGAAAAAAAAAAGTAAAATAGAGATAAAATAAAATAAATAAAAATAAAATAAAAAAGAGGATAGGGCTGAATTTTTATTTTCATGATATGCTTAAGATATATTGAAGGATCTTATTCTTCTGTATGTCCTAAAGAAATGTATATTAAAATATGCCAAGTTGAAATTTTCCATGGTTACTGAAATTTCTTTGGAGATGATGGTCTGTTATTGGATTTTAAAAAATCAACAGCAACCCCCTAGGTTATTAGAAAAAAAAAATATGTATAGGAATCCATCTTTGAAATGTGGTACAAAACTAATGAAGATTTTTGTACAGATATTTAAGCATAGATTCCTGCCTGGAAATTTTTTCATCCCTATTCAATATGACAGAGAAAAATTATGTAAACATGACCTGGGAGGAAAAAAGAAACTGTATAGTGACCATCTGTACTATTGTCTCCCTCTTCTCTTCAAACTACAAACATATCTTTTTAAAATTTGTCATGTCCTTTGCCTTATTGAAAAGTCTCAGGGTTTGCCTATTACAGACTTTGTGTTCAGCTCTCCTTTTCTCTATGTACTATTGAAATCCTTTTAGAATATGTGGATATTATTTATATGGTACGTATGTGTGTATGTGTGTGTGCATGTGTATTTATATAATGTATGGTCATACACCTTCTCTCTCCCTAAATAAATTATTTGTGCATGGCATCTAGGAAAAGGCATTCATTCACAACCTCTTACTGAATGTCCTCACATGCCAGTCATTGTGCTAAGAAAGGGGTTATAATGAATAAGACAGAATCTGCTCACTGTCTGACATTACTACTTCCTCTTGTGTAATTCACCGTAATGTAATAGAGAATACTGTTCATAATCAATAGTCAGTTCAGTTGATTAAACTGCCAAGAAACATAGATTAAGACTTTGATGGGCCCTTATGCAGTAAAGGAACACAAGGTTTGAGAAGCCTGTGAAAAGAGGCATCTATAGTCCCCCCATGCTCTGTCCTCTCGCATGTCTATTTCATTATCCCAGTCTCAACCTTGCATGGCTCTGGAGCCTCATCTTCAGTGCTAGAGTTTCAAGGATTATGTGTACTTGGAGGGCACATGAGATTTTCTGGCGAGACAGGTCTTCAGTCTTGGCACTGTCCCAGGTCAGCATTTTTCAAGAGCAGAGTCAACTTGGAAAAAGTGTCTGTGTCAGGCCATCTTCTTAAAATAATTTACCATCTTCTTAAAATAATTCTTAAAATTGTTCTTACCAGTTAATTCAAAGAAGAAACCAACAACAACCTTGTTCTTAGTTTCTCTTAGTGACCAATTCTTCATGTGCCAGTGGTCAAGTAAGGGAGCTTCATAAATATAAGAAGTAACAAAATATTATTGTGCAAAACATTCCTACAGCCCAAAAAGGTATTTCTAAATTGATCAATCAATAAACATTAATTGATGGTGCTGTTTTCTGAAAAACTTCTATCAAAAATTTGGGAATCCAGCCAATAGCACAGACTGTGTGCTTTTTCCCCTCCTATCTCTCGAGGTTCTTATATTCAGAATTAGGTTTCAAATCTTTTGGGGGAAGGAAAAACATGTTTTGGAATCTTCCAATCCCTTTTCTTTCAGAATTGTCATTGAGGGTGCTAAAGAAGAATTGGAGTGCTATTGAGCAATCTGTGAAATTTCAACATCTTTGTGGAACCACATAGGAATCTTGGAAAAATGCTTTTTTCACAGATTCAGCTGTCAATTTGATTTTTATACCTTCCTTTTTGTGTTCTGATGCTTAAAATAGGATGGGAAAAACTTAAATTATATGAACAACACCTTATTTTCATGGAATTCTAGTATCAGAAGGTTTTAGCATATTTTAAAGATTCTACAATTAATCCTTTTAACATACCCACATATGAAAATAGGCTACATGTGTCACTGTTGCACCCTTTTTGCAAAATGGAAGATTGAAGAATGTAATCCAGTCTTCACACTTCTTCCAGTAAACAGCTCTGCCACTGAAAAGGGAAAAAAGCTAAGTATCAGACAAGCAAGAGCAGTCTCCATCCTGACATATCTTGAATTGAAATGTGTCTGTTTCTAACAGGTTGTTCAAGTAGTACATATTTTTTTAAATACCCAATAAATCCTTGCAGGACCTAAAGTCAGATTGAAAAAGTCTCCTTTGCAGTGTGTTCTATTTATTTTTTTAATTTAATTTTTTAAGATTTTATTTTTAAGTAATCTGTATACCTAACATGTGGTTCGAACCCATCACCCCAAGATCAAGAGTCACATAATGTATCATTTGAGCCAGCTGGGCATCCCTGCAGTGTATTCTATTTAGAAGATAGAATTGTCTTGTCAGTCTCATCCTTTTTTCTTATTGTGAGCAGTTTCTGCAACCAAATAAAGATCTGAGTATTGTAGTAGAAAAGATAGCTGATCTCTTTCACAGGTTTATGATTTACAATAATTATAGGTGTACATAAAGTCTCCAATAATTAAAAATATGTTTCTGGGTCTAATTTAGTTGATTTTTTTTATGTAGATACCAAACATCCACAATATGTAAATTGATTCTTTGTCGTAATAGTATCAAACCCCAAAATCTTCATTTCCCAAAAATGAGCTAAAACTATTAGATGCTGATATTATTAGTAATAGCCACTATCACATGGTATATACTTAATTTTCAACTTTTGAAGTATTTAGCTTCTAAAGAGGTGGTGGCATTTACTTAGTCACTCATTCATCTGTCATATCCCACCTCCTCCCCAAAGCCACTTGGAACGTTCTTTTTGATCTCAGAGAGGTAATTCTGCTTGCATTGTTCCAAAGTAAGCCTCTAACAGTCCTACATGGTCTTGACTCTGCTTCATGCCCCCTAGAGAAGCAGGAGTCAGAATGGAGGAGGGAAGAAGGAAGAGTGATCTACTGCACTGGGAAGGGAAAGGGCACTGGACTGGGACCCATGACACCGGTATCTACATTCATTTTCTTTGATCTTGAGAAAGTCATTTAGTTCTACTTTTCCTCATTTTACAACTAGAGTTAATATATGTTCATAATCCTTATCATTATATCATGAAAATTTGGGCTTATTTTGTTTATGGAGGATTGAAGATATGACTGAATATTTAGAAAACTTCTGAAATGTGGTACGAGTTCTGTGAAAAAAATCATAACTATAAAACATATCACCGTATTATTTCTTTAAAGATTTTATTTTGAAGTAGTCTCCACTCAGTGTGGGGCTAGAACTCACAACCCCAAGATGAAGTCTTATGCTTTCTGGACTGAGCCACCAGGCATGCCAGCATATCACCATATTGTTGTCTTGAACAATTCACAATTTCCATGAATACCAAATGAGATCATGTTTAAGAAAGTACACTTAAAATAGCAAACCTCGATTTTTATAAATAAAATTAATATTCTTATTAATATGTCTATTCCCTTTATCTCATCTTCCTAGCCAATTACCTTAAATAAACCAAGTTATATTTATCACTGGGCTGGTTTTGTGCATTTGAGCAATCCTAATTCAGGTAGATGCTAAGGATATATACATGGCTAAGACCTGGTTCTTGACTTTCAGACATTTATACTGTTTAAAGTAGTTCTGCCCGCTACTAAGCAGGTACTCTATTTAAGTTAGCTGAATGAGTTAGTAGTGGGGCATGCTTAAAGATCAGAATTACCTGGCTATCTAAAAGCAATGAAAAGAGTCTACAACTGAATTTGGAGCAGGGCTGGGGAGAGGGTATAGAACGAAGGCGGGGAATAACCACACTGGTTTGGCTGAATTCCGTTTTGCCCGTTTACCTTCAATAGTATTTAGGTTATGATAAAGATATTTCAAACCTGAAAGCTGTGCACTTATGAAACATTGTCATTGACTACTAACATGTAATAGTGTTTTCTGTTATATTTTAAAATATAGTTGACTGGATGGGTCAGTCAGTTAAGAGTCTGCTTTCAACTCAGGTCATGATCCCAGGAGCTTGGCATCCAACCCTGCACTGGGCTCCCTGCTTAGCAAAGGGTCTGCTTCTCCCTTTCTGTCTCCCTCTGCCTCTCCCCCTGCTTATGTTCATACTTTCTCTCTCAAATAAATAAATAGAATCTTTTAAAAATAAAATAAAATACAGTTGACTTCCAAACATGGAACCTTTATTCTCACATTATTCTTTCTACTAGCAGTAGTTAACATAACAATTAAAAAAGATTTTAAACCCATTAATAGAAGCCAATATATTAAATTATCCTTCATGTATTGATAATGGAAATGTATTCTAAAAATTCTTTGGACTTCTGACTGCTAGAGATCTCCATTTACCCTGCCTCCCCCTTTTTTCCTGAATTTCATTTGCCAGTTGTAGAAGAAGGATCCGCTTAACCTGTGTTCTGAGCAGTGACATCTAACTGTAGATTTGATGCTTACTCAAAAAGAGATGAGTAGTTTTATATCCTACCCCAAAATATTAAATAGACATTAACAGTATGCACATATGTATGAAAACTATTTTTTTCTCAGAAAAAACAAATATCAGAACAAATAAAACCTTAAAAATTATATAAGCTGAGATAATCATAGTTACAGAGCTATTAGGAACAGCAATGAAATATATCCATCTTTAAACCTCTAGGAGGAGAAAAAAGTTTTAAAACAGATATATTTTCAATCAATTCCTTCATAAAAGAACTCTCTGGAAAAACAGCCTGTAGCATATAGCTCATCACTCCTTGTGCAATCAGACATCCCATTGTCTTCAGAGGGAGAGCTGCTGCCTTACAGGCCTGGCCCCTTTAATGGATGAGTAGCTTCTGAAGAAGCATTGTGACATCCAGAGGCACAGGTCTTTGAAGCGACAGTTCTGGGGAGCCATCAGTTCTTCACAGAGCAAGAGTTATATCAGAATTTCCTGGGAATCGGTCATCACAGGAAATTATCAGCAATTCATGGACTTTCCTTTTTGCGTTTGCTTCGGCCTCGAGGGTAATCACAAAAGATTATAGTCTCCATTTCAGCTTTCATATCACTGAAATATTCTTCTCTGCCGAGAGCATGATTGATTTCCAGAGGCCAGCTTTTAACCCCAGCTTCAGGAGGCCAGTGGCACTGCAGTGGTTAGAGAACTGCCAACAATTGTTCTCGTGATATTGTTTGTTGTGAGGCAGAAATCTGGTGACTCCTGGCTAATTATACAAAACCTTTCAAACAGAGTGACATATGAACTTCTTGTGTTGTTACATAGAGGTATTTGTCCAATTTTAGTAAAAGTGTTAAAGTTTGAGGGAGGCAGAAAGGGTGAATAAAAATTCCAAATGAGTGTTACGAAGACTGAAGGTGCCAAGCATCCCGATAGGCTGAATTTCCAAATGGGAAACAGAAACATTTAGAAACATTTCTGAAAACCTTGATAAGGAGTAGATAGATTATAAATACAAATGGTTTTTGCTTCATAACATTCGAACTTTTTATGAATGTTCCTGAGGGATTCTGTATTTCCTAACAGCTCGCTAGGTGGTGCACGTAGGTGTTTCTCCATTGCTTGACTGGGGAGTTTTGATGAGATATCCATGGCCAAAATATGAGCAAGCTAGACACATTTTTAACGTGATGATTTCATTTACTGTATTCATTTTCCTCCTTTAGATGTTGCTGTATTCAGAATATACAGAGGCAGAAAGGGTTTTATGTATATTTGAAACAAATTTGGTGGATAAAATAGTTTCACCTGCCAGTGACTGCATTTCCTTAACAAACTCAGAAAAGAAGAAAGACAGTTCAGTTCAGACTACTTTTAATTTGAACTATAGCCTCCTTGCAGTCACCTAAAAATAATTATAAATCAAATGGATAAATGTTAAATGTCAAGCTGTACTGTTAACAGAGCCTTATTCAATAAAGCAATTATCACTGCAGAGAACAGCGTGAGGCATAATACTGAAGCTCTTTATTTTACTTTACAAGTATGGTACATTTTGTATAATATAAATGCAGAGTTGAACCAAAAATCTTTTTTTGCTGGAAGAGTATACACATATACATCCATACAAAAAGGCAGCAGCAAGATAAATATATGACGTAAAATATTTTTGATGTCACTTGTCCACAAAACCATTCAGGGACTACTTTCCTAATAAAAGCCCTAAAATGTTAAGTGTGACAAAGTAAGCTTGTAAGGAGAAGGACCAGCAGAATCAATATTGATGTAGTCATGACATCCTTGGATGGCAGTCATGGAACAGGGACAGAGGGGTGCCTGGCTGGCTCAGTTGGAAGAGTGAGCAACTCTTGACCTAGGGATTGTGGGTTTGGACCCCACGCTGGGTGTAGAGATGACATCAATAAATTAATTTAAAAAAAAGGAAACAGGGAGAGATAAAATACAAGATGCCCAGTTAAAGTCAAATTTCAGATAAACAACAAATTTTTTTTAGTATAAGAATATCCTATACAATGTTTGGCACATATGTTTACTTTTAAAAAAAGATTTGTTGTTTATCTGAAATTCAGCTTTAACTGGGCATCTTATACTCTTATTTGCAAACCTGGTGACTGTACCAAGAGATCTGGGTTCTGGGCTTAGCTGAAGAGGTTCAAGCAAGTCACTAAAATTCTCCAAATCTTTTCTCATTTTCAAGTGAGGAAGCTGGACTAAAATCGGGCTGGTGGGCGTGGGGCCTGGCCTACCAGTTGTAACCAGCATCGTTTTCAGTGTTTATTGTTTTTAATCAGGATGACTTTGGAGGCTGGGGGGCAGTTTCAGAAGCTCAGACTGAAACAAATTTAAAAACCAGTTTGAAAACATAGATGATCTCTGACATTTTACCACTGTGTAATGAGAATATGCCATGGAGAGAAGGAACTCGAGATGCTTAGGACTGGAACACTGCAGATTTGTTGTCTTGCCTTGAGCCTTGTCAGTCCTCAACTGTCAGCTTTCTTCTTAGCGCAAGGGTAAGAAACGTGGTCCTGCATCTGGGGAAAAAACATTTCATTTCCACTTTGCTTTGCAGAATAAAGAATACATCCAAACAGGCCCAGGTTCCCGCTTGCACTTCTTCTTGCCTGGTGGGGTTTTCTTTTCATCTTCTACCTTTTTAATTTGTGTCACGGACCTGTTTTGCCTCACCATCAGGATATATCTGATTCGTTACCCAACAGCCTTTCAAACTCAGCTTTGACAGAATGGTTTTGAGAGGATGTCAGTTACTGCATCTGGCTGTTTGGGAGGTGTATTGATTTTTAAATCAAGAAAGCTCAGTGCTTTCCTAGTGTCTAAGGAAGCCTATGTAACTTTTTTTTAAAGACTGTTCACCAGAACACAGACAAACATATTCTTACTTACTTGTATTTAGAGACTTTGGACCAATAACTTTTAAAGCTACATCATAAGTATCCGCAAGTAGTCTTTGGTTACTGGTATGGCTTTTTTTTTTCTCCTAAAATATGGAGAATTCTTTTTTTTTTTTTTTTAAGATATTTTTCAGACTTACTTTTGGCACTGGATTTTATGTTATGGAAATTTAATCTTGAAGACAAAGTTTTGGGGACAGTTTTCCAGTCACTATTTTAAAAACAAAAGGAAAGGTCAAGAACAAAGTGCCTGTCTTCTATCTCAGATATTAGCCGGTCCTTCCAAACTGCAGGATGGATGTACTATGATGTACTACAGAATAATTGCTTCTCATGATCTTCTCATGATCTATCCTCAGCTGAATCTCTACCTTCTTGAGTATTTTGCACATCTATTGAAAAATTGTTCTTCAGTCCGTATTCCTGAAATTTTTTTTTTATTTCACCCTGAGAAGACACAATACTAAATAACACAGGTAACAGCTGACCTGTGTAGTTTAGATTTTCTTGATGAATCCAGTTCCTGTTCCCAACACTCTGAAGCATGTACTCTAGCTTTGTTAGTGGACTTTTTTGAGGAGCAGGGGATGACATAGTTCGTTGTCAACTATGCATATCTTAGGCTGTTTTTTAAATATGACTATACCTTATTGAGAAATAGAAGTACTTTGAAGGTAGTAACTTTCCCACAAGGAAAAATATATTCATAGGATTTATCATTTTATTTCTTCTTTGCTATTAAAATTCACAGTAGAGTTAAATTCTTATTAATTTCCTAAAAGATTCCATATAGTTTTCATTTTTCTTAAAAATTTTCTGAATTTTTTTGCATTCTCTCATAAGGACATCTAACATTTTCATAAGAAATTTTTTGTTACCTTGTCTTTGACAGATGTTATAGTTCTTTCATATCTGTATGCATCCATTGGCCAAAAAATATTATAGTCATAGGAAAGCAAATCTTTTTTTTAAAGATTTTATTTATTTATTTGACACACGAGAGAGAGAGAGAGGCAGAAGGAGAGGGAGAAGCAGGCTCCCCACTGAGGAGGCAGCCCCATGCAAGGCTATGATCCCAGGATGCTGGATCATGATTTGAGCTGAAGGCAGACGCTTAACCAACTGAATCACCCAGGCAACCCCGAACATCAAATCTTGAAGATAAAAGAAAAAGCTTTCAAGAACTTTCTTCCCATCCTGATGGAAAAACACCACTCTCTCTCTTAGTGGTTTCCAGTCACATCTAAACACTTGCTTGTTTAAGAATGGAAACAAACAAAGAAAAGCATTGGGTTTTCTTAGGAGATAAAATTCAGCTCATTACCTTATTTCTTTTTCCCTATGTTGAAAGCAGCAGTTGGAATTGGACTACAGAGTGGTCTAGGCTTACCTAATAAATCACATTAACTGATCAGACATTTCAAAATGCATTGTTTAACCTGAGTATGGGTAATATGCCGTTGAATTTTTTTAGCTTACTCGTCTGTTGTTTGAATAGGAACATCAACACCCAAAACTGTTGGGTGTGTGTGTGTGTGTGTGTCCATGTAGTGAGGTCTGAGTGAACCTTCAGTTAAGTCTCCTACCCACTGCAGACATAAATTGAAAGTCTTATTTGTTAAACTGAGCTTTTTGAAATGCTCTTTGATGTGGCTTCTTAAATTAGCCAACGGCATAACTACAGCGTTGCTGCATCGCTCTTAATCCCTGGTAGCATGGAAAATCACCAGGCATGTGGAGCCGCCAGGAACATTTTACATTTTACATTTGTACTGACCATATTTGTTACATACAAGGATCTACTGTCAGAATTAGACGTGCGGCTTCAGTAAGGTACACAGGTCTAATCTTGTGGCGTCTCCCATTAACAAAATAACTACTGTCTAAAAAAGACCTTAAAATTTCTTCCTTTTCCTCAGAATAGTTTTTAAATTATCTGTCAAAAGTGTTCAACTGGTTTTCCACTAAAGAGAGGGAAGTGGTGAAACCACCCATTCATTGGCTTTTTGCTTTTTTTGCTTTTACCATTTGGTAACTCTTTGAAGTTCTTAAAGTATTAAACTTGAAAAACATTATTTTCTTAGAGTATCTTCATAAGTGTTAGATCATGGACCAATTCTGTACTTATGTAAAGAACAAGAGAGGTAACTCGTACTCATTTTGCTATTCACTAACTACCAGACCAACCACACTGCATAGAAACCCTCTTGGAAGGTTTCCATGAGAGAGGACATCTAGCACGTAGCACTCCTCGTCAGACAACTTCCAAAATGCAGGTCACTTTCTCCTTGAGGTTATGACGATCATAGGAATTCTGACATCCATTTGTTATCTTGGTACTTGTCAGTTGAAGAACATCCACTGTGGAAATCTCACAGGCCACTTTGAAAGCTGAGGAACACGCCCCTTACTTGCACCAGTTGTACAATTCGGAATTTGGTATCAAATTTTCCTAAATCATGGAATAGTGTCATTGCTTTTATGTTTTTGGTATGGTTTTACATGTAGAAGTATCTGAATCACAGTTGTGTCAAGACAACCAAAATGTTTTTAGGAATTATCTGTGGTAAAATGTTGTGGGTTTTTTTTTTCCCCGTTCCCCTATCTGATTTTTTTTTAAGTACTTAAACACTCTGAAAATACCTTATTTATTACTTTAGATTTATAGGTCTCCTCAAATACAATGTTGTATTTTTTTTTGAAGGCTTGTTCTTCATTTTATGTCTAGTTTCTAAGACAGTGAATGATAGCCACTTGATAAACTTTTGTTGAATCAATGAATTTTCAAGAAAATACAGTGTTTGTGCAAATTGCAAATCATGCATTTATAAAAGTGTGATGTGTTGGGAAAGGAGCAAAAATTTCCAAGTACTGAACAGTCTAAGTTGTTATGAAACAACCTCTAAAAATGTTGCCTCCTTTATGATCAGAGTGATCTAGAAGATGGTCAATATTTTATAGCAGAAACACACATCTCTTAACATTCTATGTTTCTTTTTATTCTTCCAAAAATAAAACCAAGATGGGATTTCTCCAAAAACCACCGGAAAATGCAGTTCAGTTTTTCTTTCCAAATAGATCTCGAAAATAGATCACCGGGTGTTTTTCCTTACTTAGTCATCCTTTTTGTCAATGGAATATACAATCTTCTTTGATGAATCTCAGAACTTTTCAAAGAGGGTCTGACAATATGGAATTTGAGTGAAAGATGTCGAGCCTTCTAAATTTATTTAAACAAAACAAGGGAGGTGGATGAAAGGCTAATCTGTGCTCTACTCTGACTGGCTGCTTCAGATTCTCTGGGCTGAGGCCACTCATATTTTCTAGAGACTATTGATACCCCAAAGGAGACTCTGGAAAGAGAACCTTGGATCCCATCTCATTTCTGTAGGAATCACATACTACTAATTGTTAACCAGCCTCAAAATACTGAACAGTCTACCATATTTTGATAAAATAGTAGTAGTAATAGTAATAGCTTTATTGGGTTAGAGATAAAGATATAATGTGGCCTATTGCTTATTATTTCCCTAAGTGTGTGTTGTCTTACTTTAGCCTTTATACCAGTTTTGAATGACTGATTAAACTCCTAGTAGAGGAATGGTATCCCATCGTTATCGGGACACAGAGGATTCGATGAGCAAGTCGCAGCCAAGGTGTGGTTCTAGCACAGAGCTGGAGACCCGTGAGGGAAGCACCTTTCCAGACATATGGCTCCCGGCTGAATCAACAGCCTGTGGAGAGAGTGGCAGGTCATTTGTCTTCCTTTCAGTGACAGTGATGGCATCCATGTGGACCCCTGTCAGGGTATTCTGGGTAGGAGAAGCCATGTCGGTGTGGCAAGTCTGTGCTTGTACACTTTCCAGATGCAAAATGCAGGTCTCGAGGTAGCGTGCAATTCCAGTGTAATGTTCCATGCGGTTTACTTTTATTGAGCCTTCTGATTTGAAATCCAAAACCGTACAAAGCTGTGGTTGAGGTGCTGTTGCCAATAATATGCAATTGTTTCTATCTCTTGATCTTTGAGAAAAGAAGTGGGTCTTTGTGATAGCTGTGTCTGTTTGGTCTCTATTTCAGTTTGTGAGGATTTGAAAAAAGTAAAACAATAATGTTAAGGCATGGGGTCAGAGAGTTTAAATATGAAAAAGGCAAAACTTTTTTTTGAAGTAACTCAGAGAGATACTACTCTTCAATGATGTAGCTATCACTTTTAAATGTGTCACTTTATGAACTTTTGAAGTTTTCATGGGACACTGTTGTCACATTCCTTTCCATAAGTCTGATATTGAAAAAGGAAGAGATGAACAAATAGTCATTCTTTTTGTACTACTGTAATTTGCTAATATTGCACTTTAAAAAGTGATGCTTTGCCAAACTTCCAGAGAGCCCTGAGTCACCAGGGTTTAGTCGTCAAGGTCCTCTTTGCAGTAAATCAAGGACAGGCATAAATGATGACCGTCCCTGGCTGCGTGTAATCTCTAAGTAGTCCCTCTCTTAGGTGTTTTATTCTGTGTGCAAGCCCAGCTGTTACAATGGGGAGAGAGGACAGGACAGCCCCAATGTTTATTTCTGGCTCTCCTTAACTTGCGCAAGAAGAAATGGGCTGGTTCTAAGAGTGACGAAAATGGATCAGAAAGAGAAAAACCCAGACTCACCTCTCCAGGAAACTTACTTAAGTATTAAGTGGGCCTTACGTGTAGTTGGACTAAGCAACTCCCCTCCAGGCTGCGGAGAAGCTAGAAACATCCATCCTTTCTTCAGATCTCACCCCCCCATCCCCCTCAGCAGAGCCGCAGGCACTACCGTCATCAGGCTCAGTGCTCCGTTTGCAGGGAACAGTGGGGAGAGACTCTACCTGAGTTTGAATCCCGGCTTCAGACCTTCCGACTCAGGGGTGACAAGCTATTGAAACTCTCAAAGCCTTGGAGTCCTCATTTGTAAAAGAGGATAAAGATCATATCTGCCTCGGGTGACCGTGGAGACGACACAAAATAATCCCTTAGTATAATTCCCGGCACATGGTAAGAGCTCCGTAAATCTAAGCTGCTCTTATTATGATGTTTATTATTGTTATTCCACAGCTAAAAAAGGAATGGAAAGACCAATACCCCCCGGGAGGATAACACATTGACGTCACTGGTAAAGGGAGGGTCCTCGGTGCTTAAAATGTGAGAAAATCAGAACACGGAGAAAAAGCCCAAAGTAGAGGGGAGGCAAAGGAGACAGACCTCCAAGCGCTTTCTCAGGCCTGTTATTTTGCTTAAAGGTCACTTCTTTTCCCAGCCCCAGTTAAATACAGTTTCTATTGTCTGTTTTTTCATTGGTTAACTTTCACAATTATAAATATGTCCTTATGTTGGACTCATCCTACGCCATCTAGTCTGGAACAATATCTGACATGTTAGGCCTCCAGGAATGTCTGTGGGATGACTGTTAAACTTTAAAAGTCAGAAACCTGGTTTCTACCTCCGTTTGCTCGAAAAGCTAGTATTGCCCATTTATTGTAAAACAAGTGCTTCCCAAATGCCTTTCAGTACATCGGTTAAAATAGATGACTGAGTTTAAGATGACACTACTCTGTCTTTAAGAATAGTGCAGAAACTTAGCCATTTAGCCACAGAGAAGAAAACCTTGTATTATCCTTCTTGGGCAGTCTCTTTGTTTTTTAATTGGGCGGTGCTCCAACTTTACTCCCATTTTTCACTCCAACTTTACTCCTAACCACCCTGGCTGCATAATGAAATCATTTTAAGACTCTTACAAGGATGTAAATCAAATTTCAGGCCTCTTGAAAATTACAGAGATAGTAGGAAGTTTGTATTTCTAAGTTCTTTGCCTCGAGCCTAAAAATCATCTCGTCTAAAAGCCATTTGATCCCATAGCCACTGCATTGGTTTCTCTCCCCACCCCCAGTAGGGTGGCTCCTGCCTTTAGTGAGGTGCCTGGCGTTGTTTTTCCCAGTGGCTAGGTTTTATTTGCAGCTGCATATTTTTATGTGATTGCTTACACCGTGAAGATGTAAATTACTTCCTGGTATGCTCAATAACACTTTTTAAAAATCCACACAGATTTGTGGTTCCATAATCTTGGTGAATACACCAAGGATACCTGTTTGTTCTTATTCTGATATTGAAAATATAATAGATGGTGTGATAAGGCCAGCTTCATTAATTCATTTATAAGTACTATAATATAATAGTTAATTTGTCCATACATAGCCTCCAATTATCTCCTCAATTCCTGGTAATAGCCGCAATCCCATCTTTCATTTTTATTACCTCCCAGTTAATTGCACTAATAGGTTTTGCTTTTCATTTCTACATGATTTTCATTAGAAAAAGTGGCAAGTGTTAACTCTTGCTGCTTTTTGGTTAGTAAGCATTGCAGGCTTTTTAATCAGAGATGAACAAGGAAAATGAATTTTTTAAAACTTTCTTGTAAATGTGCTTGCAAGCCTCAAAATTCCAGATGACTACTTCTAACTTTTACTTTTTTAGAAAAGAAGAGGCTTATTTGGGACCAATAAATTCTGCCAGGTAAGGAATATTGGTAGCTAGAACCACGTGGGTTGGTTTTTTTGTTTTTTTTTTTTTAATGGAAAAAAACCCTCTCGTATGAAATTTGATTTTTTTAAGGAAAAAAAAAAGCAAAATTTCTCTAGCATTATTTGCCAATGAATCACAATTTTCTCAGTACATAGATAGCTTTCTTGTGCAATCTGAATGGACATGAGCTAAATAATGAGTATTTACAAGGCACTTGTTCGTTTAAAAGTGATATAAACATTTTAACAGAGATGTTTGAAAACACTTTTAATGATAATATATTTAATAATCAAATGTCTATGAGAAAGCCAACTGACTCTTTAAGAAAACTCTTACTGTGGTTAATTGCAGTATCTCCAATAATTTTTCCGAGTATTCTACATGTGAGATCATTATGATATGTATATATAGTTTTGACTGTATTAAATTGAGTCATATGCGTATATCACAATTTAGGATTTATGAGAATGTTTTTATTCACCCTATTTTATTTACCCTAAAAATTGGTGATTGAATAAAAGAATTACCATTGACTTAGTTCTACATATCTCATCATAATTACAGAGAACTGGCATGCATTAGTAGAAGAAAAAAATATATTTTTATAAGTTAACATCATGGTTACTATTTTCTTCTAACTTGTAGAGTATTGTAGGACTGCTAAGAAAAGTATTTAAGATTTTATCATTTAATACTTTTTTTAAAAAAGATTTTATTTGTTTATTTGAGAGAGAGAGAGCAGGAACAGGGAGGAAAGGGAGATGCAGGCTGGCCCCTGAGCACGGAGCAAAAGCAGGGCTCGATCCCAGGGCCCTGGGATCATGACCTGAGCAGAAGGTAGAGCCTTAAGCAACGGAGCCACCCAGGTGCCCCTCACTTAATATCTTAAAAAGGGAAAGGAAGAGATCTGAAAACCTTCTCTATATTCTTCCATGTCTGGATCCCACTGAAATGACTCAGGTAACTGTAGTTACTGTGTCAGATGGCAAATGCTCCAAATATCAGCTAGATGGTATCTATTTCAAGGTATCAGCTGAATTGGCAAGTGGAGCGATCTTTTTCAGACAATTTAAAGTTTTCTTTCGACTAAATTGGGTTCCCCAAAATGACATTTGAATAAGAAATGTAATTATAGAATCCTGTGATAAACAGCAGAGAAAGACAAAAGAGATTTAGACAGGGGGGAAAAAAGTGGATCTTTTCCTGAAATAGCTGTTAAAAAAAAAAAAAAGAATCAAATGGAAAACAGAGAAAAATCTATTCCAAATGAGAAACATAGGGGATAAAATTTTTACATGATTAGTGATAAGTTGTTCAAAGGATAAAAGGCAACAAGAATTAATAACAAGGAATGAAGTGAAAGGGCTGTATTTAGTTAGCTGATTTTATAAGGATGGGTGGGATTATGTTTATAAGATAGAGAAGCCAGTTCTGGTAAGAGTTTCTTGAAGGAACCTCCTCAGTTCACTTATGGGAGAGCAGAGGGCTGGGAGCTTGCCTTTGTACCTGGAGGGCTCATCCACAATTCACCTTTTGGGACAGTCTGCTCCCAGCCTTGGGGACACTAGGGGATTTTTTCAGGCTGATGTGGTGCAAATGTGAGACTTAAGTAGAATAGAGTTGAATTAGGAGCCATTTAAAAAATTATGTAAGCAGCTAACAATTTAAAAAATGTAAGAGGAATGTTTATATTCCAGGTCATGTTGGAGCTGTCAGCAGATGTCTTGGTTTACTAAAAACATGGAACTAGATTATTTTAGATATGCCTTTTGCCTATGTTCCTATATTGTGGTATGGAAACAAGAAGAATATATGCCTTTATTTTAGATAATGAAAGCTTTAATTTGTAATGTTAATTTTCAATCTTTTTTAAAATGAGTAATAGGAAAGAAGACATTAACCTATGATTTCATGAATATTATCACTCTGTTTTTAGAAAGTCGATTTAAAAAGAAACAAAAAGTCAATTTTACTTTGATTTAAAGAAAAAATAAGTAAATAATAATATATGGCTATGGCAAAAATAATGAAAGTGGCATGCAGAAAACTGGTGTTTGGGAAATATTCATATAGTTTTATTCCATGTAGTTCACACATAACCAGCAAGTATTTTTCAGAGCCTGAGAACAGAAAATATCTCAATAAAATTCTCTCATTTTTTAACTTTGCAAAACAATGTACTTTTTTTTTTTCATCCTGCTCCATATAGTTAGGCTATTTTATTTTTAGCCTGTTCAAACTGCTTTGCCATCTCTAGTAACAATCAGAAATTATAGTTTCATGTTTTGCAAAGGGATGAATGAGACCTAAGTGTATGCTTTTGTGAGTAAACTAAAAAAGTGAACTTAAGTTTTATTTTCTGCACGTCTGAGATTTTCTTTGCCTATGGAAGGTTTTTTTTTTTTAAATTTTCATTAAGTACACTTAAAACATTAGTCATGACCTTGAACCAAAGTCATCCCCAGATTTTCCAGTAAGTATATTTTTACATTTGGTAGTTTAACATCATACTCATACAATTTTTTTCTTTTTTATGTTTTAAATTATCACATATAAAATCGACTTTTTGCACGTATATATAGTTCTAAAAACGCTAACGTGTAAATTTGTGTGACCACCACTACCGTCAGGATATGGAATAGTTCTGTTACTCCAGAATATCCCCCCTCCAAATTTTTGTTCTGTATAGTGAGAATACATTGTCCTGTCATCTCTATTAAACTTGTAGCAAAAAAAATAGGTTATACTACTATTCGATAGTTCTGTAATCCACCCTCTTTTCTAATATACTTAGGTTCTAATAGCTAATTTTATACTTTGTTGATTTATACTTCTGATCGAGGATAGTATTCATTTGTCCTCTCTATCAAATCTCATCAACTAATCCAATCCTAAACTCTAACCGCAGGAGATTTCCTACATGATGGAGTCAGTGGATCTGTTCTTGTTCATGTTGCATGTGTTGATAAGTAATGCTTTGTTCATCATCCGCATTGTTCTTTGAACTGCCAGTTGTCTGATGTTAATGCTGGAGATTATTTGGAATACGCAAGAGAATCACTGCTCTGTCTCTCTTTTTATAGGCTCTACAGATAGTTCTTTCTTTTTCCAAGTATTTTCATGGCTTTGTGCCATAGTTTTTCTACTTTGATCACCATATATTTTTCTGAATATGTATGGAACATGCAAACCAAAGGAAAGAAAGTTATGGGTTATAAGTCAAACTTAACCTTTTTAAATATTTAGATTCAGTTGGCCAACATATAGTACATCATTAGTTTCAGATGTAGTGTCAGTAATTCCTCAGTTGTGTATAACACCCAGTGCTCATCACATCACATGCTCTTCTTAAAGTCCATCACCTAGTTACTCTACCCTCCTTCCACCTCCCCTCCAGCAACTTTCAGTTTGCTCCCTATAGTCAAGAGTCTCTCATGGTTTGTCTCCCTCTCTGATGACTTCCCATTCAGTTTTCCCTCCCTTCCCCTGTGATCCTCTGCGCTGTTTCTTATGTTCCACATATGAGTGAAATCATATGATAATTGTCTTTCTCTGATTGACTTATTTCACTTAGCATAATACCCTCCAGGTCCATGCACATCAATGTAAATGGTAAGTATTCATCCTTTCTGACCACTGAGTACTGTTCCATTGTGTATATGTGTGTGTGTGTGTGTGTGTGTGTGTGTGTGTGTGTGTGTATACCACATCTTTACCCATTCCTCTGTTGATGGACATCTCAGCTCTTTCCACAGTTTGGCTATTTTGGACCTTTCTGCTATGGATATTGGGGTGCAGGTGCCCCTTCAGATCACTACATTTATATCTATGGGGTAAATACCTAGTAGTACAATTGCTGGGTCATAGGGTAACTCTATTTTTAACTTCTTGAAGAACCTCCATACTGTTTCCCAGAGTGGCTGCACCAGTAGGCATTCCCACTAGCAGTATAAGAGGGTTCCTCTTTCTCTACATCCTCACCAACATTTGTTGTTTCTTGTCTTGTTAGGTGTGAGATGGTATATCATTGTGGTTTTGTAGTATTTCCCTGATGGCAAATGATGTGAAGCGTTTTTTTCATGTTCCTGTTGGCCATTTGGATGTCTTTTTGGAAAAATGTCTGTTCATATCTTCTGCCCATTTCTCGACTGGATTCTTTGTTTTTTGGGCATTGAGTCTGATAAGTTCTTTGTGGATCTTGAATACTAGTCCTTTATCTGATATGTCATTTGTATATATCTTCTCCCATTCTGTAGTTTGCCTTTTAGTTTTGTTGACTGTTTCCTTTGCTGTGCAGAAGGTTTATTCTTGATGAAGTCCCAAAAGTTTATTTTTGCTTTTGTTTCCCTTGCCTTTGGAGACGTGTCTGGCAAGAAGTTTCTGCGGCTCAGGTCTCAGAGGTTGTTACCTGCATTCTTCTCTAGGATTTCGATGGATTCCTGTCTCACATTTAGGTCTTTCATACATTTTGAGTCTTTTTGTGTGTGTGTGGTGTAAGGAAATGGTCCAGTTTCCTTCTGCATGTAGCTATCCAGTTTTCCCAGCACCATTTATTGAAGAGACTATCCTTTTTCCATTGGACATTCTTTCCTGCTTTGTTGAAGATTGGTTGACCATAGAGTTGAGGGTCCATTTCTGAGATCTCTGTTCTGTTCCATTGATCTATGTGTCTGTTTTCGTCCGGTACCGTACTGTTTTGATTACAGCTTTGTAATAGAGCTTGAAGTCTGGCATTGTGATGCCACGAGGCTTGGGGTTTTTGTTTGTTTGTTTGTTTGTTTTTTAACATTCCTCTGGCTATTCAGGGTCTTTTCTGGTTCCATACAAACTTTAGAATTATTTGTTCTAGCTCTGTGAAAATTGTCAGTGGTATTTTGATAGGGCTTACATTGAATGTGTAGATTGCTCTGGGTAGCATAGACATTTTAACAATATTTATTCTTGTTTTCTTATTTATTGTTAAACAATATTTATTAATATTGCTCTGGGTGACATAGACATTTTAACAATCCAAAAGCATGAAATGTTTTTCCATTTCTTTGTGTCTTCCTTAATTTCTTTAATAAATGTTCTATAGTTTTTAGAGTACACATCATTTACCTCTTTGGTTAGGTTTATTCCTAGGTTTCCTGTGGTTTTTGGTACAAATGGGATCAGCTCCTTAATTTCTTTCTTCTGTCTCATTGTTAGCATATAGAAATACAGCTGATTATTTTGCATTGATTTTATATCCTGCCATGTTGCTGAATTGCTGTATGAGTTCTAGCAATTTTGGGGTGGAGTCTTTTGGGTTTTCCACATAAAGTAACATGTCATCTGCAAAGAGTGAGAGTTTGAATTCTTCTTTGTCAATCTGAATGTCTTTTATTTCTTTCTGTTGTCTGATTATAAAAGAAGGGACAAGAACCATATGATCCTCTCAATTTATGCAGAAAAATCATTTAACAAAATGCAACATCCTTTCTTGATTAAAACTCTCCACAGTATAGGGATAGAGGGAACATACCTCAATATCATAAAAGCCACATATGAAAAACCCACAGCAAATTTCATTCTCTGTGGGAAAAACTGAGAGCTTTTCCCCTAAGGTCAAGAATATGACAGGGATGCCCCCTCTCACCACTGTCGTTCAACATAGTACTAGAAGTCCTAGCCTCAGCAATCAGACAACAAAAAGTTAAAACTTCACTTGATCAATATCTAGACAAAGGTTGCATGTTAATCTGCTATGGGTATTTGAGCGTATAACTATGACATGTGTTTCAAGTAAGATGGATTTCAATCTATAGTGCATGAAAAGTAATAAATTATTTTAAAATAATGATCAATAGTTTCTATATTGTGATATGAGCCTGTCATTTATAACTTTGTCATAAATCAAAAATTGAGAAACTGAAATATATGTGTAGCGATTGTGACTGATGTCGTTTCAGACCATCTTAACAATCATCATCTCATATAAGGAAAGCATTAACATGTGAATTTGAACCCTGACCTTTGGATCTTAAGTTTTCTTGTTTTATGATTCTTTTAAGGTTTTTCAAGATTCCTTATAGAGGTATAAGATTCCTTGATATGATTCTCCTGTGATTTGGTTGGGAGTGGTTATTATTTCAAACCAGTTTTTTGTTCTTGTTTTTAACTCCTGGAAACAAGTACCTTGCAATTGAAGGAGACTGTTTATTATTCCTCTTTGGGAACTAAGAAGTTAAAACCTTAGGGAATAATACAGCTGCTTTAACTTGCTCATATTTACTGTCTATCCTTTGAAGCTGTACATTGACTATTTTTTCATTTGCTCTTCAGATGGATCCTGTGCAAAAAGCAGTCATTAATCACACTTTTGGAGTATCCATTCCCCCAAAGAAGAAACAAGTTATTTCTTGCAATGTCTGTCAGCTTCGCTTTAATTCGGATGTGAGTATCACCTTTTCATTGTTCTCTGTAGTCTGTCAAGCTCAAAGTCTGATTGTTCTGAATATGTACATCTCGTCATATTTACATCACCTCTAACGGCCACTCGCCTTAGTGGCCTACTTACTTCAGTGGGCCGGATTTTCCGGGGATTCGGATTCAACATTAGAAATTTGAGTAATAGAGTGGCTAATATCAAAAACCAAGAATTCCTCCGTGTGATCAATCACACCCATACCATTTTATGCTTAATCTTGCCAATGATATTCACTTTTCAAAAATCACTAAATAGAAAATTTTTTAAGTTGAAAATGCAATGAATGCTGAAGAAAATTATTGCTATTCCCCTTTATAACAAGTGTTACATTTCATGTGTGTATGCCAAATCATATTAAATACCTGAAGGAACAATTTATTACACAATTTATATTTTCCCAGAACATGGAAATGCAGGGAAACTTTTAAAAATTATTTTAACTGGCCAGCATAACCATCATGCTAAAAAATAAAAATAATAATAATAACAAGAAAAGAGTACAAATCATTTTAAATGTAGGAGTAAGGTAACATGAAATTAAAATAAATAATATTAGAATGTTTGTAATACTCAATTACCAAGTAAAGCCAACGGCCAATGCAAATCTGAATCTGGAGCTATATATTATGTGTTATTTCCTGAGCTACTCCACCTAGAAGCCATCTTCCAAAGAACATGTTCCAGGATTCATGCTTTTTTGCAAATACTAAAATAATGAATACTCTTGTTTGTACATACCAGTAAATGTTTTGCTAATTCTGTATAGGAAACATAATAAAAATTATAGCCACTGGAAAAGAGTGTTTTTATCATGTTTAACATGATTTGTAAAAGTATATTTAATGCAATTTCCATCAAAAATCCAATAAATTTTTTTGGCACTCAATAAAATCTTTCTCAACTCCCTATTCAAGAATTAAAGTGTTTCCTTAAAAATTGAGAACTATATGGTATCAATTCATTAGAAGTCTCAACATTGTCAGCTGTCCCCAGATTCATCTACAGACCCTGTACAATCCCAGTCAAAATCCCAGAGAGCATTTTTGTGGAAAATGCCAAGCTTCTTCTTAAATTACATAGAAAAGAAAAACCCGAGACTAGACCAAGCTTTTAAAAAAAAAAAATTTTCCAGACTTCACTCCTTGATTTCAATAATTACCTTAAAACCTACAATAATCAAGACTGTAATATTGGTGGAAGGATAGGTAGTTACGTTGATCAGTGGAACAGAATAGAGTCCAGAAATTGCCCCAAAGCTGTATGATCAGTTGATCTTTAACAAAGTTGCAGTGACAATTAAGTGGAGAAAGGCTAATCTTTGTAACAAATAGTGTAATTGGATAACCACATGGAAATTTAGAAAAAGAACCTTGAAGGCCATTTCAGACAAAATTCCAAAATTAATTCAAATGAATTATATATGTAACCATGAACTGAAAAGTAAAAAACATCAAGAATAAAACATAGGAGGAAATCCACGTGAACTTGAATTAGGCAAAAGATTTCTTAGGAAACTAAAAGTGTGAACTATAGGGGCACCTGGGTGGCTCAGTCTGTTAAGCATCTGACTCTTGATTTTAGCTCAGGTCATGTTCCAGAGTTGTGGGATTGAGACCCACATTGGGCTCCAGCACAACATGAAGTCTGCCTATCCTTTCCCCCAACCCCATCAAATAAATAAATAAATAAATGTATAAGCTCTAAAAATACTGATATATTAGACATCATCAAAATTAAAAGCTTCTCTTTAAATGACAGTGTTACACTCTTAAGAAAATAAAAAGTGCTTGCTTCGGCAGCATGTATACTAAAATTGGAACGATACAGAGAAGATTAGCATGGTGCCTGCACAAGGATGACACTCAAATTCATGAAGCATTCCATATTTTTGATGGAACATTATTATGCTAAGTGAAATAAGTAAATCAGAGAAAGATAATTGCTATATGATCTCACTGATACTAAGAATTTGATAAACAAGACAGAGGATCATAGGGGAAGGGAGGGAAAAATGAAACAAGATGAAACCAGAGAGGGCGACAAACCATAAGAGACTCTCAATCTCAGGAAACAAACTAAGGGTTGCTGGAGTGGAGAGTTGGTGAGGAGATGGGGTGGCTGGGTGATGAACCCTGGGGAGAGCATATGCTATGGTGAGAACTGTGAATTGTGTAAGACTGATGAATCATAGACCAGTATCCCCAAAACAAGTAATACATTATATGTTAATTTTTAAAAACTTGCACCTCAAAAAAAGGAAAAGAAAAGTTATAGACTGAGAGAAAATAATATAAAACATGTCATTTAAATATTTAAATAAGTTGCAACTCAATAATTAATAAGAAATGGGCAAATGATTTGAACAAGCACTTTACCAAAGAAGAAAAATGAATGGCAAGTAAGTATGCAAAATAGTGTTCAATATCATTAGCCATTAAAGAAGTGCAGACCACAATTACATACCTCTCTACCTATTAATATGATGAAAATTAAACAAATTGGTAAGTGGCAAGTGGCAAGGATGGGGGCAACTGAACTCTAATTCATTGTTGGTAGAAATACAAAATGGTGCAGGGACTTTGGAAAATAGTTTAATAGTTATTTATAAGAAATTTTTAGGAAGTTATAGATAAATTTTCCATACAACCCAGCAATCCAACTTTTAGGGTTTTATCTAAGAGAAATGAAAACTTACGTTCATACATACGTGTCACTTATAGTAGCTTGATGCATAATTGCCTCAAACTGGAATTGAGCCAAATGTCTATCAACTGATGAATGGATCAACAAATAAAAGTATAGTCATACAATGGAATACTGCTTAGCAATAAAAGAAATAATATACTGATAACATCCTACAGAGTGGGAGAATCTCAAAGGCAGTATGCTAAATGAAACCAGTTGAACACAAAGACAATGTACTGTACGGTTGCGCTTATATAACTTTTGGCAAATGACAAAACTATGGGAAAAGAAATCAGATCATTAGTTAACAGGGATGGAGCAAGGCAAGGTTAGGGAATCGACTACAAAGGGTATAAGGGGTATGAGGGAGCTTTTCCAAGTGATGAAAATATTCTGTATCTCCATTTTTGTGGTGGTTACACAACTGTTTTTGTTTTTCAAATCTCATACAACTAAGTACCTAAAAAGGAATTTTACTGTATATAAAGTATACCTCAGTAACCCTGACTTGAAAAAAAAAATCAGCATTGTAGGAGCCATGAAATATTTTGTAAGTAGACTAATTAATGATAGGGACATAAATACTAACTGTATTGAGCCACAATATTACTACTCAATTTAAGGTATAATAATTAAAGAATTTTTGTAAGGAAAGACAGAATAATAAATCCTAAAATAGATCCAAGTATGTTTAATAATTTTGCATAGTCATTATCCAAATTTCTACAGTCACATCACAGGTCTTCTACTCTATATTTTGTATGAGTCCATACGCTGAGAGGCCATGCAGTATAGAACCCTGGGTTAAGAGTCCTTGAGGTGATTTAAATCCTAATTTTGAATTTGATAAATCACTTCACCACCATGGGCCTCAGTTTCCTCTTGTGTCACAACCTAAAATAGACTATGTAATTTTGAGAGGACCATTCCAGCTCTATGATTAAAAATCATTTCCATGGCTTTTCTGTTGGAAGATAGGGTATACAGCAATTGCCCTGCTGGGTATTTACCCCAGAGATACAAATGCAGTAATCCAAAGGGACACTTGCACCCCAGTGTTTATAGCAGCAATGTCCACAATAGCCAAACTATGGAAAGGGCCCAGATGCCCATTGACAAATGAATGGATAAAGAAGATGTGTGTGTATTTATATATATATGTATGCACACACACAGCGGAATACTACTCAGCCATCAAAAAAATGAAATCCTGCCATTCACAACAATGTGGATGGAACTAGAGGCCATTATGCTAAGCGAAAAAAGTCCGTCAGAGAAAGATAATTATCATATGATCTCACTCATATGTGCGATTAAAGAAACAAAACAGGATCATAGGGGAAGAGAGGAAAAAAAATAAGACAAAATCAGAGAGGGAGACAAACCGTAACAGACTCTTAATCATAGGAGACAAACTGAGAGTTGCTGGAGTCAGGGGAATGGGGTAACTGGAGGATGGACATTAAGGAGGGCGTGTGAGGTAATGAGCACTGGGTGTTGCATAAGACTGATGAATCACTGATCTCTACCTCAAACTACTAAACATTATATGTTAATTGAATTTAAATTTAAAAACTTATAAATAAGTAAATAAAGGACAGGGTATAAATACCTTCACCTTACAGGTGGAACAATTAAGACCCAAAAAGAATGACTAAGAGTTTTGTTTTTCATTGTTGTCATGGGTTGGGTTATGGGGGGGCGGCTGCCTTCTTTCTGTGCCCCAGAATTGCTCTGGGAGTAGGTTCAGCTTTGACTTGAGTTTTGTTTGATGTCAGTGATTTTCTTTGTATTTACTAATAGGGTCATGAGAAATGTACACAGGTGAGCATGTGACCACCAGCTTCCTTGTTGCCGTTCAAAAGTTCTGTCGACGGGGCGCCTGGGTGGCTCAGTGGGTTAAAGCCTCTGCTTTCGGCTCAGGTCATGATCTCAGGGTCCTGGGATCGAGCCCCGCATCGGGCTCTCTGCTTAGCGGGAAGCCTGCTTTCCCCCTCTCTCTCTGTCCGTCTCTCTGCCTACTTGTGATCTCTCTGTCAAATAAATAAAATCTTAAAAAAAAAAAAAAAAAAGTTCTGTCGATAATGGAGAAAAATTAAATTTCTGAGTCATGCTTAGACTCTGGGCAGTAAAGCTAAAAAGTCTGGGTGGCAAATTCACAAGTGTGACATATACATGTTCTCAGTGTTTAGTAATGGTGCTATAATCTGCATAACTGAGCTCTGAAACTGAGCATTTTTTATTTGGGGGAGAGTTTATTATTTTATAATTACCCTATTTACATTTTAATGTAAGAATTAAGAAGATGCTCATCCTTATTTTCTTTAATAACATTTCTAAATCAGCCTGAGACTGCATTGGCTTCACTCTTCAGTGTAGAAAATATGTTTATTGAAAAATCTGGAAGGCAGATTTGCACAGTAAACAGACTGCATTCCGCAGTTCTCCATTAGCCATGTAAAATGTACCAGGACTGGCTTCATGCATTAAAATTCAATGTGACCTAGTTTAAGTGTCCCGTAGCCCCCTTTGTCCAGCTTTTATCATCTCAGTAGAACTCCACTGTTGGAAAGCAAAAGGCTACGGCTTTATTTACACGATATACTGTTATGCAAATGAGCAAGCATTAATCACAAACATTTCCCAAATGAACCTTTACAAATTAACACCATTAACTTTGCCAGGGGCAGGCACTACAGTCCAGGAATAATACGTCTTCCCAACTGAGTCCCAGACATTTGCACAAATTTGTGCAGCACCCAAATACCTAGTTTCTTCTTGGCCACCTTCTTTTCCCTAACACGGCTTAAGCTCAGCACCAAGTGAGGCTGTCCCAAACCTGAATGCCCCTTTCTTCTCCAACAAGTGAGGGCACTCCAACTATAGTGGAGTCACAAACTGATAAGCTTAAATCTGAATCTATACCCTTTTGCTGGGAAATTCATTTCTAGAGTTAAGCCTTGCCAGGGAAATAGGTCTCTATCCTCTATGCTGTTCTGTGCTTGGCTTTAAAAAAGACTCTCAAAATTATTGGGCTTTCCATTTTCACGCGAAAAGACTAGAAACAAGAGCTAATGTAGACTTTTAAAATATTTTTTGAGGCTAATGTTTCTCTTTTTGGCTAGGTCGAAAGTTGGCAGATCCCAGATATTTTCTGATTTGCATATTAATTTCAATTCTTTGGACAATAATAGCCAAGGATAAAGGAAACTGATCCTTAAACAGATTTTACACAAAATCAGGGCAACTTGATTTAAAAATAGAGATGATCTCCTTTTATTATTATTGTCTCAGAACACAGTTAATCATAAATACCCTTAATATACTACTGGGTCCTTTATGCTTCATAGGCAAATCGAAACATGAGCATAATGATCTTTTTAATCAAGTTTTATGTACTCTAATTTAGGAATTGACCCTGAAATTTTGATACTCAGCATTAATACGACAATTGATTAAGCATGAGATGTAGTGTCCCTAATTGCTGACCCCACAGGCTTTCATTAGTCATTTGGTGCGAACCCATTTGATGTTTCAAATTTAGAGTATTACCTTTGAAGAGCACTATAAACTTTGAATCACTTGTAGTTCGCGTTTATTTTATCTTACATTGTGGTTTCTCTAGGCTTCTAATTCTGTTGGATTGTTCTTTGTCTTTGTTTCAGTTTTTGGACTTTGGTTATCCAAATAGCTCTACCCCGCATTTTGGCCCACCGTTCTTTTTGCTATGTTCTATTTCCTCATGCCTCACGGCCTAAACAAATGACCTCATGCCATCTCATCGATTTCAGTCAGACTATGTACAAATGGACAGGAAATTAAGGGTTTGCTTAGAAGTTAAAATGTCAGGTTGACCAACCATTTGAGTGGACATTTGGGTGACTCTCCTATTCCTGACTGAAAATCTGTCTGAAATTTCAGGACGTGCAGTCATTCGGGGATCCCCTCAATTCTCCCAGAACTGTACTCTGCGTGTGACCAGTGCGCCGGCTGGGCCTTCACTCAGCCTCCGCATCCTTGTCTTCTTAGCAATTTTCCTGTGAATAAGGTTATTTAAGTAAGCCCTCCTGGTTCTTTCGATCTCTCTCTCTCTCTCTTTTTTATTTTAATCTTATGCCCACTTCCTGATTTCTTCAGCAGTTCAGAGTGCAATACAAACTCTCTGTCTTGCATAAACAGACGGTCCCCATATGCCATCTGTCCCTTCGGAGGCTTTTGCGCCGTTTCTGCTAGAAACCCCGGAGTCCTCGGTCAGCCAGCAGAGATTTCAGCAGTCCTGAGATTAGGGAGAGAGCCACAACCCGGGGCCCGCATAAACGCCCCTTCCCTGTGCTCTTGGCTGACCCTCCATCCCCTTTGGCCACCAGGCCTAACTCCACCTCTCTGCCAGCTGCCGTGGGCTAGCATGTCCCTGCAGCAGCTGCCCTGCCTTCCCGGGGAAGGGCTGAGCGGCCCGGCAAACAGGAACCCGGTGGCCTCTGCATTCGACGATGTCCCTTGCAGCAAAAGCAGAAGAGGCACGTGAACCGCAAGGGCAGCTACTCTCTTTTTCTGAAGGATCAAGCCTAGGAGTCGCCATGTTAGTCCTCCAGGGGATGCCACATTTTGCTATTGGCTGCCTGGTGCTCGCCTTTAACTCTAGTAATTCTGTCCACGAGTTTTCATTGTTTCCCTTTGCCTGTCAAAACTTGTTCTCTTCTACTAAACAACTGCATTCCTCCTTCCTGTGTTCTCCGTCTTCTTTTACCACTCTTCCAACTCTTCTCTTCCTCCCCTTCTTCCTCTTTCTCGGGCACAGAAGTACAACAAATACACCGTTTTCCCCCCATGGTCCTGGGACATGCAGAACGGCTTCATGAAGCCTGAGTTTTATAACTGGATTTGTTGCTTTAAATCCAAAGGTCCTTCACTTGAAAAAATTCTCTAGAAAGTAAAAACAAAACAAAACAAACATGTTGAGCATATTATTTGAAACTCTAACCAGCAGGCTATATTAAAAAAATCGGTTTGTCCTGTATTTCCTGAATTCTCAGACATTGCATTTTGTAGTGCATTACCCCAACTGATATCTCAAGGAAAGCTTTGAACATTCTTATTTCAATATTTGACCTTCCCTACATCACCACGGTCCCATACATCCAACAACTATCTACCTGTATTGATTCTACAGATCAACTGTTAACCGTGCCCTCCTCCCATGTACGTAGACAACCATTGCCTGCCACCCATACACATCTGCTCTATTTCTCTTGAAGCCTGCCAGATAGGGACGCCTGGGAGCCTCAACTGGTTAAGCACCTGCCTTCAGCTCAGGTCCTGATCCCAGGGTCCTGGGATAGAGTCCACATCCGGCTTCTTGCTCAGCAGGGAGCCTGTTTCTCCCTTTGCCTGCCAGTCCCCCTGCTTGTGCTCTCTCTCTCACTCTCTTTCTGACAAATAAATAAACAAAATCTTTAAAAAAAAAAAAACCCTCCAGATAGCAGTTTTCTTAGTCTATTCGTTTATTGTATTTATATATAAATACAATATATATAATGATATCTATACTTTATATGTGTATATATATCTTTATATTATGTATAATTTTATATATATATATAGATTGATATGTAATTTGTTGAGTTTTTGTTTTAAAGAATTGATGCTGATAAAACATGAGGGGCAGAGTTTTAAAAGTACTGGTGCCTCGGTGGCTAGGTTTTGCCTGTGTTAGTATTGTCCTCCCATTCAGAAATGAAATAAGCCATTGGAGTTGGTCTTCACTGAGAAGTGAGTTTAGGATGAAGGGGTTTGGAGAAAACCATACATAACCTGAATTCTGCAGCCGATGAGTAAATAAAGAGATGCCAAGGGATGATAATCTTATTGCTGGTTTGGGACCCAAAAAGCTAGTTGCAGGGCTTACAACTATCTGCTATTAAGCAGTACAAATTATTAGATAAATGAATAAATTTATAAGTTTGAAAAACCAACTGATTCTATCAAGAAAAAGTCAGAAGATAGAAGGAATCAATAGCATCAAATGGAAATCTAGAAAATGATAGCCTGCTTTTGTCAAACATTTTACACATTTTTCCCATAAATAAGACTATTTATATTGATTCTTAGGTGTGGAGGGTAGCGAAGCAGATAGGAGGTAATTAAAAGCATAAATCTCAGGAGCTTAGGAAGGTAATTCTCTGCTTTGCAGACAGAACTGACAAAATGATGAACATTTTTTGCTTCAACTTGACAGAAATATAGCGAGGTTCTAGGGAAAAAGAACATGCCGAGCTCAAAGTTGTCTTCAATAACTCTGTTTAACAAAGCTCTTAACAAAGTGTGGTCAGCTTTTTTGAAGCATATAGTAGTTACTTATTAAATTTTTTTTTTAAAAACTTGCCTCCAAAGTAGGTGGATGATATTACAAAAATGCCACAGTCTTTCCCAGCACACCCTGCATTTGGATAATTTTAAATTCATCACTGAAGGAAAAACTAGGATAAAAATGAAGTTTCTTTAAAAGATGAGCATTAGGGGTGCCTGGCTGGCTTCGTCAGTTAAGTGTCCAACTCTTGATTTTGGCTCAGGTCATGATCTCAGGGTCCTGGGATCGAGCCCCATGTTAGGAGAGTTTGTTTGTACCTCTCCTCGCCCCAACTTGGGTGTCCTCTCTCTCTCTCAAACAAATAAGTAAAACATTTTTTTTTAAAGGTGAGCATTATGACTTAAAAAGACTCATCAGATCCTATATTTAACTAATGAGGAAATTATGCAACACAAATAATTCAGTATCTTCTGACTTTTCTTAAAATACATTGAGGCCTCACATGATATGCTACTTTAGGTAATCATACATTTTCAGTAATATTCAAAGTTAGGATGATCAGCCAATATGATGCTGTGAAGAATAATAGCAAGTATGAATGTTACAAGGAAAGTACCAAAAACCACACCCACGTATCAGAATACATTTTCAACAGAAACCATTCGGTATCTACAATTCACTGTCAATACTACAAGCTTTGGTACGTTTCCATTAATAGAGGTTTGCTGAGCAAGTTTTTTTTTAAAGAACTTTATACATTTTAAAGATTTTGTTTGAGAGGGGGAGGAGAGAGAGAGAGAGCGTGCATGAGTGAGTAGGGGTGGGGGGTGGAGAGAAACCAACCAGACTGCGCTGAGCAGGGAGCCTGACAAGGGGCTTGATCCCAGGACCTGAGTTCATGACCTGAGCCGAAACCAAGAGCTGGAAGCTCAAGCAGCATAACCACCCAGGCTCCCCTGCTGAGCAAATATTAATAACACCTTTTAAAAACACCGTGGGACTTCTTTCTTCCTGTGTGAAATCCCTGTGTTAGTAATTCTTGTAGGCAAGAGTAAGTTGCCTGCAAGAATTGTAAGTTCTTCAGTGAAAAACTTACTTAACATATAGTTAGAAATCAGGCAGAATTTTGAGGCTGAACACCTATAGGTTTCCGAAATAACTAGCTGCTGGTTTAAAGTTCATATTTAGGCTTTGTGTAGGACATGTTTGCTTTCCCATAGCTTGTCTTATATTCTGTATGCCTGTATGGGCAACTGGCTATAATTTTCACAACCTTAAAACAAGGAAAAAGTATCACTTATGTAAGACAAAAACAAAACAAAAAGCTGGATGCAACAAGATGTAAATCTGTCTATCCAGTGCTTTCAAGTTAATGCAATTCAAAACATCCTGCAAAGGGGAAAACTTTTAGCTACTTTCATATCTCAAGCAGAAATTTGAATAAAATGTGATGACATTTTCTCAAGAGGCCAGAGAACTTCAGATACGGTGGGTCAGCATAAAGATCATTTTGGGGGGAAAAACCTGAATTTTATGATACATGGCTCAGATTGAGGGTGGGAGAAAATAGCATCTGAGGAAGCATTGCTTTAGCCAATTACTAAAAATTTCAAGGTAGGAATCTTCGTTGGAAAAAATAATGTTGCTGGTTAATGTGACTTCTTCAAGGAAGTAAAGAAGCAGTGAACTTAGCCTGAGACAGAAGAGTGTCAAAATAGTTCCTGCCCAGAAAGGTGGATTCAAGAAACAGAGGACAGTTTCTCTATCCTCATAGACCCAATTATCTTGCTAGGGAAACAAAACAAATACACTTAGAAACACCGCTAAACTGTATAATGTTAACTGTAGAGTAGTGTACATCTAGACGAGGAGTCAGCACAGGGGCTGGAATAATCAGAAAGCTAGCATGTATGGATGCCTGTTTCTCTGCCGGGCTCTGTAGTAGATGCTCTCCACATACATTATCTCTGTATTTGCACAGAGGTTCGTGGACGAGATGAAACCATGAAAAGCTTGAGAGAGAGGAGCCTGGGTGGCTCAGTTGGTTAAGCATCTGCCTTTGGCTCAAGTCATGATCTCAGGGTCTTGGGATCCAATGCCATATGAAACCTCCCCGCCCCCGTGTTGGGCTCTCTGCTCAATGTCTGCTTCTCCCTCTGCCTCTGCCCCTCCCCGGCTTGTGCGCTTGCTCATTCACGCGCGCGCTCTCTCTCTCTCTCAAATAAATAAAATCTTTAAAAAAAAAAAAAAAGGTTGAGAAATGGTCAGGATGAGGGAAGAGAATTGAAGAATTATAAAATACTAGAACTAAAACAGATGGGGCTTCTCAAGGAGGCAATCTATGTATAGGCCACAGGGGGTCCATGAACCCTCCAAAATTATGCAAAATGTTGCCTATCTGCATACCTGAAACCAGGATTATTTAACATGATGATTAAAGTGATTGAATCTTTCATTCTTGCAGAGTGAATGATCCACAGCTTCCTTTGGCAAAATGTTCCAGGATTTAATGATTTTTAGTGGCTAGCATTTCATCTAACCTAAATCTTGAAAGAAAGAATAGGAAGGAAAGGAAGAAGAGAGAAAGGAAAAGGAATAGAAAGAAAAGGGAAAGGGAAGAGGAGGGGAGGACAAAGGAGGGGAGGGGAGGACAAGGAAAAGAAAAAAGAAAAGGAAAGGAAAGGAAAAGGAAGGGGAGGGGAGGGGAGGGAAGGCAAAGGAAGGGAAAAGAAGCGAGACCTTGGTCTTTTTTTCTCTCTCTCTCTCTTCAGCTCTGTCTTCTAGGGCACATGGAGAGAAAATGTTGTATTCACTAATTCTGAGAACTCCCAAGAATAAGCCACTCTATTAAGGTTATGACTTTTGGGAGCAGAGAATATTATTTGACTCTTACTATTTGTGTTTCCTTCAGATAGAAGTGTATTTTAACTCTTAAGAATAAGACCATGTTACTTTACCGAACACTTCTAACACCAGAAGCAGATAATTTTAACGTTGCCTCTATAAAACAGTCCCTTTCAGAAAAAAATATTTATTTACATGACTAGTAATAAAAGCCAAGTGCTCCGGGGTGGCTCAGTGGGTGAAGTGTCGGCTCAGGTCATGATATCAAGGTCCTGGGATGGAGCCCAGCATCACTGGGCTCCCTGCTCTGCGGGGAGTCTGCTTCTCCCTCTCCCTCTGCCCCTCCCCCCCTTGCTCATGTTCTCTCTTTCTCTCTCACTCACTCTCTTTCTCTTTCCCTCAAATAAATAAAACATTTAGAAATAATAATAATAAAATTTAAGAAATAAATAAAAGCCAGCAAAAAACTCAGAGACTTCTTAAAGTTTTAATATACTACTAGACCACTTAATATTATAGTATAAAAAGGGAAAAAAGTTAAGGATTGATTCTTCTTACTTATATTAATATATTTTTAAATGAGAAAAAACTTAAACCAACATATTATTCTGTCACAGTAATGAATAATATTATAGTAATAAATAAATGAATTATAATAAAATCAAAATTACACAAAAGATATAATTTACATATGTAGTGAATTATACCACTGATAGTTTATGTTCTTCTTCATTGCTTAGTTTTAAAACACATAACTTTAAAAGAAGCATAAATTTCAATTTTAAAGATAGGCGTTAATAAAATCAATAAGCTAAATTCATATTTATATGAATATAATATAAGCTAAAATTCATATTTACCAAACAAGAATAATGCACCTCACAATAGTTACTGTCTCACTCCTAAATTTTAAACACAAAAATTCTAAGCAGTCATGTAAAATGAGAGAATTGAAATATGTTAAGCTCTATTTCTTCATCTTTACAATCACTGTGCTAGCCTTGTTTATTTCAGATCAGCTAGTGAAATGCCAGGATACGAGCTGCACAGTTTTTACAAACTTGAACTACATCTGAAATGAACTTAAATGATTTTTAACCATTAAGAAATTAATTTCCAAATAATAGGTTAGCAGAGTCCTTGTGCCTTGGAAGTTCAATTCTGTAACTGCAAGTTCTCTACATTAACTTCCATGTAGTTAATTAAAAGAGAAGTGACAAAAACGTGCTGATTTTGTTTGCATATATATTATTAAAATTCATCTGTAACTGCAGCAATTGTTTAGAATGTAGACGAACAGATTTTATTTTCAGGAAGATTATTTTAAAACTATGTCTAGAATTGCCAGCATGTATTGATATTTAATCAGAAGGAGGAGGTCTTCATTTGATTACGGCCACTCTTGATAACCTACATCTTCACTGTATTAGTCACTTAGTCTGAGAGTTTTATTATTACTTTTAAATTATTTACAGACTGGACAACCCCTTATTTCCTGGATCTGAGGTAGGCAGCCTCACTCGCTGTGTACCAGTGACATTTGTTATTCAATTTATAGGAATTCTAGTTCTGCTTTAAATGCATGTTACATTCAACATGCAAGATGTGTAGTGCAGACTTAAAATCAGCAAGTAGTTTTCTTTTTATCCTTGATCCTGCCCACTGAGTGTCCTTTGATATGTAGCTTTCATTATTTCTGACCTATGAGCTTGAGGTGATTACCTGGTTTTTGCTCTGGGAAGAAATATCACAGTGTATTATTCGAGAGACGCCTATGGAATCCTTTAGGCAATGACTTATTTGTTTATGTCATGACTTTTTATTGACTTCTTTAAATATCATTCATGAGGAATGGAAAAGGATTCGCTAATTGGGCTGGTTGTTACAGTTTTGTAATTTAAATTGTTTAAGGCAACAAAATGTCCTATATGCACTTTTAAACTAAAAATACCAACAATCTCTTTTTATGATTTAATTTATACATTTACACAGATGGTCATAGAAGGGGGTATTCATTAACATCTGTAAATGCTGAGAAAATGATGAATATCTATATTTATAAAATGCCAGAGTAGAATTACTAAGTGTGCAGATGTAGATAAAGAACACAAAATTTGAATATCTGAAAGACATTCTCTTCAAGCTAGTTTTCTAAAGATCTAAACACTGAGTAATTGTATTTTGCATAAATTTCCATTTTTATAGATGTAATAAATTCTTATTAATTTGGACTACATTAATTAGGAATTTGTGATAATTCAGGTATAAGCTGAATTGTACTTTTGTTTGGTCCAAATTCGTTCTTCAAAGATAATGCAAATGAGTGTTGCAAAAGCGATTGAAGCATAGATTTAGAACACCTATGGAACCAATTTTTTCAGGCTTACTTAAGCACTTTAAGGGCACTGATTAAGATATAAACAATGATATCATTTAAAATAATCTTTTATATTTTAACAAATTACCTAAGAATCTCTAGTAGCTAATAGTTACCAACTAACAGCATTTCTTCAAAAATGTTCTACATTTCAACTTTTTTTTTACCATTTCATTATGCCCTTTACCGAAATTAGTCTGCTTTATTGAGTTTTTTCTGAAATTATGACCATTTAGTAATACCTAATACTATTCTCTTTCTTAAAGCAAATGAATGTATTTGTGACTTGATTAACATTTTTCTGAAAGTCTCTCTCTTTTTTTTTTGGAGGGAGATACAGTGTGAGATTGGTTGTGGGGTGTGAATGAGCCAGCCGAGGGGGGGCAAAAGGAGGGTACAGAAGGAAAGAATCCCAAGCAGACTCCATGCTGAACATGGAGCCTGAGGCAGTGCTTGATTCCAAGACCCTGAGATCATGACCTGAGCTGAAATCAAGAGTCAGACACCTAAGCAACTGAGGCACCCAGGCGCACCTCTCTGAAACTCTTTTGAGTCAAGTGTTTTAACTTAGATAATATCCACATTTTATGTTTCCAGCCAAAGAGACATTGCTTTGAGGGATGTTTATCCAATTTGTCTACACTGATCGAGTTAACTGAATGATCAATAAATCACTGATTCTGTGTTCTGACCTGAGGCTATCTTGATAGGCAAGGGAGGAAACCACTGTATTTAAGAATTATTTTACCAATAACTGAGTGATTAGTGTATTATGAAGTTTCTCATTCCACATTGAGACTGATCAAGAAGCCAGACCCCCGAAATCATACCAGCTGGTGACCCCCTCTTCAATCCAATGCTTTGAATCACAGGCGGCCATCAGTCAGCAAATCTGGAGGAAATATGAGGTACTCATTTCACTTTGGCGCCTTTTTACACCAAACTCTTCACTCTCTTAGTCACCTAGAATTCTTAAAATTCAGGTTTCTAACTGGTTATGCACATTTCTAGTCTAGTTCTTACCACTTGCCCCTTTGCTCGTCAGGCTGCAGCCGCAATGGATTCTCTTTATTTCTGTAAATCTACCAAGCTGCTTCTGCCCCTCCCACTTTGGTCTAGTCTATACTCCTCCTTCAGGTGTCACCTGAAGCTTTTCTAGACTCCCTGGTCTAAACTAGCCCCATTCCCAGGAATAATTTTATAGCACCCACTTATTTTTCTTTATTAAATGTATCACAGTTGGTAAAGAGGTTTTTATTTATGTGACTATTTGTTTAATAACTGTTTCTAGCGCACACACACATACACACAATTGTTGACTCCAGAAGGACAGGGAGTGGGTGTGTTTTGTGTATTGCTGTCTCCCTGGTGCCTAGCATGGAGTGTGTGTATATATTTCTTGAATTAATAAGTGGTCCTAAAGGGGATTTTTTTGTCTTTGACTTATGACACCCAAGGATTGGTTGAAAATTACTGAATCCATTCTCTACAATAAAAACTATACCTTACATTACCTTAAAGGACACAACCCCAGAACTGGGTTTGCCTCTAGATTTTCCTAAGGTAATGAAGGTCATCTTTACCAGAGTGACAAAGGGAGAAAGTCTATTCTGTTTTGGATCTTCTCCTGTGAAGGGTTTTTCCGGGTTTGCTTCAAAGATGTACTGGTTAAGAGTCTAATCTTTTAATCCTGGGTTTGAATCCAGGGTCTTTCATTCCTGGCAATGTAATATTGGACAATTACTTAACTTTTCAGAGTCTCTTGGTCTAATAATACCTGCCTCACATGGCTTTGTGAGGATTAAATGAGGTGTTGTCTGTAAAGTACTCAACACAGTGTCTGGTACACAGCAAACAATACAGGTTCACTATTTGTCACTATTTTTTTTTAAGATTTTATTTATTTATTTATTTGTCAGAGAGAGAGAGAGAGAGAACACAAGCAGTCAGAGTGGCAGGCAGAGGCAGAGAGAGAAGCAGGCTCCCTGATGAGCAAGGAGCCCAATGTGGGACTCGATCCCAGGACCCTGGGATCATGACCTGAGCCGAAGGCAGAGGCTTAACCCACTGAGCCACCCAGGCATCCCTATTTGTCACTATTTTTATTATTGACTTCAGAGTAGCTTTTGTAACTGCAAACATGTTGTGTTTGCAATCTTCAGGCTGATGTGTTCTGTCTATGGCTCTGCAGTCCTCAGTTCTTTGAAGTGGTGGGTGAAGCACTATGATTTCCTTGGGACAGTAGCTATAAATAGATCCTTTATTTCACACAAACATGGCCACCACCTTTCTGAGCAACATTATCAGATATTCTTCCAGAACACAAAGACCTCAGATTACACTATTTTCCAGTCATTTTTTGAGGTTATTGTGAAATTATAGAAAAGTATTTTAATATTTAAGATGTGGTCATACTTCAGTAAGACTGTAGTTTGTCTTTGATAGTTGTGTGTGTGTATTTTTATTTTTCCTTCGTTCTTTTAATTATCTTTCCTTTTTACTTCCCTTCACTTCTATGTTTTATTACTTTCTTGTGTATCCAGCTTTTCTGGTGCCTTTTCTGTACCTGGTGCAGACTTCTCTTCCTCATATTATCTATTAAATGGAGCTGCTTCTTAAGCTTCTTTCCTCAGATAGGTTTCTTCCTCTCTATTCTTAATTCCATGGGAATCTCATCCGTCCCCAGAGAGTTGCATCTATCATCTTACCATGTGGTTCTCAAATGGGGGCTCTCTAAGCCCCAGCCTCTCTGCTCAACTACCACTTGCATTTCCAGTTCTTTGTTGGGCCTCAGCACTTGCCTGCATTAGAAACCTAAATAGAAGATGCCCAAACTGAGTTTTCATTTTCCTTTGCACATTTCCCCATCCCACCATAACTTCATTTTTTTGTTGTTTTTAATCACTTCAACATTTTCCCAGTCATTTGGGCCTGAAACTTTTAGAGTGAACTCTAAGTACTTTTCTTCTTCAACCTTTAATTCTTTGCAAAATAATAAAGATTCTTTCTTCATTCATTCTTTCATTCATTCATTCATTCATTCATTCATCTGTCAATGTAAACAGTATCTATGAAATACCTAACGTGTCTCAGGCAGTGTGCTGAGTACAAGGGATGCAATGAAGAACAAAAATCTTGTAAGTACAAGCCTAATAAAGGTGTCTAGTTGGGGAAGATGTGTATTAATCAAATTATAAAAATTAATTATTTATTTTTAGTTGTGAGATGTGCTATGAAGAAAGGAATTTAAAGAGTTGGATATGGCCTGGTCTGGGGCATCATGGAAGGCTTCCTAGGGAAGAAATGTTTGGGCTGGCTTCTGTAGGAAAAATGGGAAATAATTAGGAAAAGAGAAAAGGGGTAGTATTTTAGGCATGTGCAAAAGGATGGAACCATAATTATTTTCCACCCACACTCCATTTCAGTTCCTCAGAGAATGACAGAGCTGCTACCAAATGAAACTCAAGGTAGGTAACAAGTAGGCCATGTAGGTCTTGCATATGATTATTTTAGATTTTAAACCACAAATAGTGAAAAGGGTATTGAGGATCTTAGGCAGAGGAATGACATGATCAGATTTGCATTTTGAAAATATCACTCTGGCTGGCTGCCATGTAGAGAACAGATTGCAAGAGAGCAAGAGGGGCTTTTGAGTGAATCACTTGTCTAGTATCACAGGAGTTTGGTTTTGAACTTATGTGTAAAGTGCTTTGAGTTATCCAAGTGAATAGTCTAGTTCTGGAGCTCAGAAGAGAGATGTAGACTGGAGAGGTAGAAACCAGGAAATTATTGCTGTAGAGGTGGTTAGGGAATAAGACTGATCTCTTGTTTGGAAGGTTTTGTGTGAGAAGACAAGAAGGCCTACAACTGAGCTTTGGAATATATCAACATTCAGTGACTAGGCGGGGCGGGGTGGGGGGGACATGCTGCGAATGCTTCTGAAAGGAAAATGGGGGAAATGCTGACTTAGGAAAGAGCCAGGGAAAGAATACCTTCCAAAGAAGAGGCAAGGGGTTAGCAGGGTCAGGTATACGCTATTGCTCAGGCAAGATGAGGAATGGAAGATGTTCTTGGTTTTAGCTTGTAGGGCACCAGTGTCTTGGCGATATCTGTTTCAGGGAATTAAAACGGACCGGATTCAAGTAGAGAAAATGAAGATGTGCACACAATTTAACAAATTAGTCTGTGAGAGGGAGCGGAGTGATAGGGTGAAAAGTTAGGGGTGAATGTGGGTTGAAAGATGATTCATTTGGGTTGGGGAGATTAGAGCTTGTTTAGACCTTGATCATAAGGATTTATTTGGGAGAGGAGGATTGAATATAAATGTTAAAAAGAAAAGGGATCATAGACTTGGGGAAAGCAAAAAGGAACAGCATCTCTGAATTGAGAGATGTACCTTAATAGGAGGAATAGGAATATATTTCTATAAAAAGCTCTGGCTTTGGGTGTATAGTGCTCCTGAAATTTGAAATCTGTGTATTTAAGAACACTATTACTCCCTGTCTTGCTTTCTAGGTCTTACTCTCCTGTCTTTTCTCTCCTTCTAGCAGGTCTTTGCTGCTATCAGATTTGACTTTGAACCCTTATTATCTCTTGCCTTAATGACTGAAACAGCCTCCTTTTAAACTCACCCTGTACACGTACACACGTACACACGTAGCTTGTCCTCCACACAAGAACCAGAGTAATCTTTTCACAAACAGAAGTCAAACAAGGTTACTTGTCTGTTCAAAACACTGTAGGAATTTTCCAGCTCCTCAGATTAAAGTCAAAATCTTACATGGCCATTTGCTGTTCACTGGACCTGAAATGCTTTTCTACCATCTATCTACCTGCTTAACTCCCTCACTTCATTTAGGTCTCTCTACAAATGTTCCCTCAGTACAGAAACATCTCAATACCTAAAATGGCACCCCATCCCATCAGAGTCTACTTGTCTTAACTTTCTGGATTGTTTCTGTAGCATGCCCTAACATATTCATAAATGTATCGCTTATCACTTAATCACTTAACTGTATCTATATATATTTATATTTTATTAGCCATCTCCCATGATAGAATGTAAGTTTTACTAGACCTGCATCCCACAACACTTAAAATTATGCTTGAAACATAATAGGTTTTCAATATGCATTTGTTGAATGAAAGACTGAATGAACACTCCGCTTTAAATTCTGCTTTTAGAAGATTTTCCCTGCTCTGTCCCATTTATATTATATTCAATTCAAAAACTTTTATTGAGTCCATACTATACAATAGGTACTTCAGAAGACTCAGAAATGAGTAAGACAGAGTCCACCTTAATGATTTTCATACATTATATGAACAACCAGTATTGTGATTATTACTGGTGAATAGAACTTTTAGACAACATTACACAGAATCAGAAACTAGAAGTCCACTTGGCTGATTATACTGAAATATTTTTATATGTATGGGTAAATCAAAGTCAAAGGCATTTTTATTTTAGTTTTATCTCCAGGAGACCAATTTCACATTTGTTAGAAGGTTGACCAGATTAACCTGCAATGAAAATTTCTAGTTTAATCTGGTACTTTAGAGTACAGACAACCTTAATATGACTCAGGTTGGCTAAGTGACTGCTAAATATGTATAGTTTCATTATTTTTTCTTAGTTTTATCTCTGTACTTTGAAAGGATATGGTATTAATCTTTACATTTACATATTCTCTTAATTTTGAATTACAAAATGTCGCTCAGTTTTAAGAATTGGTTTAAGGCTTTGGGGTATGAGTTTTAACAAACCATTCTGTAAAAGATTTTCAAATGAGTAATGATACATAAATAATATATTAAATGTACATAAGATATTGCTAAAGCCGTTCTTCAACCAATTTTCTGATCATTGAACTTTCAGAGTTACTGTGCCACTTTTGTCTACTTTAGGGATATTATATATCAAATATAAAGAGACATAATGCAAATTCTAATTTTAGATTTATTTTGTATCATTTATGTAAATTTCCTTAATATGGAAATGGAAGAAAATGTAATACCTTCTAGACTGATTAAAAATTAATGTGTGGAAGCCTGGGAGCCTAATTTAAAAGACCATCAGAAGACTTGAATTAGTTAGCTGGAGAGTCACAGCTTTGGTGCGTAGATTTAAATTATATTGCATTACTCATCACTGAGTACCAAAAATCGTTCTTATAAAGCACATAATGGCAATCTATTTCCCCACTGAAAGATAGCAGCACTCTCACACATGTTAGATACTTAGAATGTAAGTGGAAAATCACTATAAACTCTGAGATACCCTTCTTTATATTTCAAGCTAGCTGAGAATTATTAACTAAAATTTCCCAGTTTAATATAAAATGTGAAAATAATTAGGGAGAGGTAGACAATTTCCACTTGGAATACTTTGGGGAAGATCATAAAATAAATGAGTTAAGAATATTAAGTAATTATTACCAAATCCTTAATGTTTGGTAGTATATTATATAAAAATAAAAGACAGTATCCATGTGTTTCATAAAAATTCTAAGATTTAAAAGTTCTAACACATTAGGTCCCCATATGCATAATTCTTTGAAAAAATTAGATATTTTTATAAATTATAAGTGTTCTCATTATTTCATACTCAAGATCATGTTAGTGTACAGAACACTACTTTCCCATTTTCAGCGTAATAACTTGGAGAATCTGGTTTATAAATGCATTCTGTGTAGAGTTCATGATTTGCTCCCCTTAGGATTTGGGAGAGACATTAAGGGCATATTTCTCCAGGGTTTATTTAAACTTCTCTTATCTCAACTGAAATCTAGAACAAATACTAAGAGTTTACACATACATTTATCATTAAATTGACTCAGATATTAACCCTCGACCCAGAAGACAAAGTAAATATACCCTTCAAAATTGTAATATGAAATGGAGAAGTAAGCAGTCTTATTTTCTTAGGGTAAGCATTTCAGATACTTTCTGTGGAATTTCTAACTAAAGTGTGATGATGGTGAAGAAATCATGGCATTAAATAAATCTCATTTCTTATCCATTATTTATGTTGGAAAAATTCTCATAAACCTCCTTCCTGGGGCGCCTGGGTGGCTTAGTCGTTAAGCATCTGCCTTCGACTCAGGTCATGATCCCAGGGTCCTGGGATCAAGCCGGCATTGGGCTCCCTGCTCCGCAGGAAGCCTGCTTCTCCCTCTCCCACTCCCCCTCTCTGTCTCTCCCTCTGCTTGTATTCCCTCTCTCATTGTCTCTCCCTCTGTCAAATAAATAAAATCTTTTAAAAAACAAACAAATAAAGAAAAACCTCCTTCCCTTAGATTGCTGGAGGGAAAAATCTTTTTAAAAATACAATCTCTGTAATTTGTAATACTCATGAATAGAATTTGGAAATTAATATTCTGGGACAAACTTTACCTTGACACATATATATGGTTGAGTTGTTTTTTAACTATGGACTTATTTGAAAAAAAGGAGAGAACAGGAGGAGGGAGCAGAATTCAATGAAATGACATGATTTGGTTTCATCTAAAAGGATTTGGGGTCAGATCACAGCTGACATAGTCAAGCTCAAATAACTAACTGTCCCTTTAATGCCCTGCTGTACTCAATCCTAAACTAGAAACATAGGGTCTCATTGGATATTGAGGGAAAGAATCTTAGATTGCTGGGAATCTTCCAAAATTAATAATCTACCTTCACCTAATTGAGATATAAAACTCACTGGGAAAATGATGCAAAAATTTTACTCAGTGGCTACTCTGCAAGGACAATTTTATTAAAAAAAAAAACTTTTTCTTTAAAAAAAGCCACTTTTGCTGTATTCCAGATGATTTTAAACTCAGACGATAGTGTTTTTCTAATTTATTGTATAAATTCTGTCATAGTTCTTAGGTCCATTTATAGCTTCTCCATGTTTCAATGTGTAAAGTAATTCCACCAATGAATCATGCACCAGAAAAGAAACACTAGCATCGAGACTTTAGCTGCATTTGAAAAATTAACTTGATAACTTGAAGCCCACTCAGGATTTTGGCATTTTAAGAAATGAGTTAATTTGCCTACATGAGAATGTTTTGATAATGTGAACAAATATATATGTAATGCTTGTGTATTCAAATAGTGACATTTTAAAGCAGCAGCAGCAGCCAAAGAACTCCACTTCTGTCTAATGATATTGGATAGAATGTAAATTAGACCCAAAGAGAATTAGCAGTCTAGTGTGCACATCATTTCTTCCTAGACAGCCACTACTTTTCTCTTTAGTCATCTAGAAATATTTGGAGCTGATGGGGTTTTCTACATATGTAGAAATGTAAAGCCATTAAATGTGAAAGTCCATGGCCGGAACCCAGGCTCACAGGAATTCAGAGATCACATTTGCTCACTCCCAGAGTTCTGCAACGCGAAAAACTCTGGACAGGCTCCAGCAACCTGGAGTGTTGCACTTAACTATAAACTAGAAATTAGCAAAAACATCATGTCCTTCTATGCTAAAGTCTCATATCGGTTATAATTTTTGTCTAGACTTTGTTTTCAACAGATCTCAATAGATTGAGGATTGAATGAAATGAATATCAAAACTGGTAGTATGTCGTTACTGATACTGTAGGCCTTACAACGGCAAATATCAGCAGAAAGACTTACCAGCCATCTCTGGATTCAGTAAGCTGTGTTCTTGCATCTTGTGTCTTATGTTTCATATGCTATAGCTCTGTCTCTGAGTGTGTGATTTTGTCAATGCAGCAAGTATATGCGAACAGCATTTTCATAGTTAGTAATAGTCTGTGTTAAAGCAAAAATTCAAATAATTATTTAGCTAATACTCAGTAGTCTTTAGTTTGATCCTTAATATGTTTAACTGTAATATTTTTAAGTGTCATGCTTTTATCTCAAACAATTATTAAAGCTTCAATAGAAATAATTTAGTTCTTATAATACAGGATTATAGTTTGGAGCAGAGGATAAAATCTGTGATGTAAAAGCCACAGCCCACTTTATAACCATTTTCTCTATAAAATGCCTACAAAAAGAACATTTGTTTTTCTAATTGTAGAACACTTTTACACATTTTCTCTTTTACAGGGGATAATAATTTTCAGGGTAGCACAATGCAGCAGCCTTTCCTTCTTGTTCCTTATTATCTGTCTGTGTTCTAGTGATGCTGAGAAGCCGACATACCCCAGGAATACAGCATAGTTCACAGGACTTCACTACCCTAGCACATGCTGTTCCCTCTGCCTGAAATACCTCCCTCTCCCCCTTCTGCCACTTTAGAACAGTGCCCCCAAGAGCCGGCCCCAACTGTGATGCCTCTTTTTCCTGAAGCTTCCATCATCACCTCCAATCCGAAGGGATTTACCTCTCGTAACTTCTATCCTTCCTTGTTACTCTTTACATCCCATTTTATAATTCCACTCTTTGGTCTGAGTTGAGGCTATTTGCATGCATGATTTTTCCTTGCAACCATTCTTGTGAGTAGAGGTCTTTGTTTTTAATTTTTCTGGATGTCTAGCACATGGCAGGTATTAAATAATTCTTTGTGCAATAATAATAACGTTTTCCCCTTGTTAGTGTAGCCTGTGTTCATTTGACGTCTTTTTTATTTGACATTTTAGTTTATAGAGTTTCTCTGAAAATTAACTGACCTCTGTTATTTCCCATATAACACCACTTAACATCCTGAAATCTAAGGTCTCAGAAAAATAGACACCAGTAGTTCCAATGATGAACTTTCTTTAATGAGGGGAAGAGTTCTAATTACCTTTTTAAATGCAACAAGATGGGTTCTACTGGTAAATAAATGGTTGAGGGCTTTCTCTAGTAATATTGCTCTTCCCCACTTTGTAAGTTTGCGTTTTTCTTTCTAAAAAGGTGAACACAGTTTCAAGTTGTGTTTCTGGGGTGCCTGGGTGGTTCAGTGGGTTAAAGCCTCTGCCTTCGGCTCAGGTCATGATCTCAGGGTGCTGGGATGGATGGAGCTCCACACCATGCTCTCTGCTCAGCACGGAGCCTGCTTCCCCACCCCCACCCCCTCTCTACCTGCCTCTCTGCCTACTTGTGATCTCTGTCTGTCAAATAAAATAAATAAATAAATCTTTAAAAAAAATAAAGTTGTGTTTCAAGATCCTAGACATGTCTCTGAAGTCCAAGTTAGAAACAAGGTAAAAATCAGAAATGGGAGCACAGTGAATTTTAGATATTTTTAGTGTTATGTTTTTATTTTTAAACCAATACATCATCTCATTCTTTTTCGTTTTTGTTTGGACCACTGGGGTCCTGAGAGATGGAGAGGATTTGGGAAAGCAAAAGACTATAGTAACAAACATGGAGATAAACAAATGAGAAAATTCTGGGATGTCATTTTCTGTCAAATCTCTTCCTCTACCAGAAGATGGTCTGGTTGCTACTGGGGTGACATGTGAGAGAAGAGCATAGATCCTGAGGTATTCTTGTGTGGAGGTCAATATGGCGGTTTAGGCAACTCTCTAATTCTGACAATTCTTGGCAAGAGGTTTCTTTGCCCATTGCCAGTTAGGGGCACAGCAGTACTTTTGGCAGAGAAGCAGAAAGCAGGCCAGTAGAGCTAGACAAATATGTGCCTGCCATTCAGTCACTGAGGTGTAAAGCAAGTCAATTTGGTCAACCAGGTCTCTCAGAAGTGACACAAGAGCTGTTGTTGATTGGGCTTGATTTGTGTTCCCTAGTTCATGGGTTTTCTGGCTCTTGTCCTTGTTTCTTTCACTCCTCAACTAAGAAGAGTCCTAGATAATGAAGTCAGGTTAATCGTGTTACTATTAACAGTGTCTCAGTTTCACTTGAAGATTTGCCCAGGATTTGGAAGCTGTTGACACTGCCCCAGATACAGCACTGAGGAGAGCAAAGTGCTACTACCAAGAATACCACATGGCAATTGGAAAGATGCCAAATGTGAATGAGTGGTGCCTGCCACTATCTTTATTCCATGAGTCCTTCCCAAATAACATTGAGTAGAAGCTAAGCTCCCTTGCTGCACTTCTCTCCATGCCCCAGAACTCAAAAGGAAAGTGGATCGTGGCTCTGGAGAGTTCTTTCCATCTTGGCATCTAGCAAGGTGTCACTTAGCTGGATCTTTATCTCAAGTGCTAATTGATGCTGTTAACTTTCTGCAGTGATGCCAGGAAATTGTAATGAGGAAATGACACTCTGCTTATCTTGTGCTAGGAGGTTTTATTTAGAGAACCATATGTTTACTTAGCTGGAGGGCACTAAAGTAACATTGCATATTCCGTATACTTGGAAAGATGAGTTATTAGGTATCCTGATATCATGTAGAAATTGTTATATACCTAAACGACGGGACTTACTTAGCTCTTCAGGAAGGAGCAGGCCTAATGTACTATGTGAGTATATTTTCCATGAAGTAGATTTTTCCTACTCATAGAAGCTTCTGTTAAGACATAATCTTCACTGAGTCATTAAAAGCAGTGTGGCTTCCCAGTGTGTAATTTTTTCCTTTTTTTAAAAAGTTTTTCCTTTTATTACAATTATAACGTTAGCTCAGAGTGAATATGTGTATGTAAATGTGTGGGCATACAGTTAAATAGGAGTGTTCATGTAAGCATTTCAGATGGACAAAGTGGCTTCTACACCTACCTCTGTGACTTTCGATATGTTATTTAACTTCTCCGTGCCTAGTTTTCTTTCTGTAAAATGCTAATTAATAATAGTACCTACCACACAGAATATTATGAGGATTAAGTGAGCTAATACACATAATACATTTAGAACTGTGCTTGGCAGAGCCTCAATAATACTAGTCACTATTATTATCTCTTCATGTTATCAATTTTTAAATTTTTATTTGTATATTTTCTTAATTTGTATCCAATAATCCATATTAGCTGCATTTAAGCATTCTTGGTAACTAATAAGTAAATAAGTTATGTTCCACTTTTCTCCTTCCTTGGTATCATTATTTTTTCCAACCTGGCAGAGAACAGTATGAGAAGTCCTTGAGCCAACCAACTAAGAGCAATTATAAGTCAATGATGATCTACAATGAAATTTATGAAAAGATGTTGAGGAAGTTAGGTCCTGTGTGCCATCAATATAAGGCTATTGACCTCGGGTGATCAGTGTTCTGTGCTAAGGAAATCACGTACATACCGTTAGTTGAAATATAGAATTAAAACTTGGCTTGTTCTGTCCATTGTCACTTCTACCCACTGACTTACACATGTGCTCACTCACACACACGCACACACATACACATACACACACCCTGTATTCTGCTTGTTGAGGAAAGTGATGAAAGTATTAATATAATCATCTTTAAGTACATACAAGTGTATAAGGAAAATTGACATTAAAAAAAGTTATTATTTTAAAAATTCTGTAATGAAAACTCACTTTATGATAAGTTTATCACCCATTTCACCTTTATAACTAAGCTAATAGGTCGTATAATCTATGTCTTAATTTGGTTTTTTATTTTTGTCAAATGCATGTTTTTATTTTCAGGGTCTACTCAAAACGAAATTGAAGCAAATATACTTAGATTCTATTGTTAATATGTGTATTCGTGCTAGATGCCCAAAATACAAAATCCTATTTTAGACAGAGAGAAGATTTCCAAATACCAATAAATTGGTTAAATGTTTTCTTGTTTTGCTGTAATTTGTTTTTGTCTTTTAAAGGTTTTTAGTAGTCACTTGTCTTGATCTCTTTTCTTCCTTTTTATCTGGTATTGAAATCACAGTTCCACCTATGCTTTGAGTACAAGTGAATGGGACACTAACTGCTTTGACTTCAGACTCCCTTCTGAGATTAGAAACAAGGACTGTCCCTCCTTTGCAACTTAAATTATCCATTCTTGGAACTGGGATCTTCCGAAGCACATGGAGACGACTCTAAAATGTAGCTCCGTTTCCACTCACCAGCAGCTTGCTGTTACATCAGTTGAGCTCTGAGACAGCAGAGCCTAGAAGAAAGTAGATACAGGCAAACCGGCTTTTCCCTGAAGGGAAACAAAATGGAGTATTTGTAGAAGGACACTGGTAGCAGCTTGCTGCCAGCTCAGTGTTTGAAGAGGAACCCCAACGGGCAGTGGTGGGAGGGCACCAATGACAAGGGTCACCTTCATCAGAGTGTGCCCTAGCCCTGTTGTCCACTCATAATAATGTCTGGGTTTTAAAGACACAGGTCCTCTGTGCCGTGCAGAGGCTTCAATACACAAAACCCCCTTAGGAACTGGTCTACCACTTCCTTAAATGCCAAAAACCTAGTTGAGGGCTGAGTTGTAAATGTCCGTGGTGCCTATGATTGAATGTATATTTTCCTGCATGATCATCCATTGTGGTGTTTGTAAGTAGCAAAAAAATGAGCCTGATTTGTTCTCCTTTGTAGAGCCAGGCCGAGGCCCACTACAAAGGAAGTAAACATGCCAAGAAGGTCAAAGCACTAGAGGCAACGAAAAATAAGCCCAAAATGGTTTCTTCCAAGGACAGCGCAAAGGCTAATCCCAGCTGCTCCATCACTCCAATCACAGGCAACAGCTCTGACAAATCAGGTCAATGACACTTTTTGTTCTTTACATTCTTTGTGTTTCTCCGGGTCCCCTGCCCCAACCTGTTCTCCTCTCCTCAGCTGTTGCATGTTAATCTCCATGATTTGTTTTTATAATATTAATATGTTTCCTTCACAGGAAAGGTTATGTGTTTGCACGGAACCCTAGCATTTGATGTTACCATTCCATGTTGTTAAATACATACATTTAAGTATATATGTGTGTGTGTGTGTGTGAATATATATATATAATATATATGTATATATGCATGAAAGTAAGTAGAGGCTACTTGGTCATAATGTGTTTAGACAAAAATCGAGAAATGGATCTAAAATACTGAGTTTATTACCTTTTACTCATTTTATGTTTGGTTTTTGCTATAGACTTTTTCAGTGAAGGAATGCTTAAAGTTGTTTATTAATAGACATTTTTATATTCTTTTACCACAGTAAAAGGGGGTTCAAAAAGGTGATGTTTTCTGAAAATGGAATTATTAAATGAATCTGGAAATGTGTTCAGTAATAAAAGATTTTGATTTTTGAAGGTCTATGGAGAGTTCCCCTCAGAGTTACAAGTGAGCTTGAGGATTTTATGGGAGTTATTTAAAAAGTTATGAATTGACTAGCAGAAGAGCTTTACATAATTGGAAATGGGCTACTACAGGAAATGCCTCTTAAGAAGAGTCTGTATTTCATAGTCCAATGAATCAGCAGTTTTTCTAAGTAAGTTCAAACTGAATGATTCAGGAAGAAGAGAAAAAATTCATTTTCTAGCGTGTATACCATAAAATTGGATGTTTAGAAGGTTGTCACACACTCACAACTGCCCCTCAGGCCCAAGATGGATAAATAGATGAGTAATCTTGTTTCAGTAACTAACTGAGGAACTGTGTCTATGAAGGGTGACTAAGAGCATATATCCCTTTCTCAATGTTTGATTCTCTTCAAGGACCTTTCTGTTGTTGGAAGCACATGCGTGCCCTCACACACACACAGACACACACTTCTGATTCTCTTCTGTTCTTGAAATCATTGTAGATTAGGGGAAGACCTAAGAATGCTTTCTTGTGGCTCCTCAGGGCTTTGGAGGAGAGCAAACCTACTATTATCAGAGGAAGTTTCAAAAAGCCTGGTAAGATAAAAAGACTATTTGGGAAGGGACAGTTATTGATTAGGTCTCAGGAATGGTGGTTCCAACCGCCCTGCAGCGTAGGAGTGAGTTAAGCCAAATTTGATAATAAAAACGTTTATTCTTAGTTTGATAGAATCACTAAATCATATTATCTGATGAACAGATGATAAATACTAGATTATTACATCACACTTCTCCCCTTCTAAAGAACAAAGTCTTTTTATGTATATTATCTAATTAATCCTTCACGCAGGTCTATCAGATATTAAGGTTTACAAAATGGAAAACCAAGCTGGGGTCCACAGTGCAGGAGTTATTTACTGGAGGTTACCCAGTGTTTGGAAGAATCCATCATCTCCTGACTTCCTGCTTGGTTTCATTTTCTACAGGATATTGTTGCCTCTGTGAAACAACACTCTGCCAAAGGTTTTATTACCTGGATTATGCTCCTTAAGCACAGCAGAACTTATGTACAACATGATAAAACAATGGAAGTTAGTGTCACTCCATTCTTTCAGCCTATTTTCTGTCTTGAGCTAATAGCACAGTTGGTAGCTATTGTAAATGTTCCAGTATTGCTGTTGTGTGTGCTCAGTGTTCCCCTTAGTTATGAATTATTTGGGAACTGGGTTTGTCCAGGGATAGTAGTAAAAGTATTGAGCAGAGGAAAAAATGTTAAAAATAGAAATTAAGAAGAATCAATGAAAGCAGAATCAAAAGTATAGAAGACAGTTAAAGAGAGAAGGAAAGGGGCGCCTGGGTGGCTCAGTGGGTTAAAGCCTCTGCCTTTGGCTCAGGTCATGATCCCAGGGTCCTGGGATTGAGCCCTGCATCGGGCTCTCTGCTCTGTAGAGAGCCTGCTTCCTCCTCTCGCTCTGTCTGCCTCTCTGCCTACTTGTGATCTCTGTCAAATAAATGATATCTTTAAAAAAAGAGAGAGAGAGAGAAGGAAAGATGTGGAAGAGGAAAGGAAGTACAAAAAAAATCAAAGACTAGGGGATAGACCCAAGGAAAGAGCAATCTAGAAATAGAAAATCAGGGGCCTGGGCTGCAATCACAGCTTTTCTCATACCTATGAGCATATGTTAAAGTTAAAACAGTTCAAGGCATTTATTCCTACCATCAAATACTAGTTAGGTCTCAAAGAAAGAGACTTCCTAAGCACTTGTGTTTGCCTTGTAAGCAATAGGGACACACCAGGCGATGGTATAAACAAGGGAAGAGAATTGAGATCTAGAATGATCCTAGGGGATGAGAGTGGGGAGAGGGGAAAACAAATCTCAACCACAGAATCTCTTCCTCAGTAGCTCTGTGGTGGTCTCTAATCCTGCATTGTCTGCTTCCTCTGCTGCTTCTCTATCCATCCCAAAGTACTTGGTGTATTAGTATTGGCTTCACTCACTGTGTCACTGTTGAGACTCGGACCAGAAGTAATGACAACCACCTATATTTTGGGTTTGCTTCATTCTCCATGTTTCCTTACTCAAAATCTGTATAAGTGATTTGATAATTCATTGGTTGGATCATTCACATTATTTTTTCCTTTCCCCATGTTTTCCATAAATATTAATACTAATGGAATATACTATTTGTTCTATCATATCTGCAAAAGCAATACTAAAGTTGTCAAAGATGGCATCATTTAAAAATAAAATGTGTTGTGTTTGCTAAATAGATACATATATTCTTTTGTCACCTTCAAATGAATAAGAATTCCCACATATACGTAGTAGAATTTTCAAGTTGGAAAATTAGAAACCTTGCCCAGATGGGCAATCTGGCCTAAACAATGTGATATGTAACCTATTGCTGACTATCTGTTTCTAAATCCTTAAAAAGCTCCCACAGCTTTGTCAAAGTTATAGATTTTTTGGCAACTGGTTTTTATTTCATTTTAAACCCTATTTTAGAGGACTCCTAAGTGACTCAGTCAGTTAAGCATCTGATTCCTGATCTCAAATCTTGATCTCAAAGTCACGAGTTCAAGCCCAGCGTGGAGCCCACTTAAAACACACACACACACACACACACAGTCCCTGTCTTAGAAGAACAGAGGACACGAAAACCAGTCCTTTATAAATGGTCTAGGTGGAATGGAGAGACGAAGAAGGAGGAGAAGGGAAGAGGAATAGTGACTGTGGCACTTGATTGACCAAATGTTTTATTTCAGACAACACTGTTCCTAAGGAGTCAGTCAAAAATCAGAGTAACAGTCAGAGTGGAAAACCATGGTTGACTGCCAATTCTTATGAAACTGAAGTTGCCTAGCATTGGTCTTTCTCTTCTGAAAGAAGAGTTCCTATCAAGTGGTCTTAAGCAGTATTTACATGATTCTTAGACATTTAAATCAAAATGAATGTATTCGTTACTTGATGTCTCAGCCACCAGATTTCAAATACCCAGGTTCACAACATCCATATGATTGACTAATTCAGTTTCCAGTCTCATATTTTAGGAGCAGTAACCTAGCAAGAGAGGGCAAATCTTGAGGGAGTGGAAATAGCCAGATGTTAAGGGAGGGAACTTCTGGGAGAGCAGCATCCTGGGATTCACCAAATAGCAGTCAAGGAGAAGTGTTGTTTCAGAGTATCCAACAAGGAGCATGGCACCAACAGATGATCTCTGCCTGTTCCTCAAGAGCACAGATTATTTATTCTAAGAAGTGCAATTTTTTTTTTAATTTTATGATCCATTTGGAGATACCATGTGGCTCACATTGTAGCTGGATCTGTGTAATCCAGATAGATTTGTTAGAATGGAGCTATCAGATATAAACATTTCAGGGTATCGTGGCAAGCTTTCTTTTTTTTCCTCTCAGGTCAGTAAACAAAATTAGTTTAAACAATAATAGTTTGTATTTCATTTATTGTAAGAAGTTCTGACCACATGATAGAAAAAAATTAAATATGCTTCATTAAAGGCAGTTAAAAATAGTTGTCCCATTCACCTTTTAGAAGTTGGCATAGAATTAGATGTAAATCCAAAGAAATGGTTTGATGGTCTCCCAGGATCTATCCCAACTTTTAATGATGCATCAGTGGGAGTTCAAAACGTGGTAGGAGGGAGAAGAAATGTGCTTTAGGAGAATTAGGGTCAAAACACAGCAAGCCTTAAGCAGCTTCAGGAAGATGGCTGGAACATATTAGCCAGACACTCAACCCAAATTTCTCCCTGGAGTTCAAGTGTCATAATGCCATATGACAGTACACTTCCGTGTGATAATATGCCCTATACATCAAGTGGAATGCTCTTTGTGACAACATTTGACCCCTCGTAACGGGTTCAGAAAAACCCAGAGCCTTCAAAAAGCCTTATTCTTGAAAATAATAAAATATTTTTATAGTCAACCTAATGACAAAATATTGTGGTAGTCAACCTAATGGTCCATATGTCTAGTCTTAACACTAGATTTTTTTAATTAATTAGATATCAAATGAGGAAAATCCATTTCTAGTTCAAAATATGTAAAGCTATTTAGAGCTAAACAGCTTTTAATCAGTTGCTGTCTAACCAGATGAAAGCAGATGGAATGATTCAAAACACTATAGATGTATTTATAAATGCAATTAAGAGCAAAGATAATGAAACCAGCATGTTCTGCTTGAAATATGACAATAGGAACACCTTAAATTTGTTCAATTTATAAAATCCAGTCACATATGTGTTTTTATATGACCCTTTCCATACCCCTGTGACTGTTAGGGCAGAAATTAGTATCCATCTTTCATTCACTCATGCAACAAACTTTATATCCATTTATTTACTCAGGAAATATTTATTATCTATACTAAATGATGTAGTGTATTGCCAGATACTAGGATGCGACAGTGAACACAAAAACATTTTCTTGCCATCAAAGAGCTTCCAACCTATTGTGTGTGTGTTTTTTAATGTTTTGGATTAGGGCTACAAAGAAAAATAATATATGGTTACCACCTTCAAGCTGCTCCCCAAAATATCGTAATGATGAGGAACTTGGGTCTAGGAAACGTGAATTAGTTCATGTAAGGTCACACCATTCATATCCCAATAAAGTCAGGACTTCCTGACCCACACATATGTCATTACTCCCATTACTTCTAAACTTCTCTTCCTTAGGAATAAATACAAGTGTCCCAGTGGGCAAAGTCAGAAATCACAAAACCACTTTTTAAAAGAATTAGTGAGTAGGACCACACATTAGGTAGAATTCTTATTTAAATTCTAGCTGTTAACATACAGTTTAATATTAGCTTCAGGTGTAGAACCTAGCGATTCATCACCCACACACAACACCCAAGGCTCATCACAAGTGCCCCCCTTAATACCCGGCACCTGTTTAACCCAATCCTCCTGCCCACCTCCGTGTATTACTTTTAAATTACTTGGTGACTGTTGATATTTTTCATGAGAAACTACGGAACTAAAAGAAACATTAAGGCTTTGTTTTGTTAAGAATCCTTAGTTCCTATGCAGTATGTTGTCTGTAGCATTTAACTGCAACAGAACAAAGCTTTAGACATTACAGATCTTGTGCTCGCTTCGGCAGCACATATACTAGACATTACAGATCTTTTCCAGGGCAAGTTTGAATGAAAATACTCATTTTGGGCAAATGACAAATGTTCTCAAAACTCCAGTCTGACAATTATAGAGCCAAATATCCTCACTGAAATAGAGGAGGACACTAGGTAGGGCATCCCCAATATGGCAGAAACCTTGAACTGCCCTCTAAAGGGTCCAGCTGGCTTGTCCTGAAGTCTGTTCACAGCTTCAATAGCATTTGGAATCATTCCATCTAAAATATTCCCACTGGGGCGGGGGGGGGGGGAGGGGGGTGGCGGGCGGCACCTGGGTGGCTCAGTGGATTAAAGCCTCTGCCTTTGGCCCAGGTCATGATCCCAGGGTCCTGGAATCGAGCCCCGTGTTGGGCTCTCTGCTCAGCAGGGAGCCTGCTTCCCCCTCTCTCTCTGCCTGCCTCTCTGCCTACTTGTGATCTCTGTCTGTCAAATAAATAAATAAAATTTTAAAATAAAATAAAATATTCCCACTGGGGATAGGGAGATGGTTTTATGTAGCCCATCCCCATGATTGTACCGTGGGAACTTTTTGTCAGAAAAGACAAAAGAAGGAAGGAAAAGGGATAGCATACCTCAGAACAGCTCATTTTTGTTTTCAGCCGTATTGTGCTTCTGCATTGTGGCAATTCCTCGGGCATGAACCAGAAGTAGTTATCAACTAGTAGATTAGTATGATTTACCTGGAAAGGCTGTAGGTCAGCTTTTTCTGGTTACCCTATTGCTTTATGAAAGTGTATTTTCAATTTTGTCAAAGAGTCTTTCTGCCAGGGATACAAATGGAGAGGCCCTTGCCTCGTCATTTTTATGGGTTCCCCTGTGTGTTCCATAGTTTTTATGTGTTGTTACAAATGGGGCCAAGTTTTCCAAATGACAACTTCTCATTTCCACTGACTGCCACAGGACTCCATTGATTAGCCAGCAAGCTCTTTGTAACTGCCTCTTCCCCTTTCTCTCTCTGGCAACAAGACCTTGTGCTGTTGAGTTGAAGAAAATCATAGTGTTCTGCTTTGGCAGCATCTGTCATTTATAGACAAGTGCCATCATAAATTTGTCATACATCTATCCAAATCCGGGAGGCCGAGATTTAGTATCCCTCATAAAATAATAGATTAACTATATTTATGACAAACATCTTAAGTCTGAAATTCTGGGGTACAATCATGTAGAACATAAATTGAGTCCCATCTGTCTAAAAAGAACAGACCATTATACTAAGGCTCATATTTTCATGAAATGTACATATATCATTAAGACTTTCAAAGTCAATTTAAAAACGGAAACTGCTTCCATCTTTGCCCATCCACCTTGAATTTGACAACAGCATCCTGCCAGGCAAGGCTAAAGGTTCTTAGATAGTTAAGTGTTTGTCAGACTCGGGAAGCCAACTTCTGAAACTTGTGAGGATTTTATATTGCTTCAAAATAAGACTGAGCATTTATTGTTAGTTTCTCCACTTCTGAAAACTATTTCCTTAGCATCGCTCTAAGAAAATGAACCAAAAGTTGAGACTCACTTCTGACCTGCTGAGGATCTGTTAACTTATAATTTACTAGGGATATGTTATAAACCATTCCAAAAAGCAAAACCTTGACTATCTCTTCGTTAAGGCTTATAACACTATCGGAAGATTTTCTCATCTTCAGACGTATTTTAACTGGTATTCATTTCTTTTGATTACATTTATTTACAACCTTTCTGCATTGACAAGATAGGGGAATATAAGAGGATTTTGTATGCACATCGAATAATTTTGTAAATGCACCACCAAAAATGCCCCCTGATGTTTTAACAAAGGTTATTACATATATTTTATGACATCCCACTTATTTGCTTCAGGAAGAATTCTCTGACAGTGAAATATTTTTTGAGATGGGTGGATGACCAAATAGAATCACACAGTAAATATTTGTAGATTCTGTGTTCAGGGCACTAATACTAAGCATTTTGGGGAATTTCAGCCCAATTCTCACTGTACCCCACAAATTTGGCTTTATGGTATAAAACTTAATGTTTTTCATAGAAACATTTATAAAATATCTTCCCCTTCTCTGATTTCTTGCTCCGAGAATCAGGCTCACTGTTGTGGGGACTGGGCATAATTTCACACATTCATAGTTTGTGCCCTCATTTTTATAGGCCAACTCTATTCAGTAAAATACTCTGTGGTGATGAAAATGGTCTGTAATCTGTGTTATCCAACATGAGTACCATGAGCCACACATAGCTGTTCAGCACTTGATATGTGGCTTGTGCTACTGAGAAACTGAATATTTAATTTTATTGAATTTTAAGTACTACACGTGGCTACAGAATCGGACAGCACAACTGCAGACTGTGGCACTCTTTGCTCTTTTAAGTAGCCGTGACTCCAGAGAAGGCATTATGTTCTCTGAGCCTGTTTTCGCATATGTGAATTGGAAATAATGCCCTCCCTGCATCACAGTGGTGTTTTATGGATCAAATGAAAGATTTTACAAGTGCTTGGCAGAATGTAAAGCATAATAAAAATGCCCATTATTGACGTTGTTACAGTTTTGAGGTTTTTCTTTTTGTGGAGTTATCTGTTCTTGCTGCCGTCCATGCAAGGTGACAGGTGCCCCTTTTCGGGGCAGCTATCATTGTCCTCCTTTGTGCTGCACCTATTACAGTTTGTTCTAGAAAAACAGATCCAATCTTATTAGAATTAGATGCAAAAAATTATTTTAACACCCGTACTACTAATAATTAACATGTAATGATTATTATGTGCCCGAGGATAATATGCTAAATATCCTATAGATGCTAACTTACGTAACGATATAGTCCTCTGATGTATACTAGAATGTGAGGGGAAATGGTGGCTTAGAGTTGCTCAGAGAGAAGGTGGCTTCCAGCCCAGATTTTCCACCAGGCAGCCCCAATTCACTACCATGCTCTGCCACCTTTGGATGAGGGTGTATAACTTTAACCGCACTGCTTTCTTAAGGTTATTTGAGATTTTTTTCACTAAGTGACACTTCTAGATGTCTGACACCTCAGAAAGGTTGTGTGATTTCTATTCCCACCATCTTTTACAACGGGTTTTATTTTTGAGAAATCAAGTTTTGAGTGTCTTTGAATAAGGACATATTAACCAGGGTATGATTTTTGAGTGTCATTTACCTACCTTGTATGGATAACGTAGTAAAAAGAGGATGAGCTTGAAGTTTAGACATATTAGCTCCCCTTCTCACTTACCAGATAAACTTAATCAAATCACTTTCACCAACATGTTTCCCCACCTGTTAGAAAGGAGGGCTAAGACTTACCTCGCGGAATTGTCAGGATTAATGAACCAATAATGGCAACCTCGGTGCCTATCACATAACAGATACTCAATAAATGCTAGCCATAAAAAATACAACCGTTATTCAAAGAAATGTCCCAACCCTGCCCTTTTGATTCTATGATCATTCCATGCCTTGCTGCCATGCAACAGTGACCTGTACTCCATTCCTTTTTATGTACTTGTTCTTTTATCTCATAGTAATTATTTACACAGCATTTTCCTTCCAGACATTAAGGCTTGATGAGCGTGACTGTCCCAGTGAGACATGTAAAGTTGTAGAGGGACCTTCTTGATCTTCCTCACATTTCTATAAATGGAGGAAAAGTCTATTCTTTTTACCCATTCTCCCACTGGTTAATGTTTCTCATCTGCTCTGGCCTCCATAGCTCCCGGTATTTCATCCTCCATGTGGCTGTCACGTAGATAGCATATATTAAATTAATACCATTCAGAAGAATCTCATGGGGAAGCTGTAGCACCTTCTCTAGTATGTGGACAGGGCAAGGGGACACTGGTTAGCTCTTTTTCCTTTGTCTTCAGTAAGATGGCTACCCCACCTCATAGGTCAGCAGTCTGCCCTATACATAAATACGGTACTAAAAGAAAGGATATCCCAACACATCTCCATTTGTGGAGGGAGAAATCTGGGTGCTACCTATAGAGAAGCAGCCCCACCTGGAGCCAGGGTTGGCTCCTGAGCAGGAGAGGGAGAGTGTGATCAGAATAAGAAACACGCTCCTGCCTGACAAGTCCTTGGCAGCATTTATGTCAGTAAATGAGAAACTTGTCAGCTCAAACATTTTATTCCTGGCTTCTTGTAAAAAATTTTCTTAGTGTACAATTTTTTAAAATAATTTTTGTATGCTATTAACTAGTTAGCCTCTAGAAAATATGTGCTTTGTTTTCTTTCAAATATGAAATGACATAAATACTAGAATTTCTTGTCATAATAGAGATTATTTTATTCTTTGCTTGCAAATATTTGAACTTCTGTCATAGTTTTATGATTATTTTTACTCATTATTCTAACAAAATGGCCATATTTAAGTTAAAACAATTTGTCTTTCCTACAACAATATCTTTGTCTTGGTTCTCTGCTCTTAAAGAAAATATTTTTACTAAGTGGGAAATTAATTAAGGTATCACATTTTAAGTTGAGGAAAAATTACTTATTTTATTCTTTCAACAAAAATTTTATCCAGTCCTTTGGTTAATCCATAAGATTAAATATCCAATAAAAGTTTTTTTGAGGGGTGCCTGCGTGGCTCAGTTGGTTGAGTGACTGCCTTCGGCTCAGGTCATGATCCCGGACTTCCAGGATCGAGTCCTGCATCAGGCTCCCAGCTCCTTGGGGAGTCTGCTTCTCTCTCTGATCTTCTCCTCTCTCATGCTCTCTCTCACTCATTCTCTCTCAAATAAATAAATAAAATCTTTTAAAAAAAAGTTTTTTTGAGTATTTTGAAAAACCACTAGTAGATATCTGTTTATGTTACTTATGGCATTTTAAATCGAGAGAATCCTTTTAGAAAGCAATATCACAGAATAAATTTAAAGTACATAAAAATGTTCATTCCATTAGACCAGTAAATTCCTCTTCCTATAATTTATACTAATGAAATAATCCTAAATACAAAGTAAAAAAAAATAAAATGTTACATTTGAAAATGCCTACTTGTAGCAGTATTTGTTATTAATGAAAAGTAGAAACAAGATGATCAGTATCAGGGAAGTTATTTCAATAAAGTACTTACACTCACTACAATATTATGCAGCCTTAGAGTAAATGAAAGCAACATGAAAAATGCATGTAATACACTAGATCAAAAGTTAGAAAATGGTTTGTTCATGCACGTATTTATTTGCATGTATTTATTAAGCCACCACGGAATACACTGCATCATGCTAGGCACTGGGTATGTGATAGTGAATCAGGCAGACTTGGGCTGTGCCCTCCTGAGAGCAAACAGTCTGGAAGAGCAAATATTGAACAAATAATGACAAGCTAAATGAAAAGAGAGGGGCACTGACCTTGTCCAGGGAGAGGAAGTCCTAGGCAGAGGATTTAAACTCCCTCTGCCTGAAGGGAAAGAAGGTAGCCTTGCAAACAGGGGCCCCAGTTTCAGAAAGGAAAGAGGAATTCATCAGAAGGACCAGTATGCCACGGGACTAAGATGTGAAAGACAGCCTGGTTTAAATACTTGAAGCACTGAGAGGACTCTTGGGGAAAAGGAAGGGAATTTAGGGTGTTGGTAAAAAGGTGGTTGAAATGATGGCTAGGAACAGAAAGAAGGCAGCATGAAGCGATGGGCATAAACACAGAGGGTCTTAACCTCTCTGGTGCCATGGATTCCTGTGGCCTAGTCTCTTCCAATGACTTGATGAGTTTATTATATGTCTCAGGGAAGGATGGGAAAGAAATTTGTAGCTAAAAGGCCCCATGTCACAGTATTCTTAAGGGATCTAGATGATGAGAACCTCTGGATGAACCCCTTTGGTTGCCCAGGTCTCTTGAATTAACATTACTTTTAATGTTAAAAGGAGACTCTCTATGGTCAACAGACTTTCTCCTGCAACCCATAGGCCTTAAATAGAAAGCTAGCCTTGACAATTTCATAATAAAGCAGTAGATTGAATTTGGGCACAAATGCTAGATTCAAAATGTGAAATTATGATTGGCTTTTAGCAGTCAGTGTATTTTTAAAAGGACTGGTAGCTTTCTTACACTTGGGCAATCCAGCCCCTGAAAGTCAGCTGTCTCCTTAGGACAGACAGTATCCCGATAATCCATAAAGAGTGGCTGCCCACAGCCGTCTCCCTGGAGCAGCCTGAGGCAATGAGCTCATTTGAAGAAAGTAATTTTTAAAAAAATTTTTCTCTATTAAATAAAGATACATTTTTTAAGATAAAGAAAGACACAGTGTCCTCAATACCTCTCAGGCTGACCTTTCCCTTGTCTAGTCAGCCTACCTGGAGCTTCAAAGCTAACCCCTAAATTCTGCGTCTAGAGAGGGAAGAGGTGGGAGGAGCAGAATTCACATGTTTTTCCTTATACCTTGTGAACCAATGTTTCCCCTGTAAAGGGCCATTCATTTAGAAGGAAAAGAACCTGCTTCTCATTCTACCTCGAAAATTAATTTTTACTCTTAGTCCTGGCTTTTGAATCGTTACTGGACCTACTCCCTGAGGGACTTGATTTGAGTGACAGGAGTTACTTATTCTATTTTCCATAATAAAGCTGCCTCAGAAAGAGCTGTTTCACATCTCTCAGTGACAAATCGGAAAGGGGGCAATTTTTCAACCTGAAGAAGTTGAAATATGATTTCTCTATTGTACAAGTCAAATGGCTGGAAAACTACACAAAATAGGAGAAAGCTGTTCATTAGTTTCCAGCTCTAGCAAACAAGCCCTCTTTTGTGCTCCCTTAGAAAAGTGACACGTTCACCAGAATCCGTGCCAGCTCATTGATACAGAGTGTGGGCTGCCAGCTTTTAACAGGGAGATACTTGGAGATGCCACTGTTTTATCTGAGTGTGGGACTGGCAGGATCTGCTCCCCAACAAAGTGGCATGAAGGACGACAGGGCAGTTGTCATGCAGAGCTAGGCAATGACTGTCATTTCGTTGGACCACAGAATCACTGCAGGGTGCAGCCCAGCGGCCAGACCCCAACTGACACAGGCTTTCAAAAGGAAAGAGCGGGATATCCTAACTCAGGATCTCAGTCTGGCAGAAGACAGTACAGGGACAATTTTGAACTTAGAAAATTGGTCTCCTAACTTTCATAGGTCCTAAGTTACATCAAATAAATAAGCTTTTGTTTTTGTTTTTTTAAAGTAAGGACCTAGAGGGGTGCCTGTGTGGCTCAGTCAGTTAAGTGTCTGCATTTGGCTCAGGTCACGATCCCAGGGTCCTGGGATCGAGCCCCGTATGTATCTGGTGGGCTCTGCTCAGCAGGGAGACTGCTTCTCCTTCTCCCTCTGCCTGCCACTCCCCTCCCCAACTTGTGCCCTCTCTCTCTCTCTGTCAAATAAATAAATAAAATCTTAAAAAAATAATAAAGTAAGGACATATAGATTCTGATTCAATGAAGAGTCAATTTTATAGACAATTTTCCCTGATTCCAGGATTAGTCTAAAGGCCAAGATATGAAAATCAGTCATAAACGTAGTTAATTAGTAATTAGCAAGCTTCACAGTGATCCACCATGTTTGAAGAGGCAGAGTTTCCGGGCTTTAGCTGGAGGCATGGTGCTGTAGCCTTAGATGGGAAGGGCCCCACCAGCCACAGCAGACCCAGTGTATAATATTTGAGTGCTCTGAGAATTTTTAAAACTAGCTTTAGTTTCTGTGTCTTTTCTTGGCTACTTTGTCTCTGGGCTTGTAATTGATATGACAGACAGTACTCTGTTTTGTTTTCCATATCTGCAAAATGGCATAAGCCATATAGGGAATGCTTTCTGTTTCCAAAGGTTGTTTAGCTGTTCACCTTCCAAGTGAGGCATTGAGATCAGACATTTTCCAACAAAGAAGTCCTGTGACTAATAAAGCAAGTCAACCAACTTAGTAGGTGTTGTGAGATAAACCAGTCTGCACTATGCTGGGTAATGCTTGGGGACATTGGAGTTAGATCAAATCTAAATGAGGAAATCTACTTGGAAGTAGCTAAATGGTGCTAGAAGACTCCAAGTGTACTGGGTCAGTCTCAGGCCATGTGGCATAAAGGTTATGGGCCTTAGGGATCTGAGTAGGTCATGAGTGGTATCATCACTAAGATACAAACCTTGCAAAATGACACCTTCAGTAATGGACATCTATTACCTAAAAGGGTGGAAAAAATGAAATAATGGCATAAACATAGTACTTGGAATTTCTTAAAGAATATTATTGCATAAATATATCAATCATGTAACTGTTGACAATTCAGATGAATATACTAAGATGTTATTTGTTAATGACTGCTTACAACATTGCTAAAATGGGTTGTTCAGCTACAAACATAAGACTCATAGTGTTGCTATGACTGAAACCTTGCCGTGAGAACAGGATATCAGTTTAGTTGCAAAGAGGATGGGCTATACTTTGATTCTCTTTTGTTTTCACATGTGCTTTAGATTTTTCTGGCATAGGTACAGGCTTATTGTTTCTGTGTAAGCTTATGTAGGATTCCTAATAAAGAAGATAGTAAAATAGTAAAATCTATAGATTTGTTCATTTTATCAAATCAAAATATTGGACCTGACACAATGTACTTGTTGTTATGACTCTGCCCTAGTACATGTCAAGGAGACCCATTCTTAAGAGAATTATTTCAACCTCAAATGACATTAAATATTGATTGCTTATATATATTTTTTCAACAACAATGATACAAGTATTTTACGTAATCAACAGCAGAAATGTCTGTTCTCTCTATATTTATTTCACTTTATGATTTAGCCATTAACAGTGAATTTCTGGTATTTTTTATTTGTGAGGCTAAAAGGCATTGCATTGAATTGAACATTCCTTATTTCAACATACTAATTGCCCACCTATAGCCTTCTGTACATTGGGCACAAAGATGAATTAGGACATTGTTGCAGGAGTCAAGAATCTCTCTATCTTGGTAAGAACTGTAACTGTGAAAAAATTATAGTTAATGCAAGATCAAAATATAATTATATGAAGAGGATTATGAGAGCATAGGCAAGGAAAGAAGAGAGGAAATGAACTTGGGGACTAAAAGTTGCAAGATCTAGAAAGAAGTTTAATGGCAATGCACAGAGGATGAGAGCCTGAAATAAGGCAGTGGCACATAATAGATGCTAAAGAAATGCCTGCTGGATAAAGAGTGAATAAGTCTGATAGAAGAAATATTTAGAAGATAGTATCAATAAACTTAGGTCATCCGTTAAACATAGAGGGTAAGAGAAGGAAGAATTTAAGAGTCATTGCTGAGAGTTCTGATGTATAACTAGTAATGTCATTGATTGATAAGTGGACTACTTGGTATGGCCCCTCGGTGGAGATCATTCATTTAGTATCAGGCAGGTTGAGTTTGAAATACCCATGGAACATCTAAAATAGATGTCCCACAGACCCTTAGGGGAAAAGGATCTTGAACTTCCTGTGAGGAAGGTAGAAATTTCACCTACAGATTTAGGAATCTATGTCAATGTGGTAGAAGTTATTAGAGTGAATTAGATCATATGACATCTGAAAGAGGGTAAGGGCGCCATCTTGAAGAATGCCAACACTAGGCAAAAGAATAGGAGCTGGAGAAGGGGACTGTGGTAGATGTTGAAGGAGAACCAGGCAAGGCCAGTGTCTGTGGACATCTAGAGGGAAAAGCACTTCAAGAAGGAATTTGGGGCCAATACAAGAGAAAACTGAAGAGAGACCATTGGTTTTTCAGGAGGGTAAGGATAAACAGGAAGAAAGGAAGTAGAAGACCCACTTCACATGGCCACTTCAAGTTCTGCATCAAAGGGAAGACAGGTGGAAGACTACAGGAATGAACCAAGTCAGGGGATGACTTTTGGAACACGGAAATTTCAGCATTTTGTAAACAGAAAGAACCCAGTAGAAAAAACATAGCCAGAACTATAGGAAATAGAGAAAAAGTGTACAAGATAGACAGATGGAAGCATACACCTTTTCCTCAGAGATGTAAAGAAAATAGGGGCAAATGGAAGAAAAGGTAACATCAGGGACAAACTCATCCAGCTTCCTCATTTCTGTAAGAAACAAGACCCCAGACGTTTGCTAATATGGGGTTGGTGATATTGGTAGGGAACTTAAGAAGAAGGATAAATTTTCCATGGGGAGGCTGACTGACTGTGTTTATTCCCCTTATAGAATCTCTGTTTTCCTCTTTCTTTGTCTTATTTATTGACCTGTTCTTCAGCTATATAAGTTTTCACTATATATGTTTCTAATTTAAGCAAATCTAATCTGTAAGATTATACAATTTTAAAATAAGGATATGTGGTTATTGCATTGCCATGAGAGCCATGCTTTCAAAAAATTCTTTTAAAAAAAAGGAAAGAGGGAAACAAACCATAAGAGACTGTTAACAATAGAAAACAAACTTAGGGTTGCTACAGGGAGGTGGCTGGGGGATGATCTAGATGGGTGATGGGGATTAAGGAGGGCACTTGTGGTGAGCACTGGCTGTTGTTTGTAAGTAATGAATCACTGATTTCTACTCCAGAAACCAATATTGCACTGTATGTTAATTAAGTAAAATTTAAATTTGAAAAAAAAAACCTTTTAAACAGTGCATTCAAATTATTACCAAGTTTTCCAAGATCTTTTTGCACATACCTTTCAGGAAAACATTTAATAAATAAAAGGGGGGAACTGACTGTTTTTTCTGATCATTATCTGCCATGTTGGTCTTTTCTTCCTGCTCCTTTAGACAGGTGCAGACCTGTTACACTAGAAATGAATGTCCCTTTCTTTGTGTGTCTACCAACATAGTGATGCTCTAGCATCTGTACACCTCTTATTACATTTTGTTTTGCAAAGAACGCCAAGGTACCAAATTGGCTTATTCATCTTGCAGATTGTGTGCTGCTGCCTTCCCCGCCCCCCCCCCAACCACACACACACAAATCCATTAACTGTCTGAATGCAATTCCAATTCCACTTTAAACTTTTAAAATATCTGTCATCAGTTGGTGGTTTCCATCACTTTTACTGTGTCAAATGTGTAGATAAGAAAGGAACAAATGAAGCCAATGGTGAGGAAGTGTTCCACAGCACACCAGTCAACAAGCATACTGGTTTGCTGTGCTTCAGGAGTTTGGGGTTTTTTGGGTTTTTTGTTTTTGTGTTTGTTTTTGTTTTTTTGGTCTGACACAGAGCACCACAGGCTTTTTAGCTTCACTTCTCACAAGAGTGCACAACTCGTAAGGAAGTACACACTGTGACTGACACCCATTAATTTCTCATTATTCAGAAAGTGGGAAGATAAAATAGGAGAATGATTTCAGAATTCCTTATGAAAGTGAGCTAACATGATTTAATAAGTGGTAAGCAGTAATGCAGACATTGCCTTTTTTTTGGAACAATAATGAGATGTTGGACAAGGTGCTTGTGAATGCAAGAAAGAATATGACAAGCAGTCTTTTCACTGCATGCCTCTGTTGCTAATTCTTTTTAGTGAAATATTAAGTATAAAAAGGAAAATGTAATTGTACAAAGAAGTAACCAGCAGTATATTTCAGTGACTTCAGGAAGCACAAAGAACAATTCTGTTAAAGTTGTGGCCTTGGTTTCCTGAGCACTTTTCTCAGGCTAAAAAACAACAACACAAGATTTGACCAAGCATTTCACAAAAGAAGGCATATAATTGGCCAATAAAAATAGGCAAAGGTGTTTAATACCATCAGTCAGTAGAGAAATACAGATGAAAACCTCATTGAGACACCGCCACACCTCCACTTGAATGGCTAAAACCAAAAGGACTGACAGGACTGATACTATGTGCTGGGGAGGGTGTACAACAGCTGGAATTCTCACGCATTGCTGGCAGGAATATAAATCACAACCATTTTGGAAAACTGTCTCTAGAATCTACTAAGGCTCAATAGAGATAGATGGTAGGTAGATAGGAGATAGATGGCTAATGGCCCAGCAATTCCACTCCCATGTATATACATTGAACAAAAATGAGTATCTATGTCTACCAGAAACACATATAAATAGGCTTATGGTAGCATTCTTCAAAATAGCCCAAAACTGAAAACATTCCAAATGCTTATCAATAGCAAAATAGATTACTGGTGGCATAGTCATACAATGGAATACTCTTCAGCCCTTAGAAACAAAGTTCTATGTACAGCAACGTGGATGAATCTCATAGACCCGTTGAGTGAAAGAAGCCATACACTTGGCTTCTGTGAAGTTCAAAAATAGGCAAAACTGATCTAAGTTGATAGAGATGAGAATGGTGGTTACCTTAGAGGGAGAGGGAGTATCAGCTGATTGGAGGTTCAGGGGAGCCCTCTAGAAAGGTGGAAACATCTACAGCTTTATATGTTATGTATCAGTATCTTGCATCCTGTATTTCCTACAGGTCTTATATCTTCTGTTCAACAAATGTATGCATATGTATAAATTCATTAAACTTTATGTACTTTACAGTTTATAAGTTATACCTCAGTAAAAAAAAGAAATTAAATGGTACAGATAGTAACTAACAACCACATTAGTTTATGTGAAAAATAAATGAGATAATGAATAGAAGTTCTTAATGCAGCTCTTGGTCCATAGTGAGTATTCAATTCATGTCAGCCATTGACTTGGGATTATGATTGTTACTTCTGTCACTGTAAGATATAACTTCCTGGAGCAATCATTAGGCCAATTTGTTGCTTTACTTAAAAGCATATTTCCCGGGGCACCTGGGTGGCTCAGTGGGTTAGGCCTCTGCCTTCGGCTCAGGTCATGATCCCAGGGTCCTGGGATCGAGCCCCGCATTGGGCTCTCTGCTCAGCAGGGGGCCTGCTTCTGCCTGCCTCTCTGCCTACTTGTGATTTCTCTCTCTGTCAAATGAAAAAATAAATAATCTTTAAAAAAAAAAAAGCATATTTCCCTAAATAGTATTGAGGCTCAGAATTCAGCTTCTAAGGACCATGCTCCAAACAACATTACTAGTTGTGTATAAGAGAAAGCTTGTTATTATGGTAAAGTTTACTTCTTATTATGGGTAAAAATTTTTTAACTGTCAAAAATGCATTTAGTTCAAAAGTTTGCTCCCTTTCAGAATTAAGAATTTTTTTTAAAAAATCACTTTGAAACACAAATCATCATTAATCCTATGAAAAGATATTCAACCCTATTGATATAAAAATGCAAATCAAATTAATAATGAGTTATTATATTTCATCTGTCAGATTGGCAAAGGCAATGGATAATTCGGCTGATAAAGATATAGAGAAGCTGGCACACTCTTACAGACAGAGAGCTTTGAGAGTATTGTGTGACCATTCTGGGGCACAGTTTGGCAATGTGCATCACAAGTTCAAAAACATACGTGCCCTTTGTGCCAGTAATTCCCCTTCAGAGTTTAGGTCCTGAGGAAATTATTAGGCAAGTATATAGAGATGTCTATATACAATGCTATTTATAAAGCCAGTTTACTGAATTTATGAATTCAGCGGAGTAAACATGATTGCCTGTTTCCTCTGTTGACTATCCCTTTTTCATTCCTCAAAGACATCAGATATCAGAAAGTCTGGTCTTATTGAAACTTAAAGCTCTTCTCCAACTGAACACTTCCTTCTTCCTGTCTCAGCTTGGGCCATGGGAAAGGGCATTGTCTGCTCTTCCCTTCTTCCCCATCCTATAATTTCTAGTGCTTGCCCTTTCCAATTGTTACAGATAGGAGTAGGAACTAGAGAAGAAAGGACAAATGTTTTTGTACTTAATGACAGTCATTCATGCCCTCTGCATGGTAGGTGTCCAGACGCTTCCTCTCTCTGGAGGAACATGTATAAGGTCTTCATGTGGTTCTTCCAATCCTTCTGTAGGTCCTGCCACCAGAGAAGTCCACTCCTCTGCCTCTTGCTGCCAGGATCCTGATGCTCAGCCTTCTTGTCAGTTATCAGTAATAGGGCTTAAGCCTGACTGCCTTTCAAGATGTCTTATTGACCCAAAGAAAACTCATTCAACCTTGATATGCCAAAGTGAGATTATAGGTCCCTCAACTTCTGACCATTTTTGGTCCAGCTCATCTGTCCCCAACCTTCCTTTTCCCTACTTCACCTGGTATGAGGGGCAGATGACTAACATCCGAAGTTGCCAGACTGAAAAATGAAATGCCAGTGTCCTTTCTTACGTGTACTTCTGGTTTTACTACTTTGGCTAGATTGAGGAGCATCCAATCAGGACAGAAGCTCATGATGTCAGTGAGTCCTCTGATCCTTAGATAGTCTAGGAAGTGCGTGATAGGATGTTGGTAACAGGATTAGTTCTGCTACCTCATAGAAATGCTACACGTTTCTGTCTGGGTTTCCTTGGGGACTTATTCTAAGATGCTGAGATACTTGATGCCAATTGCTTTCAGTTTGGGCTTGTGTCCTTCATTCTGAGGCAACCAAACTGCCATTCGGTATCTTTTTAACATGGTAAAAGTGCAAACCAGAAATAACCCAAATATCAAAGAAGATTAGTTGAATAAATTATAGTACACCCATATAAGTAAATATCATTTGTTATAAATCATGATCCAACTCTGCATTTACTGACCTGAAAAGATATTGTTGATTTACTGCTAATTGAAAAATGTTAGTGTCCTCATGTTTCCGTCTGTTCACATGTATCTATTCACCCGTTTCTGTCTATTCACCATATATTATTGTTTAAATTGTGTGAAGTAACAGTTATCATTATAATAATCTAGGTCAAATGTTGGCAAAGTACTACCTGTGGGCTAAACATAAATAGGCAGCCTGCTGCCTATTTTTGTAAATAAAGTTATATTAGATCATAGCCATGTTGGTTGCTGCTTTCCTGCTATAATGGCAAAGCTTAATAGTTGCAACAGAAACAGTCTGACCTACAAAGCTTAACATATTTTTACCATCTGGTTCTTTACAGGAAAAGCTTATTTTAGGTGATGGAATCATGGGTGATTTTTTTTAAATGTTTGTCTGACTTTATTTTCTACACTGAACACAAATTTATTATGTAACATATGTATCTGTTATTAAACCATTGAAACCCGGTTAGAAAAAGCTTAGTAACATTAAACTGAAGAGTAAACCTTGTAAGTGGAATCATAAAACTGGTTATAGCTTCCAGAGTTCTACTTCAAAATATAAGATCTACAATGTAGTTATAGTATTACTTTGATTGTTTTTTAAATTAAGACATGTAGGTGGACATCAGTCTTCTAGTTACCAACAGGATTAGTTTCTGAAAGCTGCTTCCAGAATCCCTGGCATGTTCTCTTCATCTTCTGTGTTAGCTTATTAGTCCTCTGAAGCTGTGTTTGAGGAATATAGTGCTAAGTTTGATGAACAGATGGGTCAAACTGGGTAAAGTTTTAGAGTAAAAATTAGCTGTGACGAGTAAGTTTTGAAGACTGATTTCCTTCACCTGGTTTATTGATTAGATATGAAAACAGTTCCAAAATGGGAAGTTTTCAAAATGCTTAGAACTTTGGAAAATAAGTAAATCAATGTGGAACCTTCCAGGGCAGCTACTTTGAAGAATTAAATTCGCTTGGAGGCATAAATTACAGATATTTGTTATAAAGGGCAATTATGATATAGCTAAGCAAATTTTGCTTCAAAGTCTTGTAGGATAAAACCTAAAGGCATTTGAGTAATCAGAAAATAATGAAGGCAGTCAGAAGACCTGCTAATTAACACTAGGTGGGGGAATACTTGAAAATGGAATTCACATGAACCAGAAGTTCCGGATGACATGTATCTTTATTAAAAGAAACAGAAGTAAACAGTACATTCATTAAACTTTCAAATACACAAAATAAGGAGGCTTTTAAAAAATGCCAAAAGAAACAAAAATAACAGGATGGATTTTGATAACAATATAAAACAATTAAAATGAGAAGTAAAAAAATTTGGCTTTGAAGCTTATAAATTTGTACATCTGGAAAGAATTCCAAAATTCAAATACATTATTGCATTGGTGATTTTAGAATTTGCTTTATTGACTACCTGGTATCAATCCAATGGCAGAATTCCCCGAATATGATGGAACCATTTACACTTTTTCAAGGTCAAAATTTATCCCTGTATTCACAGAGATTTCGACTCTGGCCTATCTAGAGGATAAAAAGTAAAACATAACTTATGGAAACATACCATATGTCTTAATATTTTTAAAGGAAAATGGCCTCCGTTGTTATCCATCTTACAAGTTTTAAGATATTGTCCACCTTCTGATTCAACTCACCTTTATAATAATCTCTCTCATTACACCTGTTGCATCACCTATGCTGAGCTAGCAGGTATTCAACAAGCAACCCCCAAGCTTTCTAACACCTAAGCATTTCCACATGTTTCCACCTCCAACTGTTCACTTCCTACTACTCCTCACCTCCTCCTATGCTTCTATAAATCTGACCTTCAAAACCTGGCCAAAATATAACTTCGTTTATGAAGAATGTCTCTTTTTTCCTAGCCAGAATTAATCATTTCCTCCTCCATGCTCCCATGCCTCTTACCAGTTTCTGTCATAAATTAGAGATCTCTGAGTGACTATCTCATTTGCTATACTTCTATTTTCTTAGTCTACACCTACTTTATTCACTATTCTCTTCGGTGTCTAGCACATTGTCAGCTACTAGCATCTTGTTAATATGCATTTGTTAATGAATAAATGACCTCTTTTAAAAGGAGATATGGAAAGGAAATGTATAATTTTTCTTAAAGAAACAGGAATAGAGAGAAGAAGATAATTCTGTCCATCTTCTCTGAATCAGATGATTATTGAATAGGCTAGATACTTTCATTTAAAGCAAATATGCTTTAAAACTAAAGAAAGCAACAGCTTTACCACATCTGCAGTGACTACTCTATGCCTTTTATAATGTTAATGCCATATGAAGTCCACCCTTTGTACAGGAAGATGAATATACTACCCAGTGAACAATTAGAGAAAACATCATGCTCATTTATGCCACCTACTAATCTGCGGGACATTATTCAATTTTGAGGAGGCTGTTTTCTCATCTTTAAGATGGGAATAATTATTTTCAATCTTACCTATTTCACAAGTTTGTTTTGAGAGATAATAAGATAATGTAAGTGATCACACCTTGTAAATTGTAACATTCTCTACAAATATAAGAGGATATGAGGGAGATCAATATAAGAGACAATAAAATAAATACGAACAAGAGAGAGAAGGAGTAAATGACTAAAACAGGTCAGATTCTTTAGGTGAAATTTATTTGAAACATCTTATGAAACACCTGAAGCAAAGATTTTGCTATGCAATAACTTGAGTTCCATCACAAAAAACTAAGTAATTCCATAGGTGCAAATGTTAAGATTACTGAATTATTTCACTGCTCTGTGAGTTCTGTAATACTGTAAAATCACTCTGAAGGATCCTTATAGATGAGAGAATTCCAAGCCTTAAACCATCTTCAGTCTAATTTACTTACTGTTACCATTTAGGAAGACTGATTTTATTTCCTTCTCTCATACTACGAAGGTCAGTTTAGTAAAAGTCTAAGATTTTTTCCGTCATACTTCATGGCATCCTGAAGTTTTAATAAACTTGCTGAAAAGGAATATACATTGTGAGACCCAGGGATAAAAAAGGAACCTGAGCATTTACTTATTCCAAACACCATCCAGATCTGGAATTCATCTATAGAATCCCTGCTAGTCTTGACCTGGATGTATCCAGTGCAGGAAAAGGAATGGAAATCAACTGTTGATACTGAAATCAAACTGGTAGAAGTATGATCTCCCATTATTTTTGATGCATATCAAACCTTTGGCTTTGCCCCATCTGCAGAAAAGACACACACTATTGTGTTGCTGTTCCCCTACTCTTTCTCTCTTGGTGATCCAGGCCCATGATACACAGATCTAAATTAGCTAAGACAATTATCAAATACGTTTTCAGTTTTAATTTCCTTCCCCTCTTAATATGAGTTTATCAACAGATCAATAGACATTTTCTGAGAGCACCAGCTCTACTCAACTTAAATGTGTGATAGATTGGGCTATTGCCTAAGAAGTTCCAGTTTCTTTCCCAAAGGACCACTGCACAGAACCTGTCTTGGATAGCAAATGGACCCTGAAGAGTGAAATTCTGTTAAAGTCACTCTGAGCCTTCTTATAGCTTGCAACATGGGCCTTGAGAATTAGAAGCATTTAGGAGCTACATGATCAAAATGCCAAGATGTCTATAAATGATTTAGCTAATCCTCATATTGTGCTTATGGTTAATGTCATTACTTAAAACTTAAAATTTTAGGGGAGCCTGGCTGGTTCAACTGGTAGAGCATGTGACTCTTGATCTCAGGGTTGTGAGTTTGAGACCCATGTTGGGGGTAGAGTTTATCAAAAAACAAAACAAAATTAAAAAACACCTTAGAATTTAGATTGGCGGGCATAAATATAATGAATGAAGTCTTTGCATCTTGTATTTTAAATACATTGCTTTGCCATTCAAAGAGCAGCAAAAGTTTAACTAACCATAACCAAAATTAACCATGTTTCTTCCCTCACCTCTATCCCAAAACCCCAAAGTTAAAATGCTAACTTAGTATAAAAATTGAATTTTACGGGGGCGCCTGGGTGGCTCAGTGGGTTAAGCCACTGCCTTCGGCTCGGATCATGATCTCAGGGTCCTGGGATCGAGCCCCGCATCGGGCTCTCTGCTCAGCAAGGAGCCTGCTTCCTCCCTTCTCTCTCTGCCTGCCTCTATGCCTACTTGTGATCTGTCTGTCAAATAAATAAATAAAATCTTAAAAAAAAAAAAAAAAAAAAAAAAAAAATTGAATTTTACTTTATATTCATGTCATAATGAAAGCATGAATAGTCAAATGAAACTACCATTGATGAATGACTTATTTCACATTACCAACATATCATGTACTCGTATTGGAAAGAAGTTAGTTTTCCTCTACATTAAAAACTTCCCTGGAGCATAATTTACAACTCAAGGATCTCAGAAAATTACCTGCTACCAGTGGGAGGAAAAAAAGTCATTTTTCATAAGTCATCATAATCTTGGGGTGAGGTAGTATTGGAAACTGATGGCATGGAGTTCTTCAATCAAGTTCAATGAACTAAAATCTGTGCTGGAGATTAAAACTATATACGGAAATCCATTTTCTATCGTTAATTCCTCTATGTCAATTTTCCATGTGTTGATACGATATATGAAGCTTCAATATGATCTCTCTGCATCTCTCTTAGAAGACAAAGGGAAGCTAAAAGTCAACAGTTGCAGTCAGCCATCAGGCTCCGAAGGGGGATCCTATCTCCTCAAATCTGGCACAGCACCCTTGCCACCTGGAGCAGCCACTTCTCCCTCGAAGAGCACAAATGGAGCTCCTGGTACTGTTTCTGAATCAGAAGAAGAAAAAGCCAAAAAACTACTGTATTGTTCACTATGCAAAGTGGCTGTGAACTCCCTGTCACAGCTAGAGGCACACAACACAGGTTAGCAGCTATCACTTGAATTTAAATAGTGTTTATAACAAAACCCAACTTTTCCCAGCAGAATACCGTATCTTTTGTTGTTCAAACGTTAGGTTTGTTCATTGTCTTCTCTGCTTTTTTGATTCAAAGGAGTGATTTTAAGAAAAGTATGATATAATAATTTTGGAAGCAGCAAGGCAGAAGTTTAAAGCAAATTGGAGATAAAACTTGCTCTGTTCTTGATTTTCTCAAAAGCATCTAATATTTCCCAAAACTCATTATGATGAAGTGACAGAGATGAAGACGAATATCCATGCACAATATTCACTGCAACACACTTAGAAGAAAAGGGAAACAATTTATAATTCCCTCAGTAGGGTAATGTCGAATACACTATAGTAATCCAACAGAGAGAATTTATTACTCAGTCATTAAAGTGTAATCATTTAAAAAGGTATATGATTTGCTGTGAAATTTTCAGCATATATAACTAGTATGATCCCAATTTTGAAAATATGTATATTTTTAGTATATAGACAAAATAAAAACTGAAAAAAAAATGATAACCATGGTTATCTCTGAGTGGTGAAAATACAGGGTAATCTTTATTATGCTTCTCTATATTTTACATATTTTCTTCATAATATACTCATGTTTTCCCTTTTTACACAAAAATGTGTTGAATAATCAGCCTGATTGTTTATAATAAATAAAAAGTGTTTATAATCAGCATTAAAATGATTTTTTTTAAAGCAATGAGAAATTCAGCCTGAAGATAAACTTCTCAAGGATAAGAAAACACAGATCTATACATATATTCTATTCGATTCTTAAATAGCTATTTACTTATTATATGTTTCTTGCTGCCTTAGGTTCTAAACACAAGACCATGGTTGAAGCTCGTAACGGGGCTGGTCCAATTAAGTCCTATCCTAGGCCTGGATCAAGGTTAAAGATGCAGAATGGCAGTAAGGGCTCAGGACTTCAGAACAAGACATTTCATTGTGAGATCTGTGATGTTCATGTTAATTCAGAAATTCAACTCAAGCAGGTAATGTATCTTGAATTAGTATTCACTGTTGTTTGGGTCACCACTGGCTTGTGTATCTAATCTATATAATGGTTCCCACTATGCTCACAGATAAATTTACTAATCTTTCTACGATGTATACAATATATGATGTGCAGGTGCTATGGAAGAAAAAGTTAGTACCAAATACTTGTGCATCTTTATTACACGTCAGATCTGGGCTAGGTGAGCACAGCATTCAACCCGGAGTTTGTAGTCAGTCGAGCAGGAACTTCTGGAAGACAAGATGTTCAGCCCGTCTTTCAAAGACCAAAATCTGGTTGGGGAGACAGACTCATCAGTCACGATGGTAAAAACGGGCCAAACAGGGTAAGTACTCCAGAGAAAGGAAAGGAAGAGAAGCATTACAACTGAGTGGGGAGCAAGTCTGAATGCTGAGAGCAAGGTGGTCATACCCTCACCGCCTTTGACCTGCGGACCCAGAACTGGGAATGGAGCAACCCACTACCTCTATTTAGGAAATAATATTCCTATTATTTAGGAATAAAGCTCACATTTAGATTCAGCTAATGCATCCAACCTTTTTCAGCACATTTCTAGCCGAAGGCATAAGGATCGAGTTGCAGGGAAACCACTGAAGCCGAAATACAGCCCTTACAACAAACTCCAGCGGAGCCCAAGCATTTTAGCAGTAAGTTCACCTCACCTGCTCACCTGTTTTGTGGGTCCACCTTAAGGACTGTGGGTTAGGAGGGCCTGGGGATTAACTGGCCCTGAAAGGCTTTGAATTTCATCGCCCTGCCCTCGTAGACAGTAGTTTAGAAGGAACTGCTTAGTAGTCCCTGCTATAGGTCACCTTGAAGGAAACTGCTTTAGAGAAGAGAAACTGAACCTCTTTAAGAGTTAATACCTCATTCTTTACCAGGACATTTTCAAAAGACTACCTTCTTTAACATATAAAGAAAAAATAAAGGCTCAGGAACAAAGACAAGTAATCCTGAGGAATCCTGGAATGTGTTGAACCTGGGAAGAGGGCTTGCCTTCCTAAAACAGAACTCCATCCATTTAATACCCTCCCTTCTAGAGACTCCCTCTCCTCCCTCCTCCACTCCCCTTTCACCCCCCTTCTCCAGAAAGTAAAGTGGGTGTTTGTATTACTGTCTCTTAACCTGTCTAGCAGGCATGTTGGTATTCAGCCTGTCCTACCTGCTCTCAGTATGTGCTGTTTTCAGTTTCTTTGCAAAAATACCCAGGGGCTCCAACAGTAGATGTCATGTAAATACCCAGATGGATGGATTTTATAATCTCCCTGGGATTTAGCCCAGTGTGGCATTCTATTTGAGGTTGAAGCGGGATTGGCCAGCTGGAGGCGATGCTCCCAGCTTCTGCAAAGCCTCCATCTGATGCTGCAAGCAGGTGTTACCTGCATTAAACAAATCCAGTGTGCAAAGCGTCTCCTGATTGCAAAAGAGAGAAATTAGGGATTGATTTCTTACTTCACAGGAAGATTCCACCTTGGGATTCCTTTAAAAAGAGAACGTTTCTAGCACACTTACGATCATTCCCAACGACAGAAATTTGAGTTAGCTGCAATTTTTCAGGGAATAACTCTTTAAGTGGCCAGAGAGACAGGAGCACACTGACTTTGTTTTCGTGCCGCTTACCAGGGCCCTAACGTCCCGAACCCCAGTTACCTCACCCATCGCAGCTCTTCAGAGAGGTGGAGGTCAGGCATGCCCCGCCCCCCGCCGCCCCCCCGCCCAGAAAACCTCTCCCTGGGCTGCACTGTGGGTTAGGAGTAGTCAGAATTTTAAACTGAGCTCCATTATCTAAGCAGGAAACCCTCGGGTACTTTTGCTTTTTCTTTGTGAGAAGAAGCGGCACAAAATAGTTTTAGTAGCTCCCCCCCCGCCCCCTGCCGCGTCCTAGTCCCCAGGGGCAAAGACCCCCAGAAAAAGAGTTGAAACGGAAACAAATCAAAGCAAAGGTATGCCATGAGCCTGTGAGAACCAGCTCTGTGAAAATAATTTCTTGACTTCAGAGAGGCACGATGTTTTAAAAGCTGACTTCTGAGCGCGCGTGTCACGAAAAGATGTCCGCGGTGCTTATTCAAAACCCTCTCCCCACCCCGCCCCCGCTTCTCTCCCTCCGTCAGGCAAAACTTGCATTCCAGAAAGACATGATGAAGCCTTTGGCCCCGGCCTTCCTGTCCTCGCCCCTGGCGGCGGCGGCGGCGGTGTCGTCGGCGCTGTCGCTGCCGCCCCGGCCGTCGACGTCGCTCTTCCAGGCGCCAGCCATCCCCCCCGCGCTGCTGCGGCCCGGCCACGGGCCCATCCGCGCCACGCCCGCCTCCATCCTCTTCGCGCCCTACTGACGGCCGGCGCCCCGGGCCGCCGCCGGAGCGAGGCCCGCGGGGCGCCGTGGCGGGAGCCTTCGGTGTTGCGGCCCCCCACCCGCCCCGGCCACCAAAAGCGGCGCACCACCCCAGCCCCGACTCCAAAGACTAGCAGCTCACTAGGCTCAAGAGTGCTTTTAGGGACCGCTCCCACCGTTAGGGACCCGAGCAGCCCAGGCTTTACCCCCGCCCCTCCCCCACTCGATCTGTGTCTCTGAGATCATTGGTTTCTTGCAAATGTATCGGTCAGAAAACAAAACAAAACAATGTATCTATATACCATTCGCCGACTCCTTTTCCATGGGTGTGATCTGGCTTAGAAACGATAAGGAATATTTTCCTGACAGACTTGAAAACTAGGGTCTTCCTCACACGTCTGTAAATAACTCTGGAATCCAACGGGGCACATTCTAGTGTGGAACAAAACTAGATGAACACAAGTGCTTACTTGTGGATACCATCTTACCAACGGATCACAACGTTTTCTTTTCTGGTGTACTATTGTCGACAGGGATTGTGTACTGTTTTAGACCCAAGTACTGTTGTATCCTGTGTAGTACTAGTTCTGTATCTCCTGTCTGAATTCAACATTTTTAGTTGCTGTGTAAATGTTAGGAAGCAAAGTAGCTTTCAATTTTCTCTTTAAGAGAACAAAAGATAAAGTAATGTATTTTCTTTATTTCACGTTTTATTTGGTGATATTTAAAAGAACTAGAAAGCCATATAACATAGCTATAATTACTACCTGTTTGCTACTTTTGTTTAATTTATTTTGTAGCTTCCTCACTAGTTTGAGTTGCTAAGCAAATGTATACAACCAGAAAAAAAGAGCTCCCTCGGTTGCACATTTTGCACCTCTTGTGCATATTCTGCAAGGAGACAATGAATCCATGTATTTCTACATTATTATCTTCTTCATTTTTAACCTGTTTTCATTTGTAATGATGCTACATAATTTTGTGGCTCCCTAATGCAATAATGTACAGAAGATAAAAAAAAATTTATAATCGAACAATTTGTCTTTCTGTTCACCAAATATGTTGCAGGTCATGCTCCCATGCCCCCCTTTCTAAACTGGTATCAACAAGACTGGAATGTTTGTGGTATCAGGGGCAAGAGATATCATAAAACAAAATAGTGAACTCTTTTAGAGCATCTATATCTGCAATCTGTAAATGGTAAAACGTCTGTGTATTTTTTTAAATGTACCTTTTCAATAAAAGTACAAAAAGTAAAACTCTGTTTGTGTTTTCAAAGTTATTTTCTCCTGAGACACCTTCAATTTGAAATCATCTGATGAACGATTTTCAGTAGGTGCAGAAATTGCTCCTTACATATTTAGCATTTTCAGCTCTTATTTGAAGCATTTTCATTTGTCATGTTTATTCATTTCTGTTCACAGCATCTGCGTGAGGCAAGACTTTACTGCTCTTTTCCCTCTGAATCCCTAAGAAGTCGGACCAAGTTGTGAGTATAGCCCTAAGTCACAGTAGTAGCCTGATAAAAATTTGTGACTTTTGATTTTTTTTTTTTTAATTTGCTGTAAGTCTTCTAAATCCCTAGCCCATCTTTCTTTTGTGTCTGAGGCATTAATGATCTTCTATTCCACTCCTCCCCCTTCACCTTCTCTAATCAGCCCACCCCTTTTTTCTTCCACTTCATTCTCTTTTTAAGTGTAAAGTGTAAAGTTTAAGTTTAAGTGTAAAGATCAATACATCAATACATTCCGGTTATCTACTTAATGAACTCCTTCAAAACTTAATGGCTTAAAATAACTACCGTCTTATTCTGTCATGATTTCAGGGGTCAAGAATTCCAACCAGGCTTGGCTGGACTCTTCTATTGGAGGAGGCATCAATATGAAGTCCCTTGGTAATACTTGGTGTCTGGAGGCCCAAGATGGCTTCACTCACATGTGTGCCTGGATGGAGATGGTGGCTGGAAGGCCAAACTCTACACATGGCCTGTCCAGCTACATGGTCTTATGCAATGACACAGTAACTCAGGGCTCCCAGAGAGAGAGCATTTCAAGAGGCCTGGGTGGAAGTCAAAAAAACTTCTTATAAAATTGTCCCAGGATGTCACGTATACTGAGTTCTACTGAAAAGCAAGTTACTAAGGGCAATCCAGATTCGAGGGGAAGGAAAGTATTCACTTTTCAATGTAAAAAAGAGCAAAGAATTTGTGGCCATCTTTAATCTACCACTCTGTTACAGAACTTTGAGAGGAGTGGTAACAAAGCTATGACAGAGCCCCTTTTTCCCCACCATAAGCCCACACCATGCTAATTCTTTAAATGAGAAGAATGCAGGGGGGGACCTAAAACCTCATTTCTAAGAAGTTAAGGCCAGTGGATGGCAGTGCAGCTGTGCTCCGTGGCAATAGGCTTCCATTATCAAAGAGGTTATCCAACTATTTGAAAATTGTTGATCTTAATATTCTAGGTATATATAATCAGGTCAGTGTTAGAGTCTATTAAAATTCCAGTTTGATATTCAGAATTTGTTTGCTTGTTTTAACGTGAGTCATTCCAACTCTATACTAGTAACACTAAACCTTGGTTGAACCTTCAGACATGGCTTAGAAATACCACGCTCCGAAAGAAATGTTTCCATATAACACTTTGGAGAATTTTTTTTTATTATTATTATGAACTCCAACAGCGATTATATTTCATTTCTCTTGTATATCCTCTATCTCATTAATGTTCACTGCCATCCTCAAAAATTTTTAAATGTCAGTGTTTAAATAGACCCAGAAATCTGCTGATTAGATTTATAGTTTAAGATTTTGAAAAATCACCTCAGGGAAGAAGTACAAATGAATAGCAATTAATTAAAATGCATGCCTCCAAAAGTAGCCATGGGTAGCTTCAAGTAATGATATATACAGCACTATCAAACAGATATAGCTTGTGCACCCTCATTCTGAGGTAGCACAGTGGTTCAGTCCTAAGCAGATGTGTGTATTTGAACTAATAGCTCTTCCTGTGCCATTTTTAGTGAGGAAAGGCTACCACTCTACTTCTCCACTTACTGGGAAAGTTAAAAATGTGCTGTTTACTCTGACACAGTCCAGCTCTGGTCTCTGTAGAGTATGAAAATAGATCTCAGATAGGATTGCCAGATAAAATACAAAACACCTGAACAAATTTGAATTTCAGGTCAACAATGAATAATTTTTAATAGAATATTTTAATAATTTTAGTAAGATATGGCACATGGTATAAGTATGTCCCAGAAATGAGTATGCAATATTTGGGATGTACTTATATGAAATGTTTGTTGCTTATCTGAAATTCACATTTTAAGCCTGTATTTTTACTTGCTACATCAGGTAACCCTTGTCTCAGGAGCATTCCTCTTCATCTCAAGTACCATGATTCTTCAGGAAAGAAGTGGCCTCTTGGGTATTCACAACTAAATAACGAGATTTTAAAGGCACATTGTTAGAAGCACTCACAAATAGTCAGAGGAGGAAACTTGCAGTAAATAAAAGTCAATGATATATTGACATTGGATAGGACCAGGTATGGGGAAAATGTAGTTACAGATGCCCCTTACTGACAGCCACACTGAGAGCTGCTTAAAACTAAACTATTGTAAAAGCAAAAAGCAGAATTTTCATTTGTATTATGCACCAAACATACCACCCCTGGTTTGCTCCATCTCTGCCCTCAGAGAATTCCTATATTCTGGAGCAGAAATGGTTACATTTCTGTAGAATTTTTCTCTGAGAAAGTGCTTTCAGGAGAACTACACTACAGTGAATATAGCTGAGAAAGGGAACCATGGAAATTCTCTCTGGAAAAAACAGCTAAGGAGACAGAGCTGATAGAGCATCAGGGGGACATCCTGTTGTGCTAACACTCACTCAGGAATCGAAAGTGACTCACTGAGGATGTTGAGTTTAGGGATGTTTTGAGAAATGGGCCCCCACTGCCCGGGGTGTGATTAGAGAGAAGGATGATGGCAGGAGAGGAGAGGTGACCAGGAACCCTTTGACAGAGAAAGTTAGCATCTAGATGTACACCCTCGATAAGGATGAGCATCTTCTGGTAACAGGCAGAAGGACTTCATTTCACCTCTGTAGGCTTGGTGGGTGGATTCTGGCCTCTCTTCAGTGTTCCTTCCACCAGATCCTGATTTTGTTAATATGATGGCCCTCAGTTACCCTGAGTTGACATGGCTTCTTTGGGAAAATACCAGTTTTGATACCTCAGTGGGCTGAGGCAGAGCTGGGTAGTGTAAGAGCAAATTCCACCAGGGATGCTCATCTCTGCCTCCTTCCTTTCTCCAAGTAATTAGCTCCATGGAGGAATTCATTGGGGACCTGATGCCAGCTCTCAGCAGCAATGGGGCGTGACTGTAGGGAATTGCCCTGATTTCTTTGGCCAAAATTTCTAAAGCAAGGGTGACAATACAATATATCCTTCTACTCACTAAGTACTCAAGCTACATCAGCCTCTGGTTGTCAGACCTCTTCTGTGGATACAGTAACAATATCTTCATGCCATATTCATTTTAAGAAGTCACTTATCTACAGATGATTAGACAAGCTAGTCCTTAAACACCTCCTTTTCATTTTTATTAGAGTGAAAAAGTAAAATTCGGATGGAAGATAATTAAATAAGAACAATACACCATTTGGGGTGCCTAGGTGGCTCAGTTGGTTAAGCAGCTGCCTTCAGCTCAGATCATGATCCCAGGGTCCTGGGATCGAGCTCCACAACAAGATCTCTGCTCAGCAGGGCATCTCCTGTCTCTTCTTCTGCCTGCTTGTGTGCTCTCTGTCTAATAAATTTTTTAAAATCTTAAAAAAAAGAACAATATACAATTTGCATTCAAGAGACATGAATTCAAATCCTATCATATCATCTGTTTCTTAGTTCTATGATCTTTATGTCTGAAAATGATTTCATGTCATTTTCCCAGAGCCCCAGTTTCTCACACATATAAAACAGATACCATGGTCCCCAACTCACAGGGTGGTTCTGAGAAGGGAATGAAACAAAACATGTAAAATGTCACCACAAATCATAGCTTACTATGCAAATTTTCATCTGTGAACAAATGAAATTGTTTTCTCATTTTTAATTTTTAAATTTTAAGTAAATTCTCTCAAATTAGCCAATTTTGAGTCTTTAGCATTAATTTAGACTCAGAGAAAAATACATCTGTAATGGGAAAGAAACAGTAAATTCATTCGTTGTAAGTTTATGTTCCTACTCATAAGGATATAATTCAAATAAAAGTAATACCAAAATAATAGAACCAAAGTAAATGCAAAGTATTTGCGTATCACAAATATGTGTGAAACTTATGTCTTATATTCCATATAAGAAAAATAGAGTTTCAAGTTGTAAAACATAAAAAACTTCCTTATGTTGCAAAAAAATTACTACCATTATAAAAAATTTTTAAAAATCTTTCTGATGTGAAGAACTAAAAATCACTATTAAAGGAATTAAACATAGAAGAAAAACTAAGAAAAATATTTATAATCCACATGAGATAATATAGTTTCATATCCTTATTAAACAGAGAACTCATAAAATGGGATGAGGGAACTCTTCCAGAAAAAAAAGACAAAAAATCCAATAGGAAAATCGGCCAAACAGGCAATTCAGAAAAAAAACAAAATATATACAAATGCTTAATAAATGTGAAAAGGTGTTAGTTATCACTTACTACAAATGAAATCAACATTTTAAAAATCTAGAATGTTGACTAAATATATATAAAATTTCTAGACCTTGTATCAGTGAGAATGGGAAAATGGACACATTCAGACGTTGTTGGTAGTAAGGAAAATTGCTTCAACTTTTGTGGAAGGATGGTTGGTCAATATGTGTCATCATGTCAGTTACATATAACATTTGGCCCAAGAATGCTATGTTCAAGACTTTATCCTAAGATACTATTCCTGTAAATGTAAAAGGATTTATGCACAAGTATGTTTCAAAATAATGAAAAAATATTCATCCATAGGGAATGAGTAAATAAATTATGGAACCCATATGTGGTAGGAAATAGCACAACCATTTAAAATGATGACATGGATGGGGCGCCTGGGTGGCTCAGTGGGTTAAAGCCTCTGCCTTCATTCGGTTCGGGTCATGATCTCAGGGTCCTGGGATCTAGCCTTGCATTGGGCTCTCTGCTCAGCAGGGAGGGAGCTTGCTTCCCCTTCTCTCTCTGCCTGCCTCTCTGCCTACTTGCGATCTGTCAAAAAAATAAATAAAATCTTTAAAAAATAAATAAATAAAATGATGACATGGGGCATCTGGGTGGCTCAGTCACTTAAGCATCTAACTCTTGATTTCAGCTCAGGTCTTGATCTCAGGGTCATGAATTCAGACCTTGTGTTGGGTTCCCTAGTGGGCATGGAGCCTACTTAAAAAAATTAAAATGATGACATAATTCTGTAATTACTGACATGATGAGATGCCCATGATATGTGTCCAAGTGGGAGAAATAAAGGGTTACAGAACAACATATTAAATATGAACATACTCATAAGTTTTAAAACTACACCTGTATGTTGGCATATATACATGGAGAGATGTCTGATAAATGTGGTTATCCAGATTGATGGAAGTTACTTCTGAGTTGTAGATTTCCATATGGCTCTACATTTCATTTTTAATTTTTGGTAGAATTTGAATTTCTATAAAGAACACATGTTGCTGTTTCAGAATCATGTAACTATAATTGGTTGTCCCATTATAAGTAAACAAATGACCTCCACCACACAATGACACACAATTTTACAAGAATCCAAGAAATTATAACTGAAAAATAAATGGGTAATAAATGACAAATAAGAATAGTTAATTATAAAAACAAAAGCAGGAAAAGAGCTTTAGTGTTATTTCAGACTTTTTTCCTGCCTTGAGAAAAACTTTTTTTCTGGCATGTTGAATACTGCAATTAGGTTAGTTTGAAAAAAGAAACACTCAATCACTTAACTAATGTAAATAGCCTCTTTTTTCTTAAACATTTTATTTATTTATTTATTTGAGAGAGAGAGAGAAGTGGAGCGGTATAGGAGAAGGGAGTGGGACAAGCGGACTCCACACAGAGCCCGGCATGGGCCCTTGAGATGGGCTGATTTCATGACCCTGAGGTCATGACCTGAGCTGAAACCAAGAGTCGGACACTTAACCCAGAGAGCCACCCAGGTGTCCCAGTGAATAGTATCTTGAGGTTTATGATTCTCAATGCATCTCACACAGATTCTTACCAGCTCTCTCCCATGTTCTGGGCTCTTCTGTTGTTGCTCAACCAATTCTTTGGGAAATGTATGACCAGTGCATAGGTTCACATAGGCTCGTTTATTTTTTGACTGTGAAAGATGGTGCCTATTTATTTCAAGTAATGACATTATTATAAGATCAAAATACATTCATCTCTCACTGCTGATTGGAATTGCATTTTTACTATAGCATAAGTATTGCCCTATATATAGCATATAGAGTTTGGTGACTAGGGCACCAACTGAAAGAAAAGGCAGGCTTCCTTTTTCCCTCCATCAGAGAACCACTATCCCAGGCATATTTATCTGATGTTTTATTCTCTGCAGTGTAGGCAGTAGGGAAGAACTGCATGTGAAAAGAACACATACTATATAAGTAGGAATATTTAGGAAAATTTCCTTGAAGAGTCCCTGATAGCGTTTAACCTATACAAGGACCCAAAGTTTCAAATGATAAAGGGACAATGTAAAATGCAGCCTCCCTTTCCTGACAAAGAGTCAGAATACTATCCATACACTCTCCCTAAGAGAATTCATTATTTGGATGCCAATAACTGTTTCACTTTCCAGTAAATATAAACAGGTGGCACATGAGACAATGTTCACACAGAAGCTTAGACGATAAATAGGAAAACCCTCTAGGGAATAAACACTCTGCACTTTGATTTCTGACTCTCAGAGACAAAGATCAGTAGGCTCCTCCTTGTAGCTTCTGGTAACAGGAGGCTCTTCTGAGATGCAGTATCACTATAGATAGCTGGGAGTCAAGTTCACATCTTCGTTAAAACAAAAAGCTAGCTTCAACTCTCACGCTTACATTTCACAACATGGGTGAGCCTGTTTTCCATCAATACACTGAGCAGTTAAGCACTGAAATCAGTTTGGAAGTCGAACACTGAGCATGAGTGAAAAAATGCCACTGGTCTCAAACCAGAAAGCAAGACTTTTTAATAAGGGGGTTACTTTGCTTTGTCTACGGGCAAAAAACCTTGAACTAACTGATGAGTCTTCACTGAAGTACAAAGTACAATGCAGAATATAGTTCCAGAAAGGGTAGTGTGGAGAAGCATCACCTGGGGAGTTTGTTCAAATGTATATTACTGGGTCCCATCCCCAAAAATTATTATTTAAGAGGATGGGAGTGATGCCCAGAAACTGCATCCTAAACAGGCCCGCCCCTCCCCTAATCTCCCCATCCGGGGTCACATGGAGAAGACAGAGAACAGTCTAGCTCATAAAATCGAAGAAATCTTTACTGGCCTCAGGATGCCAATAGACTCCTGGGTCTATCCAGCACCACACATCAAGTCCACATTAAAGCAGTTAACATTCCAAAGACTACCTTGAGTAGACCAAACTCCAGGCTAAAACTCCAAGGAACTCCATCTCCAAACAACCAAATACTTTGAGGCAAACAGTAAAGATTTTCAAATGCCCTCAAAATCAATCTGCTTTCTTTTTCTCCCCTTGCAAACAAAATCCTACATCTAACTGTTACTTAAAAGCAAAACAAACAAAACCAAAACAAATCATCTGTAGTATGTGATTCTAGTGATTTGAGACAAATAGAGGAATCAAAATACCTCTAATTTAAGAAGAGAAAGAAGAGATTAGCGGCTCTGGGTATATTTGAAAGATTTAGACTAGATCTGTAGTAGCCATTCTAGAAAAGTAAGATTACTGAGGTGGCTTGCAATGTGATCTCTAAAATGTACCCATTATTATTATGGACTAGGAAAGCGTGACTTTACACAAACATAGGAGAACATTCCAGAATACCTTTCAAGGAATCTATTTCATGATTCTAAGAAGCCTACTATGATACTAAAATTTGTACTGTAATAGTTGACTTATACATCAGGAAATCGTGTCAACATAAGTTTATTTTTCACATGCATGGATCTTAATCCTTTCGGAACAAAATATCTCTTGGTTTTATTTAAATATTTAGATAGAACGCTTTCTAGAAGCTATTAGTGATTGTCCTCCCTTCTTAGAGCACGATATACTGGCTATAATCCTTTCTGGATGATTCAAGTTCACCACTAAAACTGTCCCTGGTGACACATAGGTAGAAGATGTCCTAGAGTTATGGAAAGAACAATGGGCTAAAAATCAGAATTCCCAAATAACAGGCCCCAGAGCCTATACTTATGGGGCACGTTCCCTTAAGCAAGTTTGAAACGCAGTATCCTCATCTCTAAAATGGGGGGGGGGGGTACTACTTGCCTGGCATAAACCAAAATTTACTGTAAGGATCAAGTGAAAACAATTATAGTAAGTGCTCAGTACATTTTTAGCGGTCATATTATTGGTATGACAACCATTGCAGGAACCGCACATCTGTGAGAAACAGATGAGGAACCGAGACCACAGAGATTAAGTAACAAATTCATCCCAGGCGGCCTCCTGCCGACTTCCCTGTTCGGCCTGAGTGCAGTGCAGCCAATTTCATGTCCAAGTCCTGGGAACCATTTGTAGAAACACAGAGCTTATGAACTACTTACAGAGGTTCCTGCTGAGACATGACATCTGAGTAATATCATAGGAAAGCGCTTTCAGTTTAGTCCCATTTAACAGCCACTTATGGCTGATGTTCAGACACTGGAAAGACAGTAAGTGGGTAAGAATGGTTTCTGCCTTCGGGCTGCTTAACATGTTGAGAAGGAGGGGGCGGGGGAGAGTGGAGGCCACACATAGAACAGTACTTCAATATATAGTAAGAGAAGAAAAAAAGAAATATAAATACACATCAAAATGTATATGTTGTATATCTATAATAAGAGCAAAGGAATGACAACTAGCTCAGAGGAGGTGGGCTGGGGCAGGGAAGTCCGGGGGGGGGGGGGGCGCGCACATGCGCAGAGGGAGGAGATGCCCAGGAAAACTACCTGGAGGACAGAATAGCTCAAATGGCAAGAAGAAAGAGCATTCCAGAAGAAGGAACAACATGAGCAAAAGCACAGAAGTGTGCGATACAGAGTCTGGAGGAAACTGTGAGCAGGGCCTAGCTCTAAAAATGAGAGGCAGGAAGAGTGAGAGTTGGCTGGGAGGTTACCTGAGGATCAGTGATGGAGAACCGGGTACAGACATCTGGATGAAATCCTGTAGTCTGTGGGATCGTTAGAGGATTTTAACTGGGAGTAAGATGATCAGATTTGCATTTAGGGAGCTCTTTCCAGTGGAAAATAAAAAGGAGGGATTGGAGAAGGTGATGTGGACCAGAGACAGCTTTGAGGCCGCAAAAATGACCTGAAGGAGGGCCTCAGTCATTAAAAACTATGGAGTGTTCCAGGCGGCAAAAACCACTACACAGAAGCAGAGCCGAACAGCAGCCAGTGCACTCCGGACCCCCCCCACTGCCACCGCCACCACCACCACCACCACCTTTGTGGCCACTACCAGGGCCACCTCTGCTGCCCCCGCCCCCAGCCAAGGCAGATGCTCTCTCGGGCCCTGAAAGCCCTCACCTGGGCCAGCTCCCCAGACCGTGCGTGCACGGTGACTCGCACAAGTGAGTCCGGTAGAGAAGGAATTAAGGGGCCCAGAGCCGGAGCTGCTGGGAATGGAGAACGATCTGCTCTCATCCTAGCTAGTCCCAGACGACAATATTCTCCGAGTTCCACTGTCTGCTTTTTTGGCGTGTCGTTTTCTTTAGTGTCAAGTTGCAAAGCAGCCATTCCTCACCTCCTAAGTTTCTGGGACTGGGGGACCAGAGCCGACAAAGTGTTAGAACTGTGTGCGCAGCAAGAACACAGCTCCCAGAACAGCCTGAGGGATGCTCCCGGGAAGCCCGAGACCAGAACCATTCTTAGTCTTTTGAACCTCTACTGTGACTGCTCCAGTGCAGCATTTTGTTTCCCCTTTCTTACTTTCAGGTGTTGCATAGGCTTTGTACATTGAGGATGTCATTGAAATGGCGTCTGAACATATGCTAAATCACTGTTATACCACACAAGTAAATAATCTTTAAAAAAAAAATAACCATCTTCTTGAGGCGCCCGGGTGGTGTAGTCAGTTAAGCGTCTTACTCTTGGTTTCTGCTCAGGTCGTGATCTCCTGGTCAAGAGATCAAGCTCCATGTCAGGCTCCACATTCAACAAAGAGTCTGCTTCAGACTCTCCCTCTCCCTCTGCCCTGTTCTTCTCTCAAATAAATAAATCTTTTAAAAGAATAAGATGCTTAAAATAAATAATCATCTTCTTAATTCATTTTACAAACCATGATGTGCCAGACACTATATGGAAAATACTAAAACAAAACGAGATTCCCACCTGGTACTAAAGGAGATTACTAGGACCTTCAAACAGAGCGAAGTCTCGGGTACTAGGTTTGTTTTTACACGTGTCTGTTTGTATTAACCGGAATTTAATTTCTGTTAATGCTGAGATGAGTTTAATCTAGAGGACATCATCCTGACTCAGCATCACCTGAGGATGTTTCAAAAACTACCAGAGCTGGGGCACCTGGGTGGCTCAGTCAGTTAAGTGTCTGACTTCTGCTCAGGTCTTGATCTTGGGGTCCTGGGATTGGGTCCCTGCTCAGTGGGGTGTTTGCTTCACCTTATACCCCTCCCCCACACTCATACACATGCTCTCTCCCTCTCTCAAATAAAATCTTAAAAAAATTAATTAACTAATTAATTTTAAAAACCTATCAGAGCCATGGTCTCAGCATCACATCAGCTGAATCAGGATCTCAGGTGGTGAGTCCGGGCACTGATAGGAAAATAAACAAACTATCCAGGTGATCTTAATAAGAGCCAGGCTTGAGATACAGTCATCATTTAGAGCTGAAGAGGAACTACGAATATGAAGGCAAGAGGAGTTGGGTGTCTCCTATCACTGTTATTTGAGAGCAAAATACATCTTCCAAGCCCAAGGAACAAAACCAACAAACCAGCTTTTGAGGTACATGAGTGGTGGGGGAGGAGAGGAGATTTTAGGATGTTGTTAAACAATGTCCTATTTTTCCTCTGACATGGTCTAATCCCCCCATGGGTGCACCTACAGACTGTTGGAATTGTCGTCCAGCATGATGGCACTATGAAATCTGAGGGGAAAATGTTATCAATGTGTTGTTAAACTTCTGATTGAAAAGTATAAACTCTGGAAGTAAATATCCTAAAATTACTTATCTAAATAGAAAATTCCTGAAGCAGTGCATAGTAATCTGTTGACCATTGATGCTAGAGCAAAATAATTTTACTTATAAAAACGTCCACAACCTACACAAATTCCTGTGTGGTTGACCCCAAAAATCACCATAGGAAATTGTCAGTGTATTGGATTCAGGTCAGTCAGGAAGGTTTTCATATCAAAAAGCAGTATTTGGGTACATTAGGTCACTTCTGCTATATTATGCTGATAATGAGGATGGGGAAAAATGAACCCACATACTGTTGTGGGGTTTTTTTAAGATTTTATTTACTTATTTGACAGGGAAAGAGAGAGAGCACAAAACAGGGGGGAAGCAGGCAGAGGGAGAGGCAGGAGCAGGCTCCCCGCAGAGCAGAGAGCCTCTACCCAAGCCAAAGGCTGATGCCCAACAAACTGAGCCACCCAGGTTCCCCTGAACTCACATACTTAATAAATAATAATAATAACTAAAGATACTAATTCTAAGCAGTCGTGGACGTTTCTGAATCATGACATATGTTGAACAGTCTCAAGTAGGTTATAAACGATCTTTATGTACTACTGAGTGTGAATTTTGCCAACCCCCACGTGATAATGTTATCTGATTTCTGCTCTGAGACCTCCTGTCCTTATAATCAGATCCTATAAAGTGAGCCACCTGGGGATCCTCACACAGAGCCACACATACTTGCTGGTGCTGGAGACAACAGCAGAGCTGGAGTCATATTTTATGCAACAGAGAGAGACCGCATTTTATGAGACCGGAGAAGGAGGGGGTGCTTGCCCTACTTTCTCTTTGCTTCTTTTGAATTTTGCCCCATTTTGCTTGCCAAATATAAATCCTTTGGCAAAGGGCTTTCTCCTTTAGGGGTGTCACTGATGACTGATTACCTTGTGCTCCAACCATGAGTATCTCTGAGAGAAATAAGGTGACTCCCTTTCCTGCATCCATTACAACACTAAAGCAAGGCTGAAAAACATGCATTACAGACAGAAAAGCAATCCTGTTCAGCAAGGGCTCCAAGTCTTGCCTCTCCCATCATGCAGCTCTGCCCACACGAGCCACTGAAGAGAGAGATCAACAGCCCCCTACCCCCGCATGTGTTTTCATTCTCTTCACACCTAAGAGCTAAGAACCGTCATCTGCTAGCATGCGGATGCAGAGGGGGTGAGCAGAGTTGGCACCCACAAGGAACGGCTGGGATGCTCAGGGTTGGCACCCACAAGGAACGGCTGGGATGCTCAGGGTCACAGGGCATGTGGAGCCTCAACTGTGGGGCTTTCTGGGGACCAAGCTCCCAGGGGATCTCCTGCAGGTGCCCCCCACCCTGTGTCTCATAACCACAGGCTGCTTGCCCACTCTGAGCAAGAAAAGTAGGTAAAACGCTGCTTATTACAAGCAAACCCAGGTAGTGAGCCTAACTAAGCTCTTCGGCAACACTGGAACTTGACGATTTAAAATGAGTCCGAATCCGTAGGGGCGGGAGGCATCTGGCTTTTTCTGAAGATCAGAAGTCCTTGCGGAGAAGTGGGGACAGTGCTTTAGTTAAGGTGAGTAAATGGTCTGCAGAAACCATGGATGTACTTGGTCGATTCACAATAGCTGCAGGAAATCTTCATTCAGCAACTGTTGAATGCAATGCACTTTTCATTTCCTTCTCAGGGAGGCAGATGAGAAGCATTTCAATAGTTGCCCAAAGAACAAGATAGCCTGTGGTCTTGCTGTCCCCACAAGTAAGTGGGGAGCATTTTCCTGTGGTCCCCAAAGACACCTTGAAGGAAATGGGATATTCTGGGAAAAGACAAACAGGCCATTTATCAATTAGATGAACCACTTTGGAGGAAAAAAAAAATAGGAAAAGGATGGAATTCAATAAGAATCATTGTAAATTAAAGAAGTATTAAGGATCCTACAGAGTTAATACCTCCTCCCAAATTTCCTCCTGGCCCCTTACCTCCTACTGTCACCTATCTATTATGGGGTACCCCCCAGTCAAGGACCATCTCGTGCTTCTTGCCTTACAAATGCCCCCATATCCCACTGGAGCTTGGTTTCAGAGAGAACCATAGTAGGTGTGCCTCTGAATCCTGGGACCTCAAGATCTCATTAGTATTCTTTGAACTGTCCCTTACACAGTGGTTTCCACAATTTACTAAATTCCTCCTGACTTGATTGTGGAGATCATGAAGATGAAATGTTACCATTTTATTTCGTTATTTTACCTGTTCCCAGGCGATGCAGATAGACAGTAAAATTAATTGAATCAACACTCTCCATTACCACTATTTCCCCAGAATAAGTTGTCACTCTTTCCAAGAGAGAGGATTTTTTTTCCCCCAAGGCTGTTTTAAAATGGTAATACAACCTCTGCTACAAATGCAGGAGGACTGGCAATAAAATGTGCAAACTTACCTTTTCTAAATTTAATTAAACTCATGTAGCAAAGATGTCTTTCAGGTCCACAGTCTTCTGCTGGATTCTGGAATATTTGAGCATATTCAGAGGTAGGGGGAAGAGGGCTGAAAGAAATACTTATTTGCAGAGCAGAACAAACAGCCTTCTCTCACTGACCTAAGTTGGGTGAGGGGAACAGGGAGGGAGTACAGAGTTACTGGGGTGAGGAGCTTACCTTAGGAAGTGGGGTGGAGACAGCTCATGGACCCCTTTGAGAATCTGCTGAAAGTATTAGACCCCTCCATGGAAAAATTTACATATGCATCTACAACACTCAGTTTCTTACACAATCGCAGGGATGTTCTCAGACTCCTAGAAACTTACCTGTGCCTCACCATCTATGGTTCCGTGGATTCAGCGGGCATTTTTTTTTAAGAGTTTCTACTTCTTAGAATCGAGTGAGGATGGTACCTCTACCCAGTGCCCTGGACACAAGCTTGTTCTTGGCAGAGAGGAGGCTGTTGTACCCAATCCCATAACTCACTGGCCCCCAGATGACATTGCTCTGGGATCCTGTGTCTGGACTTCACTCTGAGAAATAGATAGTCTCATCCCCTCCACCCCAGACACTTGAAGGACAGCCACCAGCCCTGGACGGCTGCCTTGCAGAGCACAGCTGTGCCCCGCAGAGCATGGATGCCAAGAAGTGTCACACATATAGAACACTCATGGGAGACCCACCAAAGTCTTGGGAGCTGGGGGATTATCCAAGCAAGGAGCCCAGCACCATGTCAGTAAAACATGGACATGAACACTTCAGGGATCTCATTTATTCCCACAGGCTGGGGAGACCCAGGGATACCCAAGTTATTCCTAATCATGACGTTCTTTAAATCATGATTTGGGATTTAGAACTGGAGTTAATCTAAGATATGGAAGCACTTCTGGAGTAAACGTCAGTTTATTGAACTAATGTTTTTAGCATCTCTCCATTTAACATTATCATGATGGTTAAAAACAAATACTGAAAGCAGTCCTTAAGGGAGACATCTCTACACACGACTCTTGGAAAGGAGGGGAGGGAGGTGGGGGTGGGAGGCAGTCTGTCAATGTGCAGGTGTTCATCCAAGCCCACACTGTCAGGAAGCCACACAGACTAGGTGATCTTAGGACTAACTCTACTCCAAGAAGCAGGCTCAGTCATGGAGAGATTGTTGTCCCTTTGCTACTGTTTATCTAACTCCTTTCTCTGGTTTGCCAATATTTTCTTTCTTTCAATGCACTGAACGATTTTATGACGGCATTGGCAGGAAAGAGAATTGCAACACAATTGTTAGAATTCATGCTCCCAGTATAATAGGGTGAGGGTGGTACAGGGTGCTGACAATATGGATGGGGCACATACAGCAAATGAGTTCACCTGTGATCTTGGGCAGGTCAGTTTACCAGTCCTGTTCCCTTAGGTGCAAGATGAAGGTTCTGATAGATTCTCTCTAATGTACCTTCTAGTCATAATCATGACCATAACACCTTGAATTTGTATGGACCTTTGATATTCATGAAACACTTTCCTTAATCTAACCTACTGGTTAAAACACAGGTTTTCAAGGGCATCTGGGTGGTTCAGTGAGTTAAGCATCTGTCTTCAGCTTGGGTCATGATCCTAGGGTCCTGGGACCCCAGGGAGCCTTATATGGGGCTCCCTTCTCAGTGGGGAGCCTACTTCTCTTTCTCCCTCTGCCTGCTGCTCCCCCTGCTTGTGTTCTCTTTCCCTCTCTTTGTCAAATAAATAAAATCTTAAAAAAAAAAAAAAGGCATAGGCTTTGGAGTCAAACTGCCTGGCTGTGTTCAACTACTGACTCTACCTCTTGCTAACCATGTGACATAGGGCAAAGCATTAATCTCTCTGTGCCTCAGTTTCCTCATCTTCCTCATGTGGTTGCTATGAAAATTGAATGAACTGTCACATATAATGAGCCTAGAACCATATCTGGTATAGCACTGACTGCTCAATAAATACAAATATTAATTGTATTGACTTTTTAATTTAATCCATATATAGGTCAGTGCCTCCTTTTAATTTTTCACTGGACTTTTCTCCCATGCTATTTTCCTATATAATTTTTGGCTCTTTTTTTATCTCTCATGGAACCATTTAATATGGTTAATAAATTTGAACTTGTGATGGCCAACTTAAATGCATCCCTTATCTGTGTATTAAGAAATAGGATTTCAAGTTCATACTCTTGCAATGTCATTTCTAAGTGTTCTCTTGTTCCATTTGTACCAGTCAAATGTCCATAATTTCTTAACTACTTTTATTTGTTCCTAAATAGAATCCAGGCAATATGTCCACATACACATGGAACAGAGCCAGTCTTCCATGGAAGCAAAATATTAGCACATATAACATACCATGTAAGGGGCACCAAGAGCTGCACCTCCACCCCCAACCCCACCCCATCTGTAACTAGTTCCCTCTGACCACCTCATCTTCCTATGATTGTCAGAATTTCCTTCTTCTGGGTGGTCTGATGTAACCCTGTGACTGTTCTGGTGACCAAGATATAAGTCACTGCTTTGGAGCCATAGGCAAGGAACTGCTTCTAGAAAGTACAGATGTCACATACACATGATAAGTTTACTTTTCAAGGCATTTCACTGTGAATATTCTCATGTGTACCTACCAATATACCTGAAAAATCAGATAATATAATCCCAGTTTTATAGATGAGGAAATAGAAAAGCCAAAGGAGTTAGCCAAACAAAGTTATAAATACATTAATCTGCTTGCTGAACAACCAATAAGTGCCCAGCATGAACCCCAGGGAGGCTTAAAATAGAAGACCTAAATTTAAAAGAGTTAACAATTTAGCTTTGCTTCCTTTGTTCCCATGGAAGTTAGGAATTATGTTTAGAATTTCTATATTTCTTGGGTTAGTCACCTTGAGAAGTAGAGAGAACAAACCACAGAAGACAGGAAACCAAAATCAGGCGAGTCTCCGAGGGAAGGTCAAATGGAAGAGAGTACCAATACATGAGTCAGACGACTGAGATAATCCACAGTGAAGGTCGTTCATATCCCAGAGCTATGAAAAATGACTGGTGGAGGGAAAAATGGACCCTGACACCAGGGTCAGATCCCCAGTAGTATGCTCAAGATAAGTAAGGCCAACAACAGACAGTCCTGGGAATAGCTCTCTACCTCACACAGCCTGTGAGGTTATAAAGGCCCATGAGGTTATAAAAGCAAGGCTCTAAGTGCTAATTTATATACAGAAACTGAAACTTTTGCCCTATTCTGACTGGCGGATCAGATGAGGGCTTAGCAATCATCAGGAAAACTGCCCCCCTGATATTATCTAATTGTGGTGGTTAATTTTATGGGTCAACTTGTCTGAGTCATGGTATCCAGGTATTCGATCAAACATTATTCTGGGGGTGCCTAGGTGGCTCAGTTGTTAAGTGAGCCTTCGGCTCAGGTCTTGATCTGGAATCGAGCCCCACATCAGGCTCCCTGCTCAGTAGGAAGCCTGATTCTCCCTTTCCCATTCTCCCTGCTTGTATTCCCTCTCTCACTATCTCTCTCTCCCTGTCAAATAAGTAAATAAGATCTTTTTAAAAATTAATTAAATTATTCTTTATTAAAAATAATTTTTAAAATTATTATTTATTAAAAATAATTTTAATTATTCTGGATGTCTCCATGAATGTGTTTTTTTATATGAGACCAATATTTAAATCAGTGGACTTTTTGTAAAGCAGACTACTCTTCATAATACAGGTGGGCCCCGCCCAATCAGGTGAAGGTCTTACTAGGACGAAGACTAACTTCCTTCAAGCAACAAGAAATTCTGCCAAGACTGGCTTTGGATTCAGACTGCAACTGTCCCCTGGATCTCCAGCCTCCCCACCTACCCTGAAGTTTTGGACTTAACAAACACCGAATGTCTCCACAATCATGTAAGCCAGTTCATTAAAATCAATCTCTCTCTCTATTTATGTATTTGTATTCACACATGTCCTGTTGGTTCTGTTTCTCTGGAGGACCGTGATTAATTCACTGATCCATAACTTTATACATGTCAGAGCAAAATGACTGCTTTCTCTAGAATCAGTAAGTTCCAATATATTTAAAGGTACAAGACTTTCTGTTATCTTGAGAGGCAATGTGAGGCAATGAGTAAGAACTTGGGTTCTGCCTAGTTTGAATCCAAGCTCCAATACTTACTATAAATTAACAGCAAATAACCTAACCTCTCTAGTCTTCAATTGTTCCATCTGATAATAAAAGCTCTACCTGTAGAATTCTCAAAGGTGTAAATGGGTTAATACATAAAAAGCATTTGGTAGAGCTATCATGTTCCTTGCTCACCATATCTGGTGAATTCAGATTAAGAATGAACAGGCTGAATGCGCAGAATCTGAAAATGTCTCTATTAAGCTACGGCACCAACTTATTGTGTGATTTCCGTGGTACCTCCATTTCTCTGCTATAAAATGGAACAAAACAGATGGGTTGCGAGTTAATGAGCATACAAAGCACTGTGAAATCCTTAGATAAAAGGTGCCCCTGAGCATTGTCATCATATGACAGGCAATTGAGTGTTATTGTAGGGCAGGTTTTATATTTTTAATATATTCTAAGTGTTGCTTTGGTCAACATGTGAGTGAAGTAAACAAAATGGTATTAGAACAGAAACTCATAAACAGTGGTATAATTACCGCTTGGCTCGCACGGCCTTATTATATTCAACTCACTGCACAAAGAGTTTGAAAGATGAAAATCCTAATTTTTCTGGGGTTTACATTTCCTGGCCCCTGATTCTGATAAACAAGGTCATGCCAAGTCTACTTCTGTGATTTGGACAAGCTCAAGCATTTGTAAATAAATCATGGACCATCCAGCTATTCATTTTTTAATAAGCAGCATGTCAGAATCAGCATCCTTTCTTAACTGGGTTGTTTTTAGAGCCTTTGAAAATGCCATCATAACTCCAAGGATACCAAAGTAACCTAACCTATGAATTGCAAAGATGATCTCTTTTCAGTCATTGAAGGGAGTATAATAAAAATAACCATAATTATGCCCAGTGCGTAATAGACATTTCCAGAGGTAGCATAGTTTAGAATTGAACTTGGATTTTAGTTTTGTTTCTAGCACTAATTAGTTCTGTGACCTTGACAAATTACTAACCTTTATTTTTTTAATAAGACAAAGTAATACATAACTTATAAACTCCTTTGTGAAACCTGTCTAACCAAATGCCTCGCACATAATAAATATTTCCTTTCTTTTGGCTCCATAATAAGAGTCTATATCTTCAATGTTATCCTAGAGCGCTCAGTTTTTCAGTCATTCTCTTTACAGTTAAACTGCGTTCACAGGATATGAGAGAATTGTGATTTTTTGCTACTGCATCCCAGTCCTCCTATCAGAATTAACAGGAAACCCTGAAACTGTTTTCTTCCTCAAATTCTCCAGCTAGGAATTCTATGCAGTTGTAAGAATCAATGGGATTGAAAATAGAACCCAGGTAACCTGCTATTCTTAAACCTTCTCCAAGGTCTGCAGGCCAGGGCCTGAGGCAAGCAAATCCACAGCCTACTCCTACACCCTGGAGGCTACCAGCACCATACCTCTTCATGCAAGGGACTCCAGTCTTTAAAGGGCCATAAAGGGAAATTCAGTGCTTCTCTGTACATGTATTAAAATTAAAATACATATATCCCAAGTTTTCACCATCAGACACCAAAATCCATTTTGATTTCCTACTATAGAGGGATTATCATTTTTTCCAATATCATTAACTTTCTATGTCTTGAGACATCTGGCTCCTCTAGAAGAAGTAATAACAAATGTTGGAAAGAAGGTCCTAAAATCCAACATACCAGGGAAATGCAAATCAAAACCACAATGAGATACTACTTCACATTGGTAGGATGGCTACTATCAAAATAACAGAAAATAACAAGTGTTAGCAAGGATGTGGTAAAACTGGAATTCTCATGCATGGCTGTTAGGAATGTAAAATGGTATCACCATTATGGAAAATAATTTGGCTGTTCCTCCAAAAGTTAAATATAAAATTACCATATGACCCAGAAATTACAATTCTGGGTGTGTCCTCAAAGAGTTGAAAGCAAGGACTTCAACAGATATTTGTATACCCATGTTCACAGCAGCATTATTTACAACAGCCAAAGGTGGGAACAACTCAAGCACCCATCAATAAATGAATGGATAAACGAAATGTGATATATATATATATATATATACACATATATATATATATACACACAATGGAATATTATTGAGCCCTAAATGAAGGAAATTCTGACACATGCTGCAACATGGATGGACCGGAAGACATTATGCTAAGCCAGTCACAAAAGAAAAAATACTACATCATTCCATTTGTATGAGATACTCAGAGTAGTCAAATTCAGAGAGGCAGAAACTAGAATGGTGGTTTAGAGGGGCTGGGTAGGGGGCACATGGGGAATTGTTGATAATGGGTACAGAATTTTGGTTTTGTAAGATGAAAAACCTCTGGAGATGGAAGGTGTTGATGGTTGCCCAGTAATGTGAATGTACTTAATGCCACTGAACTGTACATTTAAAGAGATTATAGTGGAGGGCACCTGGGTGGCTCAGTCAGTTAAGTGTCAGCTTCTGGCTCAGGTCACCATCCCAGGGTCCTGGAATGGAGACCCACAATGGACTCCCTTCTCCTGCTCCCTCTGCCTGCCACTCCCCCAGCTCGTGCTCGCTTGCTCTCTCTCTCTCCCCCCCCCATCAAATAAATAAATAAATAAATAAATAAATAAATAAATAAAATCTTTTTAAAAATGGTTACAGTGATAAATTTTTTTGTATTTTACCATAATTTCTAAAAATTAATTAGCTTAAATAATTTCTTAAAAAACCAACATACCAAGAACAGCTATGTGTCCCATTGAACTGGTATACAGAGTACTTTGTAATAACATAACAAATGTTAAACTCTTGGAGAAATGAATACTCTGTCCCATGTTGGGCAAATGTATGGCCACATGTGGAGTATAATGATATACACTGTCTTTCTATCTACTTTACTCTTTTTCATTTTAAGAAGAGGACCAGGAGCAGTCCCCCACAACTAAACTGTAGTTAGGGAATGACCATCTTTAGCAGCTCCCTTCACAATCTAAGATATCCTCTTCCTCTTTTTTTCCACCTAAACAAGTTCTCTGGAAAGATATAAAACCCAACCATATTTCAGTGAATAACTCATCATAGCTTAAAGAGATACTCTTGCCCCAGGAATGGAGAGTTCTATTTGGGCTAGCCTCAAAGCTCTTCACTAAAGGAATAGCATACTTAATTGAAATCTGAGATTCTAGCCAAAAGATGAGAAAGAATTCTAGAGGTTTTATTTCATAAGGCACTTGAAATCACACCATGTCACTATTTAGCTATGGGTGCCAAAATCTTGAGTCATGGAAAATCTATTTGAACAATGTATCAATTGTATACCTTCAGTAAACTGAGATTAGGAACAATGTGGTTGACATGTTTTTTCCAAAATAGACCACATTAAGTTCATTCAATCTATGCCAGCTATGTGCCCAAAACCACACTAGGCCATGGACATTCAAAAATGATGAGACATAGTCACTTGTCTAAAAGAAACAGGAGAATTAGTCAAACAAAAATTATGAATAACTAACTCTCTGTGACTGATGCCTTTTGCTCCTTCCCCAGGGCTGGTTTGGGTGCCCTCATGGCATTGTTTGTATGCTTTTATTACAGTATTTATTAGATCATATTTAAATTATATATGTTCATGTCTGTTTTTTCTACTATACCATGGGTATGATATGCAGCAGAGACAATATATTAGATTTGCATGTGAGAAAGACCTTTTATGTTTTCTGGCAGGTAGTCCTTATCTGTTGTTGTGAAACAAATCACCTTAGAATGTAAAGGCTTAAAGCAACAATTTATTACTTCTCATGATCTTGTCAGTTAAGAATTTAACATAGCTCAACTGGTTCATTCCTCTTCACATGACGTCAGTTAGCGTTACTAATGTACCTTCATTTAGCTGAGACCTGGGCCAGGGTTGTTATGTCCAAAGATGCCCTCTCGTCCCCCAGGGCTTCTCTCCCTGCGGGCACTAATCAGTCTTTAGTCTAGCCTACATTTTCTTATAGCAGAGTGGCCAGGCTCCAAGGGAAAGAAAGCAGAAGTTGATGGAACTCTTAAGATCCTGGCTCAGAAGTCCCAGAATATTATTCCCACCACATCCTATTGGTAAAATTCAGAAGGAGGCAAAACAGATTCAGCTTATTATTGGAAGGAGCAGTGTAAGCATTTAAAAATGGGAGGAATCGTTGACTGCTATATTTAGAGGTTATATACCATAATAACCTTTTTCTAAACCCTTCTAATTACTACGAACACTTAGAAAAATAGAGTAAGACGTAATAAATATCTATTTAAATGCAGACCTGTGCTCTCAACAAAATATTAAAAACCCCAGAGCGCAAAAATGAAGAAGGAATTGAAATCTAGTGTAATGATTATGCCATAGGAGACAGGGAATAATAAATCCCAGCAATATGGAACTTGGATCTAATGATGACAGGGACATAGGAGAGGATGTCCCATCAAGGTAGGGAGCTGCAAGTGAGATCCCACATACCGCTGTGATTCTGGAAGGACTTCAACCTCAGAGGGATAGACTGGATAGCACCAATCCAGAAAGATGACAAAGCAGGTTTACTGTCTCTTCCTAGGCTCTGCAAGGAATAAAATCTCTCTCTCAAGAATTTTTAACTTTACAGCAGCCCTAATGTGAGTATGGAGTCAAACATATACTCTCTGTAATGTCCAAAGACCCCAGGGCAGGGAACAAAAGCCAAAAAAATGTCCCTACCAGTGACATCCTTGGGAATCTAGCATAAAAATTATGAAACCTTTATGAAAGCAAAAGTAAACAAACCAAGCTATACAGAATTCCTACAGATAAGGTTTTGCTCATGTTGAGATCAAGATCCAAGTTTATAAACAGAGAAATAATGGACTCTAAGTAAGATTCGGCAAAAGAAAACAAATGTAAGGATAGATAGAGACTTAACAAATGCACTTTAAAAAGGTAAATTGTAAAATGGAAAAAGTCAGAGGTGAAGGAGTCAAAACAAGAGAAAATTGTTAAACAACAAATTAGACACAGTTGAATTTTTAAAAATAGGAAGAAGGAAAATAGATCTCAGGGCATTTCCTGGAATGCAATAATGAGGTATAAGAAGTTGGAAAATGTGAAAGAACAGTAATATATGTGAAAGAGAATGAAAATTTTTAACATACATCTAGTAGGAGTTCTAAAGGAAACCTATGGAAAATGGGAAAGAAGCACTATTTCAAGAGCTAATGATAGAATTTGCAGAATTGATGAAAAACTTGTTTTCAGATTGGAAAAGCACAGCAAATTCTAGGTGGAATAAAATAAATATGAAATCCCACTTAATCAAAACTCCTAGAATGGTTCAAATTTAAAAGATTGATAATATCAAATGTTGGCAAGGATGTGGATCAACTCAAAGTCTCATGTATTGTTGGTAGAATGTAAAATGGTGTGACATCTTTGGAAAAAAAGTCTAGAAATGTCATTAGGAATTAAAAATGTCAGGCTCCTGGGTGGCTCAGTGGGTTAAGCCTCTACCGTCAGCTCAGGTTATGGTCTCACGGTCCTGGGATGGAGGCCCACATTGGGCTCTCTGCTTCATGGGGAGCCTGCTTCCTCCTCTCTCTCTGCCTGTCTCTTGTGATCTCTGTCAAATAAATAAAAAACAAGAACAACAACGACAAAAAACTTCCTTAAAAAAAAAAAAAAAAACATGTCTACCCTTTGGCCCATCAATCCCATTTCAGGGTACTTAATAAAGAGAAATAAAAGAACATGTCCACATGTCCACAAAATGTCTTTACACGAATGTCTATAGAAATTTTATTTATAAGAATTAGAAACTGGAGAAGCCCAGTTTCACCAATAGGACAATAAATAAACAAATTGTGGTATACCCATACAATAGAATTGCACTAAGCAATAAGAAGAAACAAACTACTGATTCTCTCAATAACATAGATGAATACCAAAAACATTATCCTTTGTGAAAGGAACTAGACACAAAAGAGTAAATATGACATGATTCTCTTTTTAAGAAGTTCCAGAATCAGCAAAACTAATCCATGCTGATAAAAATGTCAGGATGGGGTTGCCTTTACAGGTTAATGTCAGAATTGATTGGGAAGGGACACAACAGAACTTTCTGGGAGTGATGATGATGTTTTATATTTTGGTGAAGGTTTGGGGAAAAAGACTTAAACATTTGTCAAAACTCATCAGACAATTTTTTTTCATTTCACTGTGTATTAATTGTACCTTAAAAACATAAATAAATACAGTCTAGTTAATGATATATACACCAAAATACAGATAATCATTATTACTAGAACTATTCCCAATTCTCCTGATTCACTTTTGAGATTAGTCACAGCTAGGTGATTGCTTTGACCAATAAATTATGAGCAAAAGTTAAAAGTGTCATTTCCAGTAGTTTTATGAGCCTGTGTACAACTCTTTCTCTTGCCACCATAATCGTGGACGAGCATGTGAGATGGAGCCTTTGTCTTTGAATGACTACAGTGAGCAGAGCTCCCTTCCAACTCCTGTGGAATATGGCGGTGATCAAGAAATAAAGTTTTGTTCTACTAAGTTCATGTGGGAATTACTTCATCATAACCTCACCTTGCCGACCCCACTGGACCCATGAGTCTTCACTGGCTTACTTCAATAAAGAAGACAAAGAATCCAAAAGAAAAGAATAAGATACAAAAAGGAATAGTTTCTCTTTTTGGAGGCGTGAAGGTTGGATTAGAAAAACTCATTCTACAGAATATTGAATTCTAAGGGACATCTAAATCCAAATGTCTCTCTATACTCTCCCAAAAAATCAACAAGGGAAGGAAATAAAAACACTCATAACCCAAGCCTACAGCATAATTATGAGTTGGAATATTGCAATCATTAATGCATATGTAATTAGGAAATAATACCCAAACCTACCAAAACCAACTCCAGAAGCCCAGACCATGATGGAGAACCAGGTAAAGACTGCAGAGGAAAGAAGCCTAGAGGAGGCAGAACACAAATTATATCTCCAACCAGAAAGCCTCTGACCCTCTGCAGGGAAATAAAAAGAATGGGTCTGTGTCTTCGTGGATCACATCATTGAGATGAATGGATGGTTGGGTGGATGGATAGAAGGAATAATAAATAGACTGATGGAGAGATAGAAAAACACGCCATGAATGATATGAGGTGATTTTCATATTGACTGGATATTTAGTCATATTGGGAAGTTACTCCTTCTTAGTGATAATGATATCTGCATGGAAAGAATAAAATCATATTCCTATACCTTGCATTCACGAAAAATGTTCCAGGTGGATTAAGTTTTTATCTAAATGTAAAAAGCAAAAGTTTTGCATTTTTCAGCAGAAAATACAGGAGAATTTTCTAACACTATGGAATAAAAAAGGAGTGCTTCAATAACAAAGAGACACAACAATATCAAGAATCATAAAGAAAATTGATACATTTTGTTACATTACATCTACGTCTTAAAAGACACTATAAACAAAATGAGAAGACAAATCATAGGGGGAAGAAATTTGCAATGCACATAGCCAACAGAAGCTTAAGTAAAAAGCAAACAATGCAACAACAACAACCAGAAAAGTGAGTAGGTGATACGAACAGGCAATTCAGAGGAAATAACACTTGGCTGGCCAATAAGCATACGAGTAGGTAATATATATTTCCTAATAATTAGAGAAAACAATTAAGATGACAAGAGTATACTATTACAGGCCCAACACTGTGACAAAAAGAAATGTAAACACTGACAGTTCCAAGTGTAAACAGAGCTGTTGAACAAGAGAGTGAAAATTGCTGGACAAAACGTGTATCAGAGCAACCACTTTACAGAACAGTGAGACAACATGTGGTTAAGGGAGATGTGCCCCACCAATCCCATTTTTCAGAGCTATATTCTAGAAAAACTTTTAATTTGTACCAGGAAGTATGGGTCAGAATATTAATTGTCATATCATTTTTAATAGTGAAAGGTGAAAAGCTCAAAATGATCACAAAAGTCTGGACAAGCAAATTAGGTACATTCAAATAATGAAATACTAAATGACTAAACTAAAACAGAAAGATTGAAATAAATTACTGAAATGGCAAGTTTTGCCATAATTAAACTCCAAAAATACAGTGTTCAGTTAAGTAAGAAAGTTGCAGAATAAGTACAGTATGATACCACTTATGTGAAAATTTTTAAATTCATAAGAACACATGTGTTACATATAAAAATTCACATATAGTAAGCATATAATAACCAAAATAGGAAGGATAAACACCAAATATAGTCCTCTCTGGGAAAAAAGGGAGGGCAATGGGACAGAGGGATATAAACCAGTGCTTCTCGCTATATTTGTAATGTTTTATTTCTTTTTAAAAAATAATAAGGGTGGCTTAGTCAATTAAGCATCTGTCTTCAGCTCAGGTCATGATCCCAGGGTCCTGGGATCGAGTCTCGCATTGGGCTCCCTGCTCAGGGGAGAATCTGCTTCTCCTCTCCCACTGCCCCTCCCTCCCACTCTTGTTCTCTCTCTCTCAAATAAATAAATAATATCTTTTTAAAAAATAAAGCAAATTTGACAAATTAAGACTTAGCAAAGCTTGGTGGTAGGTATACAGGTTTTACTATAAACTAGTTTAGACTTCAATGCTTGAAATATTTTATAAGTTTTGTATTTTTCAAGATAAAAAAAGTTAGCCTACTGGCAGTCTGGGGACATTTGGGAAAGGAGGAGTCTGGAGACAGGGAATAAGTACAGGAGAGAGCTAGCAAAGAACTGAATTATGCTGGGACAGTGGGAAGGAAGAGAGGGGCCTGGATTCAAGACATGGTTAAAAGCTGGTCTCTCTACCCTTGGTTTCCAACTGAGGAGGAATGATGTAAAGACGAAGAGGAGACTGGGGCAGTGTAAGTTGCCCACCAGCTTACGCTGAAGAAGGGAAATTCCTGAAGAAAGAACAGAGGACTATTTGGGGAATAATGCAATGAGTTCAGAGTTGGATGTTTTGAATTTGAGGTGTGAATGAAGTATTCTGGTGGAGGGTCATGTGGTTGGGTAGAATTGTGGTTTGAAGTTCAAAGAAAATGTCTCTGTGTTAGAGATGCAGAATTAGGAGTCATCATAAAAGCGATAGTGAGGCCATGGAAGTTCCAGACCTTTGATAAGACTTGTATGAATTCCAGCAGAGTTCAGTGTTTTCTCACTGAAAGACAGTCCCTAATTATGTGAGGGATGTCAACTATGCAGGGGTGTGTGTCAACTGTGACATTCCAGGTCACCTACAAGACCTCATCTGGGCCTCAGACTTTTTTCTGGTCTGAGAGAAGACAAGTCATCCCAAAGAGAATCATCTTCCAAATCCCAGACAGAATCTGTTCCACTGTTGCTTCTACTTCTGTGTTCACCCTAAGCAGGTCAATGCCAAGAGCAGCTCAATCTTTAGCAGCCCAGATAGTAAGTAATAGCCAGGCTGGAATCTGGAAGCGCGAGCAGGAAAGACAATGTCAGGGCCAGCTTCATGGGCAGGCAAGAAGTACAGGGACACGAAGTCCCACTCTCAGAAGCACCCTACAGTTGGTCAAAAACTCTGCTGTTGCCACCTCTAATTCTCAAAATTTCATCTTTGAACTTACATTTTGTAAGTGAAGTTCAATGAGCCTGTGGAATGGAGAAGACGCATGTGAGCATGTCCTTTGTACCTTGCCAATATTTACATAGAGGACCAGTAACTGCTATGTAGTTTCCAAAACAAATTTAACATGTACAAGCTTGGATCTCTCTGAACTCCCATACATTGTGAATCTGCCAGAATTATTTGCTCATTCTATATCAGCATATTTCAGACTAAATAAGTGGGGATGCTGACAGCTCCTAGAGGTCATGCTTTTCATTTGAACCAGAACTCACTTCAAATGATGAATGAAAGTAATGGTATTCTCAGAAACACAAAATCAGATTCTTTCTCATTCATACCATTTGGCTAAAATTTATGACATAAAAGAAAAAGGAATGATAGGATGAGCCACAGTCCTTCCTTTTAGTTCTTTCTCATTCTTCAGTAAGCCAAAGGGAGAGTACTGGCAGAATGTGTGAGTGACAAGGAATGAATCAGTTTTGTAATCTCAGTTGCTTAGGTAAGAATGAAATGCATATGATCATATGAACTGTGAAATACTGGTGATGCCACATATGAGTTAAATAATTATTGAACTTGACACAGTAGAATATAAAGATGAATGGTAAAATTCAAATTTTTAGTTTTTCTTTACTGAAAATGATGATTATGTCTATTGTATCTTTTAAGTAATGAAATAGTTTTTTAAATTAACATATAACATATTATTAGTTTCAGAGGTAGAGGTCAGTGATTCATCAGTCTTATATAATACCCAGTGTTCATTATAACACATACCCCAACGTCCTTCACCCATTTACCACATCCCTCCACCCTCCTCTGCTCCAGCAACCCTGAGTTTGTTTCCTATTATTAAGAGTTTCTCGGGACGCCTGGGTGGCTCAGTTGGTTAAGCAGCTGCCTTCGGCTCAGGTCATGATCCCAGCGTCCTGGGATCGAGTCCCGCATCGGGCTCCTTGCTCGGCAGGGAGCCTGCTTCTCCCTCTGCCTGCCACTCTGTCTGCTTGTGCTCACTCTTGCTCCTCTCTCTCTCTCTCTGACAAATAAATAAATAAATAAATCTTAAAAAAAAAAAAAAAAAAAAAAAAAAGAGTTTCTCATGGTTTGTCTCCCTCTCTAGATTCAGCTCGTTTCGGTTTTTTTTCCTCTTTTCTCCTGTGATCCTCTGTTTTGTTTCTTAAATACCTCATATCAGTGAGATCATATGATAATTGTCTTTCTCTGATGGACTTATTTCACTTAGCATATTACTCTCTAGTTCCATCCATGTCACTGCAAATGGCAAGATTTCATTTTTGATGGCTATGTAATATTCCTGTGTGTGTGTGTGTGTGTGTGTGTGTGTGTGTGTGTGTGTGTGTGTGTACACATCATCTTTTTTATCTATTCATCTGTCAGTGGACATCTGGGCTCCTTCCACAGTTTGGCTATTGTGGATTGCTGCTGTAAACATTGGGGTGCAAGTGCCCCTTTGGATCACTACAGTTATGAAATAGTTTTTTTTTCAAGATTTTATTTATTTATTTAACAGAGAGAGAGAGAGAGAAATCACAAGGAGGCAGAGAAGCACGCAGAGAGAAAGGGGGAAGCAGGCTCCCTGCAGAGCAGAGAGCCCGATGCGGGGCTCGATCCCAGGACCCTGAGACCATGACCTGAGCTGAAAGCAGAGGCTTAACCCACTGAGCCACCCAGGCATCCTGGTAATGAAATAGTTTTAAAAGGAAAAGCTTTATATATTAGTACTCTAACAGCAATTTTTCCTGTTTTTTGTTTCTTTTTTTTAATGAGAACCCTGCATTTTCATGTGGCACTAAGCCTCACAAATCACGTCATTTCTTATCTATCCAATTGCAACAAAAGTTTGTTCCTTATTTATTTACCAACCTAGAGCTTTTTAAAAAATCCTTTCACAATTGTCAAGTTTCAACTTGTTACTGAGGAATTGGAAAAGGTAGAAGGAGAAACAACCGAGAGAGATGGGTAAGTATTAGAACACACAATTAATGCTGAAATGCTAAAGTAATTGACTGTTTTTAAAGCATAAGTAGACTAAATGCCTTTACATTTCAGGATTATTTGATCAATGATGTGAACAGACCCTCTGATCTCTTACCCACCATGCTCTCGCAAAGGAAACAAAATACTCATGGTGCTTCTGTTTCAGCACATTGGAATACTCCATTTCAACCCGTCTCTATCTTCCTGTTCTGCTTCACACATTTTGTATGGATTAACGGAGCCAACCTTCACTCCTAGCCTAAAACTCTAACATCTACTCAATTAAATGCTCTGTGTCCCAGTTAAAGCTTTCTGTTTCTTTTCCTGGAAGAAAGTTCACATATCTGTTCATTTTCCTCTCATTCCTGTCATTTCCTCTCATTCTACTTCTTTTGGGGGAGCAGAACTCTTCTCAGGTACACCCACCCTACTCACAAACTTTGGAGCTGGAAGTAGGGGAACTCCCCAGAAAGCAATCATGAGGATCCATGCTGTGCCCTACAACTCTAGAAAGTGACTTGGTTGTTCCCTTACAATTGCAGGCTATGCTTCTCTTCACAATTGAGACCAGTTTGGGATTGTTTCTGTGCAGCCTGACTGATTAATGAGTCTGTTTACCCCCAGACAAGAGTTAGAAAGATGACCAGTAAAGAGTAGTGATGAAATGTATGGTCCCTTTGTAACACACCCTGTCCCTGATCAGGACTGACCCTCTTACCTGGGAGCCCCAGGTCAAGGCTCCCTTACTTGAGCTCCAAGGGGGCACTCTTGCCTGGATCCCTGTTCAACTCTTCAGCCCTGGCATGCAGGAACTTGAGGGCTCCATACACCACACCATTGCCCCCTGGTGGATGACATGATGTAATCGTTTTTTCATGCTCCACACCTAGGTGGAGTATTTCTCCAATCCTGATTATTAATTTGATATATGAATCCTGGTAACTGATCACTCTAATATATGTCTTCTCTAGAACAGTGAAACATTTTGCCATAGACTGGACAGTTAAGATTCTCATTTAATTGACAATATTTCTAAATCATCAGCATTTTACACACTATGTTTTTTATTACCATTTCTATTGCCCACTGAAAGTCCATTTCTCCAGTCCCTGGCATGCTGCTTATTAAAAAAAATTCTGGACAGCAATTATTCAGCCACTACGCATCTAGTAGATCTGGTCCCTAGCAGGAGAGCTGGTCAGAAACTTCAAATTATAAAAGCAGTTCAGTCACTGACCTCCTTTTTGCTTCATGGAATCACACCTATTTCTAAGAACTAGACAAGTGCGGTGTTTGGGGAGAAAAAGAAAGAAAGAAAGACATGAAGGAAGGAAGAAATGGAATGTCCAAGCATTTTGGCTAAAACCTCTCCCCCTAACACCTCTTCCCCCAGGCTAGAATTCAACTAGATACTGGAAAATTCATGTCAAAAAATTCTACTTCCTTATCTGATAAAAGGTATCTAGCAAAAGCTACTGCAGTATTATTTTTAATGGAGGAATTTTAGAAATTTTTCATTTAAAAATCAGTATTGAGAAAAGAACTACTAACCACTTGTATCCAACATGGTACTTCTGTTCTTGCACACTGGGATACCCCATTCTGACCCACCTAAATTTCCCATTCTTGTCAGTACATTAAGGGAAGAAAATAAATTTTAAAAGCTCTCAAGACTGGAAAGGAGGATACCAAATTCTATTTATTCATAGATATTAAGATGCAAAAGTTTTTTAAATCATTGAGTTAATTAGAGAATATAGCAAAGTGACTGGCTATAGAATCAATATTTAAAATTCAATTGTATTTCTGAATACTAGCAAAAACCAAAAAGTTAGAAAGCATACTTTTTAAGAAGAGTCCAATTTCCATAGCAACAAAAACATTAAGTACCTGGGAATTAATCTAATAAAATATGTTTGAACCTTTTATGGAGAAAATTGTGAAACTTTATGGCAAGCCATTAAAGGATATCTAAAAAAATAAAAAGAATATCTTAGTAGATAGGAAAACTCAAATTTTAAAAGTCCCGACTTTTAAGTTTCTAAGTTAATGTGTGGATTGCATGCATTACAACTCGAATTTCCGTAAGGATTTTTCTAGGAAATTTACAAATGTTAAAATTCCCATGGAAAGGCTAAAGCCAAGGATTGCCAAGATGTTCCAAGAGATGGGGATGAGGAGGGAGAGAGGAAGTAGATGAAGACTTGTTTTATTAAGATTTATTACAGAGCTAAAGGGTGATTGGTGAATTGGCAATGGAACAGAGAAGAGAGCTCAGAAACAAACCTATAATATATTTAGAAATGATGTGACAGCTTTGTATTGCAGATAGTTGGGAAAAGAATAAGCCATTCAGTAAATGGTACTGGGATGATGGGATATTCATTTTAAAATAACAGACATTTTCTCTCTATCTCACAATGCACACAAAAATCCATTAAAATGAATTAAAGGCTTGAATGCAAAAGGTAATTAAAATAGACATGGTGAAATATTATTCTTGGTTTGGGACTAGATGATGGTTTTAATCCAAAGGACAGCTCTAAATCCAAAATCTCAGATGAGACCTTGTAAACTATAATACAAATAAATCAAGAAGACAAATGAAAAGCAGCCATGATGCAATGTCTCACTCAAATAACTAATCAGCAAATACATAGTAATTAAATATAATAAATCTTCATTAAGTCTGTGAAAATTATCCCAAAGTGGAGAGGTAGTCTTGGGTGCATATAGTCTTAGACATCTTATAACTTCCTATCAAAATGTTTCTTTTATCATTGAAGAATAACCCTTGTTAGTAGATCTTAGTTGTGCTCACCATACACACACAAATGGTAATCACGTGAGGTAAGGATGTTGCTGAGATTTCAGACCCTGAGGCCTCAATCCATCCTGTCCAAATGATGTCCCTGGAGGCTCTCGGTCTCCCCACAAGAAAGAATTTAAGGACAGACACAACACAGTGGACAAACAGTACAAGCAGGAAAGTTTATTAAAGTGAAAAGCACACTCCCAAGATGTGAGAGCAGGTAAACTCAAGGGAGAGAGCTGTGCCCACTGGGGTTTGTGTTTCTGTCTTTCATTGACAGTTGTTAACAAAGGAGTGGAATATTCGTTACTTGAGGCAGGATTTTTTGGAAGCAGGTGGTCTCTTCCAGGAACGTGGGTTACCTGGCTTTTCTTCCTTATTTAGTCAGAGGTTTCCTGTCCTAGTACCCTTAGGGAGAAGATTTTAAAATATTAATGTGGTATAATAGAATAATGTGAACTTCAGCCTACTTGGCCAGCCATCTTGGGCCTGTTTCCATCCCATTTCTTGTGGTTTTGTTTTGGAGCCACAGCCTGGACCAGCCTCAGACTTCCTCCTAGCTGGCCACAGCTTCCCGGTTACTGGCCACCAGGCATCCTGGTAGAACCTAACTGACTGCCTACTCCAACAATAAAAGTGTTAATTAACTTGATTGTAGTGATCATTTCACAAAGTACAGGTATATTAAATCATCATAAATAAACAAGTAAATAAATTAATTTTAAAAACTAATGACCCTTTTTACCCTAATAAAGCCTTTGTTCTTAAAGTCTACTTAGTGGGATATTAACATTACTACCGTCATTGAAATTTGATGTACCTTTCCTTTTACTTTCAACTTCTATGCTATACTTTTTCTTAGAAATATTCTTTTTTCTTTTTAGATTTTATCTATTTATTTGACACAGAGAGAGAGAGAAGGACTCAAGCAGGGGGAACAGCAAAGGGAGAGGAAGAAGCAGGCTCCCTGCTGAGCAAGGAGCCTGATGCAGGGCTCGATCCCAGGACCCCAGGGTCATGACCTGAGCTGAAGGCAGACGCTTAACCAACTGAGCCATCCAAGCACCCCTAGAAACATTCTTATAAGAACAAATTGCTAGAATTTAAAACTGAGTAAGGAGCTCTGTTTTTTAAAGGCATGTTCTACATTTCTTGCCTTAACATAGATAAACTTATTTCTACCATCTTATTTTTTTCTGTTAATCATGTATTTTCTTCATATCTTTCTATTGAATTTATGATGTTTTATTTCTATTTTTTACTTTACTGGCTTAGAAGGAATATATATTATGTCTATGCTTTTTGTTTCTGTTTTGTTTGAGGTTTTTTTGGTTAACAAGTTCAAGGTTCATCAAAACATCTGTCTTCCTTCCAAACAGTGCAAGGACCTTGGATAACTGTGACACTGACAGTTTCCCCTTTATTATTGTTATCTAGGATTTTAGCCCAAGTTATTCATTTTTATTATTATTTTTTAACATGTGTATTGACTTTTTTCCTATTTTTTTACTGTGTTATGTTAGTCACCATATAGTACATCATTAGTTTTTGATGTAGTGTTCCATGATTCATTGTTTGTGTATAACACCCAGTGCTCCATGCAATATGTCTCCTCCTTAATACCCAGGACCAGGCTCACCCATCCCCTCACCCCCATTCCCTCTGAAACCCTCAGTTTGTTTCCCAGAGTCCATAGTCTCTCATGTTTCACCTCCCAATCTGATTTCTCCCCCTTCTTTTTTCCCTTCTCTTAATGTCCTCCATGCTATTCCTTATGTGCTACAAATAAGTGAAATCATATAGTAATGGACTTTCTCTGTTTGACTTATTTCACTCAGCATAATCTCCTCCAGTCCCATTCATGTTGATGCAAAGGTTGGGTATTCATCCTTTCTAATGGCTGAGTAATATTTCATTGTATATATGGACCACATCTTCTTTATCCATTTGTCTGTTGAAGGGCATCTCAGCTCTTTCCACATTTTGACTATTGTGGACATTGCTGCTATGAACATTGGGGTGCATATGGCCGTTTTCACTACATCTGTATCTTTGGAGTAAATATCCAGTAGTGTAATTTTGGGGTCATAGGGTAGCTCTATTTTTAATTTTTTGAGAAACCTCTACACTGTTTTCCAAAGTGGCTGTACCAACTTGCATACCCACCAACAGTGTAAGAGGGTTCCCCTTTCTCCACAACTTCTTCAATATTTGTTGTTTATTGCCTTATCGATTTTTGCCATTCTAACTAGTGTAAGGTGGTATCTCAATGTGGTTTGGTTTGAATTTCCCTGATGGTTAATGATGATGAACATTGTTTCATTTTTATTGTTTATTATTAGCTGAAGCTCCTTTAGACTTAGCACTGCAATTGCTGACTACTGCTTCTTTACTTCACTCCTTCCTTTTGAGTTTAATTTCTTTCTTCATGAAATATATTTTCTATGTATTTATTTATCTTGTTTGAGAGTTTAGCTGAGTACACAGTTCTAGGCTGACTGAAAATTTTACTAAAAACTTTGAGACGATTGTGCCATCTTCTTTTAGCATCTTTTGATGAGAAGACTTCTATCACATTTTTATCCCTTTATATATAATCTGTGTTTTCTCTGAGATTAATTTTCTTTCCATATTCTATATTTTCACCATGTGTCTAGGTGAATTTGTTCTATTTACTTTGGTCACAACTTGGGTTAATTCAACTCTGAATTCATGTGTTTTTATCACTTCAGGAAAATTCTCACTATTTAATGTGTTGTATTATTTATCTTTTTTAAAGATTTTATTTATTTATTGGGCAGAGAGAGAGATCACAAGTAGGCAGAGGGGCAGGCAAAAGGCTCCCTGCTGAGCACAGAGCCCGATATGGGACTCAATCCCAGGACCCTGAGACCATAACCTGAGCTGAAGGCAGAGGCTTAACCCACTGAGCCACTCAGGCGCCCCTGTGTTGTACTTTTTAAATAATATTCTCCATTTCTCTTACTTTCCATTTAGTGTTTTTCTTCTATTGTGCTGCATTTAAATAATTTCCTTGTTTTTCATCTCCAGATTATTATCTCTTCACTTGTGTCTAATCTGCTGTTTAATCTACATTTTTAATTTTTCATTTGTGTGATTATATTTTTAATTTCTAGGTGTCCTTGGTTCTCTTTAAAAAAATCAATTGCTTTTCTTCTTGTATGGTATCCATTTTCATAATAATTCCTATTCCTTTTCTTAAAAAAACTTTCTTTTTCTTTGTTTTTTTTTAGAGGGGGAGAGAGAGAGAGCAGGGGGGAGGGGCAAAGGAAGAGGGAGACAGAATCCCAAGCACACTCCACACCCAATAAGGGAGCCCAAGGTGAGGCTAGATCTCATAGCCCTGAGATCACAACCAGAACTGAAATCAAGAGTCAGTCACTTAACCAACTGAGCCATCAGGCACCCCTAAAAAAATCTTTTTAAACAATTTGAGCAATCCTATTCTAATTTTTTTCATTGTTTTATTATCTGCAATTCTCAAGATAATTATTTTGTTTGTTGCATTTGTTCATGTTGAGTGTGTTTGTGTGCATAATATGTATTTGTTATTGTGAGTTCATATCCAGACTAAATTATTATTATTATTATTTTTATTATTGAGCTTCTTTTCTGATGAAATTGTCTTAGCTGGTGAATTCCTGAGCCATGAAGTATTACAAATTTATATGTTGTATCTGGGTATAGTACAAGCTTAGAATTATAATTCTTTTTTTAAAAAATATTTTATTTATTTGACAGAGTGAGAGAGATCACAAGTAGGCAGAGACAGGCAGAGAAGGGGAGAGGCAGGCTCCCTGGTGAGCAGAGAGCCTGATGCAGGGCTCAATCCCAGGACCCTGAGATCATGACCTGAGCCGAAGGCAGAGGCTTAACCCACTGAGCCACCCAGGTGCCCCTAGAATTGTAATTCTTAATGTATGCCTTTCTTTTCAACACAAGGCACAGGACAAATAAAAACATCTTCACTATTTCTCCTCAGTCAATGGGCAAGATTAACAAATGGGGCAATTCACCGAAGATCCAGTCTTTATCCAGTGATTTCCATTCCATTTTCTGCATCTCCTCAGGACTTAGCCCACTTTACCTATTCTAGTGGATCACTAGATCTCAGCCAGCAGCTCTAGTCTGACTTCAGCCTTTGTCCATTGCTTTAGCTTTGATTTTTCTTTTCATGTCTGGCACCAGAAGATTTCACTTTCTTTTTTTTTTGAGCTTGATTAGATATTTGCAATTTCTTAAGAATATTTCTTATCTAAGATTTTTATGCATTACATGATGGAGTCCAAACCGTCTACAATATTAGTAGAAGTTTCATCTTATTATTTTTTTACATTTTAATTATTCAGCCTAATGGGTACTGCTAGTTTATATTTAACTTTCATTATAAAATAATTAATGCATAAAAGAACAAAGACTAATTAAGCAAACACATATGTACCCACTATTCATCTTAAGAAAAAAGTACTTAACAAACACCTCAGGCAAGGGCAAAAAAAGCTAAAATAAACAAATGGGACTATATCAAACTAAAAAGCTTTTGCACAGTGAAGGAAACAATCAGCAAAATGAAAAGGCAACTTACTGAATTGGAGAAGATATTTGCACATCATACATCCACAAAGTGGTCAATATCCGAAGTACATAAAGAACTTATACAACTTAATATAAAAAACAGACAAATAACTGGTTTCAAAAATGGGCTGAGGATTTGTATTTTTCCAAAGAAGACACACAGATGGCCAGCAGGCACTTGAAAAGATGCTCTACATCACTAACCATCAGGGAAATACAAATCAAAACCACAGTAAGATACCACCTCACACTGCTCAGATTGGCTATTATCCAAAAGACAAAAAATAACAAGAGCTGTCGAGGATGTGGAGAAAAAGGACCCTCATCTGTTGTTGGTGGGAATGTGAACTGGTGCATCCACTATGTGAAACAGTATGGAGTTTCCTCAAAGAATTAAAAATAGAGGGACACCTTCATGGCTCAGTGGGTGAAGCATCTGACTCTTGGTTTTCAGCCCAGGTCATGATCTCTTGGTCATGCCATCAAGCCCCGAGTCAGGCTCTGTGCTGAGTGCAGGGTCTACTTCAGATTTTTGTTTCCTCCTCTTCTGCTTCTTCTCCTCTTCTCTCGTGCTCTCTTTCTCAAATAAATAAATAAAATCTTTAAAAATATATTAAGAATGGGGCGCCTGGGTGGCTCAGTGGCTTAAAGCCTCTGCCTTCTGCTCAGGTCATGATCTCAGGGTCCTAGGATCAAGCCCCGCATTGGGCTCTCTGCTTAGCAGGGAGTCTGCTTCTCCCTCTCTCTCTCTGCCTGCCTCTCTGCCTACTTGTGATCTCTGTCAAATAAATAAATAAAATCTTTAAAAATATATATATATTTATATATATATATATATATATATATATATATATATATATATATATCGGGATGCCTGGGTGGCTCAGTTGGTTAAGCACCTGCCTTTGGCTCAGGTCATGATCTTGGGGTCATGGGATCGAGTCCAGCATTGGTTTCTTGGTTGGAGGGGAGCCTGCTTCTCCCTCTGCCTGCCACTCCCCCTGTTTGTGCCCTCTTTCTCGCTCTCTGACAGATAAATAAATAAAATCTTTTAAAATAAAGAAGAAATACCATATAATCCAGCAATTTCACTAGTGAGTATTTATCTGAAGTGAAACACCAATCCAAAGAGATATGTATGCCCCTATATTCATTGCAGCATTATTTTTTAAAGATTTTTTTTTTATTTGACAGACAGAGATCACAAGTATGCAGAGAGACAGGCAGCGGCAGGGGAAGCAGGCTCCCCACTGAGCACAGCGCCTGATGCGGGACTCGATTCAAGGGCCCTGAGATATGACCTGAGCCGAAGACAGAGGCTTAACACACTGGGCCACCCAGGCGCCCACATTGCAGATTATTTACAACAACCAAGATATGGAAACAATCTAACTGTCCATCTACAGATGAATAGATAAAGAATATGTGGTGTGTGTGTGTGTGTATGTGTATAATGAAATATTACTCGGCCATAAAAAAGAATGAAATCTTACCATTTTCAACAACATGGATGGGCCTATAGGGTATCATGCTAAGCAAAATAAGTGAGATAGAGAAAGATAAATACCATATGATTTCAGTTACATGTGGATCTAAAAAGCAAAACAAGTGAACAAACAAAACAGAAACAGACTTCTAAGTACAGGAAACAAACTGATGGTTACCAGAAAAGAAGGACTGTGGGGAGGAGGGCATGAAATAGGTGAAGAGAATTAAGAGGCACAAATTTCCAGTTATAAGTAAGTTGTAGGTTTGTAATATACAGTATAGGGAATGTAGTTAATAATGTAATAACTTTGCATAGTGGCAGTAACTAGACTTACCATAGGGATCATCTGTACTGTATAAAAATATCAAATCACTACCTGAATGTGTACCAGAATCTAACAGGATATTGTAGGTCATTTATACCTCAATAAAAATAATAAGTTGTATACACTATGTATATAAGAATATTTTACTGGGAGGGGAGGTCTATAATGTCCATCAGATTTGCAAAGAAGTCCATCACCCTATCATAATGTATAACCAATTTTTTACTTACAGAATGAATTTGAGGTCTCTATGAATGAGGTCAGGCCCACTGGAGCCTGAGGAGCAAAAGGGGCACCTCTCCCTCACTGTAGGCAGCTCCTTTGCACAGTCTGCGTGTATGTCTTCTAGGAAACAACTACAGACTACAGACTACAATTAAATTATCTTTCTGGTCTATAATTTTTTAAATATAAGTTATAAATCAATAATCTTATCTCCCTTTGTAAGAGTCTCCAAGTTAAAACCACAGATACATAAAACATCTAATGGACGCTTGTATATATTTGTTCCAGTCAACTGAAATGAGAGTAAATGGTGAAACATTAACTCTTTTAAATATAATATCCTAGAACGTCTTTAAATATTAATTTAATATATATCTTTATAGAACTTCAAAAAATTATTGTTCATTAGTATAAAAAAGAAGAAGGAATCATTTTTTTTTCTTCAGCAGATTGTTAAGGATATGCCCTTCTTAATTTACTACAGAAAATGCATTTATGAAGGTCAAGCTAATATATTCATGGAATATGAGGCATGTAGCCACCCAAATTCACGGCTAAATCTCTCAATTGGTGGAATAAATTGCTGACAACAGAAACGTTTGTATTGGCCAAGCACTGTGGTTTGATTAAGTTTGCTCATTTATTTTATAAATCTGTTGTAAAGCCATTAGAAGAGTTTTATTACTCAAATTATGAGGCTGAGTCAGAGTGGCCTTTTAAATCTATAAATTAATCAGGACTTTATTTCCAGAGCAGTGAAAATATTCACCCCTTTCTTTTAATGAATATATTTTCCATCTCTATTACAAATAAATTGTGATTTAGTTCACAATTTCTGCAGTTGGCCATTATTCACAGGCATGCTTCTTGGATAGATCAGCAAATGTATAAATTTCCTTCACTGTCCATTTCTGGGTAGATGAGAGAAGCACCTTCTAGAAGAAATTAACCTCAATCAAAACACTGTCTACATTCAACATATGGTCTCAACATATGTCCAAGAAAGGATAGCCAATCTTTACAACACAAAATTCGTTTTGCTTTCTTTACAACTTCAACATGGGAGGTGCCTCAGCTCAGCATTTGTGCTTTCCCCTATTTTTTTTCTTTTTGCCATTACTTTGTTCATTCTACTACTTTATCATTACTTTCTTGATATCCTTTCTATAAGGTCACTTACTAGTTTATCTTTATTAAGATTTTTTTTCCCCACATCTAATCCTCTTATGCCAGATTTGACTTGTGCTTATTTCTAACTCCATTCAAAATCAGATGGGACTGTGTCCTTGTGGTGAGCCCAGGGCTGACTCCACCACCACCCCTCATCCAGGTCCCAGCATTTGGATCAGGAATGGGTATAAGATCCCGGCTGAGTAAACCCAGAAAGAGTTCTCTTTCTTTCAGGGCTTTTTCGGCTGATAGGTTTTAAGATTAGAGGTGATAGAATCTTAACACGTCAAGGAGGAGATTGCCTAAGGACAATGCAGCCATAGAGGAAAGGACAGAGTGAGACAGAGTCTAAAGACATTTTTTGTTGAACACCTAGGTCCAGTTGCACCTGATTAATCCCTTAACTTTTTATTTCTATGAAAGTAATGATTTCTTTGACCAATATGAATCATGTTTGTTTTGTATAAAAATAAAAGTTCCAATAACTTATTTTGTTTTAAAGTATTTTATTTCCATTTAGAAAAAGGCAAGCTATTGCTACCCAAATCTACATATATCCCATAGAACAACAATGCATTTATTGGGACACATTAGATTATAAGGAATGGAAACCAATTTCAACCTTGTCTAAGTTAGAGAGGACTTTCTCATTATTTTCTCATCTCTATAAAGTTTCAAAGGTGAAGCAGATTTAGGCATGACTGGATCCCAGAACTCAAACACAATTTTTACCACTCTCGTTCCCCACTAATCCCTCATCTCAGTTTGACCTAATTTTCTCTTGACTCAGAAAGTTTTTCTGCCTAAAATTAATAACTTGAAGAAATAGTAACACATGTTTGTCATTTAGAAATACAAACGTAGGAATAGAAGACAGGAGCATCTGGCTGGTTCAGCTGGTAGAGCATGTGATTCTTGATCTCAGTGTTGTGAGTTCAAGCCCCACATTGGGTGTAGAGATTATTTAAATACATAAAATTGCAAAAAAAAAAAAAAAGAATAGAAATAGCTTAAAATATCAAAAGATTGTATTTGAGTAACAGGAAATGAAGATTGGTCCGAGAATTATTTTTAATAAGCTTATTGGTACTTTTGGAGTTTTAGCCATCTGCATATATTATCAATTTTTGACTTCCCAAGTAAATTTTTTTTAAAGATTTATTTATTTATTTGTCAGAGAGAGTGAGCACAGGCAGAGAGGCAGGCAGAGGCAGAGGGAGAAGCAGGCTCCCCGCTGAGCAAGGAGCCCGATGTGGGACTCGATCCCAGGACCCCGGGATCATGACCTGAGCCGAAGGCAGCCGCTTAACCAACTGAGCCTCCCAGGCGTCCCTGACTTCCCAAGTAAATTTTAAAAGCAACAAAATTTAAAAACAAAATGATATCCCAGTCTTTTGATATCTATCTCACTAACTTGGGTTTTATTTACTTGTGAGAGCTTTGAAGACAAACCATGCTAAGTATTTCTAAGTAATTCTAAGTATTTAAAGACAAATACTTTTCTTGATTCCATCAGTGTAATCTATTTGAGTATGGATAGCTGATGTCTCACTTAATTTCATCTGGTCCTCTGCTGTATTTCTATGATGGGATTCGATGTGAAATTTGTACAGTTGCTTGTTCTGTTAGCAAAGCACTTGGGCACCCCACAGTGAAGAGTCTCCTCAGAATTTGTTAGCTCCTTGAAGTCCTGTGGGTTTTTAGACACACAAATCCTGAATTTAAGAAATTGTCAAAGTAATCTCCAATAGACCAAGAATTTAGGTCAGAAAATACTCCAAGTCCTTCAGACAGAAAAATCTGTAAATCCTGAGGTTTCTTTGGAGAGTCTGTAGAGAGATGATGTGTTTAAATCTGCGAATTACATGGCAAAATTAGATTAACTTGGCAAATTCCTACCATGATGTTACACTGCTAAGGAGAGTAAGTTCCCACCTCTCCATTGTATCCCTGGGAAAACATAAAATTCTGGATTCCTTTCCATTTCCCTGTCTCCTCTACCTCCCAATTCCCAGAAGCCTCTGCAGAAATATTCAGTTGTCCTTTAAGCAGAATGACCAGACCAAAAGGATTTTGCTAAAAAGTTTCTGAGACCAAAACTTTTCATCTTTTTATCCTCAACTCTGTCTAGCTATACCAACCCAGTTGCTCTCAAAAAGGAATTTTTAACTCAACATTGATTTTATTTATTTTTTATCTAAATGGCTGATTTTTCCCCTTCAATTTAATTGACTTCTTATTTGATTAAGGTAAATAAATCGATTGTTTGCTTTCATGTTTTCCTAATCTCTATAGAAAACAAATAAGACCTTAATGTAATCACCCATTTTATAAGTTTCACTAGAGCCAAAATTTTTGCCTAAGCATTTTATAACAACTGTATATAGTAGACTACTGTATTCTGTTCAGTTTCCAGGTCATGTTTGCTAATAAATTACCAGTTTTGAGTATTCCAGTTAAGTGGTTTAAATTTCCCCATTTTTAGATATGTAGAGTATAATTTTTTAAACTTATGTAATTTGTGTATATAAACGTCTCTTGGCACAAAATAACTAGCATTAAACTGGCAACATTAAGTACATACATCTCTACCTTCATCTGCTCAAGAACTTGAAGTAGGTAGATTGCTGAAGAAAAGAGATATTTTTATTATAAAATAATCTCTCTCAGATCCTTTAAATATTTATTCTCAATAGTGTTTGTCCCTTTTGTTCATCCTGACCAATCAAATTCCAAGGGACTATTTTGGAGGAAAATAATCCAGGCTCTGACAAATAGCCAATATGGAAATAAAAAATCTACATTTTCTGCCTAGAAGTCTATCTAGAAAATTTATGTTTATTCTTCAAGTCTCAGTTCAAATGCTTCCTTTATTCTGAAACCTCTAGTGCCTGGCAAATTTCTTGGGGTTGCAAGGGACGGAAATGGATTGTGGCTAAGATATGGAAACAGAAGATTTATTGGAAGGATACTGGATGCCTTCCAGAAACCTCAGGAAGGCCTGAATAACTCAGCCTTGGGGAGAAAAGAAAGCAGGATAGCTCCAAGGACCTCAGCAGCAAGAGCTTTTGGATCTCTCTAGAGCCTTACCTCATGACGATTTATGACTAATAGTTTTCTAACCATGTTCTCATTTCAAATTCCAGGCAGAAATTATGTGACTAATTAAGATGGCAGATAGATCAAGCTCAGCCACTATGAGAACAACGAACTGTTAGGTCACCCCAATTTGTGTCTCTTGTCACCTTTGATTTGCATGCAGCTTTTCCCATTTCCAAAAGTACTTTGTACCAACCCTGTGAGGCCAATGATACAGTGAAGCCAATGAAACATGCTAAGGTAGACTTTTTCTATAGACTTTTTCTATATTTGAATCCTTAGTATGGTGCACAGTGACTGGAACTTAGTAAGTGGTAAAAAATTATGGTTGCATGATTTGCATGGTTTATATTTCTTTTACTGATAGAAATTATCAAGTGCCATAAAGAGAGACTTTCTAAAGTTGTACAAAAGTCACTAGAGACTTCCTTATGAGAGTGACCATATGACCTGTTGGTGCTCTTTCTGATGCTCAAGAATGAGAAGAATCCTTAGCATGCGGTAAGCAGAAAATCAGTACAGAGGAATCAATGGTCAGTGCGGCACTGTGGCACCTGCCATCTCCCCATTCATACCATGCTGTGCCACAGTGTCTTCTTTGATCACCTAGGGCTCCTCAACATGAAACCAAGACTGTACATCTATGGGGAACAGTCTGTTAACTACCTAATAGAGTTAAAGCATGCCACTTTCCTTTCACCTCCTCAGAGCCCCCAAAGCTATGTCCCTAGCCTTTTGTTCCTTCGAATACAAAATACTTATTTAGTCCCTTTCTCCATCAGTTGTATGTCAGGACAGGTCCAGGTCTGAGAAACATAAACCCCTACTTAACTAGGGTTAGGGTTGGGTGCATGCCTTGCCATCAGTTTCCCACGGGGAAATCATTCCCACCCTTCCATGCACCCATCCTCCCTGCCCCAAGAATAAAAAGCAGAATAAAAAAGACAAACTTTATCTAGTCAGTAAGATTACTCCCACTAAATCTTTAGAACAGCACCCAGTTATGAAGCAGATAACCCGAAATGTTTATAGGAAGTAAGGACTGGTTGGTGAGCATTGAAGTGTTTTGGGGTTTTGGTTTGGTTGTTTTGCTTCTTCATGTCTGTTTCAATTGTTTTACTTCCTTTTAACAGTGAATGTGTATTATTTTATAAATGTAACTAAGCTTTTTAAAATATAAAGGAAAAGAGGGGAAGTAGCAAATGGTAAACTTAGACTCAGGTAACCCAGCTCCAGTAGTGCTAAAATGGTTTTTACTTAATAGGAAAAGTATAAAAATATAGTGACTATGATCTAGAACCCAAATTTTGGTCCCTAGTGTTAGTCTCCCTTCAAAGGAACATTTCTTGAAGAAATGGCTGATTTAACGGCTGGGGCAAGGTAGGTTCAAGAAGAGCCTGGAACATGTTGCCAGAAAATAGAAAATGATGTGGTATATCACACAGACCCAGGTACCAAATTGCAGGGTTACTGTGGGGGTAAAAGAGCCATCAAATATTTAAATAATAAATTATAAACCATTGAAGAAATAGTAATTTATTAGTTCTTACCAATATAAACGAACAGGGGAAATGAAAGCTGTTGCATCCAGTAGAAAGCAGAATATCAACTGGTAAATGCAGGAGTCCTGGAGTACAAAATCATTATTTTATAATAAAGATCGGATCAGGCAAGAATCATCAATGAGTACTAAATCTAGGAAATTTTGATAAAAAATTAAGATATTTACATTTACAGACTGCTTATTGATTGTAAGGACTAAAAAGCAGCAATTACCTATGGGAGAAATTCAACACCTTGACACAATGACCAATATAATAACCTTAGCTATGAGGGACCAATGTACATCATGTGCCTGCCTTTATGATACACAGAGACGGATGCAACCCCATCTAGGAGTAGATAATAGACTGAATCAAACAATGAGGAAATATCAGTCAACCCTCAGGATATTCCATTTAGAAAAGGTAGGTGAGGGATGACTATATATTTTTTAAATGTTAGTATCATAAAAGACAATGAAAGGATGTAGAAATGTTCCAGATAACTGAAGGCTAAAGAGACACAGCAACTAAATGCATTGCCTAACCATATATGGGATTCTATTCTGGAAGAAGAAAAAATACTATAAAGGACATTATTGAGTCAAGTGACAAAATTGGGATATGGATTCTATATTAGGTAAAAGTGTTATACCAATGCTAAATTGGCTGAATTTGTAACAGTACTGTAGTTATGGCAAAGAACATCTGCATTCTTAGGAAATACAGTCTGAAGTATTTGAAGGCAAAGGACCATGATATATGCATCTTAAACTAAAAAAAAGAAGTATGTGCACACGCGTACTCACACACAAACACACGCACACACACACAGTCCTGCCAAGTGTATAGTATCTTGAGAACATCTCACAATTTACATCATTGTTACTGTGTAAGAGCGGTAACTAACAGGCCAAATGTTTTTGCTACAGTCAGGTGATCCCATGGATTTTCTTTTTTTAATGTTATTAATACGATAATTTACAAGGATTGGTTTTTGAATGTTAAACCAAACTCACATTCCAGAGATTAAACCCCACATGGTATGGATGTATTTACCTTTTTATGTATTGATATGTTTAATTTCTAAGTATTTCTTTAGAATTTTTTACGCCTATGCTCATAAGGAATATTGGTCTGTAAATTTTTTGTGTGTAATGTCTTCATCTACTTTTGATCTCAGGACAATTTTGTCCTCACAGAATGAGTTGGAAAATATTCCCTCCTCTTCAGTTTTCTGGAACAATTTGGGTAGAGCTGATATTATATTTTCTTTAAATGTTTGGAAAAATTCACCAATGAAACTATCTTGGCCTAGAGTTTGTTTGGTTATTTTTTTAGTCAGATTTTAACTGCAAATTCAATTTCTTCAATAAATTAAAAGCTATTCAGTTTGTCTATTTCTTCTTGAATAAGTTTTGGTAGTTTGTAACTTCCAAGGAATTTTTCTATTTCACCTGAGAGGTAAAATTTATAGGTATAATGCTGTTCACAATATTCCTTTATTATCTTTTTATTATCTGTAAAATCTATAGTGATGTCACTTTCTTCATTCCTGAATATTGATCATCTGTGTCTTCTCTTTCTTCCTGATCAGTCTGGCAGGAGTTTTATCAAGTTTATTAATCTTGTCAAAGAACCAACTTTTTATTTCATTGATGTTCTCTATTGTTTTCATTTTGATCTCTCTATATCATTTATTTCCTTTCTTCTGAAAGAAGAAAGAAGTAAGATCAGATCAGATTTGTTCTTTCTCTAGGTTCTGAAGCTAGAAGCAGAAGTTGTTGATTTGTTTGTATGTATATACTGTTTTAGCACATCTTCATTCAGTTCAAATACTTTATATTTGTTCTTGATTTTTATAACTTTATCCAGGGTTGCTTGGCTGGCTCAACCAGTAGAACATCCAACTGTTGATCTCAGGTGGTGAGTTCAAGCCCCACATTGGGTGTAGAGTCTACTTAAGACAAAACAAAACAAAAAATTAATCCATGTGTCATTTCAAAGTGTTATTCAGCTGTCAATTGTTTGATAGAGTTCTGTATGTTTTTTATTTCCAATTCAATGTGGTCAAAGTGCAGACTTTGAGTCTAATAATTTTAAATTTATTGAGACTTGGTTTAGTCCCAGAATATGATCTTTCTTGGAAAATGTGTACTTGAACTTTATAATAGTATGTATTATTCTGTTGTTGGGTGATGCCTTCTATAATTTTCAGGTCAGTTTTGTACTATCGTTCAAATATTCCATGTCTTTACTGACTTTATGCCTGTGTGTTCTATCAATTATCAAGAAAGTATTGAAATCTCTGACTAAAATTGTGGATTTGACTACTTCTTCTCACCATTCTATTATGTTTTGTTTCTTGTATTTTGAAGCTGTTATTGGGTGTGTGCCCCAGTCAGTACTCACTGGATACAGGAGGGGAACATGCAGTAGATATTCTGAAGCTTTCTTTTTTCTTTTGTTTTCTTTCTTTCTTTTTTTTTTTTTAAGATTTTACTTATTTATTTCAGAGACAGAAAGAGAGAGCAGCAGGAAGGAGCAGAGGGAGAGGGAGAATCCTAAGCAGACTCAGCGCTGAGCACAAGGATCCCACAATCCTGAGATCATGACCTGAGATGAAATCAAGAATCGGCCACTCAACCAACTGAGCCACCCAGGCATCCCTGAGGTTTTCTTTCTATTCTGTGTTCTCCTCTTCAGGACTCTTGGCCTGGAAACCCTAGCTGCCTTGGTCTCCTGACTCAGATTCATCTTCTCCCCTCAAGGGAGTCTGCCAGATTCTACCTGTCTCTGCCACAGCCCAGACCTCTGAGGGCAGCAACCTAGCCCAGTGACAGATCTCTTGCCTCTCGGCAATCCTTGACTTCCTGGGCCTGATGTCCAGCATCTTGAAAGCAGAAATACATTCTGTTTGTTTCTTTTTCTTTAATTTGTTCTTTCTTCCTACTCTTCTTTCCTTTTTTTTTCCCTTTCTTTTTTGGTTGCTTCAGACAGAGGATACATCTGAATGGAAGCAGAATTCCTTCTTGTCTTTTTGTTCAGGTGTACATGTCTTGTAGTTTTCTGTGGATCAGGAATTTGAGAGCAGCTCGGCTGGGTGGGTCTGCTCTAGTTTATCCAAAGCACTCTTCTCTTTCTGACAACAGGGAACCTTGAAAGTCTTCCAGTTTAATCACTCAAATTCCCCCTGTGATAGGTATTACAAAGAGTTTATTTTTCTAAATTTAGAAGTTTATTTCAGGCAAGATATACATAAATCAGTTTTGCAAAGTTTTTATTACTAAAATAATGAGTTTGTCTAAATCCTATAATAGAAACCATTGTATTTTAGTTTATATGTTATAATATACAAAATAGTATGTATTATATAATATAGCATAATCCTGCATAGTTCATAGTATCCAGTTTTCATCTTTCTTTTATAAATGCAACTTATGTTAATGAAAAATAATGAGCTAATTGCATTAATAGTAGTTATAATTTATAACTACTGTGCCAAGGTAGGTTTTTATGTACTATCTCATTTCATTTGCCCAAGTCTACAGTGTATTTACTGTTGATAATCCTATTTCACAGGTGAGAAAACTAAGATTGAAGAAAGTTAAATGATATGAAAGTCACATGCTCAGGAAGTTGATGATCCAGGATTCCAATCCATGTCTTTCTGATGCAAAAACCTGAGTTCTTAACCACTCTGCTACGCTGGGCAAAACTGAGATAAGGGTGTGAGTAGAACAAGCACTTTTTATTCCACTTTGAATAGGATATTACTAAAGCACAAAATAGGAAGATCCCTAAGATTACATTTGAGAGGCCTCTGGAAATCTACGGATAGCAGTAAATCCTGGAGAGAAAGGACAACTATACTGTACTTTGAATCATCCATGAGGTTAAAACAAGTATGAGGTCTAACTGTAGTTAGAAATCAATTTTCTTTCTAGTCTTTCATAGCTTCTCTTTCCCACACTTTAAACTGTCCTAATCTGCTTTCCCACTGAGACTTATTTCTGGTAACATGTAGTTGGGATAACGGCATCCTCACACCTGGTGGGCTGTGTAGCTGTGTATGCTGGGAATGGTAAGGATCATGAGGAACTCTGGAAGTACAATACAAGCCACTGTCACTTCAAAAATGAAGCCATAAGCTCCGCTGATGTTGGGAACTGGCCAAAGGCAATAACATAAAACCACAGGAGCACCTTCACATGTAAAAGCAAATTCAGTCAGTAGCTGACTGGCAGAGCACATTGATGAGAAATAACCTGTTTTAGTAAAGCAGCTTCTTCCATTTGTTAAAAGGCATGCCTTCAATCATAAAATACACATTCATTCATTTACCCTACAAACATGCCTAGTCAGGCACCATGTTTGGTGTTGGGTGTGCCAAGGTAGATAGATAGATAGATAGATAGATAATGGATAGATAGATAGATAGATAGATAGTTAGATAAAAGTCCCAGATGTGTAAGTCTTTAGTGTCTAGTAGAAACATCAAATATATAAATGCTTTGATGCCCAACAGTGAAACATCACCAGGAATTCAAACCCAATTGGCTTTCTTATTTGCTGCAAGCAGGGAGACTTTATACCATGGAGAACAAAAGGGAATCTAAAAGAGTATTTGGGGGACAAGTTGTAGGATTTGGGCCCATGTTAGATAATTTGAGGAAGGTTCAAGGAAACAGGAATTTGCTTTGGGTTTGGTGTTGTCAGAAAGTTGGCAGAAATTCTATGACTGGATATTCTAATAACTTTTACCAAGGAGGGTAGAGACATGGAATTGGTGATTGGTAAAAAAAGCAACAGTCATTCACATTAGCTGGAAAAAGGGGGGACGTGTGACCATGTTTATGGTTAACACCGTGTTCTTGTTTTTGTTTGTTTTGTTTTAACCCATTAGATGAATTAGCCACAGAGTGATCTCTTATGATTTTGGTGAAAATGTTATGTTCTGCAAAAAAACAGCATGGCCTCACTGGAATCTAGGGCTATTTTTTCTTCTTCAATACTCACTTCTACTTTGCCTTGATAAATGCTGAGTTACAAGAATACACAGATGTAAGAGAGGTTAACATGTTCCTTCTGTGCCAAAAACTATCTTGCGAGGTATGAAAGTCCCATACTTATTAATTACATTTGGTGACTAAAGAGACAGAGCTAAAAAATAAAGTTCTAGGAAATAGAACTAGAATATGAACTTAAAAAATTTTGTCTTTACCGTAAATTTTTTTCAAGCTTTATTTAAGTATAATTGTCATACAATAAATTGCACATGTTAAAGCCTAAAATTTGATGATGTTGGCATACTGACATATCTCTAAATTTGTCACCACAAACAAGACAATGAGTATAGCCATCACCTGCAAAAGTTTTTTGTGTTCCTTTGTTCCTTTTGAAATCCCCTCTCCATCCCTTCATTGCTCTATTCCCCCAAATCCAGTCCCTAGGCAATCACTGATCTATTTTCTCTAGATAGCTTAGTGTGCTAGTGTGCAGTTTTTAGCAGTTTATATAAGTGAAATCCTACAGTACCTCTTCTTTTGTGTCCACCTTCTATCACTTAGCACAATTATTTTGACATTCATCCACATTGTTACATGTTTCAAAACTCCATTCTTTTTATTGCAGAGTAGTATTCCACTGTGTGATACACAGAGAAATTCTTTAGGGATTCTCCTGTTGGTGGACATTTAGGTTGTATGATGGTTTTAAAATAAATCCACAAATTCTTTGCTACTACCCTCTTCAGGAAGTGGAGTCTAATTTCCCTCTCCTTGCCAATATGGACTGGACTTAGCAACTCAATTTTAATGAATAGAATAAAGCAGAAGTGAAGTGATAGCATGCAACTTCTGAAACCAGTCATGTAAGGATTTTAGACTTCCTCCTTATTCTCTATTAGATCATCTTCTCTGGCGGAGGCCAGCTGCCATGCTGTGAGGAAACTCAAACAGCCCTATGGAGAAGGCCATGTAATGAGAAACTGTAGTCTCCTTTTAGCAGCCATTCGAGAGAGCCATGTTGGAAACAAATCCTCCAATTTGAATCCAGACTTCAGATGACCATAGCCCCTTTATAGTTTCACTACAACCTTATGGGAGACCCAGAGCCCAAACCACCCAGCTTAAGTGGCTCTCAAATTCCTGATCCACAGAAACTATGAAATAACAAACGTTTGTTGTTTTAAGTCACTAAATTTTGGAGAAATGTGTTACAGGGCAATCGGTAACTAACATAGGTTGTTCTAGGTTTGGGGCTATTCCAAGTAAAGGAGCTATGAACTTAGGATGCAAGTATTTGTATAGATACACACGTTCATCTCTTTTGGTTTACTGTGTATTGGGGCACAATTTTTAATTTGCTTTATATTGTTTTCCATTCAAGTGTCAAATTGACCCAACAAGGTTATAGACTTCAAGTACTTATTTAATATTCCACACAATGCTCAGCCCATGCTAATTGCTTAGTAAATGATCAATATTTTGAATTGAGATAAATTGAGAACAATAATAAGTACTCAAATGGCTTTCTTTTGGTTACCAGAGAATGGAGAAGGTGATTCAGTGTTGGGTAGAGACTTTGTCCGCCAAACATAAAGTGGCAAAAACAGTAGCCAAAAAAACTACTAAAAAAATAATTCCTAGGTTTGGAATGCTTCTCGTGATCGGGTCAAACAATGGCCCTGCATTTGTGAGTTCAGTCTCACAGACATTGGCCAAGGCCATAGACGCTAATTGAAAACTACACTGTGCCTACTGGCCCCAGAGTTCCGAACAAGGAGAAAAAATAAACCGGACTCTTAAAGAGACCTTGACAAAGTTAATTCTGGAAACTGGTGGTGGATGGGTAGATCTCCTTCCCTTCGCCCTCCTTAGGGCACAATGTACACCCTACTTAAACAAGGTTACCCCATTTAAAATAATGTTTGGGAGACCCCCTCCACTCTGCCCATGGCTACAAGAGGTTGCCCCAGCGGAAATGACTGATCAATCTGTACTCCAGTCACTGCAGGCACTAGAGTCCGTCTTTTAAAAAAAAAAAAAAAAAAAAAAGCCCACGCAGGGATCCGAGCTGCATACACTGAGACGGAGATGGAGATGGAACCACATCCTTACCAACCCGGAAACTTGGTTAGGATACGCTGCCACCCAATAAAAACCAGCAGCAGCCAGGAAGCACCTCATCAGCCTAAAACAGCCCAATGGACCATAATACTCCCTACTGTCTTCACTAACTTCCTTAAGGCCCCCACCGGAGCCTGGTTTGCTTGCAGTTCAGAAAGAGTCAAAGAATTGACTAATTTCCAAAGAAAAGGGGGGAATGTTGGGGCCAATTCCATGTTAAAACATGTTAAACCCCTAGGGCCTGCCTGGGCCTACTTAGCCATAGTGACTCCATGTTGCCTAGGTAGACATTTTGTTGTTTAATAAATGCCTCAGCAGTTACTGATATCACTTCCAGGTAACTGTTGCTAAAACAAGGCCATTTTGTTTAATAAACGCCTCAACAGTTATTGATATCGGTTCCAGGTAACTGTTACTAAAACACGCAGGTAGGAGACATCCAATCAGCCAAAGCCACATATGTAGAGGTCTGCAGTTGTGCCCTATAAAACTAACCTGTAAAACCAAGTGGGGGTCGCTCTCTTTGGAGGCAGCCCTGGCTGGTCAGTCTGACTTCTAATGCTTGGCATAGAATAAAGCTTTACATAACTTTCACTTTGTCTCAGTCTCGTTCCCCTGGCCAGTCAGTCTAACTTCTAATGCTTGCATAGAATAAGGCTTTGCATAACTTTCACTTTGTTTCAGTCTCGTTCCTTTGATAACGGACCCAGCAATATGATCTCCCTGATATGAGGAAGTGGAGATGCAATGTGGGGGGCTTGGGGGGTAGGAAAAGAATAAATGAAACAAGATGGGATCAGGAGGGAGACAAAACATGAGAGACTCTTAGTGTCACAAAACAAACTGAAGGTGGCGGGGGTGGGGGGGGAAGGAGAGGGTAGTGGAGTTATGGACATTGGGGAGGGTATGTGATATGGTGAGTGCTGTGAAGTGTGTAACCCTGGCGATTCACAGACCTGTACCCCTGGGGCTAATAATATATTATATGTTTATAAAAAATTAAAAAATTATTTTAAAAAATTCATAAGATTTTTCTGTTTTATACTTCCTTATACTAATCTTTCTCTCATTCTGCCAGTGAGTTTGCCTAAGGGAGATTTAGAATTGTTCAAATGAGAATGCAAAGAGGAAAAACAGAGTGTTAGCATTCAGCTTTTGACACCAAAATTTAGCAACATTTTTGGAGAAGAAGAGAGCAAAAGGATTCTCTAAATTCCTTTATATCTCCTTTAGAGAGATTAGGTTGGTAATCCTCACCATAATGTTTTATATAAGGGAGATCCCATCAACAAAGGAGGTGGAAGCCTAAGAAAACTGACCCCACTCTATGTCTGGTTGATCAGAAAGTGCAAGAGACAAGAGTAGAGGGAGCAGAGTGAGTGGGAGAAACATCAAGACTCTGCTAACTCCCTCCCTGTCTTAGGATTCAACCTCAAAGCATGGACATCTGGGTCAGAAACAATTCATTTGCATAAGTTCCTGAAGCCTGAATGTCCACAAGAAGGCCCCCTTACTCCTATATGAGGAGTTGAGAAACTAAGAAACTCCAAGCTTAGGAAATCTATTTTTTTTTTTTTTCAAGAGAGAGGGAGGGGGAAGGAGCAGAGGAAGAGGGAATCTTAAGCAGGTTCCACACCCAGTATGGAGCTCCATCTAACAATCCTGAGATCGTCACCTGAGCCAAAATCGAGAGTATATTTAATTCACTGAGCCACCCAGACAAAATCTGAATCCTTTTTTTTAAAGATTTATTTATTTATATATTTTAAAAGATTTATTTGTTTATTTATTTGAGAGAAAGAAAGAGAGTACAGGGGGTGGAGCAGAGGGAAATGGAGAGAGAAACTCAAGCAGACTCCACACCAGGCACAGAGCCTGATGCAGAGCTCAATCTCACAATCCTGAGATCACAACTTGAGCCAAAACCAAAAGTTGGATGCTTAACCAACTATGTCACCCAGGTGCCTCAAAATCTGAATCTTTTATAACGGACAATGAGCTTATCTAGCTTTTTCTGTGTAGGAGATAGACTTAGTCTTATTATCCTGATTAGAAATCTGCCTTCTGTCCCAAAGGGAGTCACTATCCTCCAGGTCTGTTTGCTATACAATCAATCTTCAAAAGAGAGTCTAGAAGAAAGGCAGTTAGTGCCTATAAGAGGTGCAAAAACACGGACCTGTGGAGAATTGTGTCCCAATAATCAACACCTAATAAAAACCTTCAAGACAGTCATTACTTCACTCACTTTCCAGAGAAGGAAATGAGGATGAGAGAAGTGAAGGAACTCACCACAGGCCCTATAGTGGTGCAGTTGGGATTTATAACCAGACCTGTCTCCTTTCATATCCCCTCCCTACCAAACCACTGTGGAGACCCAAGCACGTTTATGGTTAATGTTTATGACAAGCCAAAAATCATGACTAAATCCTTCTAGAAGGAAAATTTTCAGCTTACTATGCCTCCCCAGGATGAAATATGTTATTTCTTGAAAGATATCTGGAAGAACTATAACAAAACTTTATAAATGAGCAGCTTAGCATGCCTTCTCCAAAATGGAAGGTCTTTACAGTAGGACCCCAAATTCTAATTGTCAACAAAAGACAGAGAGGAAAGAAAGCTGTTGTCCAACGTGAAGGAATATCCTAGGAATCTGAATGGATTCTTTGTCTTCTCTTGTCCATTTCCAGAAATTGAGCTGCCACAAACCTGGGCAGATTTAGTAGCTTGTTTGCAAGATGGCCACCATCAATATCTTCCCTTCCTGTATATATATATATTTCATTCCCCTCAAGAGAAGTAATGTCTATTCATCCCCCTTCTCTACTCCCCTCACCTTGAATCTGGGCTGGACTTCCTGAATTCCTCAAATAATAAAATACAATAGAAGTGGCATCCCAGGGCTTTTAAGAGTAGGTCATGGGAAGCCTTATCACCAGGGTATCCTTGCTACACTAGGCCCTTGACCTCTGTCCAGGTCTCTTGAAATATATGCTCTAGGGACAATGTAAAAAGTCTGACTATCCTAAGCCTGCCATGCTGTAAGGAAGCACTGCTGGTTTCATGGAGAGATAGATGTCCAGCCAGCCCCACGCTTCCAACCACCCTGCTCCATATACATCAATCACATAAGCTAAGGAGGCATCTTGGACTTTCTAGTCCCAGCAGAAGCAACATGGAGGAAAGTGGAGAAACTCAACCAGTGGGCAGAGCCAAAGTCCCATACATATGGCTCAAGCGAGCTGTCCTAAGCATCTCTAGCCACTACTACTATGCTCTGTCCAAATCCCTAATTCATAAAATCATGTATATAACAAAACGGTTTTTGTTTTAAGCCATAAAGTTTTGAGTCGGTCTGCCTAAGAAGCAATAGACAACTACAACAATATGTATAATTGAAATATGTGTTGAAAAACTGGTTTCAAAAGATTTAAGGTAAATATTAAAGATAAATTTACGTTGTGAGCTAATTGGAAGTATAAAAGGGCAATTAAAACTTAAAACTGAAATGTTGGGGTGCCTGGGTGGCTCAGTGGGTTAAAGCCTCTGCCTTCCGCTCAGGTCGTGATTCCAGGGTCCTGGGATCGAGTCCCGCATCAGGCTCTCTGCTCAGCAGGGAGCCTGCTTCCTCCTCTCTCTCTGCCTGCCTCTCTGCCTACTTGTGATCTCTGTCTGTCAAATAAATAAATAAAATCTTTTAAAAAAAAAATAAAACTGAAATGTTTCACAGAGTTAATAGTATTACATTTCTTTTTTTTTTTTTAAAGATTTTATTTATTTATTAGTCAGAGAGAGAGAGAGAGAGAGCACGTGCACAGGCAGACAGAGTGGCAAGCAGAGGCAGAGGGTGAAGCAGGCTCCCCGCCGAGCAAGAAGCCCTATGTGGGACTCGATCCCACGACGCTGGGATCATGACCTGAGCCAAAGGCAGCTGCTTAACCCACTGAGCCACCCAGGCGTCCCTAGTATTACATTTCTAATGATGTTTGAAAACTCTTCAGGTACTGACCAATTGACCTAAAGTTGGTATAGTTATCCTTCTAGAGTAGTATATCTCAACCAAGGTGTGCATTTGGCAACGTTTAGAGACACATTTGATTATCGCAACTGGGGTTAGAAATGCTATTAGAGTCTAGTGGGTAGAGACCAGGGGTGTTGCTGAATAGCTTTGATGCAGTGGACAGCGTATCCCCCCCGCCCCAACACACACACACACATACCGAATTATCTGGCCCAAATTGTCAACAATGCTAAGGCTGAGAAACCATGTTCCAGGATACCAGAAGCAACTATATTTGAATAAAGGCTTTGGCAATCCATTTCTCAAACAAATGTATAACCTCTTACATTTGAAGAGAGGCTCTCTTTGTTCAAATGTGCTTGTCCAAAATAAAAATTTAAATGTTTATATGGATCAGAACACATGAGTTGAGTCTAATATATAAAGATATATTTCTTCACATATTTATTTGGCACTTTATTTGCAGTAAACAATGCACTAGGCACTATGGAGTTCAAAATAAGTTCCCTACCTGCTACACACTACTGTCTAATGAGGAGACAGGTCAACATTCATATTACCATGGGATAATTATAGGACTAGAGATTGAAAAATAAGACAAAGAACACCAAAGTAGGCAGGCAGTTCTCAGGAAAGTCTTCAAGAGGGAGGAGCTCTGCTCTGAAACTCTATGGATAAGAAGTATTTTAGACCAGAGGCTGGGGGAAAAAAACAAACAAACAAACAAACAAACAGATTTTATAGCAGGGACACCCTGAAAAAATGTACCTCGTATACAAGTCTAATTAGTTATATAAAATAAACGATGCTTTCCTTTAAAAGTATGTGGAGCAATTAAGAGTTAAATCAGATCTAAAATCATTAGAGGCTTCTGAAAACTTGATTGGAAAAAGTGTAATGGCTGATAATGTGAATCTCCAAGGGGAAAATCAAGAAAAATAAGCAAGTTTCCGGAATCTAACTTTCTTCATGGTCCAGAGATTTAAACTATAAAAGATAAAAAACACAAAAACAAATTTTGCCATGGCTAAGAATTTTTTTTATTTTTAATTTTTTATTAACATATAATGTATTATTAGCCCCAGGAATACAGGTCTGTGAATCTCCAGGTTTATACAAGAAGAGAAGATTTAAAGCAGAAAAAACGTTCAAAGGACCCAAGGCCGGCATTAAACATAGGGGTAAAGAATACAGGGGCATTATAACAAGCATGCAGAAAGCATTAGATGTAAAAACACAAATTAAACTTTGGAAATAAGTTTGCCTTTGTTGTTTTCTAAATTCTTTTTCAGGCTGGAACAATCATCTTTTGAAATTCTATTTAAAACCCAGAAGATTTTTATGATAAACAACCTAGAGTCTCTTATGCTATCTCATGCCTTCAATTTTCCCACATTTTCCCTTTAGAGATGCAAAAAAAATCCCCATGGGCTTCAGAATACATTAAGTACTTTAGTCATACAATATTCAATTTGAACTGGTATCACTTGTAAGTTTTTATGATTCAAAAATCATATGGTATGACATTTGAAAATAGCCCCAAAGATTACCATAGCATTTCTATAGTCATTTGTTATAATGATGTATTCTAACACCCAAGAAAAATGTACCTGATTTCAAAAGACACATTTCCCTTGGCAAACACCTGTTTCAAAGTGGAACAAAGCTTCTTACTTCACAGCGTACTCTGAGAGCATGAAATATCACTGACGCGACATATGTCAAAGGGTTAGGGACTAACAGGAAACCGACACCAGAATCCCACTGTGGGATTGCCCTGGTTATGCTTAACTAGGTAGGGCCCCGGCTCTCTCCTTAGGCACGGAGAAATCCTGTTTTCTAAAAATCAGTTGTTATATAATGATTGCAAAGTAGGTAAGTGGAACTTATGCTAGTATAACTAGTGCATGAGTGTCCCAAATAGAAAGCACATGATGTGATTATGCCTTTGCAAAAAGCAGAAACCAGATCAGCCCCAGAGGAGCTCGTCTAGATTGGTCTCGTCCATGCATAGCTGCTTCCCAAAAATGTATCTGAAAATGTAGTTCTCAGACTACTCACATCAATAAAATCTGGGGTCCTTATTAAAAGGACAGTTTTCAGGACACCTGGGTGGCTCAGTCAGTTAAGTGTCTGCCTTCGGCTCAGATCATGATCTCAGGTCGTGGGATGGAGACTCGCATCGTGCTCCCTGCTCAGGGGAAAGCCTGCTTCTCCCTCTCCCTCTGCCTCTTCCTGCTCTTTCTCTCTCTCTCCCCCCGCCAAAATAAATTAATTTTAAAAATAAATAAATAAAAATTAAAAGGCAGTTTTCTTGGTGGTCTCTCAGAACTAGTGGTTAAGAATCTTTAATTTGATTCTTGGGCATGCTAGGGTTTAAGACCTATGTCTTTATCAAGGATCCAGCAAAATTTTGCATGGGAAAATTACTTATTTTGTGTTGAACTCAGTATGTAAAATAGTACTGAAAATATAAATTTTCACTTCCTTAATTAATGGTGTTTTAAGAGTCAAGACAAACTCGGTAACAGTGATGTTAAAATGAGTTAAGTATGTTGTATTTACATGATATTTTTCAGGCATATGATATATCATATAAAAAATCAGTCTTCAAATCATGCATAGATCTTCAGAATGCCCCATGATACCTAGCAAAATATTAATACCTTGGGGTGAAGGAACTTACATATTCATGACTGAATAAATGAAGTAAATCTTCCCTCCCTGCCCAGCTGATTGTTCCTGAAGTGAATTCCCAAGGGAGCCAATCCACTGGTTACCCAGAGACCTTGGGCTCCACGGAAATACATAAGCTGGACAGAATTCCTCTCACTGCCATTTTGGAGTCACGAGAAAGATGAGTGAGCAGAGGAAACTGTGAGTAGAGAAAAACCCCAAGGGAGGAGAGATAAGACAGAGACAGAAAAAGAGACCACCAAGCCTCTGACAGAGTAACGCTGGTTTTCCATTTCTAGTTGGCACCACTTCACTGAACATCATTAGGTGTCCCTTCATTCGATGAAATCTGAATGCTTATGAGAGCCCTATTCCCCTTTGACGTGAGCGCTTTAGTGGGCCTCTGTTCTTCAGCCTTGAGAAAAAAACCCAATAGGGTTCCAAAGAGAATATGTTAAATAATTGTGTGAACTTCCATACAAAACATACAATAGGGACTCACCTCCTCACTTGGTTTCATCAGTAGCCTGGCTTCTCTGAAATAGTTTCTGTCTTTTCTCAGCACTTTGTTGCATATCATGTGGATAAAAATTACACAGAGAGGAAGGTATCTGGACTCAAGTTATCCTGTCCTGACTGAGGTAGATAGGATCTTTAATCAGCTGAATTCCCTTTAAGGGGCAGAAACTAACATTTGAGTACATTGCATAGGCAAAGATCTTTACGTCATTTAGCTCTTTAATCCTCGGGATTTTTTTTAAGGGGGTTCGAGCTCAGGGAAAGTAATTGATTTGCTCAATGATCAAAGTTAGAAAATGGTAATGTTTATGCCATAATCCAGGCTTGTACTATTAGTTCAGAACTCTTTCCACTCAGCCAGTGCCTCACGAAATATGGCACACATATCAACTTTGCTATTCAAGATTACTTTAAATAGATCATTTTTAAAAAATCTTAAAAAGTTTAAAGTTACACATTTATTTGAATACATTGTAGAGAAATCATTTGAATCAACTTTGATTTCATGAATATATATATACATATATATAGTAAATAATAGTACAGATGGCATATAGATATGGCAAAAATCCTGAAGAGAAATTACTGAGGTTTGAAACCCTCACCACAGCAAGTTCATGTGAAATTATAAACAACATATTGAAAATCTGTTTAGAAATGGTCCAGTGGCCATATTAAGTTCAAGATTTGGATGTAAATCAAAAATTTTTAGGAAAGAATATGTTGATTGTACGTAGAAGTCATTATGCCATTTCTGTTTTTCTATAATCCACATCTAGTGTCATTGCTGTTCAGTATAGTAAAATATAAAAAATGATGAATATTTTTCTATATCCAATACATGGACATTAAATTTGCTGAATAGTAATATGAGTAAACATGGGCAACTACTCTAATGCTTTAAAGAATGCTAAAGAGGGCGCCTGGGTAGCTCAGTGGGTTAAGCCTCTCCCTTCCGCTCAGGTCATGATCCCAGGGTCCTGGGATCGAGTCCAGCATCTGGCTCTCTGCTTGGCAGGGAGCCTGCTTCCCCCTCTCTCTCTGCCTGCCCCTCTGCCTACTTGTGATCTCTCTCTGTCAAATAAATAAATAAAATCTTTAAAGAAAAAAGAAAAAGGATGCTAAAGAGAGGAGCACCTGGGTGGCTCAGTTGTTAAACTTTGTTGTTAAGCCTTTGGCTTCGGTTGTGATCCCAGGGTCCTGGGATTGAGCCCCGCATAGGGCTCCTGCTCTGCGGGAAGCCAGTTCTCCCTCTCCCATTGCCTCTGCTTGTATTCCCTCTCTCACCGTCTCTCTCTCTGTGTCAAATAAATAAATAAAATCTTTAAAAAAAAATGCTGAAGAGATTGAAACATAAAAACTTTATTTATTTATTTATTTATTTATTTATTTATTTATTCATTAATTCATTTGACAGAGAGAGAGAACACAAGCAGAAAGAGTGGCAAGCAGAGGGAGAAGAAGAGTCCCTGTGGAGCAGGGAGACTGATGTGGGACCTGATCCCCGGACCCCCCGGGATCATGACCTAAGTGGAAGGGAGATGCTTAACGGACTGACTACCCAGGCGCCCCTCAACAACTTTATACATACCGAGAATGTTTTTCCGGGTAACCAATAAGACAAGACTGGGTAGTGTTGTAATGAAGGCCGAGGGACTTCAAACACTGGTGAAACACAACAACCCTTCAGTGACATACTGCCTGGGCTGTCATACCCAGGTGATGAAATGGGCCTAGGAAACTGAAAAGGCTATGAAATCCAAACTATTTATTACTGACACTCTGGACACAAACACAAGCACATTCACAGACAAGTAGAAAATTCTTCTCACATTAAGTCTAAAGTTCTTTCTGAGAAATGTAATGTAAATGTGTCATTAAGGAGATTTGACACTGAACCATTGTAGATGAATGGGGACCAGAGTTTGGCACCGACAGGACTGGATTAAAAAGCCGTCCCAAGTTCCATTCTCCCAGCACCAACCTCTTCTAACTGAGAGACATTGGTAAGGCCTTTCCCAGCCCCTAGGCTCTGTTTTGTCATTCAGAAACAGTGAATAAAAGTATCTACTTGGCTAGATCAGAAGATTATTGTAAAGGTACATTTTAAATACATTTTAAAATGTATTAAATACATTTTAAATACATTTTAAAATGCTAGGTACCAGTTAAGCAATATTATACTTAAATAGTTAGGAATGCCTGGGTGGCTCCGTAGGTTAAGCATCTGCCTTCTGCTCAGGTCATGATCTCAGGGTCCTGGGATCCAGCCCCATATTGGTCTCCTAGCTCAGCCGGGAGCCTGCTTCTCTCTCTGCCTGCCACTCCCCCTGTCTGTGTGTTCTCTCACTCTCTCTTCCTCTCTCTGACAAATGAATAAATAAAACCTTAAAAAAAATAGTTAATAAAAGAAGGCTTAAATTTTCCTCCTTATAATAAGGTAAGATTCCTTTATTTTCCCCTATATTACAAAGCTTGATGTTTTTCTCTTAAGAAGCACAGTATTCTGGAACACACAACAGTATTCAAAAGTGAAAGGCTGCGTGCATGTTTATAATGGGAAATAGGAGAAATCCTGTATTAAAGAAGTGATTTTTTTTTTTTAAGAACCATTATAGGAGATTAAGTGGTACACTGGGTGAGATGATCCAACTCTAACCAAAGAAACTGCTCTTCTTTGAATTCTAATGAGAAATGTGTTTACTTTTCACAACATGGGCTCCATGGGTCTGGAGAAGTGAGGAACTCAGAGGCTCTACATCTGGCCCCCACCACTGTCACTGGCTAGTTTGAGAATGTTGTCTCCTTCTACTGCCAACACGGATCTTTCTGAGGTTCTTAAGCTTGTGTCATCATTTTGTTTTCTAGGCCCTTGTGGAGTTTATCTTTCCAGAGTAAAATCACTCCAGGAGAAGCTTTAATCAACAGGCTTGCTGAGTGAGATGGAGTCACAGTTTCACGGAAGTCTGAAAGGCTGATTATTTTTTTTCCTGTTTAATTATTTCAGAAACACTTCTGTGTTTCTTGATAAACTCACTTTTACCCAAGACAAACACTGCCCTTGAAAACCACTTGATAGCATCTGTCCTTGGTTACATGTCAAATCTGATGAACATTTCTAAAAGCCATTTCTCTTCCAGATGACCTGTGGGGGTTGTTCCAAGTACTGTGATTCTAAATTGCCTTTTGTTTCTCTGTAATATTCTTCTGCTCAAATACCTAGAAAAAAGACTGCTTATTGTACCCTCTAGTGGTGATTGTGACACTTTTAAAAAATATATTTAGTTAATATTTTGACCTTTTGCTATAAATGCACTGTATGTTTACTCTAAAAAATATGTATTTTTATAAATACTATACTATAGCATAAATATAGTATATAGTATTGTATAAATATAGTATTATAAATATAGTATAGTATACTATATAAAATATAGTATAGTATAAATACTATATTATAGTATATAGGCTACCTACTATAAATTTTACAGTATAAAATAAATTCACTAATTTTTTTTAAAGATTTTATTTATTTATTTGACAGGTAGAGATCACAAGCAGGCAGAGAGGCAGGCAGAGAGAGGAGGAAGCAGGCTCCCTGCTGAGCAGAGAGCCTGATGCGGGGCTCGATCCCAGGACCCTGGGATCATGACCTGAGCCAAAGGCAGAGGCTTTAACCCACTGAGCCACCCAGGCGCCCCTAAATTCACTAATCTTTAAAGCGATACAGATAATAAAAGTCATTTGCATTACACTATCATCATGTTGATAAATGCATTGAAAGTATTTTCATAGGAAAGTGATTCATTTTCTTCACATTTTATTAATCCAAATTTTATTCCACTTTTTAAAAATGTTCTATTTCTTCTTTCTTCCATTTTGGAATATTGTCAGGAAGTATCTACAAGCAGGAAATAACTATAACATGCTCCATATCACAAGATATCATTTTTCTTTGAGTTGAGAACTATTTTGTACTCATGTGTAGTCATGTGTACCTCTTATTTTCTTTCTTTCTTTTTTTAAGATTTTATTTATTTATTTGACAGAGAGAGATCACAAGTAGGCAGAGAGGCAGGCAGAGAGAGGGAGGGAAGCAGACTCCCTGCTGAGCAGAGAGCCCAATGCAGGGCTCGATCCCAGGACCCAGAGATCATGACCTGAGCCAATAGCAGAGGCTCAACCCACTGAGCCACCCAGGCGCCAAACTCTCATTTTCTAAGAATTCACAGCATTTGAAATAAAATAAAGAAGACAAACACTGAAAATCTGTTTCTACAAGCACTCGGAATTTAACCCCTACTCCTTTCCTTCTTTCTTTACCTTCCCCAGACTTCATTTTCTCCCTGCCGCAAAATGTGCCCAGGTCCATCTTTAAACCAAAAGGAAGCACACACTTTGGAAGAGCCACTGCTTAAAGAATTACTGTCTCTCTGTCTCCATTCTCCTCAGGTAGAAACTTAATTCAATATTTTTATTTTAAAGTTCATACTTCCAAATTCTAATGAGTTACACTTCGTATATAGAAGAGGAGAATAAAGGCAGTTAAGAAAAACAAAGGAGATAATCAAGCAGAACAGGTGGTTCTCAACAAAACCTTGAAATTAAGACTTGTTTTCAAATGAGAGTAATCAAGAGATACCCATAAATTAAAATGACTTTAATAAATAGATGGAAATGTCTTGTTTCTGGATAAAAAGACTCAGTACTTTAAAATGTTTCCCTATCCTTAAATTCAGTGACATCCCCATAGAATTTCAATAAACTTGACCAAATGCTCTAAAGTGTTTCTGAAAGAGCATGCAAGTGAAAATGGCCAAGAACAAGAGCAACATAGAATAGGGGTAATACAGGGACAGACTAGATTTAATACATTTTTAAAGATGATGAGGATCCATAATAAATAAAACAGTATGTTATCAGCCCAGTAAAAGAGAGGTCTATTAATAGAATAAAGAGTAACATGTGGTATTTTTGTAAACACCAGTACTGGCATTTTGAATCAGTGAGGAAAAAGGGATTTGAACTGCTAACTAACCATTTGGAGAAAAAAATACAAAGTCCTTCTTCCCTCACACCAGTATTCCAGTAAGATCCATGGGTTAAGTTTGAAAAGATGGTAAAATACTGAAAATAAATAAGAATTAGTATTTTAATAAATCTTAGAGTGAGGAGAACATTCATAAATGTGAAATGAAACCCAAATCTCATAAAAATAAGTATAAATACAATACAACACATATTTAAACTTTTAAGGTATTTATAAATTCTCCCATAATTGTGGTTAGAAGACAAAAAAAGTGGGAAAATATTTATAATATTTGTAAAGACAAGTGCTAACTTTCTCCCAACCACTTAAAAAAAAAAAAAAAAAGACAACCTAAAAGAAGAATTGACAAAGAACATAAATAGGGAAACCACAGATGAAAAAATGTAAACGGGCAGGAAACGAAAAAAAAATGTTCTTCTCACTAGTAATTACAAAAACACAAATCTAAGCAAGCTTAAAAATTTCACTCATCATCTTGGCAAAGATTAAAAGATGTGATAATGCAAAATTTGTAAGAGTGTGATGAAGCAGAGGATATCAGTACTACAGATAGGAATGTAAATTAATACAATCTTCCGGAAAGTAAATTTGGCAATATTTATTAAAATGTTTTTACTCTGAAATTCCCCTTCTACACTTTAGGACTTTATCACACAGAAATACTTTATATGAATGTGCAGACATACATATATATATATATATATATATATATATATATATATATATAAAGCTCTTTTTCTGTGATTAAAAATGACCCAGATGCCATTGTAGAAAACAACATGGTGGTTCTTCAAAAACATTAAACATATTAATGTAAAAAAAAATGGTAATTCCATATGATCCAGCAATTCCACTTCTGAGCATATTCCCCAAGGAAGTGAAAGCAGGAATATGGGCAAATATCTGTATACCCTTGTTCACAGAAGCATTATTCACAATAACCAAAAGTGGAAGAAACCATAGTGTCCATCAACAGATTAATGGATCAATAATATGTGTGTGTTTTTGTGTGTATACACAATGGAATGTTATTCAGCTTGGAAAAATGAAAGAAATTCTGGTACATACTACAACATAGATGAATCTTAAAAACATGTTAAGAGAACTAAGTCAGTAACAAAAGGAAAGATATTATATGAATCCACTTACATAAGGCACCTAAAGTTATCAATATATAGAGACAGAAAGTAGAATGTTTGTTGCTGGGGACTGGGAGAAAGTGAGAATGGGGAGTTAATATTACATCGAGTTAACCAAAGGTAAGGCCATCTAACTCAGATTATGGAAAAAGCAACTTCTTTGTGGTTTTCTTTCTGGGCACACAGAGGTAGGTCTCACTTCTATATATAAGTGTTGGGTGTCCCTATGAGATGGATATTTTCTACTGTCAATCATACTAGGAAGAAATTCATCCTGGGAGAGAAAAGGAAGACTTAGGAAGGAGAAATTAAACTGAGGTAAGATGAAAATATCCCTTTTTCCTCTGGGTTTGACACTTGGAGATTGGGAAAGGCCGATAGCCCTGACCTGTGCCTGACCACATGGAGACAAGCTGATGACAAGTCAGGAAAATGGCTCAGCTCATGAGGAACTCTAGGCAGGCAGGACTTGAACTGCAACAGCAATAGATTTTTCATGTTGGACTTCCCTTTCATTAGTTCCTATCTTTCTGTAGGCTCCCAGGCTGGGGGAAATTTACTGGAGAGCCTGTGTCCATGCTGGTGGGCAGTGGCTACTGTCAGAGGGCTGCCATGTTCTCTGGACTAGAAAGTGAGTTTCATCCTTGAAACAAGAAGAAACACTTTGACAAGAAGAGGAGACAAGAGGAAAAGAGCCCCAGGGATGTGTCCCTTAGCACATATTAGGTACCAAAACCATTAAACATATCAGAGGGACGTTCTTTGTTAAGGATTCCATCTTAATCAATAAATAAGACTGGGGAAAGGTCTCATCATCATGGTTTGGATAAGAGTAATTATAACCCGGCTATTATCTGAGGTCTTTCTGACCTTTCAAGATAAAAGTGGTTCAACACCAAACCCCAATTTCAAGTCCTGTAGATTCCAAAACTTCCCCTAAGTGTTCTGTGAATTCAGGGGAAAGAGACAGCAAAGGAGGAAGGGACTTGCATCCCACAGCCTCTAGTGTGGTCTCTCTTCATACAGCTTCAACATGGCTTTGACACTCTGCCCTTGAGTGTACACACTCCCACAAGAAAAACTGACACATACCAAGCATTTTGTAGACATAACAGTCGTCACTAAACTACTGGGGTCCAGGAAAGGGGGGGCACTGTCCCGACGTAGCACATGGCATGAAGCCTGTGGGAGAGAATGCTGGTCTCCAAATGCCTCTGGCATGCTGGTACCAGGAATTCTCCTCACTTCTCCTCTGGGTAGCACCCAATCTTCCACTTGGGGTCCTCTCCCTGACCCCCATTTTTCCCCAATTATTTGTTCTTAGCTTCGCCTTCTACCCATTTGGGGGAAAGAAATAAGGAGAACTCCCCTCCTGACTCACATGGAGCAATTCTGCCTTATTCTCTCAAGTTTGGGCATCAATGTATGCCTTGGTCAACACTTTTTAATTCGAACACTTACCAAGGTGTGTCACTCCAGCCTCAATCTTCGATGAATGTTTAGGTCAGCAGTTAAGATAACAAAACTCTTTCCACCTTGTTGTCTAGTATAGATAGATTAATAGTGATCTAGATAGCCCCTTAAAAGACTAAGAGACAATTTACTGAACTGTCAACAATAAGTGATCTCTGGGCACCTGGCTGGCTCTGTAGGTAGAGCATGGGACTCTTATCTCAGGATCCGGAGTTTGAGCCCCACATTGGATGTAGAGATTACTTAAATAAATAAACTTTTAAAAATAAATAAATAAATAAATAATCTCCAAAGGAATAGATTATAGCTTTCATTTCCTCCATTGTTGGGTTTTGTTTCCCCCTAGTTATTTTTGAATTGTTACACTGATCGTATGTCTCTTTCCTCTGGGATTTTACAATGATGTAGATGCACCCCCAATACTGGGGTGCTCACAGTGAATAAAGCCCAGGTATCAAGCCTAGTGAGATCTAGCCGATCAGCGCTGCTTGTCCCCAGCCTTCATAGAACTAAGATGTCTAATTGCATTATCTGTACTTCAATTTATTTTCTATTGCTGTGAAACATTTTCGGAGTGGCAGTAGACCCACTTTTTGTCTCCCAGAGCCAGAAGAGGCCATTAGTTCCTGGTTTTAATGAATCTCCTTAATGGCTTCTTTCTAATAAAATCGGCATTTGATTTTCTCTATCATTTACACTGCAATTTATCTTTTGTTAGGTCTTAATTGAAATCATCCAAATATCTCCTCTGGAGCTATAATGCCAAAGAGCCAGATATGGTATTAGCATACTTTCCTGCTTGTCTTGATAAGAAAGTCAGGGAATTCGAATTTTACCAATTTTTCCCCTAGGTTTGAAATTTAAATTATTTCAATATATTTATGAAATGAGACAAGTTGATAGCAAGAGCAGTACTCGGTAATTGAAAAGTCAGTTACCTTTTATCTCTTGGCTAAAAAGAGGAACTAGGTCAGTTCCTTGTTGTTATTATTATTAGCAAATACTATTTATAGCATGGTATAAATTACTGGAGGAAAGACATCCTAATTTTGATTTTCAAGCAGGAGGCGATAGTTAACTCGTTCTTATTCTTAAATATATTAAGAAGGCAGTAGACCAATTTTTCAAGTATCTAAGTCCTTGCTACCTTACAAAAAAAACAAAACAAAACCGAGTCCCTAAGCCACGTTCACTACTCATATCCAGTATCTGCTAGAAAGGTTTCTTACAGATGCATGTTTCAGCCACATATCATAGGTCAATGTGACAGAGAGATAAATAGAAACTTGAGAATAAAATATTTATGACAGGGAGTTACTCATGACCCTTTATTTATAGACCCTTCTCTGTGTGTTTCTATCACAACTGTCAAACTAAAATGAGGGTAGATGCTTCTGTATTTGTATCTTCTAGTGAGGAGATAAAAATTACCCATCCACTAAATTGAGTGCAACTGAAATAATTCATGAGGTGTTTATAAATATCATCATTTCACAGGCCAGGAAATGATGTCCATGAGTTTGGCTTATTACTAAACTGAAAAGAAGGCTGCCTTGGAGGCAACAAGATTCCCAAACAGTCTCTGTGCTTGCACACATCAGAATAGATGTCAATTTGGATGCAAGATACAAAAGCAAACATTTTTTAGGTAGAAATATGATTTCCTGCTGTCCAATTCTATCTCACTCAGGGTGGAAACTTTACCAAAAATCAACTTCTCCGCCTTGCTCCTGAAAGACCTAAAAGACTGGTGACATCACGCTTTAATGTTTAGAAAAGGAGGAAACTATATTTCAACTATAAAGTCCGGAAACATTAAGACTCCTCAAACTGGAAATTTCCACACCATCTGACAATAGAACGAAAGCCGTTGGGACAAGCGTGCTCCCAAACATATTCCACTTCTAAGCTCTGTTCCTTTCTAAATGTTCCTCAGTCCCCAGCTTTGCTCCTGAAGAGTGCTGGCCAGAGTTCCAGGGAAATGGTTCCCCAGGTCATGACTGCTTCATGCTGAACTCCTGCACCACCCAGGCAGATCCTAGACACCATCCTGTGAACGCTCACTCCAGGGCAGGTTGGAAATCTAAACTTCAGGAGGAGCCTTGAGACCTGCGACGCTCCTGGCCTCCACAGAATCAGTTTTGAGCCTTTAGTTTGGGAATTAAAGCAAGAACGCTAAAACTTGATACATTGCCTTGTATCAGTTTCAAAATTTAGAACAATCTTCAAAGACATGGGAAATCAATCCTTGAGTTAAAATTTTGTCAGTAGTTCTTTGCTTGCTACTTTCACTTTTTAACACCTCTTCAAGTTCTGCAGTTTCGTAAACCCGTGGATGACTTAACTTGAATCATAATTCTATTGCTTGGTAACTGGGAAGAGTGACCAGGGATAGAATATGCTCAGTTAATGTTGAATCTCCATTTCCCCTCCCAAGGATATTTGTTTTCAGTCATTGCTAATCCTCTGGGCTCCCATTGCCCTAAATCCCCAGTCCAATATCTTCCTAAAATACTTGAGTCCTTTATATGACCTATTTCTAGAATACTTACTTCCTTCGGCCAATTAAATTTACAGTTACATATTATCTTATTGTTTCAGTTTTTAAGCGTAGGAAAGAAAATACATTTGCCATGGTTTTCTCATTTTCTCCTCCCTTTAAGACATTGTTGAGTCATATTAGAAATTCAGTTTTATTCTCTGATTGTTATCAAGGCAGTATCAAGTCTCTTTAGACTTGAAACAGTATCAGGTTTTAGCCTACAGAATTTTGCATGTCTTGTAAAATGTTCATGTAGCTAACTTAAGAGTATAATGAACACCTGAGGACTCATCAAAGAATTGCTTAATGAAGAGACAGACCATCTGAACTGTAGAATTTGAGAAAGTGGCCTTGGAGACCTCTCGGTTATCTAATCTAGGTCTTTTCCCCCACATCCACCCAGTCAACAGCTACCATGGCTCTCATAGAAAGCTCACATTGTGCACACTTGTCTTTGATGCTATGTGGGCTAGTTTAAAACTTAGAATGGGTGTGGTTCTTGTCTTTCTTAATGAAGTGGTTTTCTTCCAAAGTGTAAAGTAAAAATGAAGCTTACTTTAGAATCTGTTTTGAGTCTGTGTCCTTCCCAAAATTTATATGTTGAATGTAAGGACTTTACAGGGGTTATCAAGTTAAAAGGAGATTATTGGGATGGACCCTCATCCAATATGACTGGTGTCCTTATAAGAGTGGGGAATTTGGACAGAGACACACCTGGAAGATGAGTGCAGAGACACAGGGAGAAGACAGCTGTCTGTAAGCCAAGGAGAGAGGCTGGAAACAGACCCTTCCCTCACAGCCTTTGAAGGTACCCACCCTTCATCTTGGACTTCCAGCCTCCAGAACTGTGAGATAGTAAGTTTCTGCTCTTTCAGTTACCCAGTTTGTGGTGCTTTCTTATGGCAGCCCTAGCAAACTACACAGAATCCAAATGTATTAGATTGCTTTCCCCTTTACCTTTCCTCCAGCACCTTTATTTTTTTAAAGATTTATTTATTTATTTGAGAGAGAGAACATGAGGGGAGGGGGACAAAGGGAGAAGGAGGGAGAAACTCTAAGAAGACTCCACATTGAGTGTGGATCCCCACTCAGGGCTCGACCTCACAATCCTGAGATCATGACCTGATCAGAAATCAAGAGTTGGCATACTTAATCAACTGTACCACCCAGATGCCCCCAGCATGTTTATTTTAAATACTAATGTGTTCATTGCCATATCTGACAAAGGGTTAGTGTTCAAAATCTATAAAGGACTTAATCAAACTCAACACTGAGAAAACAAATAATCCAGTTAAGAAATGGGCAGAAGACATGAATAGGCATTTTTCCAAAGAAGACATCCAGATGGCTAACAGACACATGAAAAAATGCTCAACATCACTCATCATCAGGGAAATACAAATCAAAACTATGATGAGATACCACATCACATGCATCAGAATGGCAAAAATTAACAACACAGGAAACAGCAGATGTTGGTGAGGATGCAGAGAAAGGAGAACCTTCTTGCACTGTTGGTGGGAATGCAAACTGGTGTAACCACTCTGGAAAACAGTATGGAGGTTCCTCAAAAAGTTAAAAATAGGATTACCCTATGACCCAGCAATTGCCCTACTAGGTATTTACCCAAAGGATACAAAAATACAGATTTGAAGGGATGCATACACCCTGATGTTTGTAGCAGGATTATTAACAATAGCCAAACTATGGAAAGAGCCCAAGCATCCACCAACTGATGAATGGATAAAAAAGATGTTTATATGTATCTTGTATATGATATATATACATATATATCATATATATATATGAAACTCAGCCACCAAAAAAGATGAAATCTTGCTACTTGCAATGACATGGATGGAACTAGAGGGTATTATGCTAAGCAAAATAAATCCATCAGAGAAATACAAATACCATCTGATTTCATTCATATCTGGAATTTAAGAAACAAAACAGATGAATATAGGGGAAGAAAAGGAAAAATAAAATAAGATAAAAATAGAGAGAGAGAGGCACCTGGGTGGGTCAGTGGGTTAAGCCTCTGCCTTCAGCTCAGGTCATGATCTCAGGGTCCTGGGATTGAGCCCCGCACCAGGAGCCTGCTTCCCCCTTTCTCTCTGCCTGCCTCTCTGCCTACTTGAGATCTCTCTATCTCTGTCAAATAAATAAATAAATAAAATATTTTTTTAAAAAAAACAATAAAACAGCAAGAGAGACGAACCATAATAGACTCTTAACTCCAGAGAACAAACTGAGGGTTGCTGGAGGGAAGTTGGGTGGGAGGATGGGTGATGGGCACTAAGGAGAGCACTTGTGATGAGCACTGGATATTGTATGTGAGTGATAAATGACTAAATTCCACTCCTGAAACCATACTATATGTTAACTAACTTGAATATAAATAAGAAGTTAGGGGGGAAAAAAGAATTGTTAAATCACTGTATTATATACCTGAAGCAAATATAACACTGTATGTTAACTATACTGAAGTTAAAATTAAAAACTTAATTAAAAAAAAAAAAGAAATACTGATGTTTTCATTGTGATGGTTGTGGTGGTTGCCTCTTTCCCTGAAGCTTCAGCTATGAGATGCTAACTCTTTTAGAATTGGCTACAACGTTTGGGGTCTCATACCTAAGATCTGAACTTAGACTTTGATGTCACAACTCTGGAAAGACTCCTCTAAAAGATAAATTTGATCAGCCCTTTCTAAGTAGTATGTGACATATTATCTGTCAAAAACTCTGGGAGATAGGTACTGATATTATCCCCACTATATGGATGAAGAAACTGAGAATCAGAGAAGTTAAGCAACTTTCTCAAGGTCACACAGTGGTTGAACTGAGATTTTAACCCAAGTAGTCTGAATGCAGCAACTGTGTATCTTTGCAGAAGCCAAGTGAGGTGTAGTCCCCTGACCAGAGTGACCAAAAAAAAAAAAAAAAAAAAAAAGGAAAAGAAAAATAGAAATGCCCAAAATAGTGGAATGACTAAATAAGTGATGTTTTATCCATGCAATAAAATACCAAGGAATAATAAAACATAATAATGATTTCATAAAATTTAAGGACATAGGAAAATGCTTATAATATTAAATGAAAAAGTACTACACAGAAAAATCCCTCTTTTGTACTTAAATAAAAGAAAATGCTGACTGTAGAGATTGGATGAAAAGTGATTTAATTTTCTCCTTCATGCTTCTCTGTATTTTCTTAATTTTTTGAGATGGCCCTATTTTGCCTTTAAATTCTAAAAATTAAGACATAGTAAAACATAAGAATTCCTAAAATAAATTTCTCCTAATTTCCAGCACTGAAAAGGAAGGAGTTTGTTTTGTTTTTGTTTTTGTCTGAGACAATCAGTGCTATCCCTATGGAGAGGTAGGTAGCCTCCTATCCGTGCCTTTGTCTGGATTAGACTCCTTAGTTTTCATAAGAAAATGTCAATTCTACCACCAGTTCAACTGACTTCGATAGATGTGTCCTTCATCGTCGTCATAGATTATCTAATTCGAGCATCTCTCCAGGGAGCAAAACCTTGAACTCTGCTGTCCAAAACAGTTAAAAAGCTTGACTCTGAGATGACAAAATATTCAGGTAAAATCCCAGATGACCATAGAGTCTGTCTATTTCTCTGGCTTTTGACATTGTACCACCAAGTCTTACAGCTGTATCCTGTAACCATGTTGTTGATCTCCTTACAGAATTGGCTTTACTGAGTTGAATTTGGCTACAAAATCATAAGTTTGCATTTGAGAAACTTTATCACCACCAACTCGGTGAAACCCATTACCACAGTCAGTGTAGAAGTGCTGTTGGAAGAGTTACTCAACACATTATTACATTTTAGGAGGAAATTTCTCCCAAGTCAAAAATCACCATGATCTTTCTAAGCAACAGGTTTTTTTTTAATCTTACAGATACTATAATTTGTATTATCAACTTTAAAATTACAGGTCGCACACACCCCTCTATCTTAGCTGCTGTAAAGCTCCGGGCCAAGTCTGCAAATGTCCAGATTTGTGTTTGGTGTGCTGATGTCTAATTTTCTTCTGCACTGATTTCCTCAGTTTTTTTGGTTTTTGTTTTTTTTCATTTTTATATTCTCCTTCAAAGCATATAAAGAGGGGGAAAGGAGGAATGAATGAATGAATGAATGAATGAACAAATATACGAAAGCAATTTCCTAATGGGAACTTATGGCTATGATATCAAATTAAGACAAAAAGGAGGAGAGTTGGGGTGCCTGGGTGGCTCAGTGGGTTAAAGCCTCTGCCTTCCGCTCAGGTCATGATCTCAGCGTCCTGGGATGGAGCCCCGCATCAGGCTCTCTGCTCAGCAGGGAGCCTGCTTCCTCCTCTCTCTCTGCCTGCCTCTCTGCCTACTTGTATTCTCTGTCTGTCAAATAAATAAATAAAATCTTAAAAAAAAAAAAAAGGAGGAGAGTTTTATTGTTTCATCTGTTTTTCTAGAACAATCTACAGTGATTTAAGAGCTACTGACATGATGAAAACCTGACAAATGGAAGATTCCCAACTTACTTGTTTTCAAGAAGAATGACAGATTCCAAGTCCCAGGCTCTGAGAAGATCAACTATGACAATACAAACAACCTAAAATGGACTGTTTTCTCAGGAAACAGGCCAGCGGCTTTGGGTTCCCATGGACAAATCAGAGAGGCCAGGAAGAATGGCTTTTTTCTTTATTTCTCTGAAATTTCCCGAGTTCAGATTCGACATTGCATCCATTCTTTACACAGACTACTAACAAACTTCCAACTTCAGAAAACCGAAGACAGCCAAAAATCAGAACAAAGGTGTGTAGGCCTGTCCCCCAAGAGCAGTGTGATCACTCACTCAGGGCCCCCTTGCTCATGGTACCAGTGGATTTACAAGCAGTGCCTGCCCTGTGCATACCTAAGAGAATTCCCTTCTCCTTTACCTTGTCCTCACAGGATTTCCTTCAGCTGGTGTTTTTTCCATTCAGTGTTTGAGTTTGATGTTTCAGCTTTCCCTGTAGTCAGTATTTGATCTCATTCTTTCCTGTAACCAGCAGTGTGGCCCGCCTTAACATTACCTCCAGAACAGCGTTTCTCCCCAAGGTGCTGAGTCACTGAAGGGAGCAACACACATTCTGTGGGCAGCAGTAGTCAATGGAGAAAACAGAATCATTTCCCAGGACTTAAAATTTTACTTTCAAGAGGGGGCAAATTCAGGAAGATCAGGAGTGTGGGTGAGAATTTCCTTAGGGTAAAAGGCACAAAGTCTGTTTCCTACAGTTTGTGGAAGATCAGATTTCATGAATGAAAATGGTATGAGTGGAAATTTCCTTAATTTAGCAGCAAGGAGGTAGTGCATCACCTCTGGGCTTTGACCGCAGAGAGTTCACATCCTTTCCTACTGGTCTCTGCCTTCAGCTGTCTGATCAGTTAAACGAGAAGACCTCTGTTCTGCCTGTAATAGAAGAGTACAGAGGGGCACCTGGCTGGCTCAGTCAGAAGAGCATGTGACCGGGGCACCTGGGTGGCTCAGCGGGTTAAGCCTCTGCCTTCGGCTCAGGTCATGATCTCAGGGTCCTGGGATCGAGCCCCGCATCGGGCTCTCTGCTCAGCGGGGAGCCTTCTTCCTCTCTCTCTCTAATTGCCTCTCTGCCTACTTGTGATCTAACTCTCTCTGTCCAATAAATAAATAAAATTTAAAAAAAAAAAAAAAAAAAAAAGAAGAGCATGTGACCCTTGATCTCTGGGTCATGAGTTCGAGCCCCACCTTAGATACAGAAATAACTTAAAAAAAAATAATAATAATAACTTATTTAATATAAATATATAATATGTGTATTTTAATAATATATAAAATGTATAATATAAAGTATATAAAAATATATTTTATAGGAGAGTAGTGAGAACATGAGTGTATGAGAGTTCTGAGATTTGGCTACCTTGATTTAACTATTGATTTTCAAATATCTACTGTTTCAAATCAGAGTCTAGGTACATGTGGACTTTCCATTTTCTATTCCATTTTACAAAGGTCATTCAATTAAAGGTAAAGTGGGTTTTTTTGTAATTTTTTTTTATTTTTTTCAGTGTTCCAGGTTTCATTGTTTATGCTCCACACCCAGTGCCCCATCCAATACGTGCCCTCCTTAATTAAAGGTAAAGTTTTTAAGCTAAAGAATGATGTGCAGCAGGATACACAGGTAAAGCTTGACATCAGAAGCCTTTAAAATGGGTATTGGCAGGGGGCATCTGGGGGTTGTCAGTTAAGCGTCTAACTCTTGGTTTTGGCTCAGGCCATGATCTCAGCCCCAAGTTGGGTTCTGTGCTGAGTGCAGAGCCTGCTTAAGAGTCTCTCCCTTTCCCTCTGTCCCCCCACTTCTGAAAAATTGGTGGCAATTTCTTGTGAATCAACAATATTTCAAAACAAAAACAATTTAAAAATGGGTATCAGTTCTACCCAAACACAGATGGGCTTCCCATGAAATAACATGTAAGTGTAATTGTTAGGGCTGATTTAATGTTAAAACCTGTTTAACTATTAGGGCCTACTTAGTCAGAATGACTCCATATTACCTGGGTAGCCATATTCTTGTTTACATCTACGGACTTCATTCCGGGAATAAACTCCCCAGCAGTTCTAAACGCTCCAGCACACTTCAGCAGTTCCAAACATCCCAACAGTTCCTGGTATGGGTTCCGGGAGTAAACGCCCTAACAATAGAAGCCACTGAAGTCTGCGGTTATGTTCTATAAAACCAGCCTGTGAGATGGAGATGGGGTTGCTCTCTTCGGAGGCGGCCCTGGCCGGTCAGTCTGACTTCTAATGCTTGGCATAGAATAAAGCTTTGCATAACTTTCACTTTGCCTCAGTCTCGTTCCTTTGATAACAGACCCCAACAGTAATATTTCAACAGCCTTCTTTAAATGTTTCCCAAATCTCAATCATATGCCAGCTACTATTCAAAAGGTCTCATTATAAATATATCATCTAAAAAATACATTAGTAAGAACCATGTAAGGGAAATATAATTATCCCACATTTCAAACAAGAAAACTGAGGCTCAGAAATCAAGTAATTTATCTAAGATTATACTACAGTAAGAAGTAGGTGCCTGGCCTATCTCAAAGCCACTCTATTCCCACCGTTTGGTCAACCAATCCATTACATCAAAGTCTGCCTAACTTCCTTCTCTCAGCTGCATTATAGACAAGACATAAAATTTAGAATCACATTCTTTGTTCCCTCACTGTGTCACTGGTCATGGTACACAGTTGTCTGAATCTTAATTGCCTCAGTTCTAAAACTGGGATAACAATGTCTACCTACTCATGTGTTAAAACCATTAAGTGAGATAATGTATATAAAACATGGAGCACCATGCCTGGTTCATACTAGGTGCTTAATAAATATCAGAACATGATCACACCATCATTTACCTATACTGAAATGCTCTGATCTTTACCCTTTTCTATATGTATAGTTGTCTAGCTGGATTGAAAAGCTTATGGCTCATACTTTTGCTGTATCCTCCTTGTGTCAATTAGAGTGCTATTGATTACATATTCTGGAAACTAAATTTATACTGGGTTAAACAGGAAGGAAATCAATTATGTCACACGGGATGATGGCCAGAGCAGGCTTGAGGGGTGGTTGAGTCAGCAGTCAACAATGTCCTTAAGAACCTAGATTCTTTCTCTCTGCTCCACCATCCACAGGATCAGCTTCCCCCTAGGCCATGTTACTCTCACTGGTGAAGGAAGGCTATGGTCACACTACTGTAGCCATTATACTTCATTTATATCTGAAAGGAGAGGAAAGCTACCTCTTGCAGTTCTATTAAGGGCAAAAGCTTATCTTTTATTATCAGCTAGTCTCTCCTTACATCTCATTGGCTCATGTTGGCTTTAGCTTGCCCACCCTGAACCATTCATCGGTAAAGGGAAAGGATTTTCAAAATGAATTTGATTAATCATCTGAAGGGAAATAGAGTTTGTCTGCTACCCTCTTTAAAGCTTTATATTTCAGAGCTCAATTACGACTTCAGAAATGGAACAAGCTTAGTTATGACTATAGGTGAAGATTCTAGTAACATACAGAAAATTGGCAGTGAATTGGCATAGAAATAAACCATGTCTTTCTGGCTTCAGAGCCCACAATGCCTCCACCCCACTGGTTAGGCAGAAAGGGGTGTAAGAGTGGCCCACACAGGCATATTTTACCTTAGACCAATTCTAAGGTAACATCGATCTATAAATGTACTTCTCAAGGACAAATGACATGAAAGTGCAGGAAATAAGACTCTTACACATTATCTCAGCAAGTTTCCTAAGAAATTATTTTGATGGTGCACATCCACATTGAATTACGTAGGACTTAATCTCTACTCAGCTCCTTTTCAATCCGTGTGATACTATCAAAGCAAATGCCAGATTTAGTGCTAGGAGTCTTTAACACTCTCTAACGCTTGTTATAATATCCCTTTAACAAAGACTTAGACTTGGAGCTTTGAAGGACATCTATCTGAACTTTTAAGCATTGTTTTGTTTTGGTTTCCTTTCAATTATTTTTACAGTTACCATGTATTTGTGATAAACAATATTGGTCTTTCCATTTGAGGTGATGATATAAGTTCCCTTTGAAAACAAATCTATTTAAAGAAAAGAAAACCAATTAAAATTATTATTTTGGAGAAGAGATTGCACATGGTTATGTCAGAAATTATGAGGGGATGTGTAGTGGTATGTGAATACGGGAAAAATCTGAAAGTGTTAAAACCAAGGTTTGAAAAACGTTTACCTGGGAGAGTTACATAATGATGGCAGATCTTTGATTAGAGATAATAATGCTGGGTGGCCTGGCTGGCTCAGTCAGTAAAGCATGCCACCCTTGATCTGAGGGTTGTGAATTTGAGCCCTACATTGAGTGTAGAGATTGCTTACAAATAAAAACTTAAAAAAAAAAATGCTAGCACGGGGGGCAATTACTTCAGGAGTCATGAGAGGACAGCATATCAGTGACTACAAAGTCAATTTGATCAGAGCAAGTCTTCCTCACTTAAGACCTTGTTCCTCAAAGTGTGCACGGTCAGCATCAGAGAAAGCATGTTAGAAAGGCAGCATCTCTGGCCCCACCCCTGACTACTGAATCAGAATCCACAGTCTAACAAGATTCCCTACAGGATGCTTATGCACATTTAAGTTTGAGAAGCATTGATGTAGACTCGGAGCTCTTTGGCTACTTTTGAGGTCCTCTTTGTGAACTGGGTTGACAGTTTTGAAGAAGTATCTTTGTTCACGGATTCTACAGTCACACTGGTTAGTTTTCATTCCCAGTTCTTCCTCAAACAGTATGATGTGGGCAAGAAACTGCATTTCCAATGCTTAGAGCATTGCTTTGATAAACAGATGGAAGGATGCGTAAATGGATAAATCACTCAGACGCAGAAAATCACATTTCCTGACAATGTTCTATGTTTCCGCCATCTTCTATTTTGGTGCTCTGATGGCAGGTAAGAGTTTGTGTGTCTTGGTATCAACTGCTTTAAATCTTTTTGTAATAGAAAAATAAATGTTCCTACACATACATGTTCAGCTATTCCTGCCACATTCTGGTGAGCTTTCCCAGGGTTTCCCCCATGATCTGGTGCCTGTTCCTACCAATATAAACCCTGAGTGTGCAAAGCATGTATGGGTAGAGAGAAGTGATTTGTGCAAGCAAGCACTCACATCTGATCATTTCCTTGGTGTTATAACACCTAGGACTTAAGGAAGTTAAGGTAAGAGAGCAAAACACACTTATGTTTACTTGCCTAAAAATCAATAGGTATTCTAGACATTTATTACAAATGACTTACATACCTCAAGGAGTGGAGCTAACAGCCAAAAAGAATACTCCAATATATTCCCTTTTAAAAAGGACAAGTGCAGGAGATTGGAAAAGCAGTAGAATGCTCCAGAAGTCTTAAATGGGAGGCCTACTGCTCTGTAAGCTTTGTGTGTTTTCCAATCATTTGCCCACTACAAATCGATTTATGGTTCAATAGTTCCTCCATTTGTTCTAGTGCCAGAATATTTTGAGGAGAAAGAGAAATCTAATTGATGGGGCTTTTCCTGGACTGAGGTGAATCTCCCAGGCTCCATCTTTGCAACAAGGTAACCGGCCAGTAACTCAAGAAAGCAGGGGTTGAGGGGTGAAAGTAGCATTGAGGGAGGAGGTTCTTATAACCCCAGACATAAAACCAGTTTGTAAAGTTTTCACTATCACTAAAGACTAAGTGCTGGGATACACTTTCCTCCTTTCTAGAGATGCACTTTTGTGATTTTTCTCTCCATAATTTCATTTTTACCTCCATTCATTTGTTCATTCATTTTTTTTTTTAAATTCATTTGTCAAATACTCGTTCAGTGCCTTCTAGAGGGTAGGGATGTAGAAAGAAAAAGAATAATTAAGGTCTCTGCTTTGAGGAAACTGACTTGTAGAATGTAAGAGAGGAGACAGACGAAAACTAAATAATCAAAGATGATTTTGGGGACACCTGGGTGGCTCAGTTGGTTAAGCGGCTGCCTTCGGCTCAGGTCATGATCCCAGCATCCTGGGATCGAGTCCCACATCGGGCTCCTTGCTCAGCAGGGAGCCTGCTTCTCCCTCTGCCTCTGCCTGCCTCTCTGCCTGTGCTCACTCTCTCTGACAAATAAATAAATAAAATCTTTTTAAAAAAAAAAAAGATGATTTTGGTTAATTACTGAAAAAGAAAAAAGAGGATGAGGTGATTGTCAGTAAACTTAGAATGAATTATCAGGCAAAGGCTCTCTTGGACTGTGGTCTTTGCTCCAAGACCTGGATAGGAGTTAGCCTTGCAAGCCTTGCAGGAAGACTTCCAGGGGAGGACAGCTACAAAAAGGCCCTGAAACAAGACCAAGTTTTGTATGTTTGAGGAACAAAAAATAGCCATGTGTCTGTAACAAACTGATCAAGGTAGAGAGTGTATGTATAAAAATATGTTAGCAAAGATTCAGTGAAAGGCTATATTTGCGTTCGGTGGAGGGTTGTTAGAGATGACATGAGAGCACAATGTGCTGAGCCTGGAAGCCCCATGCTCTCCTGCAATTCCACTTGTTTGTACTGCCTGTAATTAATTAATGGCTGTAGGGAAAGGAAGATGCTCTGTATATTGGGGCTGGGTGGACCCGAGTTCTGCTGATGCTTAGAAGTAGACCTATTGGAATGATCTCCATCATGAGCAGAAATGGCATCTGAACCCCTCTCGCTTTACGTTGTATGTTGTACGTTGAATTATTTTGGAAGCTGCTTAATCATGGTGGCTCTTGAAGAGAAAATCATAATGTAAAAATACAACCCACTCATGGAAAGTTTAAGGTTTTAAAAATTCTAGATCTATCAGTAACTGTTATAATTACTGTTGGCTGAGAATTCTTTTTTATTTTTTTCAGAGCAACATTACTCTTCACAATTAGTTCTATAATTTCCCCGTAGAATATGATCCATTTTATCTGAAGTGCAAAAACCAAGCACTAGTAGTTGATCACTATCTGTCTATAGTTTATATTGCTCTTTATCCAAGAAAATATTAGTTCTTATTAGCCAGATAGAGATCTACAATGAATGTCAATGTAGCTTAATTAAACCATAATATTAATCATAACTTCCACACTCAAATACTTCCCCAATGATGTTTACTTGCCTAGAACTTCACTGATGAAATGTAAAATAAATCAAATGAAGGTGCTTTTGATGAGTAGGGAGATTTAACTAAAGCCTTTCTTAATGAAAAAAATAATGTAATAGAAAGCATAGAAAGAATTGTCTGCTAAATTATATCCAAAAGAGGATCCCAATAAAATAAGAAATTTATTTTACTGACTTCATATCTAAACAGTAAATAATATTTATTAAACCTCTGAGTATTCATTGCACTGTGCTGGAAGTTAGGCAACAAGACGTAGCTCCTACCTTCTACTACTTTCCCCAAATTTTGTTCATTATTATTTAAAATGAAGAAAGCAATTTCAGACATTATAAAAATTTCAGCCATATTCATCCTTTCTTGCCTAGTATTTTTTTTTTCTTTATGAAGCAGATTTTTTTTATCTATGTAAATTTATTTGAATCTATGGATTCTGGAAAACATTTTTGTCGGGGTGGAGTTTTGAGATAAACTTTCTTAATATTAATCCTTATTAGTAACTTAAATGTACTTGTGTTTAAAGGAAGTTTGCTCTCAAAATTTCTTATTTCTTATATAGAAGCTATTATATTCTATATGTGTTCTATAGTCTGATTTATTTATTTTTATTTTTTTATTAACACACAATGTATTATTTGTTTCAGGGATACAGGTCTGTGATTCATCAGTTTTGCCTAGTATTTGTATACGTAATCGCATAGAAAACTGAAGTGTGTTTTATATTAGTGGGGATGGTTGCAACTTCTTTGAGGAAAATTGTCCATTTCTTTGGAAAAATATTTTAACAAATTTCTGCTCAGTCAAGAAACGGCTTAAAACTTGGTGCTAGAATGGTGTTTGGGTGGAGTGGGAGAACATTCAGGCAATGAGGTGTTATGGAGAGATGATAGTTTTCTCCATAAGCAAATAAAAGTCTGCCTTCCCTAAATATAAAAGTTATTATAATCACTAATTTGGAACTTCCAGGTTGGGATTGTAGTTGTAAGAAATAGCAGAGTCATCATCCTGAAACTAAAGAGGAAAAGAGAAAGAAAACTTAGATGATGAGAGTGGCCCCACCCACAAGAAAAGGCAACAAGAGAAACACAGAAAGAATCACACCCTGGTCATCCTCAAGACAGTTGGAAAATGCATAGTACTTCTACCTGTCTCCCAGGATGAGAGCCTGAATTATGGTTTTAAGAGAAAGAATTACCCCAGAAAGCTGAAGAAATTTGTGGATACTCAGCTTAATTTATGTCAGCTGAAATTCTTTTGGATACAAGTATCAAAAAAACTCAACCCGAACTGAATTAAATAATAAATGGGAATTTTTGACTCAAAAGTTCAGCAATTGTGTGGGGGTTGAAGCAACATTCAGTCAAGGTACACACCCTGTGAGAAATGGTGCTTTGAGTCTACCTTGCCTCATATATCAGCTTTGCCCCTCAGTTGGCTTCCCAATGTGGCTCCAACATCAACTGGAGCCACCTGCTCCATGTTCACATCTAAAACTAGAAAAGAGGGACACCTGGGTGGCTCAGTTGGTTAAACGTCTGCTTTCTGCCCAGGTCATGATCCCAGGGTCCTGGAATCGAGCCCCATGTCTGGCTCCTTGCTCGGTGAGAAGCCTGCTTCTCCCTCTCCCTTTGTATGCCACTCCTCCTTCTTGTGCTCTCTGTCCCTCTCTTTCTCAAATAAATAAATAAAACCTTTAAAAAAAAATAAACCTACAGAAGAGACACACTTCCCACAACCACCACCAAGGAAAATTCCATGTGCTGATTACTTAAGCCTGAGTTACCTGCTCTAATAAAGGTGTCAAGGGTATATAATTACACTGATTGGTTTAGATATATTAAGCCCTGGACCTGGAAATGCAAGAATACTCAGAACTCGGCCTTTTGGCTAAGATCAAGTGAAGAATACTCAGAATAGTATGAGGGAGTTAGGGAAGATGTTTGGAAGACAACTCTGCTGTCCCTTATAAAATCTAACTACCTTCCTGAACTTTGACATCAGGAAAACTTTTTTTTTTTTTTAAGATTTTATTTATTTATTTGACAGAGATCACAAGTAGGCGAGAGGCAGGCAGAGAGAGAGAGAGAGAGAGAGAGAGGGAGAGGAGGAAGCAGGCTCCCTGCTGAGCAGAGAGCCCGATGCGGGACTCCATCCCAGGACCCTGAGATCATGACCCGAGCTGAAGGCAGAGGCTTAACCCACTGAGCCACCCAGGCGCCCAAGGAAAACTTTTAGGAATGAGTTTAAGGTCCACTAAAATTTCAGTTAAATGGTCAAAAAAAAATCCAATTTTAATTCTCTTTCCATAACTCCTACAAATAAAACTATTTTAAATTTAATAACATTGCCACTTTCTCAGAGTTAGACGATACCCATTTAATCCATATATATATATATATACATATACATATATATATATATATATTTTTTTTTTTTTTGTGAAACCTGCCATACTTAAGACTGAGCATTAATGAACTGGTAGCATTTGAAAGCTTTTAAGAACGAATCAACTCAAGAATTCTTCTCGTGAAGGCAGAAACTGGCAGAAGAACTTGAAGATCTGAAGACAATACAGAGGAGTTGGCTTCTCCATCCCGACAGACAGAAGGTAAGTAAGGCACGCTGCCCAAACAGAATGCCAGCTGCAAAGTCTGGAAAAGGAACCCAGCTGCGAAGCTCAAAAGGATTTTCCAGGACTCCCTCTGGGCATCCTTGCACCAGGATTCGGTGCTCTCCCAATAAATACCAAAAGTCTGAGCAGCAGGAATTCCTGCCAGCCGCACACAGTTGGAGGGATCTTTTCAGCAGCGAACAATATTTTCCAGATGTAGAGACTCGGTGAGCTAGACCGGCTTGGGAAGATAGGGTAACTCTTTATCCAGGCTGACTGAAGAGGGTGTGTGACTAGTGCCCTTCTAGACAAGAATTAAGAGATTCAGTTGTGTTTGTTATAACACAGTGAAGAAAGAACCAAAGAATAATGAAGGTGAAGGTTTTAAGACTCAGGAGACCCTGGGGCTCAGCTCCAGGCTGAAACTAAGAGTACAAATTTCACTTTCTTCCTGAAAGATTTGGCCATTAGCTTATTTCTACTGTGCCTCAATGTGGGAGGTTTGGGAACACACCAGTGAATGTTGGTTTGGCATTTTCAGAGATCTCCGAATACCTATGGAGGCGAGGGGTCATCCTCTTCATGGTCTCCTTCTGACTTACTCGGGAATTTGTCAAACGCTTCCCTTCAAAAGTTTTCATGAAGCACACCTGCTAGAGCTTGGCTAATTGTCCACTTAGCAAGATCTTCAAAGATTAAAAACATGAGTATTTGCATGTTGAAGAATGTTAACTCCCTTGATTGTGAACCCAGCCAGGAAAACAGAACAAAGCTAGGTGGCAAATACATTGTGTAAGTTTGCTTTTTAATTGATTGATTTGAATAATTTTCCTTGTGCTGGTTCAGATGGACAGAGGGCTTAGGCTGTTCTCTAGCCGCTGCCGCGGACTGTGGTGGCCTTTTCTGAAGGAGGGCCATGTTCCATCTGTGAACACTGACCTTAGACAGGAGAACAGATTGTCTGCCTGCTGTAAACTCGTTCAGCTGCTGCAGAGATTCTGCTTCAAAAATATCTGTCTTGCAGGTGCTGAAATCCCTACCCCTCTACTTCACGGCGTCACAGAGTTCATCTCAGGAGTCGCCTCCTAAAATGTAAATATTACCGGGAACAGCCTTATATTTAGCCAACACATCTGGTTCATATAGAATGTCTCCTTGAGTTAAAGTTTTTGTCTTGCACATTCCAGTTGGGGGTGGTACCTGAATTTTTTCCCCATACCATCTGAATTCTTTATGTTTGAATTATTCCTCCTTCCTTTTTTTTTCTTTCAAAGATTTTATTTATTCATTTGACAGGCAGAGATCACAAGTAGGCAGAGAGGCAGGCAGAGAGAGAGGAAGGGAAGCAGGCTCCCTGCTGAGCAGAGAGCCTGATGTGGGACTTGATCCCAGGACCCTGACGCCACGACCCGAGCCGAAGGCAAGGCCTTAACCCACTGAGCCACTCAGGACTCCCTATTCCTCCTTCCTATAGATATGACTATAAAATTATGACACACACATGCACACACACACACACACACACACACACACACAAATCTGTTTATGCCACAATCCCCTGAAGCATGTGCCACAAATCATCATTTTATATTGATGTTGCTGTGAATGTAATTATAACCTCACTGATAATAGTCAGGCATTTTAGCCCCCCTGAGCTCAGCGTTGCATCCTATTCTTGATATTCTATTTTGCCATTTTCTAACAAAAACAACAAAAAAAAAAGTTACCCTGTTGCTAGGTAACCTCGACAATACCGTCTGTAGCCCTCTACTTTCTGCATTCTTCCGCCCTCCTTCTTGTGGTCTAATTATAATTGTTTTTCTTCTGAAGACTGTCTCCCCATTCATGGCTGCCATTGTCATCAGATAACTGTCATCATATTATTGTGATTATTGAATTCAGTGATGAGAAGCCACAATTTGCTCTCCCTTCCACAGAATAGAAAATTGATGTGTTTTCATGATGCATCTGTGTGCTTTCAGAGTAGTTCCTCTCCTAGAGGTTACGTTCCCAAAGAAGGTTTTCAACATTTGGCAACCCTCCCCTCTAATTTGCCTCATCTTTCCAGCCCCCTTCTAAATCCTTTTCTTTCAAACAGTAGGCTTGTGACTAAAATATGGTCATGGTTTGTGTATGAGGATGAAATTCGGACAGAGTTAAGTTAGAGGGGCTTTGCCATGAAAGATGTTCAGTGTGTGGACAGGTAAATCTCAAAAGCAAAAAAGATGACAATAATTATGACTACATTTAGCTGCGGGTCTAGTGTGTACCAGGCACTGTTAAGTGCCTCACATACATTATCTCATTTAATCTTCGTAAACTCTAAGGTACTCTCACTCCATTTTGATAGATGAGGAAGTTGAGATAAGAATCAAGGAGCCTAGAACATATGGTCGTCGGGCAGCAGAAGCAAGGTTTCTTCACCTAAAATGCCAGTGATTATAGGGGCACCTGGGTGGTGCAGTCAGTTAAGTGGTCAGCTCTTGGTTTCAGCTCAGGTCAGGACCAGGGTCCTGGGATGGAGTCCTGCATCAGGTTGCACACTCAGCAGGGAGTCTGCTTTGGGATTCTCCCTCATCCTCTGCCCCTCCCACTGTTCGCTCGTGTGTGTGTGTGTGTGTGTGTGTGTGTGTGTGTGTGTACGTGCTCTCTCTCTAAAAAATGAGTAAATAAGTCTTTATATTTATTTGACAGACAGAGATCACAAGTAGGCAGAGAGGCAGGCAGAGAGAGGAAGGGAAGCAGGCTTCCCGCTGAGCAGAGAGCCCGATGTGGGGCTCGATCCCAGGACCCTGGGATCATGACCTGAGCCGAAGGCAGAGGCTTTAACCCACTGAGCCACTCAGGCGCCCCAGTAAGTCTTTATAAAAAAAGATGTCATTGTAGGATGCCTGGGTGGCTCAGTTGGTTAAGCATCTGCCTTCAACTCAGGTCATGATCCCAGGTTCCTGTGATCGAGTCCCTCATCAGGTTCCCTACTCTCCTTCTGCTTGCTGCTCTTTCTCTCTCTCTTACTCTCTCTGCCAAATAAATAAAATCTTTTTAAAAGATGTCATTGATTCTAAGATGTAACATCAGTTAATAACAGCTTTATATTAAATATAAATGTTAATCGTGAGATGAATCTTAAATTCAGAAATATTAAACTATTCAAAAAAATATGCCTTCGAATGACAAAATACTCTAAGTATATAGCTTACTACCACTATCTTGCTTATACATTGGAATTATTCCCTGGATGCCTTGGCTGGCTCAGTCTGAAGAGCATGCAACTCTTGATCTCAGAGTCGTGAGTTGGAGCCCCATGTTGGGGGTAAAGATAATTCAAAAATAAATAAATAAATAAATTTTTAAAAAAATATTTTAATCATTTATTTGAGAGAGAGCATGAGCAGGGGAGAGGCAGAGTGAAGGAGGAGAGAGACAAACAGACTCCCCACTGAGGACAGAGTCCATCATGGGGCTCAATCCCAGGACCCCAAAATCACGACCTGAGCCAACATCAGACACTTAACTGACTGAACTACCCAGGCGCCCCAATAAATAAACTTTAGAGTTGTTCTTTAATTATAGTTCCCAGTAAATAATGGAACTGGAATAATGTCTTCTAATTCCATTGTTGTCCTCCTCCACAGCCTAACCCTCATCTCCCCACCCCCATTTAATGGGGCTCCTTTCAGTACTAATAATGCCTAAAAAGTATTTTCTGATTTGTGAAAATGTACCTCTGAAACTGAAGACCTGGAGTCAAAGTCCACGTCCGCCTCCTGCTAGATAAATTTATCTGGAGTAAGGCAATTCTCTGACTCTACTTCTCTGGTTATATTTTGTTTACCCTAATCACATTTTTGGCAGAGAGACAGATTTATATAAATGCCTAAGTTCCCCACCAGCCCGCGGCTTCTTTGATGGAGAAGTCTGTCTTTTGTTTATCCTGGCATTCCTCTACTGTACTTAGCCTGGTACTTTAAACATATTGAGGTACATATTCAATAAATATTTATTTAATCAAATTTGTTAATACATTTTTCCTAAATGAGCTACAGTATGCTGATATTATGAGAAGTAATCAAGTAATTTGGAGAGAATTCATTTCCATTTCTTCCCTAAGAAACATCATTTCAGAGCCATGCTTTCACTTGTTCCTTGAGGCTTTCTTTGCTTCAAGAGGCTGAAATAACATACTTTCCACAACAAAACTACAACTTCTCAAAAGTTGGATGTGTGCCTTCTCCCTTCAAGAAATGAATGATGTAGGGAGAAGGTTGAGCACAGAAGTAATTTTACGAGGCTTGGAAATCTTGTCATCTTTTGTAAGTTGACTTTTTTTTAAAATTCACAGAACAAATAGAACATATTTTGTCTGGGTCTTAGAGATGATTCGAAACATTATTCATCATGCATTGCATAATGTGCATACACATTCATAATCTCCCCATCTTAAGAAAATAGCCAATTTAAGCGCATAAAGTGAGCCATAAAATATGGTAAAGGACATCTATTTCCTAAATGTTTTTACTTAGCTAGGTGTGAAATAAATAGATTAACTTAGATTGTGGCACTATTGTTTTGTAAAATACACTGAACTCCTCATAAATGCATAGGTATTAACCAACTCAGAACGTTGCCTAAAATAGATTCAGTCATTCAGAGAAATAAGCCTCTAATTTAGTTAGGTGATTAGTCATTTAATTTCATTCACCTTCTCTTTGTTTCCTATTACATCTCATCTCAGAATTGTTTTATAAAAAAAACTAAATTAAACTGAAAGAGAGAGGTAGAGAGATTTCTTGACTGGCAAGTTACAGAAAAAACTATTTGGAATCAGCATAAAAAAAAAAAAGACAAATGGGAAAAGATCTTGAGCATTAAGTACTTGTTCAAACCTTAGGCTTAAATGGTGTTTAGATTCAAAATTTTAAACCTTGGATTTAGCAAAACTAGTCAGTGATGGTTGGTTTACACATCTTTGGAAAATAGGAATGTATACTTTCTTTGTTTTGATTTAGTGTGTATCTCATTACTTATTTGATGATTAGCCTCGTGTATCATGCTATTTCAACTGCATCAAAGTTCACAAATTTCAAATATATATGTGTACATATATATATATTTTAAGGTTTTATTTATTTATTTGACAGAGAGAGATCACAAATAGGCAGAAAGGCAGGAAGAGAGAGAGGAGGAAGCAGGTTCCCTGCTGAGCAGAGCCCTACGTGGGGCTCGAACACAGGACCCTGAGATCATGACCTAAGCCGAAGGCAGAGGCTTAACCCACTGAGCCACCCAGGAGCCCCACAATTTTCAAATATTACGAGAGTGTAGAATTTCTTTCAAGAGCTATTAATTATTAATTATTTCCTATCAAGAGCTATTAATTATCTCTTCCCTCATCTTTTATTTAACCAATGTTTTACATACTTGGTGGGGGCTAAAAGATCAAGTTTTCCTTCCACTTTTAGGAATCCTATTTTCATCTCACACTCCAGATACTTTTTTAGCATGATGGTAATACCATTAGACTCAGTCGGGCAAATACACTGTGTGAGTGCTAGCACTCCCCAACTCCACACCCAAGGCAAACATCACTCATTGATCTTCCCTGTTTAGTCTGTACTTACACTTGAGATCCAATACCACACCTCAGACCTCCACTACTAAAGCTATCTCAGCATAAAACTTTTTTTTGCCAGTCTACACTAGACATTAATCTATCCCCTTCAATTTCTTGAATTATGGTAAGTACTGTGCTACTAAACTAACTTGTTCCTTTCTACCCCAATCACATGTTCTCCTATCTTAATATATTTTTCTCTTGAATTATAACATGATACTCATTCACTAGGTCAAGGAGGATCCTGCACAGAGGAAAAAGCCCTCCCAACAAGAACTCTAATCTTTTTTTTTTTTTTTTTCCTAAATAAGCTCTTGGCCCAACATGGGGCTTGAACTCACAACCCTGAGATCAAGAGTTACATGTTCTACCAAAGGAGGCAGGAGTTCTCATCTTAAGGTTTGCTTTGTACTTTATTTGACAGACATGGGCAAAAAGTCTAGGACTTTGTGTGAAGGCATGAAATTGGAATCACAAGGTAAACGTGTAATTTTAGATCTTTGGACCTTTCTTGTGTACCTGTTTCAAGCATTCTTAGAACATTTTTTTCTTAAGAGAGGGAGAGAGAGAACAGGAGAGTGGGAGAGATGGAGGAAGAGGGAGAGAGAGAAACCCAAGCAGGCTCCCTGCTAGGTATGAGACTTGATCTCACAATCCTGAGATCATGACCTGAGTGGAAATCAAGAGTCAGATGCTTAATTGACCGAGCCACACAGGTGCCCCTCTTAGAACATTTTTAAATCAATCAGATCAGAAGTGCAGGTTTTATCATTAATGTCCAGAATATACAGTTTCTCTCCCATATTTCCTAAAACAGACAGAGACTGTCAGAAGTAACCAGCTTCTACAGACCACATGTGAATTTTGGATTCCTACAACCTTGTCCCTCTGATTATTTTTTGTACTGTGCTCATTTGCCTCAATGCAGAAGCCTTTCCTGAGTTTGCTTAGCAACAATGCAGAGCATGTCAATTTTCATGCATAATAAATTCTGATAGAAAAAAGATATCTAATTAAAAGATCCATCTAATCTTTTCCTCTAGATCAACTTCATCAGAATTCTGACTAATTTTGTTAGTTGGAGCAAAGTTAAGCAGATCCTGCTGGAGTTGTTTGAAGCAGAAAATAAAGGGCCTAGCACAATGCCTGGACTATGGTAGATTCTTAATAAGCATCTGCTGATTAGTTTGATGGCAATAATTGAAAATTTATTTCTCCAGGTAAATCTCAGTAAGATGTGGTATGAAAATAGTGCTTGGGGCATCCCATCACCATGTGATAAGCAAATCTCTCCCATAACTATGGCTGGTTGGAAATATAAATATGAAATTCCGATAAAAGATGGGAGTTGAAAAAACAGGTAAGTCACCTTCACATCCCTACTGGAAATATAGATCATATCTACAGGTGCTATGCAAAGATATGGAGTGGATGGAACTCAAGAGAAAACAGATTTTCTTGAAGGAAGAAAGGGTCTACCTTATCAAAGCATTTTTTGGGTAGAATATTTCATTTATAGCAGAGTCGAGTTATGACTACAAAGAAAAGATGTATCACAGAAAGTAAAGGTAAGTTTACAGTTAGGATTGTGGGAAGTTGAGGAATTCGTTGACTATGTCATTTCTCTGTTCATGAGAAATTGAAGGTAAAGTCACTCGATAAATATAAATGAGGTGAATTATGAAAGTTTGCCACAGCTGCTGTGCAGATGGAGAAGAGAAGCAAGTAGGAAGAAGCAGATATATTTTAGAGAGCTTTGAGAACCCAGGTGAGGCTGGAAAGTACAAGTTGTAATGGCACCGATTTATGTCACTATGCAAGTTCTCCTAGCGGCCCAGGTGTTCAGAGCAGCAGGGAAACAGTAGAATGAATTCATCCTTACTTATAACACAAGGACTTTAAAAGGTTAATCAGAAACCAATGATAGCTGAAGTCATACCTGAAATCATATTCAAAAGTATCCAGGAAGGACGGAATCCATTTTAAAGCTTGAGGTAGGAGTCAAATGATGTGGGTGCTAGTCATTGGCTCTGCCACTAACTGCTATGTAACTAGTTTAAATGACCAGCTTACCTTTCCTTCACCTTTCTAGAACTCAGTCCTTCTATAAAATAAAGTGGAAACGGTTTATCTTAAAGCCTCTTAGAGTTCTCCAAACTGAAATCTAGGATTCCTTCTTTGTGATATCTGTGTATTTATTTAACAAATATTTACTGATTAACAATATGGCCCAAGCACTATTCACGACCCTGGAGTTATAGTAACAAACAGCAAGATGAGTTTCTCTTCTGCCTTCCAGAGGGAGAACCAACAATAAACAACTTAAATACAAATAGATTTTCCTCAAGTTGTAACAGGTGAGATGAAAAAAATAATGTGATGGGGAGGGACACAACGGGAGGTAGTCTTAAACGGAGGGTTAGGGAAAGAAGTCTCTTAGGAGATGACATTCAAGCTGTTCTATGAATGACAAGCAAGGGTCAGCCATGCAAAGATCTAAAGGAATAAACACAGCAGGCTGAAGAGACAGCTGGGTCAAAAGCCCTGAGGTAGGACTGAGCTTGGTATGTTTGCGGAACAAGAAGGACAGTGTGGCTGAGTCGTAATGACTAGGAGGAGAACAGTACGGGTGACAGCTCTAGGAGTAGAACAGTACGGGTGACAGCTCATGAGACAGGCTGGAACCACGTGGCGAGAGCAGACCCTCTCAGGCCATGGGAAGGAGCTTGGATTTTAAGTGTGATGGGAAGCCATTATGAGGTTTAAAGCAAGAAGTGAGTGTTTTATGTTTAGGCTGCAGTGCCAATAGTACTTCACCTCTACGGTATTCTCTCCCCCAACCCATAACTCTAGTCGAATCATGAGAAAACATGAAACAAACCCAAACTGAGGGGCATGGGACATTATTCTAAATGTCTGACCCTGGGACGCCTGGGTGGCTCATTTGGTTAAGCGGCTGCCTTCGGCTCAGGTCATGATCCCAGCGTCCTGGGATCGAGTCCCGCATCGGGCTCCTTGCTCAGCAGGGAGCCTGCTTCTCCCTCTGCCTCTACCTGCCACTCTGCCTGCCTGTGCTCGTTCGCTCTCTCTCCCTCTCTCTCTCTCTGACAAATAAATAAATAAATAAAATCTTTAAAAAAATAAATAAATAAATGTCTGACCCATACTCTTCAAAAGTGCCTGCCAGAGTCCTAAAAGATAAGGAAAGACTGAGAAAATATGGCAGATTCGAGGAGGCTAAAGAGACATGTGAGAAAGTGCAAGGTGATATTCTGGATGCGATCCTGGAACAGAAGAAAAGACACTAGTGGGAAAATTGGTGAAATGTGAATAAAGGGCACAGTTCACTTAGCAGCCCCATACCAAGGTTAATTTCTTAGTTTTGGTAATGCACTAGGTTTTTGTATAAGATGCTAACATTAGAGAAAACTGAGAGTGTATGGGAACTCTGTACTCCCCCTGCAACTCATCTGTAAATCAAAAAATATTTCAAAACAAGTATTTAAAAGATGACTTCTAACTTATTTCCTAGCAATGTGGCATAGAGAAATTAAAATACGCTGATTATGAACCACATTTTTAAAACTAATAGAAATTTGACCGTTCGTGGGGAAAAAATCACTTGGGTTGTTAAGACCAGTTAGATCAGGGGCACCTGGTGGCTCAGTTGGTTAAGTGGCTGCCTTCGGCTCAGGTCATGATCCCAGGGTCCTGGGATTGAGCCCCGCATTGGGCTCCCTGCTCAGCAGAGAGCCTGCTTCTCCCTCTCCCTCTGTCTGCCACTCTGCCTACTTATGCGATCTCTCTCTATCTCTCTGTCAAATAAATAAGTAGCAAATTTAAAAATTAAATAAATAAATAAATTTTTAAATTCTTAAAAAAAAAAAAAAAACCAAAAAGACCAGTTAGATCAGTGTCTCGTGTAAAAGATGTGGTGGCTTGAATCAGGCGATTGCACGGAAAAATGAAGTCTCAGAATTTGGAATCTATTTTGGAGGTAGAGCTGACAGGATTATCGGAAAGATCAGGTGACAGGGGCAGGGGTGAGGATGAGGGAAATGAGATAAAGAGAAATACTGAGGCATACCCAGATCTTTGAACTTCACAGCCAGAGGCTTGTGGGTACCATCTTCTAAAACAGGGAAGCCTGTGCAAAGAACAGCTTTCCTAGAGATGGTCA